>NC_064871.1:7437500-8637500 GCF_943734695.1 Anopheles maculipalpis | reverse complement strand
ATCTGACCGATCGGGAGTTTATTGCCCGCCAGCTGGCCGATCTGTTTCCAGACGATCCGGCGAGCGGTGGAACGCCACGCGCTTACCAAAAGTATGTGATCGAGTCGCACAGTGCGGAGATGAAGAACGACATCATATTTTCGCGGGCGCGCCGTGAGCTGAAGGTTCCGAACAATCTACCACTGACGGTTGATTGGTATGTGTAGAGAGCATCGGTAAAGCGTGTGCATTGTTTGGTCGTGTGTGGGCAATCGGTTTGTTGATAGGTTTTTTTGTTGTTGTTTTTGTTGTTGCGTTGTTTGTGCATGTACAGGCGGGAAAAGGGAGTCATCCCAGCGGTCAAGAATCAGGGCAGCTGTGGAGCTTGTTGGGCGATCAGCGTGGTCGACACGATAGCGTCACTGGCGGCGATCAAGCGAAACGATCGCAAGCTGGTCGAGCTGTGCCACGAGCGCGTCGTGCGGTGTGCCGCGAATGGAAACAATGGATGCGATGGTGGTGACACCTGCCGTTTGTTGGAATGGTTGGCGGATGAAAGTTATCGGATTGGGGCCGCTGAATCCTGCCCGGAGCGCAATATGGCCGATCAGGAGGGAAATTGTACGAGCGACAAGCCGTTAGGGAACGGAGTACGGAGAGAGGATAGTGTTTCGAATGCTACCTTAGTGAAACGGTTCTCGTGTCAAGGGTAAGTGGATAAATCAGCGAATCAGGCTTTTATGAGTAGATTAAAGAGTTAGGCTATATTTGATTAAACGGCTACAGACTCGAGAAAACGTATAAAAGCGCAGCACATGCCGTTTAGGATACCCAGTGTGTTTTCAACGTAGTAAAAAATGGTTGGATTTAATGAACCGAAAATTAGTTAAATGTGATCTTACATCCCTTCTCTTTTTCTCAGAAATTCTATCGAGATTTTTACCGATTACCGGTACTAATAAATCAGGATTACAAAGAAAATAGCATACATTCAGGCGGTATGTGTGATATATTCATGTGATGGATTAATTTCCCAAAATAGTACATCAAAGAGCGTATACAGAATTCCTAATTTCTTAGCTCGAATAGCTAGAATGCTTCAAAGCTTTTTTTTTTCATAAATCTCGAGACCATTAAAATTAGGCAATTACCACTTTTGGAGTTCAAGTTTCTGCTAGATTCGAGTTTCTACTGACTAATCAAAATGAAGATAACTGTTTGAAAATTAATAGTAAACATGCTTCTAACTAAGCAATGAGTAAAGCATGGACTAATGATCCAATTCATATTGTAATTTTACCCGAATGTATGCAATCAGTATAACAAAACAATTTTTCAACTCAAGATAAAATCTAACAGTCAATCTGTTCCATCTTCTAGCTTCGAAAACGAAGAACACGTAATGTTGCGCCATCTCGCAACGAAAGGACCGATCGTGGCCGCTGTAAATGCCATCTCGTGGAAGTACTATCTCGGAGGGATCATACAGTTCCACTGTGATTCGGATTATGAACGGCTCAACCATGCGGTGGCCATCGTGGGCTACGAGCTGAACGCAACCGTACCGTATTACATCGTGAAGAACTCCTGGGGACCACGGTTTGGCGATCGTGGCTATGTGAAGGTAGCGATCGGACGGAATCTGTGCGGTATCGCGAATCGTGTATCGTTCATAGAATTGGTGTGAAGGGTTAGTATGGTTAAGGTTTAATTTTAGAGCTTGTTCTAAAGGAAAAAAGTACTCACCAGAGATCGATGTCCGATGCTTGCATTAAACAACGATCGTCGAATAAAAGCGCTCCCAGCGTGTGCATTGTTTGTTTATAGCAATTATCGTTTACTGTTTCGTTTCGGTTTCATCTCCCCGATGCCGGCAACTATTTACAAATAGATGTTAGCAATTGTTTTTGCCTTTTCTCTCCTTCGCTACTAACCCTGCGTTCCTCTTGCATATGTTCTTCTAGTACTCTTCTAGTTGCGAATGGAGTTTTAATGTAAGGAATGTATTCTCTTTACTAATCGGTACAGTGATTTAGTGCAGGTTCTTCAGTTCGTCACCGTTTTACCGACTGACTCTTGGTTTCTTGTTTCCGATTTTTCGTTTCGTTAGTATTTTCAACTGGTATTACTACAACCTTTCCCACTTTCAAACGTAGCGTGAACTTGTTTTGTAAATTTTCACTTAATATAATACTCAGCACCCCTCAGCACCAATGGTGTGGTGGTTAAGCGCAATGAAAGAAGTTCGACCAAACGCAACCGGCTGGCGCGGTGCAAGCAGTGGACTAAGGAGCTATAAACGGATGTACTAAACTCTACTAAACGGCGTGCGGTGTACTACGCAACTAACTTCACTTCACACAAACGCAACAACCTACTCTTGTGGATGTATTATGCAGCTTCTGATGCTGCTATGATTGAATGAAATGTGAGGATAAAATTTGCACCTGCTACTTGTGCTTCGATCACGCACGAGAGTATATCGGGAGATAAATTTGTCTAAAATACCCGCACCAATAGTGCCAGTGGAAACATCCAAACGGAACTAAACGGATGTGAAGAATGAAAAAAAAAAACAAAACCTTTTCTTACACAAGCGCCTACTGCACTTCTCTAGCTTACTCGTCGTAGTGTTTTCGTTCCGCAAACCGTTTCCTCATTTTCTCTGATGCAATTAACAAACATTATCATTCTAACTACTTTCAGTATAGTTGCTTCATGTTTGCAACAGATGAGTGTTTTGTTTTCTTTAGCTTCTATTTCTTTTTGTTTTCTCTCTTTGCTTTATATGATACTCTTTACGGTTTTTTTTTTTTATTGTTGGTTTAATACTTTTGAATTTGTTTTCCATGGTGCCCCTAGCCCGTGTCGTCTCATAGTCTTTTTGCGGGGGTAAGTTTTGTTCTTTCTTTTTCTTCCCTTTCTTTGTTGACGGAATATGGTTATGATCATTGAGCGTACGATTTACGTCATAACAATGTTCTCTCCTTCTCTCTCTCTCACTCCCTTCTTCTTATTTAAACAATGTTTTCTGTTTTGCTTAATTGCGATACCCATCTTTTTGCATTTTTTCACGTTTTATTTGATGAGAGCGTCCTTATGTTTCGTGATAATGTATGTATATAAATATGAATGTATGTATATATATATATTTGTATATGTAAATCATCAAGCAGTTAAGCAGTTGCTTTTTTAACTCCCATCGTGGAAAATGGTTGGAAAAAGGAAAAGGACGTTCAGATGGGAACGTTTGTAGGTTTGTGGTTTTTGTATTCGTGTGTGTGTATACAACAGGACCTAATGGACAGATAGGATATTTTTTCATAGTGACCCACCACCCCAACTAACATGCTTCAAGTATAGTTACCCGTCAACAAGAATAGTTTCTTTTTTTTGTTTAAATAAGTTTACACATTCGTTTCATTATTGTAATAGAATTCCACCACTGTGCGTGAGCTGGTGAATTTTTCTCTGTGTGTGTGTGTGAGTTTGAATGTGTAATGCATGTTCTAGAAGGCGTGTATTGAAATTGCTACAGTAGTTGCTACAGTATTATCGTTTTTGATTTATTATTCGCTGTGCCAAGCTTTCGCAGCTACCTTTCCTTCATTTCTTTCTGTGTACTGTGTTGGCCCTTTCCCTCAGCTAACTCCCAACATCGCTTTATAAAAGTTGGTCTGCAGATTGTGTCCGTATGTGTGTTAATGTGTATGAGAACCTTAGCAAACGGAACATGCCGCCTCTGCCGTGCTGCTAATACTTAAATGAGCCCTTTTTCTATACAATTTGCGATGCGATTACATTATATGGTATGGATTTGCTCTTCCGTTGCTATATAAGGCGATTATCGAGTGAGTGTGTGTTTGTTTGAGTGAGAATATTAAAATTCGTCCATTGAAGTGGAATCACACTCACAGTTATTATAGTACATTCGTCGCCTTAGCGTGGCGTTATTGTTTTGTTGCTCTTGCTTTGCTTTGATCCTTTCATTTCCATTTGCTTTTTATACAATGAAAGAGAGAGAGAGAGTGAGAGAGAAAGGGAGAGAGAGAGAGAGAGCGGTTGTTTCTCTTAGGTGCTAATGTTGTTGGTTTGAGTTTAATTACACTATTTTAACTAGCTGCTGGTCGGTGCACGGTAATGTAACACAGGACCATCGCAATCGTTGCCTACATTTAGGGGGAATATTGTTCAATTTGCCAAACAAAACCAAAATGGTTACGTTAGTACATGCTGTCATGCTTTTTTATTGGTTGGTTTATATGCTTAAATAGTGTTTAAAACACAAAATGACAATCGATGATAATCAATAAAAACATCACTGCGAAATTAAACGCCTAGTAGTATGCGTATAATAAAATTATTTACTTTTATCTTTTTTCTTCTTTATGAGCAGCACCGAGATCATCCGAACGACTGTTCCGAATGAGATATTTTAATTTAAACTCTGAACATTGTGAAAATTATAAGAATTTTTTTTACAGTAAGTAAAGCGGAATTAAAGCTTCTTATGCTTGAGTATGTGCAAAGAAAGAATATCATGCAGTATTCATCTACTGGGACCGAAACAATAGATTTTCATCACAATCATTCACGAGCCAATCATGTTTGCAGTCGCTACTAGAGTACGTTCCTAGAGAAGGTTAAATATACAGTTTTGACAACCGTCTTTTAGATTCTAACATCCAACAGTCGGAATCGGAAACTGATTCTATTTTCGATGCAGAAATTGTAAGTAAAATTGAAATCCTACGTATGATTCTACGCTTCATAACAGTGAAAGAACGTAACTTTCTCTTAATTTACTAATCTCTCAACGATACACACACACACACACATTCATCGCTCTGCAGCATTGAAAGCGTCAGAAATAGAATTGAAAAACGAACATGCTGCGGTACGTGCGATTCACGATCACGAGCTTACCAACGGGCTTGTACATTCGATAATTTTTCTAGCATGATAGTGGCGCACCTCTATTATTGTAATTCCATTCTTCTTCAACGCAATGTAACACTATCAATTCCACTCTCGTAACTGTAAATATTTGTTTTAATCGTTTGAAAAAGGTGTGCATCTAATAAAAATGATTGCAATAAAGACACTTCCCTAAAGGGTATCGCAAACTGTTCGTTCCAGCTGCCTGTCTGACGGTATACTTCACTGTTCGCGATCTACTAAGAGTGCCAAGTGTCAAACCCGTTGTATTCGTGTGTGCAAGTAGCTTGACAGTTGGCTGACAGTTGCTAGTTTGTATATAAAGGTAGAAGATGATCGTCCTTCGAAGAGTGTAAAGCATGTGGGTGATGTTTGCTAGTGTAAAATTAACAGTCTTCCAGCCTTGTCCATCCATCCGTTTTGTTACTGCGCCCAACTCAACCTAATCGTTCTGGTGCAAAACAAATGACGGTGTTATCGACAGCCGACAGTTGTGTATGTATCATGGGAGGCAATTGGGCAAACAGCTGACCCGTACCGTCGGGAAGCGTCGGACAAGAGGTACCGACCTTGGAAACCATACATTGTGAACAGTGAGCGCGCGAGAAAGCTGAGATTCAGTTGCTGCTAACCCGTATGCCAATGTTAAAAATCGACACCCCGTGTCACTAATCCTAATGGCGTCTCGTACCGTCCTGTCTGCCCTCGCTCTATGATTGCCATTCTGTGTACTAAGATGCATGCAGTTCTGCAGTTTCTTGCTACCGATACATCCGGAAAAAGTGATAGAGAAAGAGAGGATACCGCAGACAGAATGTTATCCGCCCAATCTGTCCGTCCATCGACATTATTTTAAAAGTGAAAAGTAGCTAGAAAAAGGAACGGGCATAAAAGGAAAGGCATCGAAAGGGCGAACGGAACTAGAGAGGTGGTGTATAAAAATTCTAGCCGATAAAAGTCGGTGCGAGTGTATAGATATATTAGTAGGTAACCTTCTCTAACCTTTCTCTGCTCATTCTAGTAATTCACACCTCGAATAGATTCTCTACAAACTCTACAATGGTGCTATATCGCGCCCTTTTTTTTGTTTTGCAAACCCAGCTAGTTAGAAACGATCCATTCTTATCCTTAATCTCTTTCTATTAGCATTGCTAGTGCTATTATACGCTATCCTTTACTTGCTTGCTCTAGGAAGGAAAATACTCGTGTACCTATACACGCACGTGAGAGCCGTCTGGATGGTGAACCAAAAAACAAAATAGTCTAGCTTCAACAAATCCACTTAATCCACGTTCAACTCAAACCTACAATATATAAGAGATATGTGTGTGTGTATCTATACACGTTTGGCCGAATTCTACCGAAAGGACCGAAAATTCTATACCGAACGCAAGGATGGCAAAGAAGGCAAGCGGTCCTAGCGGTGTGTGTGTGTGTAAGTGGCGGTGGACTCGTGTGTGTCCTTCGGTACTTCGATTGTCGCTGTGCGGTCTGCGGTGCTGATAGCGCAAGCCATTAACGGTGTGCGAAAGCTAAGGCGCCTCGATCGTGTGTGCTCTAGCGGTGAAAATCAAATGTCAAAGCCGAATGGAGTGTCAAAGCTCCCAGGGCGCTCTCAGATCAACGTTTCACGCGTGCTAGAGAAAGCGGAGGAAGCGCGCAGCGTGCAGGAGCGCCGGATGGAGCGTGCTACTGCTCGGGCAGATAGTCCGCCTGGTGGCGCAACAGTATCCGGGGCTAGAGGAACTCGCGCTTGCGCGTGGCCGACGTGGACGGGAGCTCGCTGTCCAGCAGGCAGGTCTGCTCCGGGCTCTGCTTCGGTGGAGCCGGTGCCTTGCGGCTTTTGGAGCGCCGCTTGCGTAACAGGATCGGCCCAAGCCCGTTACCACCGGGACCGATCGCTGCGGCGGTCGCCGGACTAAGGCCTAGTGCGCCCGGGCCGGCACCCGGGTTGGGTGCCGCGGCCGGTACGAGCGCGCCGGACGTGCTGGGCCCGGGCGTCGCCGGCACTACCGTGGGCATGTCGCCCGGTGAGCTTTGGCCGGACGAGTCGATCTGGATGCGGGCCAGCAGATCGTTCAGCAGCTCCTCGATCCGACCCATCCGCTGTGCCATCCGCTGCATCTCCAGGCGCACGTCGACCTTCATGTCCAGGACCGTCGCAATGAGATCCCGCTGGGCGAGCGTAGACGGCTGCTCCCGTAGCCCGGTGTCGTACGTGTCGGAGGTCGTCGATCGGGACTGTGCCATCTCGATCTGACGCTCCCGCTCCAGTGACAGATTGCGCTCCATCTGTCGCTCCCGCTCGCGTTCCCGTTCCCGCTCCCGTTCCCGTTCCCGCTCGCGTTCCCGTTCCCGTTCTCGGACCCGTTCCGTTGTCGCTGTGTCTAGCAGTCGATCCCGCTCGGTTGGTTGCCGTTCGAGCGATGGTGGCTTCACCTCACGCTCCATATGCACGATGGGCCGTTCCGGTGGTCGGGTTGCTGGTGTGTGGTCCGCCTCACCACCCTCGTCGATCGTATCCTGCCGGGCTAGTGTTGCTCCCGGGCCGGGTGATAGTTTTGGAGTCTTGGGAAATATCTGGGCGGTAGGAAGAGACACACGACAAGAAACACGTTAGATATCTGCTGGTTGGGATTGATGCGAGTGCGAGTTGTTCATGTGCATGTTCATGCAATACCCACAAACACCCACAGCACACACACACAAAAGACACACGCGGAACGAGCTACCTTGTTGCCTTGACCGCCATTACTACTCGAGCTCGAGCTCGCTCTACCTTGTGCACTTTCACGTAAGCTTTCGCGTGCACTTAAACTTCTAGACACGGCTACCTTTGTGCTTGTGTCGCTGGCCGAATCAACGCTGGAGCTCCCCAACAGCCGGCCCCACTTGCTCGCTCGTGGACCCTTCGCTGACGGTGGTCCGGACGACGGAGAGGGTGAGGGCGATGGGGACGGCACGGCAGTTGTTAGGGCCCGTGTGTCCTCCGTCAACGTCAGCTTGGCCGGCAACTGGAAGAAATTACACAGGGCAGTAGTTGTAGTGTGCTCTCGCGCGAGAAATGTCACTTGATAGGAAAGGCAAAGGGAATCGGTACTCTAAAAGGTGCTGACATTCGCTGCTGAAGTACGGTGAAACAGCTAGCACAACGAACGTATAATTCTATCACAACACCTATGTTAGTATGCTTGTTCTTAGCACGCACTAAGGATGGTAGGGAATGTCATTCTTTTACGTGAAATTTTAATGTAAAAATTATCTGAGACACGCATAAACGATGCATTTGTCGATAAAGCACGTGCATTCGTGCAGACCACAGTTAACGATGATAGTCAATACCGTTACTAAAGCATGTAGTGTGATGTGTTTGTGTGTTCTTCCATGTTTTATTGTTAAACGTCTAACACCGATTAAAGATTCATTTTCGAATCAACGAACTCAAAACAACAAACGAAACTGATTAAAAGTGCATTAACTAACGTGATTCTACGTAGAACAACATAGAACGAAAATTAACAACCAGACTAAAATACGAACTAAAAGTGACAGCAGTTTTGCATACTTTCCGGCGCCTTTCTCAAAGGGAAAAACGAAAGCGCCTTAAGTTATGCACGTAGAACAATAAATCCATACTTGTCACTTTTAGGACGAAAATTTTATTTCAAAAATACCACACTGGCTCTAAAAAGTGGTGATAAATAATAAAAATAGGATTCTACTACATCAATTAACCATAATCACTACCATAGAGGGATAACGCCAATCACAAGCAAACCACGGATTACACGACCTAATCGTAACCACCAGCTAAACCAGACGTGAGCACATTAGTGTAGTAGTGGTTTGTTGCTAAATTGAAATGGTTCGAATGGATGAGGGAGGGAGGCAGGTGGAGTTACGAACTTTTTAGTGTTTTGTAGAGTTTTTTGGGAATGTTTTAACACCGTTTTTTTAAAGATGTGAGGTTTTAGTGTAAAATATTCACCTTTCCTTTGTCTGTATCTGTGTCGCCCTTCTCAACGTCGCTTTGAACGGAACCAGTTTGGTCCTTGGTTCCTTGTGCATTTTGCTGAGCTCGTCTAAATTTTGAAAATATTTTTCTTACCAGGTGATCTTGACTAGAGCCCAGTTGTGGTTCGTTCTTCCGTCGCTCCGCTAGCTCTTTCTCACGCCGAACGTCCGCTACTTTCCTGTTTTGGATGGAAGGAAGCTTGTAGCGTTTGTCGAATACGCGCCACGTAATATAGTTGTTTATCCTACTCACCTAAAGATTAATCGATGTCTTAAGTTGTACGTTAAAACTAGATTCCTCGCAAAACTATTAGCAAAAGCCTGATAAAAATCTAATACTTCGAGCAGCTTGTCTCGTTTTATCGCATGTAAATCACAGTAAGTTAATGCCCGCACATTAGCCGCACTTTGCCCCACAGCCGAATCCTTCCAGAACGAGTCACCGAACACATCGCCCTTGCCCAGTATCGCGACCACCTCGTCGTCCTGTATCACCTCCAGACTGCCCGTCACGATAAAGCACAGACTGTCGATGCTTTCGCCCGTATGATAGAGCAGATCCCCTATGCAACAGCAGCAGCAGCAGCATAATATAAACCACAATCGTATTATTTATCTAGATTTTTCCGGCCCGTCACTCGATCGAGAGGGAATCGACATGTCCAGGAAATCGGAAATAAACGCTGGAAATGAGAATCAATCCGACCAATACGATTCGGTTCAGATCGATCCGCAGACCGACCGCCGTACTACTCACCCGGTGCAGAGTGTGACATGCAGAAGTGCATCGCCAGGGCCCGGAGGCATCCGTCGGATGCTAATCGAAATGCCGGATGCTCGTTAAATACCTTCCGGTTCAGATGGACGCAGATATCGGCCTTCATGTCCTTTGGGCAATAGTTTAGAACCTAAAGCCGCCCCCCCGATGGTCCAGGCGGGAACGAAAAGCAAACATGCATAAATCAGTGGTCTCGGTGTGTATGCCAAAGCAAACTTTATTTTATCGCCCCGAAAGCGTTGCGGCGATGATGGTGTTGATGATGACGATGATGATGGGCTGACTGTTGTTGGTGGATTTGGTTGGTTGCGCATATATGCGTATTTCCACCCCTTTTTTTGGTGGTCATCTGTAACGTGAGTTACGTTTGGAATACGACCGAGAGTTGCATATTTTATACCCATTTCATTGTTGGTGATGCTCGCTTCCAGGCCAAACATGTTTGGTTTATGAGCAAATGTTGGGAGTTTTAGGATGAGCACTTGCCTTATAGTAAAGTTTCATCAGTGGTTGACAAAAAGTAAGCCAGCAAGGCTAATTTCAGTTGATCAAGCATTATTTGATACGATTTTATACCACTCCTCGTTTGTAGGATTCATACGAATGCGCTTAAAAGTATGCAATACAGTGAATAATTATTCCCAAATGAGACATATTGAAAAAAATATTACCACAAATGAAGTAATTGCATACTTTTAGGCGTTTCATTTCAAAAAGATTGTAAAATAAGCTAAATTTCATCGTTTATTGTAACTAAGAACTTGGTAAAACACATAAATTTATGCGTTTAGTCACCACCGTTTTGCAAAGCTTCGTCACCTGGGTATATTTCCGCTGATCAACCAGGTAATATTTTTCGGAAAATCATTTTTATTATCCCTTACACTTAATTTGTAACGAGATACACGCACACACGCGGCATAATGGCATAAATATAAAATCCTATCATCAGTAGCGCACAGACGCCAGTGTTACCCTTCGCAAGGGATTAATAACTCGACTCGGCAAACTCCGTACCGATGTATCGTTCCGTTAAGTTGACAAACCCATTGGCGAGGCAGCCCCGTTTTCTACGCGAGAGTCATGATCCGCACCGGATTTGTAATGGATTTCCATCGAAATTGCACCCAACACCTCGCGGAGACGGAGGGTTGGTTCGCGGGTAAAGCCCCCGTCAGCCACCAAAGTTCGCCCATCATCCGAACCCCGTCACAGTATCCCCTTACCTTGTCCGTGTCCAGCCCCTTGGTCATCGCCCATGTTGATACAACATAGTCCATAACGCGTTCGCTCAGGGCCTTCGGTACCTCGTGCAGCTTCATGAACTCCCGCACGTTGTTCAGCATATCGTGGTACTTTGCGGTGGCCGAAGTCATTTGCTGGATGATGGTGGTAACGTGACCGAAAATGGTCGCGTACAGGAGAGCTATTGGTTTTATGTTTTTGGGTGTACAGAAGAATGGGAACGGGGTTGCAGGGATATGTCACACACACACATACACACATACGCACGTACACATGCACGGTGAGGTGACACGGTAGAAAAGAGACCAAAATTCGGTATGAGAAAGGATTGAGCATTGGAAATGTCGAATGGACGTGGGAGGGCACACGGACGTACACGCACACACACACACTTATACAAACAAAATACAAACTATAAACCATTAACCGTATATATGTATACTATGGTAACAAAAGTCTTGAGTGAGGTGGAGCGAAGTGCCTTTACAGCGAATCAGAGATGAATTCTCTGCCATTCCAACGCTCGGTGAACGGATTGGTATCTCGCACGGTAGTTGGAAACTTTTAAATGTCACAGCGGAAGACCAGATGAACATAATAAATCTTCTCCTCCCCACGGATGGAGCGAGTGGGAGCAAATAAAGAATTTTATGCTACAGCACAGCACAGTACAGCACAGCAATGAGAAGAAAACCGAGAGGAAACTCACGCGTGCACGTGACACAAAGTTTAAAGGTCACCAAAGGTACCGAAAAAAGGTGATGGGCGAGCGAACTCGTAACAAAACGACTGGTTTGCTGGTACAGTGAATTTATGATTCGGTGTGTGTGCCGGATGGTTGAGCGATGTGATGTTATTTCTAGCAAAAACTACACGGTTCGTTTTCCTGTTTTATCTAGTTAAAGCTAATGCGATGTGCAGCGAGCTTGTGCTAACACACGGATACACTTCACACGCACACGCTGGACGCACAAACACACAGACATGGCACATGGAAGTGTGGGGGGGGAAAAAAAAGATCACGCACAACGGTGAGGGTATATTGCTTTTGTTCTGCTCATTGAAAATAGTTTTGTAGAGAAACTAGATGCTTTTAATGTTGTAAACAAATACACCATTATAAAATAATATCAAAATCAGAAAAAGAAGCAATAAACAATTAAAGCCTTTTTCATTAAGAAACAAGGAAGATGAGGAAAGTTGGATGAAAATCTAAGGATTTAGTAAGTAGTAAGTGATCGGCAATATTGTAATTTAAATGAAATTAATAGTCGATAAAAACAAATAAAAGAGATAATAAGTTAGACATAAATCAACCAATGATAGAAACTCAATAATAAGAAAAACAAAGTAATAGAAGTGGCAAACTGTAGCTAGAAAATTAGGGATGAAATAATTATGGTAAAGCATGATTGAATGAAAATAAGCAATGAAGAATTGAATGAAACTTCACATTAGTAAATTTGCTGTTCTATCTACTTAAAATAAAATTCGTTAAAAAAGATATAACATCTGGAAAAAATTAAACAATGTTTACTTCAACAGAGAAAACATAGAAAAAAAAAACATCAAAATAGAACAAAACCAAACAAAAAAAAAAAAACAAACGATATAACTGCAGAAACACGTAGCGATACGACACTCGGACCAGAGGCGAACAGAGCTTTAAAGTAGATAAAACGCTTAGCTTAGCAAAAGGGAGAAAGCGAAAAAGTAAGCCGACTCCAAACACATAACAGGGGTGACAGGAAGACGGTGGAACTGGACAGGAAGCGGAAAGCTTGTTAGAAGTTGGATTTTTTGAGTTATTTATTTAGCGTTATTTTTTTTTTTTTTTTTCGTGTGAAAAGCTTTGGTAGTCGACCACTTTTTGCCTGCATTTTTTTTTGTATCTTTGACGGCAAATTCAAAGGGAAAAGCGAGAGCCTATGTGTTTTTGATAAAAATAACCGAGCCAGTTAATCCCTGCCGAGATTTGGGGAACAACAAGCCACACACTGTGTTGAGGAAGCTGTGCAGCAATACACACAAACGCACAGAGAGAGAGAGAGAGATAGTGCTTTAGATAGCCAACAGATAAACTAGGCACAGTGGGCTTGGCTTGGCACAGCAACAACGAGGAAAAACACACACAAACACGTGGTGAAAACAGTAATCAAACAACAGGACGTGGCAACGGAACGTAGAACACTGCACCTGCAATTATCATCATGCAGATAGTGAATACCTTCTCGTTGTCCGTCTCGGCAGCAACGTTTCCGAATCCGACCTAAGATGGAAGGAGGAGTGCGTGTGCGACGGCGAGTGAAGGGTAAAGGGTGGGAGGATGGATCGGGCCGGGATGTTTGGTAATTTTGACAATGATCGGCCAAAGAATCGGTCATTATACACAAGGTAGTTCCATGGGAGGTGTGGTCAGGTCCAGGGAAAGAAAGAGAAGAGAGAAAAGAGTGTACCAGTTAGGATTAAATCATGCTGCAATGTCCGACCGGTCCTAAGCCTTCTCTTGGTTGCTGATGTCAATCATACACACTCTAGATCCGGGTGTGCCCACTAATCGCCCACTTGTGTGCGCTCCACAACAGGGATACGAGGATCGTCGAAGCTGAAAATAGAACCGAGGCTAGCCGCCCGGCGCTAGTAGAATGGTGGTAAAAAAAAGATGCTCTATGAAGGCAACCAAATTGGTTAAACTTCAACCCCGATCCGGGAACACAGACACAATGACTGATGTCGATGATGATGACAAGATGGCCCGTACACGTGCCCGAAGGGAGTGCACGATTCAATTTGGCGTACAAAACCGACCGACCCGGTAGCCAGCAGCCGAGTTATCTCTGGACGAGTCCGTGTGGAATCCTGCCGTAGCCGAGCTGATGATATATACGGTTTGGTAACGGTAACCGTGTAATATGCTTTATCCTAAGATCTCCCTAGTCTCCCACGATGCGGGCCTCAATGATGAACGGGGCAGACAGCAGCAGCAGGGGATGTTTCAGGGGGCTTTTTTAGATGGATCAATAGTTTAATTTGCTTACCGATGTCATACATGTCATGGTGAAGTACAACGCCGTAACGTACATCGTTTTTCTCGACGGACCGTTCACCAGCTCCGGTGCATTGGACTCGTTCGACCAGATGTAGGAGTACGGGCTCTGGGTAACGTTGGCCAGCTTCCAAAGCCAGCTGTACTGTACCTGGTGCCGAAGCAGGACGAGAACAGGAGGGGTCGAACATTAGCTTTACATGTTCAAATATGTGTAAAATGTTAGCGATCGACGAGCGGTGGTGGTTGGGACGTTTGTGCTGAATTTGATTTGCCGTATATGCATCGTTGCAATTTCATTGTACGCGCATTGTGAAGCCGCACACGGAACTCGCATGCAATTGCAAACCTACAAACAGTTTTGTGGTTGGTCGGCAGGAAGGCGAGCTTCCACTTTTAATTTTCTAACTTCCCTTTCCCACACACCGAACACGCTGGAACGGAACGGTAGAGGCTGAGAATTGCCACAGGTGGTGCCAGTTGATTGGTTAATTGTTTTCCAGTTTTCCGAACGTGCGTCGTCCTGCTGCACTTACCCCGTTGTCAGCATCGCTGCGCCCGATCGAGTACCAGATACAGGCTAACCAGTGAGCGACAAGCATGTAGAAGCACAGCAACAGTATCAACATGGCCGCACCGTACTCTAGATATCGATCAAGCTTTCGCACGACGCGCCCGAGCCGCAACAGACGCACCACCTTCAGGGCGCTGAACAACGATCCGATACCCTGCGAAACAACGAGAGAGCGAGAAACAATGTACGAAGGGTGACAGGGGTTTGAATTGTCATCCGCAGGAATGATGGGAATCTGTCTATTTACATCTTCATCGTGGTCGAACGCATTGAACACGTCGTACGGCAGACAGCTGAGCAGATCGATGATAAACCACGACTTCAGGTAGTTCATGCGGATCACCTTCGGGTCACTTACTACCTCACCGCCCGGACCGACAAACGTTGTGTGAAAGTTAAGCACTGGAATATAGACACCCGAGAGGAAAGTAAGCGATTAACAGAACAGCCCACACAAATACCGACGATGACGATGCGAGAAACGGTACCGATGTCTATGAAAAATATTACGTCTACTATCGAGTCAACTACCAACAGTGAAACATCCTCCGACGTCTTGTTCTTGAAGGCTACGTTGTATGGTACCTGTCAATTGAGGACGCATTGTGCATTAGAGGGTGCTTGTCCGACGTCTTCTTACAACTTTACACTTACCATAATTGCAGTATAAAATGTTAAACACAATATCACCCAATCCCAGATTGCTTTGAATGCACAATAATGCAGTAGTATATGCGGCGGCGTTTTTGGCGCTTCCTGGCGATACTGTGGCATAACATCGGCACTTAATGACATCATCTGTGGGGTGTAGCGATTTGCAAGAAGCAGTAACAAACAAGAAGCAGCCGAGAAATGATTAGAGCAAAGTTCGATTAAAGTCATCTCACGTTGGTGAGTTGAGAGGCCCAGCAGAAGTCAACAAACATCGTGCGACGTGAAGCGTCTTTGCTGTGCTTTTGTTTTTTTTTTCAACAAAGCCGTTCCATTTTCAAATCAACCTTTTCCGAAGGTAGGCAGTCCGAAGTGAAGGTGTGGAATGATTTAAAATTAAAATTGTAATATAAACCAAGCGCCATGATAACAAACATCTGAATAAATAATGGCCGCTGGTAGATCGGTGCTGTAAACGACCCACCCTCCCGAAAAAGCCAGCGCTAGGTTAGGTGCACAACCGGTCAGCTTTGCTTCGGTTATTTTTGTGCCCTGAACACCCCTACCAATGCTCCCGGATCATCACCCCAGCAGGGAGCTGTCCTTGCACGCACGCGGACGCATATGAAAGTTGAGTCCTCCCGCGGGGCACTTCCTTTCTACGCCGTTTTAATATGTAATTAGATGGATGGACCGTGCGCTCCGTGCACGGCAGCCATGACGACACGGCACAGACAATAAAAAGGGGAAAGACATACTTACATGAGCTAGATTTGATTGCTTAGTAGGATCCTTTAGCGTAGGCAAGTGTGCACTGAATTGACGGCTTCTGGTCACGGAGCGAGCCAACTTTGCGAACTTGGACAGGCCTGATGTACGGGGAGGGAGAGAGAGAGAGAGAGAGACAAAACGATGGCGATGGGAAACAGATGGGAAAAGATGGATTAGTTGAGAGCTGTGAAGAGAATACGTTCTTATGTTTAACTGTTAAACACAAAACCAAGCATTACTTTGAACCTAAAGCAAAGTTGGATAGGATGAAAACTGGCGAAAAAAGCAATTTCAAACGTATTGTTTATCTACAAGATGATTTGCGTTGCCGTTTTTTTTTATTAAAAATGCTGTAATAAAAGTAAGGAAAAAGCATGATAAAAATCATGTGAATTACACCTTTTGAAAAAAACGCCTAAAGGTATGCAATTCACAAAGCAAATCTCTTAGTAACTGATATTAAGCTTCTCCATTACCGTGACTCAAAGTGTAGTTAAAGTGAGAGTGATTTGATTCCAAAATAGCGTATGACCTACTATTACTAATCGCAAAGCGAATGAATTGCCAATGCACCATGAGATTAATTGCAATTAAATAGCATTTATGTAACAGTGACAGAATGGCGTTAAAAAATCCATACCATAATTCAGTTCAAATCTCAACTGAAATCACGTTTCGATGTAATAAATAACAAAACAATTGAAGTAGGAGCATCCCAGCAGGGTATAAAGTTGATACAATTTATGTTTATGTAATTACTGTACAATTTATGTCAAGCCTATAAATCACTAGCCAAGCAGCTACTGACCCACACGGAGCCTCAGTGCTTTAAGCGACAAAACCAACAAACAACAAATCATTAAAAGAGCAAATGATTAATGGAGTATTTTCTTTTTGCGAGATGAATAAAAACGATATCCAATATACGTTTGTGAGATGTTTTTCGCGTCCAAGGGTGTTTCTTACAAGTGACCTTTTTTCCCACGGGATATTTTTCTCCATTTTCCGGTGGGTTCTCATCCGCACACGAATGTTTATACGAGGTTATGTTTATTCATCCACAATTTATACGCAAACACACTTCCGATACGCTTCCGAATCCATTCTTTCAGCGCGCGTGTGTGTGTGTGTAAAATCAAAATTCATTTGAATTCAATCACCAACACTTAAACCCGCTGCGTGCCGCAGGCCCTAACCCTACGATCTAAGAAGCGGGCAAAGCTGTTCTGTTTCGGCTAAAAGTCGTTCCTCATGTGTACTAATGTTATGCCCCCCATTTGCAAATCGAAAGGATTCAAAGAAACCCATCACAAACGGCGATGCTCCACCTTGCAGATGGGAAGTCCATGATGTTTGCGCATGTAAAGATAATCTTATAATCCGGTAATTGTATTCCAAACATTATCGTGTTGCTGATACAAAACGGCTGCGTTGGCAATAAACATAACAGCAGCGAGCTGAAAACGGTGAAAAGGTCATACGGTGAAAGCTCATCATCTTCAGTTCCATTAAAAATGTAACGGGAGTGGCACGAAGTCAAAGTCACGGGCCAGAAAAAAAGGAAACGCACGCAAATTGCTGCCAAAGATTCGCCAATCGAATGGCGTTAAGTGTGTTTGGGGCCTTTCAGTTTTCCCTTTGGTCGTGCTTTCGGTTGGTCACTCGGAAACGAGCAATCGTAACCAGGTTCAAGGGTCTGTCGTAAGCGCTTCTTGGAAGAGCGAGAGAAAAAGAAATATAATGAAGGGTTCAGACAACCTTTCAATAATTCCATAATGTCGTATTTGAACGATACAGACGGTGGATGAATGGTTTTGCCCTTTTTTTCTTCAAACTATCACACCCGCTCGCTTTCTCCGGTCGCGTAGACCTCGAAGACGTTTGACGTTCGGTTTGACGTTTTGTTTGCCGAATCGTCATTCGAATCATTCACACTAACCAAAATGGCAGCAAACAAAACAAAAATCGGAGTGAGAGTGATTGGTGCCTTTTTTTCTGTTCGTTTTTTGCTATTGGCCACCTTTCAATACAGCAACGATCGAAGATGCCCCAAAAACCCCGCTATTATGCCATCAACAATCAGGGGTGTTTTTCTTCTTGTTTCCGGCCGCCATCACACCGCTTCACTCTCCCTCTTAGGCCAGAGGGGGTGAGAGTGGTTGGATAGGTTACAATTTCCTGTTGATCATGGCAATTCAAGGCAACTCGACGAAGCCTGCCCTCACTGCGCACACCAATCGAACTGTGGCGCGTTGTTGGAAATCAAGAATTGCTTATTCAAATTTGATTAACAAAGAAATCAGGCTTCCGGGGTGAGTGAATGGAGTTTAACGATTTTTCTCCATTGCTTCGCTTTGACGGTTCGATTCTTCGTCGAAATGTGTCTATGTGTGTGTGTTGAAGCATGTTGCATCATTTCCATTTCCACCCAATCATTCGGAGAACGGAAAAGAAACCCCGTTTACTCATCGGTACGAGGTACGCGGTCGCTTGGAAAATGGTTCCCAATTCCTCTTGATGGCGTTGATGGGGGAATATCCTTATGCAATCGTGCAAACGTCACGCGTGTGCTCGGAAGTGCAACAGTGTACGGGAAAGGCACTACTAGCAGCGTGGAAAGGAAGGGTTCCAATCGACCAATTCATCCATTTTTAATGCGCTCTTTTCATTTGATACTCCAAGCGCGTTAGTTTGCACAATCATGCGAGTTGTGCAACAAATGGCTGATGGGAAATAGTTTGCCTCCGCATCGATAGCGAAGGAGTTTGATAAAAAGGATTTAGAAGAAAGGGACAGTATTTTGTACATGAATTGCATACATTTAGGCGTTTTCAGAATACGAATGGAAAAATAGACGTTGTAAAACATATTTTCAAAATAACGCCTAAATCAATGCAAAACGCATTACAATATGGATCAGGTGAATGACTAAGCGAGGATGGTTTTATGTAAATGTAATTCTTTTGTATTGTTATCGCTGATGGATGTTCCACCCGCTATAACTAACTGCATCGGGCATCCCCCCACGGCATGCAATTTGTTTTATTTGCAAACAGACAACAAACCAAGCCGACGGGTGCATAAATTGGTCAGCTGCCAGCCCGAAAACAATTTGATTTATTTGTTGCTGCACATTCCGTGCGGCGGAAATGCCTCGCTCGTGCAACCGCCGCGGCACGCGGTGATGGTGCTGGAATTAAATTCTACATCGATTTGAACATCGGTTACCCACGTGCCAGTCAGACACACTCAACTTTAGACAGTGGTTTTAAAGCGTCGACACACATCAAGCGTACCGACGCTAGGACGCTACAAAACCGAGTCCCATCAAATATTGACTTATTGCCAATACGCGCACGCGGTTACCTTCTTGGCTTGGTCGGGGAACTTGTTGCTTGTCGGAACGGAGCGGAGTGCAACAATCGTATATAGGTTGGATACGACTGCGAACACAATAATGCCACTCAAAAGTGGAGCCCAAAATCACGACCAGTTTAACGGTGCAGCTTACAAAATTTTCGTTTTTAGTACTGCTCAAACGAGAGCGAGAATCCGATCCTTCCAGTAACTCTGAGCTGGAAACTGCCTGGAAAAGGAAAATAACTTATTGTTTATGGGTGCGCTTTTTTTGTTTATTTGTGACTAAAGAACATTCGTAACGTGGCATCGGAGCGCGCACAAGTCAAAGTTTCGGTTCTTTGTTTCTGGACCAATTGAGCAGCTTGTTGTTGATGTTATTGATACCATAGAAGAATTCATTCACTTTCTGGAGAGTATTTTTCAAGCAAGAATTGTGAACAAAGTTTGTGCGAAAGAACGATCCAAAACAGGACAAGAAATTGGTGAAAAATAATTTTTTGTAATGCGAATTGCATAGTTGTAGGCACCTTACTACCAAACTATTAGAACATCGCTTGCAATGCTGATGGCTATCGTAAATAATAGCTAAAGTACGACAAGGAAGTGTTCTAGGATAAGCAAAAAATAATCTTCGGGAGCTTTTAACAATTCCTTGGACTTGTGTGAAACGGCCCTATGAGGACATTGAGAGGCGATATATTTTTTGTTTCAAAAATGTCTTTCCACGACTGTATAAATCACCCCTTAGACACCTCTAACAAATCTGTTTACCGAACTTTGTTCTTCAAACATCGCTCGCCTTAATTTTACTTCTTTTCATACAAACCTATTCCCTACTTTTACCCCTCTTCAAGACGAATAGTTTCAACTTCCTGCTCAACGAATCAATGCCACCCGTTGAAGGCTAAATGTGGCGGTGTAAGTTTTCCACCAAGCAAAAGTTAACTGAAATCAAGAAAGTCACCCGGAAGCTGTACACACAGTACGGAATGGTTTCCCTTAAACGGTTCAGCTCCAATTTCCTATTTGTGTAAAGTTTTAGCCCGCCAAGTTCGACACCGTTGAAGTTCAAATGTCGAACGCTCTGTGTTGGCCGTCGTCGTCCGTACGGCAATCGTTTGACGGGCGAATTAATTTATTCGCCCGAGCTAATTTAATGCCATGCTTAATGTGCTGGCAGGAAAAGAAAATTCTTAAAAAGGGCTTCTCGTTCCAGAAGGACGTTGACGGTTGTGTTATGTGTGTAAAATGTAAATGTAAATCGAGGCGGGATTTCTTAGAAACCGCTTAAAAGTTTTAGTAGTTTGTCAGCTGTAGCATGATTGAATGGCGTTGGATGGAAATAGTAATTTGTTCTAAAATAGAAATTAAAGTTGCAGATAATTACAGTGTGGGCAAAGTTGTTCGAATTTGTGTGGGAAATTGTATGAAATTAGCATAAAATACTTCGCAAACCATTGACTAAAAGCGAAAGGTCGTTTATGTTAAAAGCTCAAAGAACTATTTCACAACGGAATAAGAGTAATCTCCACAGCTCTAAAGCATTTTAACAATATCAGTAACGATAGTGCGGTTGAACAAGCAGCAAGATAAAAAAGACACCAGGAAAATAAACATGATAATCAACTTTCAAAACAATGTAAGGAAGTTGTAAAATAAAAGGCAAAACAAAAAAAAAAAAAACAAAACACAAAATGCAACACTTACCAAGAACTGCTTTCGCGTACAAAGAAAAAAGAGAAGAGAGAGAGAGAAAATATCGAATAGAATAACCGAAGCGAGAAGCACAGGAAGAGGAAACAGTTTGTTCGAAAAGAAAGGAAAAGTAGTTAGGTACAGCGCACGTTCGTTAAAGATTGAAAGAAACTCGAAAGAACAAAAAGACAAACATTTTTCCCAGCACACGATCGATTAAAAACTAATGAAAATTAAAGGAACAACACAAAAACACACACACACACATAGAAGAATGCAGCAGAATGGAACAGCCCAGCTCGTCCGTTGATTGATAAAATTTGCTCCAATTAGAAAAGATGCTTCTTTTGTGGTAGTCTTTGCCTGGCTGCACGAAAGATTCGTGTCCATTATTATCGGAACGAGTTGGTAGGTTCCCGTGCAAGTAGAACAAATTTTGTTTCGAAAAAGTTGGTCCAGTCTTCGTCTCGTGGTTTGTCGTACGAAAAGAATATTTTCCAATTTTTTAAAACCATTTCAACATTCTCCAAACAAACAAAGAGAGAGAGAGTGAAAGGGAGATAGCTTCACATGATGGATGATGTTGGTAGATGGTTTCTTTTTTTCATCTTTCGATTTTGAAGAAAGCCCTTCGGAATTGACGGATATGCTCCAATGAAGAAGCAAACCGTTCTTTACCCCATTCCTTCCCTCTTCACTCTACCTCCGCTGCGTTCGCCCTTGGCGCCCGTTGTAAATACTTACCACCTTTCGTGTCCTCGCTGTCGATCGGTTGCTTGAGGGCGGTAATGTCCCGAAACGTCAGCAAAAATAGCACAACCAAATCCCGTTCGTTGCGAATGGGAGCAACCTGGAGCAGGAGCCATAGCGGTGTTTCTGCGGTGGAAAGAAGAACAGAAGCGCAATAGGGCGCATTAGTAAAGCCTTGCAGCCTACAGCCGTCGTCACCACGTAAACCACCAACGTGTCCGCCAACACGCCGACGTTCGGTAGAGCAAAAAATGGTCATTAGAAGTTGACGCTAATGGTGGTAATGACACGCGTCTCTCAACATTTACCGGCTTTCAGTTTCGTAGGGCAGGACTGCGAACGACGAACGCCAACGAACGCCAGAAACACCGATCGATTCTGGGACGAAAAACGCACTCGAACCTTGAAGGTTCGGCGGAATGCTTTTTCCCCCTCCCCAATAGTCATCGACCATGACACGACAGGTCGGTAGGCGCGCACCTGGCCTAACCGTGCACGAACAAGTACCAAGGAAACATCGGAGGTGCTTCATTAATCATCCCAAACACTCCAGCGCATATCGATCAAAACCGAACTTAATTGGATCAAGAGTTAAGCTCTGCGGCTATGTGCTGTCCGCTGACCAAAGATCGGTAGTTACTAGTGTGTGTGTGTGTGTGTGAGTAATACGTACTGTTTTTCTTGTAGAGTAGCACCTCGAACTGGTCGTGCTGCTGGTGTTCCAGTGCGTACTCCACCCGGGCCACCGTCTCCTTTTCTGTCAGCTCGCCGTACATGAAGCCGCACCTAATGTGATGATACAAAAAACAAGTGGGAAGGAAACCCAGCGAATGAGATATGGGTGGTAAATCGGATTTATGGTCTGCAATACACATTCGGCTACACAACACGATACACCTGTGTAATACACCCCACACAGCAAAGAACCGGCCTGTATTAAGCATTAGCAAGTATTTTAAGGATGTTGCTGCTGCTCTGGTCACTTTTAATCTCCTTCTCGTTCTCTCTCTCTCTCGCTTAGGGTTGTCTCTTACCTGCATGACTTTTGCATAACTTCAGCACGATTATAGCCGCTAATTTTACAGAAGGCCTCATTGCAGTACACGATAGGGAAATCAACGATTTGAGCGTTAGCCAACAGAAAGGAACTATCCGCTGCAAGAGAAAGAAGAAAAAGTGGGTTAGGTTAGACTGTGTTGTGCTAAATAAAGTGTTAAGGGTTAGATAAATTGCATGAAAAAGAGATGTTAATCAACCAGTCGTAAATCATTTTCATCTGAATCGTACCATATTTGGAGCGCTTTGTAAGTAACGGTCAGTTAAACAAAGCGACAAATGGATTGCAGCATTTTAGGCGCTTTTCGGACTGTAAAGACGCAGCTGCCTTACTGTTCGAATAATTTTTTCCTAAAATGCCTATTTTACCATAATCCGTGTATGCTTTCCTACCCTCCACAGGCATGTAATTATAAATCCAAACACTCCACATTCCTTCATCATAATTTTAATTCACTTTTAACGATTAAAAATCCATCCTTCATCTCCAACCCACCCACGGAACACGCCCTCGTGCGTTCATACTTTCATTGCATTTATTTAATAAATGCTGCTGGCTGTCAAAACTGTAACAACGGTACACGGTAGAGAGCACTCGGCAGGTTGATTGTTTGCAAATTCCTTATCACTATTGCCCACCGCGCATACCAAATCAACCGTACCAGAAGTACCGAGCCGAGCACATTCTTCACGTTGATTGATTTATGCAAAAACATTCAACACAAGCATCCTTCAGCCGATGGGATCGTCCCACTTGAAATGCTGGAAAAGCAGGAGAACGCGTCGAAAGCTTCCTACCCAAGCGCCAGTGCTCGCTGGCCCGATATTTTTGTGTAAAGATGATGATGATGATGATGGAATGGTTCGTAGTAAAAAAAAACGAAGCGTACGTAACAGGCATGAGAGTTAATACAAATAAAGCGAACAATAAAAGAACACCCACATTCAATTCGCAAAACTCAGGGTCCAGAAAAAAGCGCTATTGTTCATAAAATGTTGAGTTGCCCTGCTTGCTGGTTAGAAGTTGGAAGACGGTTGGTACGCTTCCGAGCGGGAAATTATCATCCTGTCAGACAGTATAAATTCCGAAGCCTCTCCAATGCTCACCTGGTACTACAGTAAGCTTTTCGCTTGCAGTGTGCAGTTTATTTGTAATTGAATGAGAGACTGTAATGTTCTGATGGGATTCTTGAAATTTTGAGTTACAAATTACGGTGACATTAACATGCTGTTGACTTGTTATCAATCATCCATCAGTTGGAAATGAGTGAAATGACGAAGTCTTGAAATACGTCTTGAAAGAATATCCACAATTAAGAGATAAAAGCTTTAGAGAAAAATATACTAATGCCTTTAGCGAGTTGCAAATGTATAGCGCCAAAAGGTATGCAATTAAATTTTTAAAAAATACTTGAGTACTAGAACATACTAAAAACTTCCCTCAAATTACTAAAAGTATACATGAAAAGCACATCTATACTCCCACGATGGAACCACAGGGCAATAAAACAAAACCTATTAGAAAAGCAAACATTTGAAACTTATTCCAACAGTTTCCTGTTTCCAACATATTCACACAATCCACTGCTCGATCCAACGAAGAATAAAACACGGGATGAATTTTAGAACATCTTGTTCCACCAAAAACTTTACACCAAATTTACCATCCTCTTGGCCATTCTTGGCGTGAACCAGTGTTTGTGTGTGTGTGTATATGTTGAAGCTGAAATAACATTTGCTTCAACTCAGCAGGAAATCCTACGAGCTTCTTAACGGCAATCCGTCACCTAAACAAACAAACAAACATACACACACCAGAAACAAACACGTGCAATCGGAACAGAGCCTGCACACGACGGAAAAGCAGCACCGGGCAAATTGGAATGCAGGCGGGAAAAATCGAACGATGCGCTTGTGTACTATCAGAGAACCCCAGAGTGTGCAGTATCACTATCATTGCTTTTTGGGGCAGTTTTGAGTGGGGATGGGTGAAGGGAGAGTGGGAAAGATTTGATTTTCCCGAATGATGACAAGAAAAGCTGACGAAAGGCAAAGAGTAGCATCCCACTCACACCCCAAATACGATGCCATAAACACGATTGCTTTCGTCGCCAGTCCGGATCCGGATCGCAAACCATGCACAGCTCCTCGCGGGGTGTTGAGTTTCATGCATCCCTCATCCCCTTCTTTTCTACCCCTTTTTGTCATTCCTTTTGTGGCCTTCAACGCACCATTTGCCCGCTCTCTCTCTCACACATATTGCCACGCGCAAACACACACACACACACACACACCTACACAAAGTGTGGCCATTTATTTAGGACGAACATATTGACCAATGTTGCTACTGCTGCTGCTGCTGCTGCTGCTTACGTTTGTAACACTGCTCTTTGGCGCTTATGAGGCGAACCTCACCCTCGTCTGGACATGGGAAGAAGGAAGGGTTTTGTCCTTCCTCGATTGAAAATCATTACAACCGATGACGGGGGAAAAGTCCGTGGGAAAGAGAACAATCAAATGCCGTGCGGTGGATACTTACGCTGCGAGTTCGAACGCCGGATAATGTTTTCCAGAAACGTGTTCTGGGGAGCAACGAGCCCCCTCCGTCCACCGGGCATCGTGGCAGGGGAATGGCGGTCAGCGGGTGGTATGCAGTGTTGCCAGCGTGTCTATGCTGCCTTTACACACACACACACACACACTCGATGAGCACTCGATTCACTTCGATCGATTCTTATCAACAGTGCCCACACCCCAATCCACCGCGGATGAGCATACTGCCTCTCCCACCGCCTCCACCAACACCACCACCACCACCAAACACTTCGTTGTTGAAAGGAACTGCTTCACCCGATTCGCTACAACTTCGCCGCTTGTAGCTGCCTGAAGGATTTTGTTGTTCGTTTTTGCTTCACTTTTCCACTGCTCGTTAATTCTGCTTATATTTTAATTTCGCTCCTAGAACACACACACACATATAGACACGCATATGTGTCTCACACGTTTCCACCGAGGACACTCCACGATCTGGTCGGTTCGGTAGCACCACCGACGGCGAACGGGCACGCGGCACTGCTGTACAGGACACTCACCCACGCGTACATGTTCGGACTTCACGGGGTAGCGCAATTATTCCGCAATCATACCTTCCGTTACACCATCACACACATACACACACACACGCACATGCTCTCGATAACAACGGTATGCTGGATTTTCTTACATGCTTGAATTTATAGTGCACTTTTGCATCGGATTTACATTACACTGATCGATATTCTCGCTGCCTTGTGGCAGGCAAACGGTGAATGGAAGGAGGGAAGAGGCAGTGGCGATCCAGGAATCAGGATGCACGCGATGAGCACCGAACACTATAGGATAGGATAGACTCGCGTACACAAGCACATAAGCACTACTTCACTATCTTTACCACGATCGGACCACTTCGGGTTTGTTAATCCATTTTTATCCTTCAATTGCTGGCTGAAAAAGCTTCTTTGTTTTTTTTTTCTGCGATGAGAATAATACAAAATATATTCATTATTATTAAGAGGTTTTTTTGTTTGCAGATAAAATGGTGCAAAAGTATCAGTATTTAGATTTTGCCTCTAAAATTACGCCAAAACTATCTCAAAAGACATTGCATACTTTCGGGCAAAGTACGCTTAAGAATTCACTCACACCCTTAGGACGTATTCCTCAAGCCACGATTTCTATCACCGAAACTCTAATGGAACAAAACGCCTTGTACTCGCTGCTTGCCCACGTCAATGTCATGCTCCGTTGCCATTTTTAAACCCCTTTCACCCTAACGGATCCTTTATTAAAAATCTCGAAAAGTTCCCCCAACTCCATCGACGTGTCACCAGTAGCAGTATGCAAAAGGCTGCTGTAAACATTGAATAAACATTACCACACGGTCTCAAGGTTGCCAACTTTCGCCAATCGCCGATTTCAAAAGGCCCCACAAAACGCTCTCCGCCTGGAATGGACACCTAATTAGAGGGTCCTTCATTTGAATTTACATACACCGTTCACCGTGTCTGTGAGCTTAAAAGTGAACAGCAATCTCGTTGACATTCATTGTATGCACGGTATACACACACGTGTGTTCCCCTTTTTTTTTCTTCACAAAAGTTTGTAGTGAAACCCGATTCGGTGAAACCTTCCGGGAATTATCACCTCCGACAACTCTGGGTTCGGGGATGGCGCTGTACTGGGCTGAGGCCAACCAACAAATCCTTCGGTCGACACATGCAAACCGTTAATATGAGAGCATATGTGATTGATTGAGGTCACCGAGCTGTGTGTGTGCGTTTGTGGAGGTGTGTTGCGGGGCCGCACCACAACACACAAATATGCACACACTCATAGGAAGGAAAAAGGACAATCATTTCTGGTTTCCGCGTGACCTGGCCCCGTGACCGGAAAGCCATAACATGGCGACCTTACCGCGAGTAAACTCACGGTCATTTGAAAATCAAATACTTACCAGGGCCAATCCCGCTTTGCGCCTGGCCTCTGCACACGGCGCTTTGGAGAGTGCGAAAGGGAGAGAGAGAGAAAGAGCAGGTGTATATAGCTGCTTGTTCCTTTTTTCGGTTCTTGGTCCTTTAACAGTACACGCCACTACTAGGCATTCATAAATCCTTCCCAGTGCGCCATAAATTTTTCCTTGAGGCTTATTTATGCAAATTTCTGCTCCTTCACCTGCCCAAGAACAAACCTGCTCGCTCATGTCTATGAGCTGGAAGAGGGAAGAAAAGCGAACACAGAGGGGGGCGGATTGCACATAAACGCTCAGTTGGGGTTCCTTCTGGAACAGCAAATGTACCGAATGAGAGTGAAACTAAGCAACATCAACGCCTCGCAGCACTAGGCTATACACTTTAATTGAAGTTTTACTGTGGCGGAATAGATTGCCAAAGCGCCACACTACCTTGCCCGCCGCAATAATTTCCACCCGAGGGAAAAGTTTAAGGATAGTTCCATGTGCCCTTAATGGCTGTGTCTTTCCTGCGCCACACAATCGGCCTCGGCCCCGAACTATATCATTAAAGCTCTTGGTAAGCCTCAAAATGAAGTAAGTGTTGGAACTGATTCTAATGGATCGCCGTAAATAGCGGGTGGTAAAGGAGCGATGAGGAGCAAAAAAAGGACGAGGATTTGGCCCGTTTTTTGAATTATTCAGTCCCGTGTATGTGAGATGCTTGCCTCCCCTTGTGTGCGCAATGTGCAAGCATGAGCATAAAATCCACGCCTCTATTCATCTTACCAAAGCTGAATGCTCCCGCTCAGCTGTGTGTCTGGGTTAGGGGTGGGTTGGTAGGTCGGTCGGTGTGTGTATGTGTGTGTTTAAGGAAGAATACGCGATCATAAAGCGGTCGGGATGGGATGTCAGGATGTGATGGATCCTGTGTTCCCGCCCATAGCGCAAGGATGCGATATAAATAGAGGGTTACGTTATTTATAAAACAGTATACTCTGTCGAGTGTTCCGTTTTGCTCTGGACTATTCAAAGCGTACTTGTGGTGGGTGATGGGTGATGGACTAAATATACTTCCTTTCGTTCGTACATGGGTGAGCTGGGTAGAGGGATGCATCTGAAGGAGCTATTGAGTTATGAAGGGTTCTGTAAACGCAAAGGGAGCAACGTGCAAAGGTGCTTTTAAGGATTGGAGCAAGGCGTCACGTAATGTGTAAAAATGGAATAAATTTATTAAAACTTTTCTATAGTTTTCCCTTTATAGCTGGACATGTGCCTTAATATAAATAGCTTTGGAATGAGCAATCGATTAACATTAACTGCTTAACTCTTAGAGGAAAGATTAATCTAGAGTAGCTTCTTATAATCAGACGGATGAATCGCTGTGATATTTGTTAAGAACTGTCAATCTAATCGAATCAACTGGTACTTTGTTAAGAAGGCCTTAGGAACAATCGAATAATCGAGCATTTCTTGATGACATATCCAAGTCACTAATCCGTTACTAATATACATTTATATTTGCTAACATCTATGGTTCCGCATCAGATTTGAGGATCGCTAAAGTAAGGTTGGTATCACTAGCGATCCTGCTGTTATTAGCTACCGCTTATAGCGCCATCGTAATCTACCTCGAAGAAGTTTTCGGTGGTCTTAAATCAGCCAAAGAAAGCAACATAGATCACGTAAGAGTATTGACTGCCAACCGATCTTATTAAAGCTCGAGACCTGTAAATGTATAGAACATTTAGAGTCAAAATCCGCACATACACCTCTGAGGCGTAAATTCTTCCCAAAACTGATGAGTCTCCTTAACATTTTCGAGAAGGATATGACTAGAATAATTCTTGGTTCCATGTTTGTAGAAGGAACATGGAGGTATTGCTACAACGATGACTTCTATGATCGACACGGTGATTTCACAACGATTTAGACTTCAGATTCAAGCTCTGGTGCGCTGGTGATGTCATGAGAATGGCACCAAACTATCCAGCCCAGAGTCCAAATGGATAGAGAAGTTTCTTTTTGTCTTTTTTAATCAACTAACGTTACATTAATATTCCTGTTATTAAATCTTTAACATTTTAAGACTATGATGAGACACAAAGGTTCGCGAAAAGGTAAAAGACACTCAGCTAAACTATTATCTAATAGTTTCATCAACCGCACACGTTATGTCATCCTCATCTTGATCCATCAATAACTGTCCGATCAGTGAATTAATAACAGATGTACGAGTTTGATAAACATGTTAATCCTTTCATAAGACAAATACCATTCACTGCAATGGAATGCATCCAGCCCCGATGTCACGTTGCAAAGCGAACGTTAAAGCCCATGCTCACAATTCGATCACTTCCAATCAGACATCCACTACGGGAAGCCTTAAATTTACTAAAGTCCGTAGGCTTCTCCGCCTTGTGTGTGCTTGTGTGCCAGTGCGCCTAAAGGGAACGATGAGAGTTTGCAATAATTGCAAAATTAATTGCCAGCTTAAGGAGCGACACATACGTATCTGTGTGTCCGGCATGGTAATCGTTTGTCGCCGTTCGGCTTGTCGCCTGACGGTCGATCGGTGTCGCCATGTCGGCCACCCATCCACCCAAAAACAGAAGCCGGGGTTGCGGGAGTGTATAATGATAGACTCCTTGTTCCTTCGCATACCACCACCATCTCCCACAGGGGATCGAGAATCGGGTTTTCCGGCTATTTACCGATGATAAATCCTGCAAAATCTTCCACGTTCAACAATGGCGCCACCCGGTTCGTCGACGGTGGGAATGTTTTCTTCCACCAGCAAAGTCTCTGCATTCAATCAGACCATTCCACCAAGCTCATGACTATTTCATGCGTTCTCAGCCAGGCGGAGGCGAGTCGTCATCGCATCATAGGATGATTTCATTCTCCATCAATTTGTGCAGTCCCGTTCCCGGGGGTCGCTGACAACGGTCACGTCGTGCAGAATGTGTGGTGCTTCCTACTACAAGCAGTGCAGCAAAAAATAAAAAAAGAGTAGATGAGCTGAAAACGATTCCCGTGTGACAAAGAGTCACGAGAAAAATCTAAGGCAACAAAAAACTTGATCTCTGCTTATAACCACAAATACACGCACACTCTTTCAAAGTACAAATGGGATGAATCCGTACAACTTTTTCGTGAGTGCTGGTATGGTTGGGGTTTGTGAAAATCGATATTCAGATTATCTTGATTGTGCTTCGGTGTGTATGCGGGCACGATGGGTTACAAAATCCGAAACCGAAACGGAAAAAACCACCCCCATTCACCAGGCCACCCTACTGTCACCCGGAGCTTCCCCCAAAATGGCAGGAGTGACAGGCAAAAACCGTTGACCTTTTGTTTCGAGGCGCGTGCATAATCGAACAGTCGGCGAACATTAGGCGAAAAACTCGAAAAAGCCATAAAAAGTCAAAGAAGAAATAAAAGCATAGCTTTCTTTTATGCTCCAGCTCATCGGTCCTTACTAATGAAGGGAGTGTGTCTGTGTGGCTGCTGTACGGTTGACCGACTACCCGCCCCGAATGGGTATAAACGGAGATGAAATTGCATTATGATCAGAGCAAGGCTTAATTCGGACCCGCCGGAGTCCCAATCGAACCAACCGAATGGTTTATTACGTTTGATGGCCACCAGCAGAAGACACTTTCCGGTGCCAAATTATCACCTCGAAACACACAATTTTAAGCAGCCTATTTTTAGAAGACATCCCGTCAACCCTTCAGCGGCATACAAAAAAGGGTTCCCCCGCTTAGAGTCTTTCATCGGGGTGAGATATGATCAATGACCGAGCCGAATAATGCGTCCTTCACAAAACAGGGAGAAAGCACTCATCTTCTCTTCTCAAACGGTAGAAGCTCATTTTATATTCATTACTCGCTTTTCGCCAAATGGAACGAAGTGTCGGTAGGGCGCTTTGGCGCCATCTTCAGGGCACCCTAAAAAACCGCGAACAGGAATCAACCATCACCCTTTTTGAGCCATCAGTCCTAATCCAATTTTCAACCACCGATACCCACCGGGCAGCACGGTAAGTGTGGAGTGTAATCTTGTAATAAAAATGGCGCGTATGGCAACAAACAGGCGTGAGTGTGGGTTCGCCTTCATTCCTCAGTCGGCCACGGTAATTAATTTCACTCATCCACCCAAGCCGAACGACACCAAAGCAATCCATTTTCATAACGCATTATATTCTCCGCGTACTCTTCCTGCCTGTCGAAGCTTTTTCCCGTGATCGACGAATCTTCGGGGTTTGCGCGAAATAATAAATGAATAAATAATTTTTGCTTCTTCGAACGAGCTTCCCCGATTCGGTGAGGAAGAATGGTTTCTTTCACACAGCTGTAAAATGAAAACGCCCCGGAGAACAGTTTCGTCGGGATGGTACAAGATGACGGTCGGCTCATCGGCAACGCACAAGGATTTATCGCCACTCGGCATCAGGAAATTAATGTTAACACCACACACACACACACACACATTGCTCGAGTGTGTGTGATCTGATTCTCCTTTGGTTGTACAGCATCTGGCAAAATGGTTGAAACATTCATATATTTGAAAACATAAAAGAAGTAAAATTTACTCCCAATGTCTTACCACGTGTTCGGCGCGATGGAGGCGCCTGGTCGTTTTCGTATATTGAACCACGATGTATCAACGCACAAAGCAATACAAAGTAAACTCACCAGCAGGAAACTGTTTGAAAAAGTCAATTTCCTGTGTAAATGTATCTTTTTTTTTCGTTTTGTTTTTAAGTTCCTCAATCTTCCTTAAGCACTTTACTGGTTTTATTTTTGTGTTTGGCGTGATGTAGAGAATTTTATTTGCAAAACATATCAATGCAATTGAGGTGCTGTGCTGCACGATTGTTACACCGCAAACATGTTTAATCGTTGCAAATATCAACCTTCCACCAGTTGCCTCCTAGGGTAGTTTAATGTGTTCCAACCTGTAACGCACACCGTCCACCGTGGTAAGTTTCGTTTGTCCCACAGGTCCCAACTACTGGTGTCCACATAAAGATATGTCTTCCCTTTTAACGTTCGTGTTGCGACCGTTAGCTAATAAGAGTTTGGCTTGTTTGCTAATAACCGTTTTTTGTAATGGTACTGTGTGGCAGAGAAAGATGTGTTTGTGTTTGTGTGTGTGTGTGTGTCTTCCTTTCTTTTATTGTTATGCGCACGCACACTTGCGTGAGTCTCTTTTTTTTTCGCCAACCCACCCCACACAAACACACAGCCGGAAGTGTTTCGCTTGTCTCAACGCAAAGGAAACCAATTTCAGCAGCACCAGCAGCATTCAAAATGATGGCATTTCGCATATAAATTGGTGTGGGTTGGGCGCCTTCCTGTGCTTTAAGACGCCGTGAGACGGTCGTCCCCCGCATTGCTTTACTGTTTGTCTTTTGTTTTACTCTTTTTATCTTTCTTTTATCTCCGTTTTCTCTCTCTGTTTGTGTGTGTGTGTGTGTTCGTGTGGATAGGTGCAATTGGTCAAGGGAAACTGCTGACATTAATCGCAGCAGTTCTTTAGGACGATCGTGAAGATACGAATCGATGCGAAGCGATACAAAATACAGCAAGTTTTATTTGTGCGCGTTACTGTCTTCTTAACAAGCGTGTCGTTTTTCGTTCGTGTCTGTATGTTTGCTCTTGACTTTTTTCCACTCAAATTGGAAAGAATCTACTCACAACCACCCAACAACGCACACTGGCGCGCCATTTTATTATGGATTGTGGTGACATTGTCATTTTTTATTCTACTGTCTGCTACCCGGCTGCTGGTCGACAGCCTGGCGTTACCGGCTGAAGTTGAAAATTGGACAGAAGAACAACCAGTTTTTGGGACTTCAGTTTCATTTCAACTTACTAATTCTTCCACCAACGGCTGAACTCCAAAAGAAAAACAAAATAAACCGGTTAACGATATGTTGTGTGGTTCGTGTAAAACACAAAGCAAAAGGCCAAAAGTTGTGCTCCGAAAATGTCGACTAGAAAACAACAGCGTCATCGGGAGCTTAGCTGTCATTTTTACGTTCACCGACCGAACCAATGACAGCTCGACACGCACCTTACTAATGGCTCTAGCTACGTACCCGTACGGTAGGACATTATAAAAGTCACCGACAGACTGTGTCGTTCGTTCGTTCGTTTCGGATTAATAAAAAAAAAAACGAGAGCTCCTAAACAGACGCCTGGTGTAGATGCGGGAGGGGCGTGTGGGGCGAGAAGGAAGGGAAATAAATTTCAATTACATTTCGTAACTCTCACACACTCATTCATACAAACTCACAGGAAAGCAAGCAAAAGTAATGACCATAAAAATTGAAGCCCGAAAACTCGAGTTTATGTTTTAATGGTGACCGGGTGTAGCACGCACCCGTTTGGGGCCCCTTGTATTGAAATCGAAATGAGAGAGAGTGTGTGTGTGGTTTGGGTCACCGATCCCAGGTGATAAAAAGCTTTTTTCTAAATGAAAATATTCATTTTGTAATTGCACACATGCAGGCGTTTTGTTGTGTTGAATAAATTTGACTTATTTTTATGAAGCAAAACGCCTGAAAGTATGCAAGCGGTAGCAAAGTGTGAGGTAAATCTTAAAAACCTCAGTGATATATCAATCTTTGTAACAATTTTCTTAACACTTTATTTAAATCTTATTAGGAAAAAGTTATATCCCTAGGGGGAAAAAACACCCATTTTACAAATGACTAAGAAAAAGCACGCGAAACACGTTTGTCAAACTTTGCTTTTTGATAACGTGTCGCGACTACACCGACCAGCACGAGAGCCGTGTTGCATGCAAAAACAATTCATTGTCCACAAGACTCCTCTTCTTGGGCGGTGGGCAAGGATCGGGAAGAAGGATAAATTCACGAAACAAACCAAACGTGCGCTTAGTTTAAACTTTCGCCACTGTTTTTGTCGACATTTTGTTTGCAGCCGTTTTTTCTTTAAAGGTTTTTGGTGTGCTTTTGTTTCGCGGAGCTTGATTTTTTATTGTCTTTTATATTCACACAACGCTTTTGCTAAGGATGTTTTTGTATCGCGCTGGCTACTGCTGAAGGAGTAGAAGAATCACACACACACACACCTCGTGACTGACGTCATTGGGAATTTCGTTTCGAAGCTGATTGCCATAAGTGGAACGTCTTGCACTATCGAAAACGACCCGAATGAGGTGGTTCTAAGACTCATTTCAAGCCACGAACCCTCATACGGGATTGAACGTTTCCTTCACCACTTTCATTCGCCAATGATGCCTCTCGGCAGCCTCTGGTGAGGTGCAGCAGCACGAGACACAGCACTCGTCGGCTGCTATGGTCCTGGCCTCCGAAAAAGGTCAAGGTATTGGGCGACGTTCCGAAAGCGGCTCCATCTAGCGCCATCAACACCAGGGCGAAACTTTTGCGTTGATGCTTATCGATTACCACGCCCCGGCAGCAGGGTGCGCTCTCGGGAACGTACTCTAGTGCAAGATCGGTATCAAGCAGCGGGAATTTGCCGGATTGGAATTTTGCACGCGAACCCCTTTGCTTTCTTGTAAGGTTCTACAGTACTACGCACGCTACCTATTTATGTCCTTGACGCACGATCATCTCGAAATACAATTATAAGAGAGCGAGAGAGAGAGAGAGAGAGAGAGAGAAAACTTGGTATGGAATTGGGAAAAAGCCGCTTATTAATGAATTATCCTGTTGAGCCGGAAAAAAACGAAACCTTTTCTACGAAACCCTACTCCTAAGTGAAATCATTTCATCATGCTTACTACGAACGAACAGATAAAGTACCAGAAACGAAAATTTAAAGCCCTCTACAGAACGCTCGTTTGTTATCCTACACTCATGCAAGATAGGCTGAACGAAAACAAATTTGTAGATACTGCCTTTGCGCAAAACTTTTTCAACCGGGGGGGTTTTTTTTTGCTTTCTATCAATAAGGCAAGGAAGCAGCACACAAACTCAGCGCATTTCCGATCGATCAGCTTTAATCGATGTGGGATGTTTCGTGTGCGAAAGTGTTCCCCGAGGGTCGAGGGTCACGAGAGCTCAAGAATAAACATCAATTATCGTGGACCTGTCTGCGAAAGGTACGCTAGGCAGGCTAAAAGTTTTTCTTTCGATGGTAATTAAAAGAAAACTTTTTCCGAACGATTTACTGTGTACAAATAAATTCGCAACTTGACAACTGTCAAACAGGGAAATTGCTGTTGTTTAAGGCTGGTGGAAACGTTTATTTTTCGCTTTTTGCTAGCGTCAGTAGCTGGCTCTCGGAAGCTTAATAACGGCTGCAGGTGTGCAATTCGTTCTTTTTCAAATATTGGATGAGAATTTTTGGCGTAATGTACTTATATAAAACGTCTATTATATGGGGAGGTCTGAAGGTAGAGGTTGTGCCACCGGTCTTCACTTGGCATGACCAGTTCAAATCCCAACCGAACCGTTCCCCTGTAATGAGGACTGACTATCCAACTACGTGGTATCACCAAGTCTAGCAAGCAATTCGATGATCGGCCCGCCCATACGCCCATTAATACGCCCATTGCATACTTTTAGGCTGCCTAATTATTCCAAATGAGAAGCTTTTTTGAGCCAGCTGCCTTAACTAAATGAATAGAACATATTTTAATACAGTACTAAAAAGTTCAGTTTCCACTCCGGCTCACAATTCGATACTCCTTTGTTTAGGTATAAATTCCCAATTTAGACGATCGGAACCAGATTCATTTGTACTGAAGCTCGACTCACATTTATCATGCTGTCATATAATGAAGAGCTGCTAAAAGGTAGCTAAAAGCAGCCCAGAACTGCGAACTGCACGACGTTTCCACAATTAATGACCGAACCAGAAACATGCCGCCTTCCTCCTTGCACTACCGCCTTCAACACTGTCACTGGCGCCTTCCTCAAATGGTTTCGGTTCATCGTGCCCGACCGGCACCGACATATGGACGCTTCAGCACGGTGAAAAGGCAGCTGGCAGCGTGCCAACCGTACCATAAGCTTTGCCAGCAAAAGTGCATCGCTGGACATCGCCAGCCTCCGCAAAAACATGCTTTGAGGCGCACCGCGCTAGCGTCGGCGTCGTGTGTTTTATGAAAATGGACATTAATAGCCTGCCACATAATGGCTGTTCGCCACTTCAGGTAAGCAGCGTGCACGGTGGAGAGTAATGTGCAACAATCTGAACCGTGAAGATGATGTACGGGGCGGTTATCATAAACTGTGTTCGGTGGAGCAGGAGTGATGTTACTGGCTTGCACAAGGTTGTTCGCAGAGTTGTGAAGAGATAAGAGCATTGCATACATTTAGGCGTATTGTGTAAGGTATTTTGAGTTTCAGGGGGCTTCGAGTACGGTGAAATGAAGGATAACGTTGTCGGTTGATAGTATTGTAGATATCGTTGTCCACTGGAACTGTTATTGCGCTTCTTTAAGAACAGACACCAAGGATAAAACTAAACTAAACACAAAACGAGTGTACAGTTACAGAGTTACGAAGGTTCTGATGTAGCGGTACTGACGAAATTCTGAATTATAATGATGCTGTTGTACCTTAATGTGATGCCGTTTGCTGAATTATTCATTTTCTAGCAAAATTAAAGATAAAGCCTGTAATTTTTCCTACAGCAACCTATTTTCGAATCATCTGAAATAAAAATAATATGTTTTTGAATAAAAATATTGAAAAAAACAATAATTTCGATTTTTTAAATTTTTTTCTAGGCATCCTGAACACAGAATACTGAAATAAATTAGATATTGAACACCCTTCAGCTTCCTTAGGAAATTTTTCCTTCCATTTTTCACTCGTTCAATTAATGTTCCAACTCGGTTAAACCCGTTCTTATACGACCACCTCCATCGAAAAATCAGTTTCCAACCGGTTAGAGACATTATTTTAAATTTATATCTTTCCTCTATCCCACATCTCAATGTACCCGTTCAATGTCGATGCAACTCCTTCACGATATCTTTCTTTTTTTTTCCCCTGTCTCCGAACGGATAAAAAGGCAATCAAACAGGCGCACCGGCAGTTGCTACCCTCTAGGCCAAAGCCAATCGTCTATCGGTGCTGAACTTCCTAACCTTTTCCGGCTCATCTCTAACCGGGGTTGCCTTTTTGTGACACTTACTTGATTTATTTGCTGCTCAGAGAATCGTTGCGCTTGACTTTTATCCAGTAAACTAGTTTACCTTCTTCCATGCCATGTTCACCTTCTATGTACTCCGGACACTTCCGGGTGTAGCCGTTTCGAACACTACCAGGAGTGCTTTAATCCTTTCGTTCACAATCCGCGCCCAACACATCCCATCGGACGCTGGGTGTATGTGTCTCATTATCGTATCTTTCGCAGCGCATTCTTTTCTGGTTTTGTTTTCTCGTACACCGCCCAAACGCCACAAGGATGTTCTGTGGGTCGGTTTGGTGGGCGAAAGCAGCGACAGACTGATCGCTCGTTTACGTCAGCATTTTGCGTCTTCCAGCATTGGGTGGCTGATGGTTCAAGGCTGTCGCTGGCTCCGCTAGCAATCGAGTTGCACCTCAACTCGACCTCGACTTTGGCCGGCGCAATTTACTCGAAACCGAGGGTGTACATCCACGCCCATTCTATCCAATCCCGTCCGCCGGCTCCTTGGCGGAAGCTTTGTTGTTGAAGGGAATGTTATTGTGTCGTGCGGTTTGCAAGGGATGGCAATAAATAAGATTACTTAACTTTTTCGTATCTTGTAAATTAGTTCGAGTGCTACCCCGGTCCCTTTGGGTATCGCTCGCTACCATCTCGAAACGATCCCGACACGGTCATTTTCCTCCCTTCTCGTTCCTAATCACTCCCCCGTTCCCGTCGCATCTTAAGCCGGTATACGATTCATGTTTTGCTGCTTGTGTGTGTGTGTGTGTGTGGGGCTGCTTTCTTTTCTGTGCATCTGTGGTTTTGTTTCGCCATTTGTTTTTTACTGTTTTGGCCAACCTTTGAAGAGGTCCGGCAAACATGCCAGCCGTAACCGGATCTTTGTCCTTGTGATGATGGCGCCGAACGGCAGATACATTCTTGTATCGCACATTGTTTGGATCGTGCCACGTTCGCGTCAGGGATGTTGCGCGCGTGTGTCCGTTATCGCAAATTGGAACACGGTAGCGAAAATAATTTCTCCCCCGAACGACGCAGACACACGACCGGCGGCATCATGATTGATTGTGCGTAATTATATTTGTATCATGATGTCCGCCCGACCGATAGGACAAATTATAGTAATGCGCTGCAGGAAAGTTGCTCACTGTTTATCTTCGCTTCGTTTATTGTTTCGCGATTTGCCTTCCCAACCAGAATACAGTGATTGTTTCGCGTTACTGTCTAGTGGAAAATACTTTGAAGGGTTTAGGGAATGAATTTTGTTACGTTTTTCTCTCGGAAATCGTCTAATGAAAGCATCAAAAAGTTTCATGAAAAACTTATAATAACCGTCCAACTACCGTCACAATCGAATGCAAAAGAGGCCTCATAATATCTTCTACGCCATTTTTTTCTGTCTATTTTGCACAGAAGATATGGTGACCCATTCCAGTGAACTAACCCGAGCAAATCTGCTGGTGAGTGTGTTTGATAGGGGACTGAAATAATTTTAGCCCCACTTCTTGTTCAGATCTGCCACAGAATAGTAGAAAGATGAGCTTCATAAAATACGTATGTTCGGGAACGAAACGAACGAAAAAAGGAAAACCTTGGTCACTTTCAATTCTCTCTTTGGGCGCCTGCAGGGAAAAAAAAGGCTGCGAGGAAAGGGGAATCATACGAAACGCCCAAAAACTCAAGAAAAGGCAGTTAATTTGCCATACGGGAATGCTGCTAGCATAAGTACCAGTGTGCCAGCATCATACATTATCCCGCAAGGTACAAAACCCGTTGCTGCTTTCGACCATTTGTACCATGTCACAAACACACACACACACACCTACGCGTAGCACCTGCCACGAGAAGAATTCCTGCCAAAACTGCCGGTTACAACCTGTGTGAGCTTTAGGCCAAGCGCTGTGCTTGTATTCTCAGCTAGACTGCACGAGCACCATCGTCAGAAACATCATCGAGTGGGTTAACAGTATCCCAGGGCGGTTGCTCGGATGGATTTGGGTGGTTTTCGGTAATTACAACTATTATGTTGAACTGGGACCAGTGTACGTTTTCCGTTGTTTTCGCCCCCGATGGTCGACGGAAGGCAACAAACTAGTCGGCTCCCCACATGCTTGTGAAGATTTCGTTTATTGGATGATTTATCGCCGGTTTTTTTTCTTTCTGCCGATGAGGCATTGAACCACACAAATCAAAGATGTTTAGATCTCGATGAATGGATGAATGGCTTCGAATTGATTGAGCTGGTAAGAGAGATCAATTTGATTACAACAGTTGACCAGCAAGCTGGCACTCGTTTCGTTAAACAACAGATCAGCAAGTTGATTTTGTATATTACAAATTGCATAGCTTTAGGCGTTTAATTTCATTCACTTGTAATAGTTATTTTGTACGGGAGTTTCCTCTTATATTTTCTATAATGTGTCTTATAAAATGCTTTAGAAATTCAATCTGAAAATTTCAGTCCCTTTTTTACCTAAAATCATTGAGTTTGATTATTCTCTGTTAAATATTGTATAAGACACTTTCAACCCCCAGCTACTCTTTAAATATGGACTGTACATGGAATGGCATCTTTGTCTTTAAGTGTACATCACAGATAATCTCAGCTATATTCTGAGAAACATAGACTCTTTCTATCTAGCATAAAAAAATATTATTATACATTATAATATGAGTTCAAAACTTCACATTTTTTGAAGTGGTTTCGTTCAGTAAAATTGATATTTTAAAGGGTTTTTTTTACTATAGAAAAAGCACAGCGGTAGTTACATTATGGGGACTACTACGTGTGTACTCACACGATACGAGCGGATAACGAATTCGAGGACCATCTCCCCGTCTACACAGCTACGGGTAAAGCTAAGTCTTGGAAGGTCTGTCATGAATGACGAGACAAAACATCTCAAAATGTTAGTACTAAAGCGGGGAAGCGTGTGCATAAAGATTTTTTTTTATCGTCAAAACGAATGCTAAAGAATCCAGTAGGAACACCAGTAGGAGTGTTGTGATGTCAATTGCATTCTTTCTAATGATTTTTTCCATATTAATATTCTTCAGATAGGGGCGGCCGTCTCCCCGTAGTGAGGATTGACTAACCAACTACGTGGTATCGGCAGTCTACTAAGCCATTTTCGATGGCCGGCATGACCTTAGAGGTCTTTAAGCCAAGAAAAAGAAGACTAGAATTCTTCAGATGTTCTTCAGTAATATGAAGTAATTAGAACCATTTTAAATGCTATAATAGGTACGCTTAAAAACCCTCTAACCTAACACGAAAGAGTTCCAATTATTAAATACTTTTAAAGTATAGGCTTACACAGCATAAGAATTCCTACTTGCTTAATTAAGAACATAATCGCTTCCAACAAAGTATTGAAACTATTATTCTCTCAAACTTTATATTTTACGAGTCCAAAATGTTTATCCCACAAGCGCATTTATTAGACGTTCTTGACTCGCTTTCGCAGACATCTAAACAACTTGCACACAGCAATTGCACCCGGAAAGCTGAAACATTAAACCATTTCCTTTCGATCGCTTCGTTCGCTTGTGTAAGCTTTCCAACATTCACATGTAACTCGTAAATTATGTACAAGATTACGTTCGAGCAGCGTAATTTGCGTTCCATTTTGCTGTAAAACAAACCATCCCTTTACATAACGTGGACAGGTGCACAGGAATGAAAAAGAAAATCCCCCACCCCCACCGGACACATTCATATAGCCGGGAATCCAATCTTCACGGAGACGGCTTTTTTGAAGTCAAAATCGACAGACTCTGTTGGACTGTTGTGAGCCTGTTTTGGTGTGCAAAACTAATCCACCAGGGCAATCAAAACCATTATGACCCATTCAAAATTTAGTAACTGCAATGAAGCGAATGCAGCACAGCTACTAGACCGGGAGCAAATGCTTCCAAGCGGAACGATAGAACTGGGTGTCTATGTGACCTCTTTGTACAAATTCCATCCACCAGAACCCTATTGCGGGGTATGGGATTTTGACCTCGCGTGAAAAAAAGAAAAAAAAACTCCCAAAAAATAACAAGCCGAGCACATGCCCGCACCTCGTGTGACCCAAAAACTGAAACGCTCTTCGCACACACGAAATCTCACGAGACGGACGGGTTCGTGCGCTAGTCAGCGTAGCCGGTTCATAATTGATAGACACGGCGCGGAGGGCGAATGAAAGTTTAATTTTGTCATAGCGAATGATTTCTTCTGCAGTCCCACGCGCGGCTTTCGGGGTCGGTAAGTGATCTCGGCTAGTTTCTGCACCTGCCGTCAAGCGGTTGCCACGGTGTCGACGTCCACCAAGGACTCAGACCACCCTCTGGGCTGAGCATAAAGCTCAATAACTTTCATCCGCTTTTTTAGGGAGGGGGATGGACACATAAAGACGTGCCCATAAAATCTCGACGATATAGAACACACGGCATATAGAATGCAGTGTGAAAGTGCGCGAGAAAAAAAAGCTCACAAAGAAAAGCACTTTCCCGGTAGGGGTGTTTGATATATATTGTTGCTGTGGAAGTACGGCGTGTAAAGACGCTTTGGGACTTTGGGAATGGACATAAGAAGAGGGGGATAAATCGCCCAGGAAGAAAAACAAGGATCTTTAAAGCTGCAGTAAACGAACGAGTCATGGCAGACCTTCGGTAGTGCATCGGACGATTTAAGACCACTCTCGGATGTGTCGTAGCGAATTCTCGTGGCTTGTTCCGCCCGTTACAAGCCTAAGAAAGTTGTGAAGGAAGGAAAAACCTGTACGCCTTCTAACGTGCCTTGCCAACCTGCCACCATCAACGTGTGCCACCACCATCGTTTTATAACCACATTAAGATTCAGACCGTTCAGTGCTGCTTATAATCTGATTATCTGCCTTATTTTACACGTACACTCTAACGAGCGCACAGGCTCTGGTCCACATAGCACAACAACGACTAGCAGCAGCAGACACGCACTCGACAGTCGACAACCAAGCTATGGCACCTTGGAAGAAAAGAAAACGGAAGTCATCATCACGCAGGCACACGAAGCAAACCGACGGCTTCATGCAGTTGATGGCATCCGTTGCTCGAGTTCTCTGCTTCTGTTTTAAGGACCTTATCACGAAACGTTCCACCATCCGCTGGTGAAGCATTCGTTTGCTCTGTAGCGTCGAGCACACGCCACTCCGGAGCTCCAGTTTTGGAGCCCCCAACTCTAATCACCTTGGGCGTAATGAGAAGCACGCTACACACAAAAACACACCGACTCACGCACGCACTCCCGTTGGGTGGTCTCAACAAGGGAGACCTGCTCAGTCTAGGGCAGGAAACAAAGAGAAATTGTAATTTCGGAACGCAAATGTTTGGTCGTTCGCGGATAAGTGCACCACAGAACACTCGGTGCTCAAGCTACCAGATACTCCGGAGCAGGTAGGAACTTGCTACCCGTCATCTTCCTTGAGAGTCGCCCCAATTTCCACATGTAGCTGTAACCGGTGAGGTGCTGATAGCTGTCACACCACACATCGAGGTACCACTAAGAATTCGTGGCGTGGCATAACTGCTAGTAGATGCGGGCAGAGCTCACTAACACACACGGATAGTCGCGATAGTCGCAACCCGATAGCCACTTAGTATACACGCACAAACACGCTTTGTGTATGAGTGTGTTGCCTTCATTTATCATCGTTTCACTCGCTCCGGTGCGGTGTTCCGGTTCCGGTGTGGGGTGTGCGGGTGTGTCATTACCGTCCGCCCGCTTTCGGAACTTACTTTTCACAACCACACAGATACACACACAGAAGGTCTGGGTGGGATTGTAAATTCCCGTCCGGAGAACTTGACCGCCGACTGTCAGGATCGACCGATAGTGTGGCTGTGTGTCTGGGAACGAAATCCGCGTAGCGAAAGTTTTTCTTTCCCGTTGAAGGCCGCGACACACAAAGGACATACACGCACACACACACACACGCAGCACCTGACCCAATGTAGTGGCTTCTGTACACACACACACACACACTCGCACCCACTCACACAAACCCTAGGAGAATGACCATTGTGGCGCACCGTGACACGTCGGCAGCTAGGGTTTTAGAGGTTAAAGAAGCCTTTGGAAGGCTCATTCTTACACACTGCAGTGTTAGGACGCACCCAACAACATACCATACGCTTTTCACAGTCACAAAGAGACAAGCGCACACCACAACTTTATCACCTTTACCTTGGATAATTTTTGAACACTTTTCGCACCACCGAACTTCACTGAAATCCGCTTTAATGAGACCTTGGCTCTTCCGCCGGATGTGATTATGTCTTCAGCATCGCCAACAGAATGAACACGCGGAACAACACAACCAATCAACTGTGTGTGGAGAGCTTTATACGTTTTGACACAACTTTTTTTTACGGTCTCGGGACACTGCTGCTGCTACAAATCCGTATAATACCACCAGCCTTCGCTCTGGTTCAACAAGCACCACACACCACGGGACGGGTAGAGAGTTGTTCTCGCAAAACCCAGCTTCACTGCGCCCTCAACGTAGACTGACTTCCGTTCGGGACTGCACAACACGAACCTGCTGCTGTCCGCTTCGGGCGCACCCCCCCCCCCCCCCCCCCTTAGCACCCCCCTACCGAGTCAGCCACATCCTGCGGGACACATCTTACCTCCGATTGAGGCTTTCTCCTTCACTCTTGGTTGGCTTTCCTTGCCGCAAACGAAACTCACATCCTTCGGAAGCCTGTCATACTGGGCAGGCGCACTTGGTGGGTTTGATGCGTTTCGGCTTTTAGGAGGTATCGCACTAGTAGTTGGGGTTTTATGCGTGTGTGTGCAGGTGTGCGCGTTTCTACTATATGGGAACTTTTCATTTCATTTCTGCCGTTGGGAAAACCTTGCCTTTCTGTTGCTTTTGTGCCTTGCAGCACAGGGTGTTTCTTGAAAAGTAATTCTTTAACTGTTTTTTGTCCATTTAATTCAATTTTTATGTATGAAAACTGCTGATTAGAAGTAAGATTCAAGGTGATTAAACTGTTCTTAGTGCACATTGCTGAAGTACAAGTTTCACTACATGTGGATTGTATACTTGAGGGCGCAAACATGTTTTAAAGTACTTGAGATGTATAAATTGTTACACCTCATTTTATTTGGACCTATTCATTAAAAAAAAAACAATAGAAGTAAAATTTTATAAGAACAATACGGCACTGGACCGTCATAATTAATTATAAATAAATAAAATTTTATAAGACCAACATATTTCCCAATATTTTGTTTATCCAAACTTTTAAAAAGAGTCTATTTTCTAATAATTAAGTCTTTATTTGACGAGAGAATATTAAACCGCTTGGCTTCTGGCTTTTTTCTATCAAACTTCCTCAGATAAATTTTGACGAAAAAATCCTGATATCGATGAGATTTTTTTCCCTCATCTAATCACCAAGCATTATGTCCTATGCATCCCCACATTGAAAATATGGAAGGAAGCATCTACAAGCTGCAAGTGTTGAACTCGAAGGTACTTTTGTTTGGCCAAAAGATTCTGCTACGCGAGCTCTGCTGGTTCCGAAAGGGAATAGAATGTATGTAATATGTAAGTAACGATTTTTAATCATCACCGAATGACCACTTCTGGAAGTAAGATTTTTTTGTTTTTGCATAACAAAAAATTTGTAATAAATTTTGTGATAAGATACTTAAATTCATGTGTGCTATGTAAATGTTCAAAATTAAAATTTTATTTTTCCACTTTTCTTCATTTTTTTACGTAAAAATAAAAATTAAAAAATATATTTCTAGTAACATGATATCTATCCGTCTTCACAATGTAACGGTGTCTCGGTGTTGTAAAGCTTCCCATTACACATCACACACAACCACTGCTAGACGCAAACACTGGCGCGAGTACGTTCACTACGCATGTCCGTTTCCTCCAAGCAAGACAAGCAGCAAGTGTGATCCTTTCCAGCCCGACCCTACGCTCGAAGTAGGTTGAACGGTTGAAGGAAACGCGGGTGAACCAACCCCGGCCACCTCTCGTACACCTATCGAAACGCACACAGGAACTGCCAGGCAAGCTGTTTGTCAACAAGCGTCGCGAACGAAAGGTGTCACACTTACACCCCGTTGTATGGTAAACATATTTTTGCATCTGTCCACTCTGCTGATCTACTGTTGCTAGTTAAAATAGTGCTGATTGAAGGTGTACGATTGTGCAGTTTCGTTCGAATTTAGAGTGAGCAGTTGTGTTTGCTTTTTAGCATCGTTAAGGTGAGAAAAGAAGGCTCTATTACGACGTCAATGACATGTGGCGCGTATGTGCTTTGTGTGAGAGAAATTAACGTACTCGTGGGAAAGAACGATTTACTAGGGTAAATAGAAGAAATTACGATGAAAAAGAATTGAGTGAATGAAAATCAGAATGCTGCTGTGCAGTTCTATCAACAAGTTTTACCCCTAAATGTAGGCATGGTATGTGTATCGTTGTGTTTGCGAAGGTGCGTATCGGTACAGTGATAAGCACAGAATCTGGCACAAGGCATGATACTTTGATATTTTGACGCTGCAAGTATTGAACAACATATTTCCTGATTGTTGTTTAATTTTAAAGGAAATCAATTTTAAAATAAATAAATAAACAAAAAAATCCTTATAGTACTGTGTGTTCAAGCGAATATAACAGTACAGTACGTACACACAATAATGTTGAAAAAAAACTAAGCCCAAAATTCAACCATTATGCAAATAGCTTGCAGTTGCTTCCCCTGGATTTACACGTGTGTAGTTGTGTCTTTAGCGCAGCTTCTCTACTCTGTATAGAAGGGGGTTGCGTTGAGCGCGAGACGATCAGCGCAATTAAGAGAGCCTCACACGCAAGATTAACGCGGAGAGTGGCCTTTGCGCTCTTAGGTTCAGATGCTTGTGCACGATAGCCAATGTAATATGTAAAGCATACTGTGTAAAGTTAAATGCTTTCTTTTAGATAAATTAAGGAGAAAATTTTAATCTTGAAATTATTATTTTAACAAAAGTAAAAACAATTCTTTATTTAATAATAGAAAAAATTTAACATTATAACATTTTTGTGCTAAATTCTGTAATAATACTGGGACGAGTCGTACACTTTAAAGACTTTATTATATGAAATTAATTTGTATTAAATTGAGAACGCATAGTTACTCGACTTAGTGCGCGCACTAAGTAAAGCGCGGGCACAGCTTCTGGCGATCCAACTTTACCGAATTTAAACTAATGAAAGCCGGTCAATGCGGTGTAATATTTAATTGTTCGTTTTGTATTCCGTGACTTCATTTTACGTTCCATCATTCTGCAACTATCTCTGCTTTATATGTTCTATTTTGAATATTTTTTATGAGGCAAAGTCACACTAGTAGCAGCATATTTTCGTCGTAAGAGCTGTGAACAACTTGACCAAGCTTCAATCCCTTGCGAATCGGTTGTCGTAAAATCCCAACAGACATTACTCACGTCTATCGGGCGCTTTAGCAAATAGGCAATACATTATATTTACACCGGGCCGCAACCGCGGACCGCTTCAATACGCAACAACCCGTCCAAGTGATCATTTCCAAACCAACAGCAGCAATTGTGTGGTAGCCGCGAGTGTTGCTTGTGTTTTGTTGTTGTATTGCTGTATTATTTGGTGTTATTTTGTGAACAATACTAGCAGCAAAGTGCACTTTCTCACATATCTGACCTAAACAGTTCGAAGCAGACTCCATAATCAGATCAGTCGCAGGTGATCTATTTAAGCATAAGAAAGGTACGCAATGTTTTTCGCAAATAGCTCAGCATATTGTGACAGTGTTGTGAGTGGTACTCTCTCTGTGTGTATGTGTGCCCGTAGTGCGGCGATGCTGAAATTTCGTATGCACCGCATGTTTATAGGGCGTGCGTCTGGATAAAAAAGAACTGGCGGCATCATGTCGATATCTCTCTACACATTTGCACATACATGACCTACGCCAATCCGTTTGGACGAAACGCATAATCATTTCTTCACACACCACAGGCGATCGCATTGTGCATTCTGCCGTTTGCTTCATTCCGCGTTGCCGGCTCACAACCCGATTTGCCGTAAGATGCTGTTCGGTAGGGATGAAGTGATGAAGAGGGCAAAGTGTGCGAGCGTGTGCGCTTGATAGGCCGGCGGCTAAAATTAGCCCTTCATCCATCCCGTGTTGTTTGAGCGTCACACAAGGCCAATAAATTTCACTCGGCACGAGTTTCGCTTTCCTCCCAATGTCGAGATCGAGCCGGATTGTGCGATCGCTTTTTTCTTCTGAACATTAATTATGGCAATGTTTTGGGGATTGGTACGCCGCTCGAAGCCCACTGTGAAGGCCACCCTGATAAAGGCTTAACCCTTGGGTGCATTATCATTATTCGGTGAATGATCTCGCTTTGAGAAGAATGTTGCATTAGCTGCAAGCTAGAGTGTGTCTGGGCGCATAAAGCCTTTTTTTAAACCTGTACACGGAAGTAAGGCCTGTACACATAGGCCCACTGGAACCAGTTTGCTTTGCGGCTGCTAAAACCCGTCCACTCGGAACGAGCTACTCGTATTCGGTTGTACACGTCTAGCAAAGCCGTAGATTCCAATTATCGTGTAAAATACGACTACTTGGCGTCCAATAATAACACACACACATAGGGTAAAACATCCCTTCTACTTGTTGATGGATAGAGAACTTGGGGAAGCAAAAGCAGCACAACAACACTTATTTTGAAACATTTTGTTTGACCAGCGCGGTTGCGATCGCGCGATGATCATCACGCACATAATACACGAAATATGGTTTCATGAATGAAGGCAAAAGCGCGAGACAGAGAACCGAAAACTGAAGCCACACAAAAATAAAGAAATACCCACCTCCCGTCATAAAAATGCATGCAAGAGAAACAGAAACGGTGGACTTTGATCGGCCAAAGATCAACACCCTGCACGGTACAGGTTTCCACTCGCAGCTTCCTGCTGCAACATTTGTGTCAACTCAAGCGCTCGCGACTCAAGCGCCCAACACGCTCCACAGCACGTTCCCTCAACATTCTACGAGCCGGATGGAACCGGTAAAAAATCATATTTAAGTGCGTGGTTTGGCCGTGTGTGCGTGTGTTGGGGATGAACGCGCGAATCTGTGTCAGCGACCGTTCAATGAGAGAGGGAGAATGATCCAGGGGGTGGGTGCACACTGATGGGTGGGATATCAAGCGGCCCATAGTATCGTCAAATACCTGTTGTCGTATCGTGTTTATAATTCCAAATACAAAATACGACAGACGATCTTTTCTTGGTTCATTAGTTCCGCTTGGGAGTTCTAACAAAATTTTTTGTCCGGTAGTTTAGCAAGGAAATTTCCACAAGTCTGCACTAAACTCTTGCCAAGCGCGTGCGCGCGCGCGATAAGAATGTCGGTCGCAAATATTGTTTTCTGTCATTGATAAGCGGTCACCGGACCGCAACAACTAGTTCCGCCAGCTTCCAGAATACCCTAACTACACTAGCACTAGAGGTCCCTCACAGAGGGCTCTCCACGAAATCATTAAACATTATTCGGCAAATTAGCGACTTCAACGCGAGGGGGCCACCCAACAATGCCCCCCTATAATGTACGCTCTTATCTAATTTGATTGCGTGAAGTTGAATAGGCCTATACACAGACGATCGTACCGATAAGATCCCGATAGTGGGTCTGATGGAAGTCTGAGGCCGCTGCTAGTGCGCGCCTCTCGATGCGGCAGCGCGGTGGTGGGCAGTTTTATTGGATCAATCGGACTTTGCACTTCGGTGGAATTGCTTCGGTGAAACGTCCGCTTGAAAGTGTGACCGAGTTGGGATTGTGTAATTTTTGCGGTGGGTTCTTGAACACTTCATAAGAGGGTAAGCTGGGGTATAAGTTCAATGAAGCAAATGAAGATTTTTAAGTATGTTACAGTGAGGACCAGTTGTTGAGGAAAGATTCGGAATCATAAAGAATTTCTCGTGAGGTGTAATGTGGCAAATTACTCAAACCTGACCATTGTCTTTGCTTGAAGCCTCCTAAAACATTACGCGAAATTGTTTCACTTGACTTTGCGACGCCGTCTGTCAAATGGCTAGGTCATGCCGGCCATCTAAGGACTTACTAGATTGGTTGATAGTTGGATAAACATTCCCCAATACGGGTTTCTCTACCACCAGGTCGTCCTCTATCTAATCATCATCATTTATATTATTCGGTGTTTAGAGCCTCAGTTAATGTTCAGAGCCAGGGGTGATAGCGGTGCCGATCTTCACACTTCAGCTTCAAATCAAATCCGGACTCTTCTTCCTTATTGAGGACTGACTCTCCAACCAGTTGGCATTAATAAGTCTCGTAAGCCATCAGCGAAGAGAAGCCTCGACCAATTATAAATGAGAAGACTATCAACTACTCGAGAGCAGGGATGGATCATAGCATAAGCAAACTAAGCCAATCGGTTCTCCTTAAAAGAAGTTGTTTGTCCAGAGGAATATTGAACATTTAGAGGGTCCCAGAAAAAGTGGAAAGTGGAAGTAACTTCCATTTTGCTTTTTGCCTCCACAGGGACCGGCACTGTTTGATAGATATCTAAATAACTAGATACCTTCAATCAGATTCTTCATCCAGATAGAGAAACTTGATCATCAGTTAAAAAACCATCAACAGCTTTAACTTTAAACAAAAAAGCCCACGATCATCTGGAACGTTCTTTTCTAGAAACAAACTAACGAACCAACAAGTGGGCAAGTGTACTTTGCTGTCTGCTAATGTCTGTTTGAGATTATCTAACGCCGGCAAGCGAGCATCGCATGCGTGTCTATGTGACACGTCAAACCTCATCATTACAACCGCACATTAAAGTGAATCGTTCTGAGGAACGCAAAATAATCCTCACTGTCACAATGAATCTACGGAAACGGAATGTACCATTGTTCGCCACGCGACGCCACTAGTTGAGGGGCACTTTAAGTTCATTCTAAGTTGTGAAGGGAAAAAATAAACATTCGCTTCTTCTTGAAGAGTTACGTTTTTAAGTCCTTACGAGGCCTGTCGGGCAAAGCATGCCACCGTGTAGTGGTTACACCTAATGTCATGCAGAGCACATCTCATCTCCCCAACATTACCACACAAATGGGGACACCCTTTTCCTTCAACAGTGGGCACACGGTTGGTGCGCTACTACTCATCGAAAACTATTCTCCACGTTCGCGCTCGATTAAGCACGTGCCGTGAATGCTTCTTCTTTTTTTCTGTCGTTCCGAAGCTCACGTTTTATTGTAATTTATGATGGAACACAACAACAAAAAATCTCACTCGTTGAAGGATACACATTCTTCCGGCAAAGCTTTTCGCGCGGGGAAACTCAAACAAAAACGGTACGCTACGCGCCATTCTGCTTCCCGATGGTAATTGGATGTTGGGTAATTAAAGTATTTTCTCGCCACTTTACCCATCACGATCGTTCATCCCGTTTGCAACGGAGGACCCTGTTGCGCTGTTCGGAAGTGCACTTCCAGTGTGTGCCATGATTGAAGAAGACTTCAGCACGAGCCTTTCAAGAGTCCTCCAGCTGTGGACACACTTTCGAGTGAGCCAGTGAGATGGCACCTTTCCTGACAGCACTGATAATGAGATGCTGTGATACTGGTGACACTAAAGGAAATGAAAGAGTTCTTCCAAGGATTCATCCCTCCATCTTTGACGACTACATTTTTACTACAAAGCGACCAGCGAATGTGAAAGTATGGAAATGTGAGAAGATTGATAACGTTGACGCCTTTTATTTCCGCCGGTAGCTTTAGGCTGTCATAATTTAGGCACCGTTTGCTCCACAAAAGGGGAAAAACAAAAGCCTCAGGTGTAATAGGTAATTCTCTACACTAACACTGGACACTGGACTCGGGGCTGTTTTTTTTTTTTTTTTGTTTACTTTACCCCGGGAACACTCTGACCCTGTCATCCTCCGCTCGGTCATGCTAAAGGAACGCCTCGGAAGTCCATGAAGTGCCGGTAAACATCATCAACGTAAATGAGATTGGCTAGTGTCCACAAACCTGGTGTAATCCTTTGCCTCCTGCTGGAGGTGTGTGTATGTATGTGGCTGAACAGTTGTTTTAAAAATTCAAATATTCATTTCACACACCCCATTCCTTCCTCATCATTTTCCTCTTGAACGGGGATGGCCCAACTATCTACCATTTCAACAAAAAATAAAGAAGACCGCAAAAAGGATAGGAAAACCGTTCGAACCTGTTCCCTTTCCTATTCAACGAGCGCTTGTTTTCGCGCCACGTCAACCAAAATTGAAAGGCCCCAGGACCATATTAGCTGCTGCAGAGCGAGAGCAAGATTGAGAAAACAACGATCTCTCAAGGCCCCTCAAGGTTAGGGTAAACATTTGCCGCAAACAGATGGGTCCGTTCGGTACGCCGAACCGACAGCTGAGGTGCTGCATATAAGCCAATCCTGAGATGTTGGATGCATCCCATCAGTGGCAGTAGCAGGTAACTGTTTAAGAGATATGTCAAAAGAAGCTGTTCCTTTGCATCATCTCCAGGTCCTTTGGTTTTGCTACTAAACTACCTTTCTTGACCTCATTTTCTGTGCCCGTGTGTCGTTTGTTTGGTTGGTTGATTCGTCTTTGTTTCTTCGAAAGCTCAGGCTCCCGTTTTTTTTTTTTTGCACAAACACACACCTTCTTCGAGGAGGTTGACTTTGGCCCATTGAATAATTGAAGCTGTTTGTTTGTAAACATCCACGACACATCCACCCTGGTGGTGGCTAAATTTAGCTTCCGGACAAGCAGCTCTGGCTCGCGCCCTACATGGGGCAGATATCCTCGAGTGTCTTGAAAAAAGGGAAGAAACTATTGTGAATTTACTTTAAATAGGTTTGGATGTCTTTTCGATTTTTCTCCATCTTCTCTCCGTACACGTGACACACGCAACCGCCGTCAAATGTGGCACAAACGACACAAAAGCTGCACGCACACCACCAATCGAGTGCGATTTAAATGATTAAACGTACGGCTGTGGTTTCCTGGGAGTGAAGCGTTCCACGGTTAAAAATGTATCTTAATAAGGTTTTGTCTTTCTGGTTCGCCATTTTGTGTGTTAACTTTCTTCTTGCTTCTTTTCTCTTTCTTGCAGACTTAGGCAGTGCGAGTACATCAAAATAAACCACCATAAACAAATCCACTGCGGAAACATTCTTCCAAAAAAATCATATCACATCGTTTGTTGACTGCTGCTGAGTCGGCAAGTTTTTTGACAAGCTCCAGCAAACACATCATCTTATCAGCACCGCTTTTGGTCATCAACATCCTAAGACTAGTACCTGCGGAAATATGTGGATGGGACGATGTGCACGACTTGCGGCCCGTGCCGGTTGCTTGTTGGAAAATCAGGCAGCTTTTCCTCAGCGCGCAGCCCTACTGAGCACCATGCGGCAGGTGAAATTTCTCGAGGACACAATCTTCCCGCCGGAGAATGGGTTGGAGCAGAACTCACTGTACGGCAATAACATTCCGATACCGCAAGTTACGCTGGACCGGTACCTGTGGGATCAGTTCAGCAATTGGACCAACAAGACTGCTGTGGTAAGACATTGATTTTAGCCAGCCTTCAGCCTCGCCAACCTTCCGAAGGTACCTGAGGTCCTGTAATGAGCATCAGGTTCAAAGTACGCCTGGTGAAGCTGTCAAGTCGTTAGCCAATTGTTTTATGAGATAATTTATTTGCATCCCGTCGCGGCATTGTCCAGTGGGGTTCATCATTAAGATTTCGTCTGACCTTCCTGAGGGTGGTGGTGTGTGTATGTCTGAGTGCGTTATCTGATGTACTCTCAGGATGTTGTTGCACCCTCGTGTGTTTACAGTGGACGAGCGCGACCAAAGTGCGAAATGTCTGCCAGAGAAACATTATCTACAGTAATTTACACTTCTTTGATAGCACACAAATTCGTCCACAACTTGGCAATTGGGGGGTTGAGTGAAGTTAGGTTTGTTCCTTTTTTTGGGGAATGGGAAACAACTCGCACCGAAAGCGCGTTATCAGTGAATGAGTTTTCCGGTATGGACCGGATCAAGACACCAGTTGAACGAGTAGGTTAAATGAATGACCCTCAATGGACGGGGCTCGATTGCGAATTCGGAATTCAGTAGACAAATCTAGTACGATTCTAGGGTGCTCCAATAATGTTGCCTTCAGACATCTCCTATCTCTAGTTAGACATCCCGAAAAAAGCTAGTTTTACGTCAGCAATTTGCCGTTTAGAATGCTTATCAAGAACCATGCCTTTCTAGTGATATAATATTTCTAATCCTATGCTCTTCCCAATGCTTTCATCCGCAGGTTTGCGGCATTACTGGACGTAGCTATACCTATGGAACGTTGCGCGATCATTGTGCGGCTCTTGCGATTCGATTGCAGCGCAAGCTGAAGCTCACATCCAGCAATACGCTTGCGATTTGCCTGCCCAACATTCCAGAGTTCCCGCTCGTCACGTTCGGTGCTATCGAGGCTGGTCTGATTGTGACGACCATTAATCCGATCTACACGGCAGGTAAGCGTCACGTTAGAGTTTCATCGATGCTGAGTTGTCACACGGTACGATTGATGGAAGGACCATTGACTGGTGGCTTTCTAGGGTTTATCAAGTACAAGTTCCCACCTCAGGGCGCCATTATTAGTCACGGTGTGTAAGCCCTTATCGATCATTAATTGAATGTTGTCGTGCTCTTATCGGGCAGGGGGGCGAGCTTGCGGAACGAGAACCGATCACTTCCTTCTTTCTTGTCACACACCGGTCACAATGCGGAAAGAAAATAGGCCACAATCATCGCTTATCGTGTCGGAGGTTCTCTCTTTATCGTAAGCTTGTTGTAGCAAGTCAGCAAAATTGAGCCCACGAACCAGTATCGATTGCTTTTACGATTCGGTTCGTATTTCCCAGGGACCTGTTTGGCAATCTATCCGGAGAGAGAGAAAGAGTGTGTGTGGTAAATTATGCCAATTGTCCACGATAAGCGTTGATATTGCCTTTTTTGGGATCTGGTTGTCTGAGTGATTCAGCTAATGATATGTCAGCGTTTCTTAAGCAAGGGTGATAACATTCAGCTGTCCTCAGCAATCGATCACTGTTTTGCCTTTCAACTGTCCCGTCCATTTACACTAATCTCGTTTGTACAATGTCCATTTTTCAGAGGAAATTTCTCGACAGCTCGTGGACAGTGATGCCAAGATTCTGATCGGGCTGGCTTCCAACTATGCAGTATTAAAAGAGGCAGCCGAGCAGGCCAAACGTGACATACCGATCGTCTGCATCCGGTGCACTAACGACGAAAGTCTTCCAGACGGTGCTATCGACTTTTTCGAGCTTTCGAACCCGAAAGGTACGAGAAGGACAATGTTCTACTGTTTTCCTGTGTCCTAGTACTAACCTCTTGTCCGTGTGTATTCTCAGGTATTCACTATAGTGAGCTGCGCCAACATGACCGCACGGCAGATGATGTCGTCTTTCTGCCGTACTCCTCCGGCACTACCGGTCTCCCGAAAGGTGTCGAGCTGACGCATCTGAACATTGTGGCCAACAGTGAGATGCTTGGTGTGAAGGCTGGCAATGGAACGGTCGTGTTACCGACGACGGATACCTTCCAGGATGTGCTGCCGTGTGTGCTTCCGTTCTTCCACATTTACGGGTTGACGGTGACGATGATCTCGAAGCTGCAGCTGGGCTGTAAGCTGGTAACGTTGCCCAACTTCAAACCCGACACGTTCCTAAATGCTCTTGCCGAACACAAGGGCTCGGTGCTGCATCTCGTACCCCCGATAAGTGAGTACCGAGTGTCTTAAAACCTTTCCTTTTTCTGTGAGCTAACACTTAGAAACTCTTTCCAATTTGTAGTCATTTTCCTTGGACACCACGAAGGCGTTAAACCAAAGCACACGGAATCGATCCGGAACGTATTTTCCGGTGCCGCCCCCATGGGAACTCCGGACGCGGAACGTTTCACAGCCCGAGCTCCACACGCCGAATTCATTCAGGGTTACGGATTAACCGAAACGGCACCTGTTGTGATGATGGGAGCGCTTGGTTCTCGAAATTACGCCTCAGTCGGATCACCCTGTCCGCGCACACAGGCGAAGATTGTCGATTTGAATGATCCCACCAATACTGCTCTCGGTCCAAACATGTCCGGTGAGTTGTTGGTGCGCGGCCCACAAGTGATGAAGGGCTACCACAACAATCGCAAGGCAACGGAGGATATGATCATCGAGGGTGGTTGGTTGCGTACCGGTGATATCGCGCACTACGATGACAATCTGCAGTTCTACATCACCGACCGGCTGAAGGAACTGATCAAGGTGAAGGGCTTCCAGGTGCCACCGGCTGAGTTGGAGGAGCTGTTGCGCTCGCACGAATCGGTCGTTGATGCGGCCGTCGTTGGTATGCCGCATCCAGTCGCTGGTGAGGTACCGCGTGCGTTCGTTGTCGCCAAACCGGGCTCCCGGGTAACGGAAGACGAGCTGAAGGCGTTCATCGCGGAAAAGGTGGCCGTGTACAAGCGGCTCGATGGAGGTGTTACCTTCCTGGACAGTATTCCAAAGAACGCATCGGGCAAGATCTTGCGGCGGCAGATTAAGCTGGAGCACTGCTCTTAGGACAGTTTCCGCGTAGGAGAAAAACCCCCCCACGATATTAGCCCCTACATTACTATTATGTGAAGCAGTGGGCAGTCCACTACTTTGTAAAATCTCATCACCGTCAAGCTAGCTCGAAAGGATGTGGAGCACGGATTGGGTCGTACTCGCGCCGAAGATTGGTTTTAGTAGCGTAACTATTCCCTCACGGACAGACTGTTTTAGGTTGATAGGGTGCACAGTGGCGGTGGCATTTAAACGGAAGCCACCGGTGGATGGTTTCCCGTCTTTGATGTATGTTTTGTTATAGGACGATAAAATGTGCGTTTTTTTAACTCGGTGTGTGTGTGTGTAGTCGTATCGTTTCTTTAAACTTCTTCGAGTCCGACAGAGCACAATGTGAAAGAGTACACGTGAACAGGGAGGCCTAAACTTAAGAAACAACCATTTTTTTATGATTTGTAATAAACGGATAAACTTTTTAAGCCTCTGTCAATGGAAATTATCCTCGCTTTTTCACTCTTTTTCATATGCTTTTAAGTGCCGGCAACGATGGCGGGATTTCATCAACTCTACGTAGCAGTAGGAAGGACTGTTTTCGAGCCTGAGATAAATTCAACCAATTCTTCCAAGCATAAGAGAATCTTCAGCTAATTACTAACTATATCTGCATCATGTTAGAGTATAATCAGACGCATTCTCTTAGAACTGGGAGCTGGAATATGGACTCTCCTGTCTTCTTTTCAATCTGGCGTTTAACAGGTCTATCCGGTACGAGGAAGTAGAGATTTTTGGGATCGTCTTCAAGAAGTCCATATAAGCTATACAAGCTGATGATACCTTCACTGATTTAAAAATCTCCTATGTAGCAAAGGCTTACTAAGGTATCGAGCAAGTGGCATATTTGTTAGAAGATTATCGTGATAAAAACCAAGTTAAATTTTACATATCTGCATTGCATCACCTATAATACATAACATAGTCCCCTTAAGACATGCCATGGGAGGAGTCGGGATGGGGTGATGTTAAAAAAGATAGGCGACTCACAGACGTATCCCAGGATATGCGGAACGTTCTGATCGGGCCAAAACTGAGAGAGTTCATCCAGCAGCATTTCCGTAGTGAAAACCGGCGACAACTCGCTCAGTTTTGTGCTTAACTTGCACTATTCACTGGTTATGTGAATTAAAACTCTATATCGGATGCAACTTCTATTTTGGTACGGAAACCAAGGCCGAGGATAGAAAAATGCTTTTGTTTTCAAATCCAGTTTGATTGTTCAATATTTCTCTATTCCTATTTTCACCATTCCACCTAATTATCTAATAGTGTCATTTGTTTTCCGGTACACGGCTATACGAAACAGTGCGTGAGCAAGGACTATCCACTTATATAATCCAACAAATGACTAAAGAGTAACAAGAAATCATCTAAGAACTATGTGTAAGTTCAACAAAATCAAAGTAAATAAATATTAAACAAAGAATACCTATCCTAGCTCACGACGCTCCGTACAACGTGCAAAAGACCATCGGAAAATAATGTGTTTAAAAAAAAGTTGGTAATATAACAACAAAACGAGCAGTAAATAAATCGCATCTACTCATAAATCATATAGAAACGATAGGTAGGAAACAATAACCTATTAACTAACGGCAGCGGAGCTAAACGTTTGTCGCTGCACCAGTTCCCTAAAGACACCTCCATCAGTTGCGATCAGTTCCTCGTAATTGCCATGCTCTACGATATGGCCATCCTGTAGCACCGCAATGTTGGTCGCATTACGGATCGTACTGAGCCGATGGGCGATCGTTAGCACGGTACGATTTTTGGTCAACTTTTCCAGTGCGTTCTGTATCAGTTCTTCCGATACTGCGTCCAGTGCGCTAGTTGCCTCATCGAGTATGAGTATTTTTGGGTTCTACCGTAGGAAAAGTGCCATAAGTAAGGGGAAGATATCAGCTATTACCAGCTGCTTCTACTCACCCGAATAATTGCACGTGCAATGGCTACACGTTGCTTTTGGCCACCGCTCAGCATTACACCGCGCTGACCGACGAGCGTATTAAGACCGTCTGGGAAGTTACGTACGAATTCATCCACGTGCGCTTCACGTACGACACGCTGGAAGCTACTTTCCGATATTTTTTCACCCATATTTAAGCCGTACAGAATGTTCTCCCGTATGCTGCCACTAAACAGAACTGGTTCCTGAGGTACAGAAAGCAAAACGATTAGTGCGTCCTTTACGAACGAGAAGGAAATGATAGGAGGAATTTACTTGATTCACTGCGCCGATGTGACGGCGTAACGAGGATGGATTTAGATCGCGCAGATCAGTTCCATCCAACCGTACAGAGCCTTGTTGCGGGTCGTAAAGCCTAGAAATGCGTAAGGAATAATGAAGAAGGTGAAGGAGTACATTAAAAGAGGATGCTTAACGACTTACCTCAACATTAGGGAAGCGATGGTAGACTTGCCAGACCCACTGCGCCCTACAACGGCAGTCGAAGTGCCTGGTTCGATTGTCAAGTTTACACCGTCCAGAATGGGTGCATCCGGGCGGGATGGATAGTGGAAAACTACATTACTGAACTGGATCTGTCCCTCCGGTGGTTTGATTACTTCAATTCCTCCTATTTTTTACAGAAAAATCATAATTTAACAGCGATTTCAAAGAATTCCTCCGTCTACATACCTTCGATCGGAATTGTGTACTTCCGGTCAATAATTTCCCACAGTCTGCTTGCCGAACCAACGCCCTTATTAAGTTCCGTGTAGAAATTGCTTAATCCTCCTATCGAGATGGCAGTGTAACCGGCGTACAGGATGAATGAGGTTAGCGCTCCTATCGTCATTTCCGAATTATTCACCATCGTACCACCGTAGTAAAGCACGGAAAGAATTATAATATTTCCCGATAAGCCCGTCTGTTTACAAAGATAAATTATTTGAAATTATTAATGTTGCAAATTTTCTTACCAATCGTTTATCTGTTTTTCTCTTACCATTCCATAAAATGTGGCACGAGCCTTCGTCTCCCGGTATCCGATATTAAGCGCATCTAGCAGCTGTTCCGAAAACAGTTGCTTCTCGAACCGTTCCTTGCAGAACACTTTCACCGTCTTTACATTGCCCAACCGTTCCTCGCCGACTTTCATAATTTCCGCATACTTGTCCATCAGCTCGCGCGTAATGTTACGCACATACCGGCCGTAAACGACCGCTCCACCGGCAACACAAGGCACGATACACATACCCACCAGTGCCAGATGGGGCGAGGTGTAAATCATCATCCCCGTACCGGCCAGTATCATTGCCGACGATCGCAACCCATCGGATAGGTTCATGCTGAGCGAATTGCCCACCAGGTACGTGTCGGAGGAGAGTCGATTTACCAGCTCGCCCGTGCCTTTCCGATCGAACCAACCGGCTTCCTGATTTAGCATGGAACTGTACACCTTGGCACGGATGTTTTTCGTTATTCGTAGTGCTAAAAAGTAACGGGGATTAAAGAAATAAAACCTGCGTCATATCGTGCTGTCGTACATACAAGCATTGCTGAATAGATAAACGCGTCCAAAGTTTGCTAGTCCACCGAGTAGAAAAATCCCACCGAGAAGTAGACAAAATTGATCCAACTTTTCCTTTGCCATACCGGTCTCAGCCGAGCTAGCATAGATGATGTCCAAAATTTTTCCAAGCCCAAACGGGACCGACATAGTGATTGCGGATGAAATTATCAAACATCCAATGCCACCTCGAAAAGAAAGTAAATCATAAAGAAGTTAGTAGATTTGCTTTCTTCTGCAGTTATCAACAGGTTTCGGTTTATCAACCTGTTATGTTCCATTGCTCGGATTTCGCAAACTCCAGCAGACGCTTCACATCAGACGAACGTAGCTTCAGCTTGGATTGTTTCGTAACCGAATCTTCCTCCTTGCTTTCAGAGCTCCCACTAATTGCACCATTTTGGTTCGCGTCCCCTTTACCGCTGCTAGCAAAGCGGTGGCCCGACGATGCTCCTAACCATAGGTTGCCGGCTATCAGCTGTTGATTACGAAATCCTTCCGCACCGTACCGGTGACTGCTGCCAACGGTATACGATCGTTTTCGGAAACTGTGTAACGTGCTCCCTGTCGGCCTTTCGAATCCATTTGTGCTAGAGATGAAGCGAAGCGAGTGAAACGTACACGGTCGGAATTTACTTTCACTTCCTCTAATCACATTTATAAACATAGTAAATGGAGCTGGAAAAGTGAGGGAAATTGAGGGTAAAAGAAATGTATCACAAAACTAACTTCACAATCGCTGGAGTTATATTTTGTGTGAACGTTAATATGATCGTGCAAGGATGGTAAAATTATACTAATCTACTCACAGCTCCCGGACACGGGCCTAGCTACGGAAAGGGCAAGCTGCAGCGCGGACTTGCAAGATTATTGGATCAAAATAAAAAGAGCACCATTGGTGAAATGTTTTGTTTACCTCTTCAGTTCCGCTCGGTTTGACAGTTCCTCTACTGTAGTGGATATTTTGAAATTATCGTTGAAGACAGATAATGAGACTCGTAATTTAGAGTGAGCGGTTAAGTTAAATTTAGTGAAAAAGGGTTTTGTGCATTTTACACTTACAGTTTGTAGTATCAACTAAAATATTATTTTCTCCCTTTTGCTGACCCGAAACAAATGCTGAAGCAGCTTTTTGCTACACCAACGCCTCATGTCCCTACTTGACAGTTCAGCTGTCATCCCTTATTTATCTCGGTACTGTAAACATGTAAACAGTGTTGCTGGTGATATTTTCTTCCGAGCTTTTTGTGCTTTTGTGGACGTAAAACGATTTTAATCCCGATTTCTAGTGAAGTAAGCTACATTATCAGTGAATTAAGAATACAATCCGAATAATCATTGTGTAATTACAAGAAGAAATAGCTCAGTATCATGGATTCTGATGATGGTGGTGCAAAGCGAACGGGCAGAGGGCGCGGACGCGCAAGAGGCACCCGGGGACGTGGTCGGGGACGTGGACGTGGCCGTGGCAAGAAAGCAACCCGTGTAATCTCATCCGACGAGGAAGAGGAGGTCGCATCGCCAGAACCGGAAAAGGAAAACACGGCACAGCCGGAAAAATCAGCTGCTCCGGCTGCAGCTACCTCCGGGAAACGGCGGAGCGTCGAGCAGGAACCGGTAAAGGAACCGGCACTGGTTGCACCACCACCAACAGCTACCACACAACAACCTGCCGAGCAGAATCCGGAACCGGCATTACCGGATACGAGCATTCTTCCGGCTCCAACCAGCGCTCCGCTCATCATCGACATGGAGGCAGACATTTCGCAGCTGGAAGCACCCACCTTCACCACGATCAGCCGTGGCCCACCGGAACCGATGTTGCGCCTCAACTGGAACCATAAGGTCAATCTGATCGGTGAGAAGGTGCTCAATCCGATGATCTACTGTTGCGATCAGTGCGACAATCCGATCCTGATCTATGGGCGGATGATACCTTGCAAGCATGTGTTTTGTTTGCAGTGTGCCCGTTCCGATACGCTGAAGGCTTGTCCTCGCTGCAAAGAAAAGGTGGTCCGAGTGGAACAGACTCGACTGGGAACTGTTTTCATGTGTACACACGGTGGTACACGGTACGGCAATACAGGCTGCCGACGTACGTATCTGTCCCAGCGCGATCTGCAGGCACACATCAATCACCGACACGTGACAAATCCTGCTCCACCTACTCCGCTGACACCCGCCCAAACATCGATGCAACCGCTTGTTATTCCAGCGGGACATCAAACGGTTCCGGTTCAACCGATGGAACTGTCGCCCATGAGTAAGATGCTGTCGGACAAGGTGAACTCCGGTGGAGTTGCTCCACAGCGCAAAAACTCCAGCGAACAGCTTAATTCACCACGGGCTGGTATGATGCGGCAGGCTGAGCTGGGCGAAGGATATTACGGTTACGGGAACACTAGCGTAGCGCAACAACATTTGTCCCGTACCGGTTACTCGCCGTATGGACATCAGACTTCATCACCCCAGCAACAGCAGCAGCAGCAGCAACCGTCGTCCGGATCGTCGTCTTTGTGGAATCAATCTTCCAACCAGTACTATCGCTAAACGGCAGATGCATTATCCGGAGCGATTTCTAATCTCTATTAAGACCGTGTTTTACCCCATGCACAGGACTGAATATTCAGATAGAGCCTGCCAATAGGCGTCACAGGGCTTAGCTGAAGAAGTTTATAGATTGCAAAAGGGAGCAGAAGTAGTTTATAGTGAAAACGAATGTTTATAATCCAATATAAAAGTAACACTACACAACTGACATGAATAAAGTATAACAATTTTAAAATTCAATCAAATTACAGATTACGTCCAATTTTTGTTAATTTTTTAGAATTCTTCTTCTTCTTGGCTTAACGACTTTTAAGGTCATGAGATATAGCTTACTTGACTTGCCGGTACCACGTAGTTGGATAGTCAGTCCTCACTACGGGAGGACGGTCCGGATGGGATTTGAACCCCTGTCCTGCCGTTTCAAGACCGGCGCCGCCCTTAACAGTTAACTGCTTCTCCTGGCATGTCCAGGAGAACGAAGCAGATACACGGATCCACCGGTAGGAATTACCTTCTTGTCGAACCAGGAAAAAAAAACCATTTCGCCTGACCCAAGTCTATCTGAAGATGTGACAAGGAACTGCGCGAGAATTCAGCACACACATCCTATTAGGCACCATTATTCCCATTAGTGTCCAAAAATCATCTTAACAAAACGTCTCCCTCAACAGCAGCAGTAAACCCCAAACCTTAACGATTATTTGAAGACTCTCGCATCCATCCTCAATTCACTCAACAAGAAGATGCTGTTCTTGCAAGACATTTGCTCTGATACTACAATCACCGGCTATCCCCACCAGCTGTTATCGAGTCCCCAGCTGTTACCAACCAGTAGGATGAGTAGTGAAAAGTTTTCACCAAACCACGATGACACGATTTCCGGGCTCAGAGCGAAACTCGCGAAAAGTGTTGTTGGGAGTTCATTTAAATAAATCGTCCTAATAAAACTTTTTGCCTCAGCAAAAAACCCATGTTTCAGATGAATTTATAGTATGCTAAGCTGGGCGAAACTTTACGAATAAAGTTAGCGGATAATTGTGATACTATAATAAGGTAAATTACATTGTTGGCGTATGCTTTTTTGTACCATTCTTACCGTAACTTTATTTGTTGTTTCAAATAGTGCTAGAGCTTGGTTGACTTTGTGTTACTCGCTCTTTGTTTGCTCACTTGCTCTGTGTTAATTATTTATTCTATATACCACTTTCTCTGCACAAGACATTTCAAACAATTCTGTCCGACTTTAGTTTTTGTGTGTGTTGCAATAATATACTTCCTAAGTATGCGCGTTCCTTACTAACTACACTATAAGTTTTGCATTATTGTTGTATATGTATAGAGATATATGTGTATGTGTATATATATATATATGAATTTCGTAAAAAATATGTATTCTTCTTTCCACGCCTTTACGGGTCTATCTTATCGTACACAAACTTCTTCCCCATGTTAAGAGGAAGATGCACCCACACGCGTATATCATCATATCGTAAGCTGCTTAGCGACTAAGAACAACTATTTGTGTTGTTGTGAATTCGTGTATCAAGGGGAACTCGTTAATTGGCATGATGTGCATTCCATGTACGCTTTTCGTCTCGTTAGGCGGGATGAAAATGGTCAATTAGTGATAAGTGAGTATGTAATCAAACTTTTCTTACTTAGAAAAAAAAAAACACACAATATAACGATGCAAACTTATAAAACCAGAAACGCACACATACCTAAGTGAGCAGTTTATAGGAAGAGATCGTACCATTAAAAAGGGATGCAATTATTCGCGTATTATACTGTTCCGAACAACTGTGTTTTTTTATTCTTCGCGTATGACGCCTCTCCGTATAATCAATAAACTAACGTACTATAAAGCTTGATAAAATATGGTGTGTGTGTGAAATATAATACATAACCAGATTGCGTAAATGAACCGAAAAAAAAAAACATGTTAACTAACCAAAGTTCACACTCTTTTACCTCCAAAACATGCTTATAAAGCTACTTAACTGTACAAATATTCATTTCGTGTTGCACTATTAATCTGTTATCGGCCAATCTCTCGCTCTGTTTGCATACAAATTTCCTGTTCATATTTAACTCAATTCAATAGTTATATGTTATTTCCGGTGGTAATTCTACAATTCAAATAATTAATTTTCAAATCAATTATTATTTCAAATCAATTATTTTTAGTTCACGATGTACCCTTCTGTTCGGCACACTATCGAAAAAAAGGTAAACAAACCTGGCACCAGAGCGGCCATTATATGATTGTTTAAAAGAAGTAGGAGGAAACTCTTTAGGGTGTTCACCCATCTTGCTGTGACTATTGGAATGTTAATTGATGTCTCTTGAGGGATGGGAATATGATGTTTCAATCGCGAAAGTTTTTGTACAGCTTTATCTTGATTATGCACTATGCTGGTGAGTAAATAACGCTACTTTTGTTACAGAAAAAGGGAAAAAAGTTGACAAGAAATTCAAGTTTTTTTTTCAGAATTCAAAAGATTAAAAGGTTGGTTCGCAGATATGCCAATAAAAGAATATTTAAAGGGATCCAGGGACTAGCTTCCCAGTGATTCACCTATCATGTCGATGAATAAGGATAATTTTTCCTTTTTTTTTCAAAAGACGATATGTTATTTAGCGTATTTACTGTGAAAGAGTGTTGCTGCTTCGCATCCTTCCTTACAGTGTTGGTTCTTCAATATTTCACGATGAATTATTGTTTCTAAGCTCTTATCTAACTGTTTTCTTGCTTAAATTGATAAAAAAGGTTGAGGTTTTGTTGAAAAGAAAGCAGAAAAGTCTGATGGATTGAAAAAACAAAAGCATTAATGACTAGAGGAGTATGAAAAAAAAAACACAATTCATATAGGCGGTGGTATTGGGGGTTGGGAGGGAGGCTTTTGAGTGGCGGGCATTAACTTATATATACTTTAATCTCCTAAATCCGAATCCAAATATCTGGCTGACGATCGCAACGTTTGCCTCAGCGAGGCAGGTAGGTAGGTGTTTAGGCAGTTAGGCAAGGTAATAGTTGCGCTAGAGGTCTCTAGTTTTGCTTCTACCACAGGTCGTCGCGCAGTTAAGTTCCCTAAATTTCATCTCGTTTTGTTATATCCTATATATAGAGGTGACTAAGCTTGCTGTTGTAATGTTTTTTTTTCCTTATAAATTGGTTGTGTTTTGTTCTTACTTTGTTTGTTTGTTGGTTTCCGATTACTTACTTTTCTCTTCTTCTTCTTCATCTCCCTCTCTCTCTCTCTCTCTCTCTCTCTCTCTCTCTCTCACACACACACATACACACACTTTCTCTCTAGGCACTGTTTTGGTCCTCATGCGAGGAAACGCGCGACATTGATCTTTGTTTCTGTTGTGGTATCACAGTTAACGATTTTGGTATTTTCGACAGCAGCTTGTCGGGCGAATTGTCCATGTGTGAAACCGCCCCACCACCGTTCGCCGCGGTTGCCGCCACAAACTCTTGCAGCTGCGCTTGCGTCACCAGATTACCATCCTTAAGCAGCTGATCGAGCGGATTAATTGTCGTCGTACTGCTGCTGCTGGTGGTTTGGGTAAGATGAGTGGAAGGTTGCGCCAGTACAATCGAAGTCGTCGCAGCAGAAAGTCTGTTGCTGTTCATGGCGGTAGAGGAGGATGAACTTTGCGTTGTCGAACCACCATAACCGCTAAACAGCGTAGAAGCGACGGAGGTGGAGGAGGAGTTGAATAAAGAAGGTAGGGAGATTGTGTTGGCGGATATCATCATCGGGAACACGGTGGTACTGTTGGGCAGGGAGAGTGGCTTCATAGTCGGTGGGACAACCGTGGCGGTTTTACTGGCAAGGCTATTATTGTTGACCGTTGGAGTCACCATTACGGTTAGGCTGCTGCTGTTTTTCGGTGCCGAATTTCCAATCTTGCTCGTTGTTCCGCCACCACCGTAAAGTGGTATGAGTGAGTTTTGTTCCAACAGTTGGTTGGGAAATTGTACCACCTTGGTGGCGGCAGTGCTCGTCCCGGATGTGGTGGGCACATTATTGATAAGTGTGTTTTCCACCGACGTGCTAGCTAAGCGTAGCGCTGGAACTGGAGGTATGACGGGTGTGACGACTTGCTGCTGGGAGGGTTTGTTGGGCTGTGGCAGTTGTGATTGCCGTTTGTTAGCCGTCTGTATCATGTTGTGTTGCTGTTGGAGCAACTTTTCGCGCCTCAAGATGCACATCCGGTTATAGTCTTCGATCGAGATGTGATATGGTTTACCGCCGGACATGACTTGTACCAATTTCGGTAGGAGTCGTCCATCGGCAGTTTGGTACAGTGGGCCAGATTTAAGACTTTCCGTAACGCCAGGCGATATCGGAAGTAGCGTTGGTCTCCACGGGCGTGTGGATGATTCACGACGTTCCGCTTCGGTGAGTTGTTCTGGCATTTGGATGATATCTCGCGTCGTATTTCCAGCCGCATTCGTGTTGGTGGCCGAGGCGGGTGTGTTGGTAGTAGCTGGGGCGGATTTCTTCGCCATCAGAACGGGTGTTGCCGTCTGCAGTAAGGATTGCTGTGAGGATTGATTCAACAGTGACAGCTGTTTCTGAGTAGTTGCTGTCAGTGCTGCAGTGGAGGTTGGAGGACCTGCTTGTCCCGATGGAATGGTGGTGATGGTTACGCTTGGCTTACAGTTGATGCTGATAAGCTCGGGTGGCGATGAGTGCAGTGCCTTCGGTTCGTCTAGCCTTACCACCTTCGACACATTCGAACCACTATTGTTCAGGGGTGAAGAGGTCGAGCTACCGAACGAAATGTTCCCACCGCCGGAAGTTCGTCCACCTCCTTCGTGCGATAGTTTCCGTTTGAGACTGTTTTTCGCCGCCTGATCGCTATTGTTTGTTAGGTGTAGATTATTCGACTTAAGCAAGCTGACGGGAGCCGGTGGCGATACGGGAGTAATGTCCGACGCATTGTTGCTAACGTTCGAGCTACCCGCTGAGAGAGCAGAAGAAGAGGAGGAGGTTGTACCCGTCTTTGGGCGAACCTTGTTAGCCGGGACGATCGTAATGGTAGCGCTGCTAAACTGCTGGAATATGCTGCTCGTTTTATCCGGTGCCGCATTCGCGGTAACCGGCGTCAACGAGGCTAACGCAGGTGGTGACGTAGGAACGGACGATGGAATATTATCGTACGATCGTAACCGATTTTGTACCGCTTCCGAGTATGTCGTGGCATTGTTTTTCGCCTGCGGCGATAGCACCAAATCCCCGTTCCGGAAGTACTTCTCCAACAGGATCAAATGGCGCAAAAAGCTCGACTGATTGCCGTACGGTTTTTGTAACTCTTCCCACAGGGCACGCGTACTATCGTCGAACTGCATCGTGGAGGTTACCTTCGTCCAGCCTTCCGGCGTACGTATCGACGACGAGCTGAATGGAATGTTCACGTGTATGCCCAGCTCCTCTTCGCCCGGGAACAGTTCACGCATCGAAATGTTTGGATTCGATTTGAGCACCTTCGTCATGTCGAAGTTATCATCTTGCGCTGTATGTTGCTGCAGATGCTGTTGGTTCATCACGGTCAGTGACTTTGTCGTCGGTATGATACTGATCTCTTCCAGCTCACCCATCTGCGACGCCACATTGTTCTCGACAATCGATACATCGGATGATTTCTGGTTGCTGACGCGTCTCCTCACCGACACGGAACTATCACCGATGGAGAACAAATTGCCATACGTTTGATACCGTGCTTCGACTGCTACCGGTGGTTGCTGCTGTGGTGCAGAACACTCTTCCACTTCATCCTCTTCCGCCATTTCCTCCTCTTCGTCACCGTCCGAAATTACTATGTCGGTAACCGGAAGGGAGGCCCGTTGCCGGGGCGGTGCAGTCGGTTCTATGCTTCGCATTGCATCAAGCTCTTGCTGTAGTTGCTCTAATGGATGCTTCTGTTGCTGCTGCTGCTGCTGCTGCTGCTGCTGTTGCTGCTCTTCTGCCGCCCGCTGACGGTAGTTACACAATCTTTAAAGACAATGGTACCGGAAAATAAGAAACAAATAAGTTTGGCGGACACTCAATGGCAACTAGTAGAAGAAGTTCGTCTTCACAATGGAGACGCCCGGTCATTCATTTATCGTCTGAAGGGACGGATTTAGAGTAAGCACTCAGTACGGCTTCCATTCGATCAAATTTCATGCTACACTTAGAGAAATGAATGGCAAATATTTCAAGAAATTGAAATTTTTTATCTTACGTAATAGCAAAAATTACTTTTACGAAAATAATGACTCATTCATTTACATTATTTTGGAATTCTGTTACTAGATAATATTTAAGAGCTTTTTTCGACATTTCAGAAACATTAAATTTTGAGGAAAATTCATGAAAAATGTTGAAAATTTACAGCCAAAGAAATTCTTAACCAAGCTGAATATTTCCCAAATAATCAAATTTTTACCAATACGAATGGTAAATGGAACACTGTCGAATGGAAGCATTACTTGGACATCTAAGATACATTCATTTCTGTACACAACTGCCACTAAGTTTCACACAAAACTCTCGCCATTAGGTTGTTGCAGTGATGATCAACTGCACTGCACCGGACACGGAAACGACAAGCTAATGACCGGGTCGAACAATTTTACCCTTTTGTCCATTCACACACACGCACGTACACTTACCTTTTCTTGTAATCCTTAACGAATTGAGCCCCTCTGGTTTTCGCTTCCGGGGGCTTAATCAATAAATTAGCATAATATTTACATAATTTACACACGACCAGCTCTGAACTGCTCAGCCTCAACGAAATGCCCTGATCCTGAATCAAGCGCTCCAGCTGTACAATGTTCTGTACGGGATGAGAAGACCAGAAACAAAAGGATAAGAAAGATATTACAGCTCAACGCTTTAAAGACCATGGTAACGAAATTATTTGGTAGAGGTGCGCATTCTTGTGTCCCACCATCAATAATGGTGGTCGCGTTCTACATTCTTTAGGAGACAAAGAAGCTGAAACTGAAACCCCAAACCGTACACACACACACACACATACGGTTTGGCAAGCGGCTTCTTCTCTCCCTCCACAATACAATGGGACACAAATTCTTCGCACATCTAAAATCTGACAACTTCACCACCGGGGGGGAACAGTCTCCAGCAAGTCAGAAGGTGGTCTCTCGCCCGTAATTTATAGTCATTTATTTCCGGAATACTTACATTGTACAAATGGTACACATGGTTCCGTTGGAGCGGTTTCGTACACATGGCGCATATCATCAGGTGGCTTATCTGCTCGTAATGTTTGTTACAGATGGAGATGTATTCGGCGGTCGATTTGGCCGCCTGCTCGAGATTGATGTCCAACTGTTTGCCAATTTTGCGCCTCATCTTCACCATCCACTTGCGGCGCAACGATTGCATCGCGTGTGCGTTACACTGCCTCACGGCACAGATTTCCCGTGCCTTTCCACCCGCGGTAGATCCATCGTCCAGCGTTGCTGGCTGTTCGGTGGCAATGCTCGTTGAACCGTCCTTGTTAGTTGTAACCTTAAGTACTAGCGGTGATACGGTCGATTGGGTGTTGGAGGTGTTGGTGACGGCGTTTGAGACAATGCCGGATGCGGTGGTGGTGGTGGTTGTCGACGAGCTCGTCTGTGATACGGTGGTGGATTTCTTCTTCTGTGGTGGACAGTTTGCTTTGCGATCGACATGACGGTAGCAAGCATCGCACAGGCAACTGTCAAGCGTGATCTTGGGCAGGGTAGCTGTGAGTAGATATGGGAGAGGATACCGGATAAGGATTAGAATGTCACATTGGACCTTTCCTGCAATTGCAATTGCTAATAACTTACCGAGCAGAATTCGTTGCTGACGCTCGGTGGACTTGATGGCTGCAACGTGACAAGGTGTGTCGTACAATCCAAACTTGCCACCACAGTAGTTACACTGGTCCCAGCACAGACGCTCTGGGTGCACATTGAACGAGGAAGCTTTCTCCGGGATTACGATCGATGTTTGAATCGCTTCCTTCGAGGCACCGTTTTCGCTACACGTTTCAACTGGATTAACGCCAACTGATGGTAGAAATAGAAGAAGAACATTAAACGATGAGACGTATTTCGAATAATTAAAATCCATTAAAACACTTGAGGTAATAACAAAGGTAAACAGTTCGTTTTTTTTGTTAAATGGTGATTAGTTTTTCTTGCAACAAAAAAAAGGTTGCAACGTGCACCACCATCATCATCGCAAACAGTTTTAGAGGGTTCAAGTAATATACATAAATTCGCACCTACAACAAAGACGAACCCATCATCGGAAAGACCCTCGCTGCTTTTCGTCAACATTTACTTTTCACCGTTCACCGTCACCAAAGTACCAGAACAAAAAAGGCCAGTCCGTCGCGCTCATTACAATTCACCTTCCTCTCCCTAGCTTTGTTCCCCACCCCCGTGGACAATATTTCCGCAGCAACTTTTTGTGCTTGTTTTTACGATTGAAATGTTTAAATAAGTCACCCATCTAGCCGTTTCCTTGTCGTCCGTCGCCGTGTCTCGTGATCAAAAATCAAAAAGGTCAGCTTTTAATATCCTATAAATTCAATATTTTGATAGGAAACAAAGCTGCGCTTCAATAGCACAGACACACAAAAAAAAAAAACAACGATAGCGGAACAGTAATTTCGCTCTGCACACTGAAGCAAAGGACATGGACAGATGATTTACAAATCCGATCAACAATGCCGAAACATCGCAATTCTGCTTCTCGTCCCTGTCTATATTATTTTGCCAAAAGAAGAAGCCTGAGCAATCCCCTGAGCGAGAAAGGTTTCGATTTTCCCACTAAAACAAACGACACTTGAACCACCACCGCCCGGCGAGGGGAGAGACAGACAGATACACCAGACGACAAATTCTTCTCCATTGTTCGTCTGCGTTTCAATTTTCACCGGAACGGTGAGGGAAACACTGGAGGAAACGTTGATGATTGTTGTCTCAGGATCCGTCCGTCGTCTTCGTTTCGGCATCTTTGCTAAACGCGCATCGGAGTCCGCCATCAATGGTTCATCATAATACAAACAGTCAAAGCTTCTCGATATCACAACACCGGTCTGGTTAGTCTGAAATAAAAAGCAATATCCCAACTCATTGCCCTTCGACAACGTAGCACAAACCCTTGGAGAGGGAATTAGTGACTGTGTAGCGCCTTTTAACTTTTGTTTTTGTTTTTGCTGCTTCTTCGTTTGTTTGCTGTCTTTGGGAAGGTTCTTTGGAAAGCAAGGCAAGATTTGGGCCATCTTGCAGTCGTGTTAAAGCGGCAGTTTAATTACATTACAACATTCTCAACGCCGGGAGAGTCATCTTCGTTTTATGACAACAATTTTAATTATTATCGCTATCCACACTTGTCCGCTCAATGGGTGAAGGTGAAGGAGAAGTGAATGTAGGCACGCTCCTTAGCGGTGTAAGCCAATTGAAAGCCGAGGACAAACAATTGTTAATTTAAAATTTTTGGAACCATCATCACATCCTCCCGTTTCTTCGTGCTAAAATGTGAAATTAATTGACATGCTTCAGATGGTTCAATCGAGTGTCGCACTGTTGAGAAGTTTATGAGCATGCTAATTAGACACTGAGATTTTAACGATTTGATTGACATTGTTTGAGCGAATGCGGATTGTAATATAAGCATTAGATGAATTCTCTAATAATCACCGTAAAACAAGTCAAATATAAATATAAAAATTGTGAAAGGGTTTGTATCGAAGCAAAATATAAATAGTAATTTTCTTCATTCTGAAGTGATTTGAGCTGTATTCCAATAAATTAATGTATGCCCTTGTGTGAGCCACCATGCGTCTCCATTGTCTCCAAAGTCAACTTTCATACTTATTTTCACGGCTTCTACTAACACAACAGAGTGGTTACAAATTTAAATCCCACAATCCTACCCATTGTCTAATTAGACATAATGCGTCTCTTTATAAAGGACCTTAATCTTTTATGCTTCACCTTTCCTTGCAACAAAAAAATCAATTACAAACCCGCTCCTCCCGTTTATATGTATTTTCATAATTTAGCGTTAGGCGAAGGATCATAATTTGATTTAGAAAAAGAGAATAGTGCGGTGAGTCTGTGAGTATGAGACTTGTAGTATGAGACCGTACCATCGTTACTACTTAAGCCCTAATCCGATAGATGAATCCAACGTCCGGTTGGGGGACGTTGAGATTTCAACAAACAAGACACGAACCATCGTTAGTTTCTCTAACCATTTTCACTAGCAAAGGGTAAGCGTAGGAAAAATCGGGAGAATACTCTATGAGTAAGCGACTTGTTGATGCAGGTTGGATAGCCGAGAGGAGCAGATGCATGTATGACAAATCCTATCCAAACATTGTCATTTGACCAGTGTCCTCTTGTGGCATACTCTTTGTTTGGCAACACCTTATCTGAATTTTCATTTGGGAAATGGATGGAGAAGGAGTTGTAAAGAATGGATAGCTTTTTCTCCTTTTATTGTACCGTGCTAAGTAAAAGAACTGAGGGAAACTCGTTGCCGTTAAAAAGGCCAAATGGTAATGGATTTTTATTTCCAAATCACTCGGTGCATAATATAGCAAAAGAAAACTGTGACCGGTGAAAAAACAGTCGAAGTCTCAATGGGACACAATATGGACAACAGAAGAAGTGACCGTCAAGAAGAGACGACGCGGGCTAAAATATGTCTTTCCGATGGTTATTCGATGTCTTTCATCTACCGAATCTGGCGGCGATGAGAATCATCTAAGAATAGGCCTATCGAACTATTCGAAGATTAAAACCAAAGACTGGGACATGTCCCTTTAATGTTTGGTTCCCTACCAGCGACAGTAAGTGTCCCACATCAAGTCTCCTAGACTGAGTATTCCCCTGCCTTTCTTCCATTGAATTCTTATTCAAAACGAGAACATTTTAGGTAATCAAACCTGAATAAGATTCCGACTTACTGCACAAATATCTTTACGACAGACTCAATAAGAATATTCTGCGTCATAGAGCTTCATATCTGACCAGCTATTCTAAATCCTACCTAGGTTGACATTGAATTCTGACCCAAAAAACCCCTCTAATAGTTGTTAGAAGTCATAAAAAACAATCAACATGGTACAATGTCGTTTCAAACACGCCCTTCTGATCTACAAAAACATTGCCACTTACCGGTAGTATGAGAACGACTGTGTGCCTTTCGACCTAAACCAGCACCCGAATCTCGATGAGAATGTCCATCGGATGAGTTGGACGAATGGTGATCCAGCTGCGGGGGAGAAAGAGAGAAAGAAATCGTGGGATAAGAAAATCAATTTTACGTAAAGATACGTAAACGCAACAGGTGTTGTCCCTTTGCTCGGTGTGAGGATTAGGCAACATGTCAAGGTGCACAATTCCTGATGATGTTATCGATTCCTTAACTCCGCAAAAAAAGGAGGCAACACAATTCTACTGCTACTTCTGCGGAGAAAGAAATATCCAACAGATTTTTTGCTAGAAGAAATTGGTCCCCATTAACACTAATCCTGGCCATTTCATTCAACCACCATAGAAGAAGAGACAGACAGAGCGAGAGAGAGAGACCCCTAAGAAATGCTACTCGTTTGCTCACCTCGTTAATGTGCGCGGTGTAGAACGTGTTGTCTCCGTTGTTGTTTCCAGTGTCGGTCGCGTATCCACTACCATTGCTGGACGCCGCAGAACCATTCGACGAGTCACGGCCCGTTGTTAGCGCACCGCTTCCCTTCCCTTTGCCCTTCTGGAACGTCATCTTTAACGGCATCCGTTGCTGTTTGCGCTTCTCGCCCCGTGCCCCACTGCCACCGCTGCCCTTCGTTACGGATTTCATTGAAACCGTGTATTCATCCTTCGAGCTGCGAGATGATTTATTGCCACCGGTACTGGACCGACCACCGGCCGTTTGATTCGTGCCGGATGATAGCCAATTTTCACCTGTTCCACTGCTAGCTCCGGTGCCGCCACCTGCACCATCCGGCAGGGCTTCGGAGGCAATCGAAGCCGTTGGCTTCTGTTCGGCACGGCGTTGCTTTTCTTCCGATGCGGCCTGTATGGTTAGCAAGCCCAGATGCTTCAGATGGGATTCTTTCCGTTTTGCCGCATCATCCGACTCATCCAGCAGGACCGTTTTTCGTTCCTCAGCCGCGTCATTCTTCTTGTTGCTGCAGCCGGCGGCGGGTGTCGGTGAACCACTGCCAACGGTTACTGGCGATCCGTTACTGTTTTCAATTTTGATTATGCTCAACGACTTGTTGCTATCCTTCGGGGGTTCGCTTACCGAGACAGCAGCGGCCGCATTTTCACTCTGTGAGATGTTCCGCAACCGTGATTCGGCCGAATCGGCCAACGATGGAGCGATCGCACCACCTTCCTTGGCTGGTTTTTCCTCCTTCGATAGAAGCACAACCGCTGGCAGTGTCCCTGGCGTCCCGTCCGCCTTGATCGGCAATATTTCCAGCTCGGATTTTGCAACATTACCAACCACCGTATTCTGTTCCTTCTCATCCGCCGAGCTACTGCCACTACTGTTGCTGTCCTTCTTTGTGATGGCGATTGTGATCGCTGGAAGATTTAATCCTCTAATCGATAGGAGTGCTGTCGTCGCCGCCGTCTTCAGCTCAGTCTTGGTTTCTTTCTCGGCAACACTGCCGCCGGATGATGATGCAGCCGGACTGTTGCCGCCACTTTTGATGCCTTCCTCCCCTTCCAGACCATTCTCAAGCCGGGATTTTTGCAACCGTTCCTCCTTCAGTCTCTTCTCGGCTTCGAGCCGTTCAGCGCGCTGTTTTTCCTCGCGCACCTTCTCTTCCACCCGAAGCTTCTCCTGTCGGAGCTTTTCCTCGCGTGTTTTTTCGTCGTCCTTCGTTTTCTCTTTCGTGGTGCGGCTTTTCGCTTTCGTTTCTTTGCTGGAACTACTGCTACCGCTGCTGCTGCTGCTGGGGGTTGTAGTGGATTTGGGAGTCGTCGCACTAACTATCGGCGGTTTCTGCTGACCTGCTGCTGCTGTCCGTGATGTTTGTTGATTGGGAGTTGATTGTAATGGAATCCCATTGCTCTCGCCATTTGTTTTGCAGGACACTGTCGCTACAGCAGTAGTGTCGGTCGATTCATTTTCCGTTGTTTTCTTCACATCGGATGCTTCAACAACGGCTTCCGGGCTCACCTCTGGCGTAGCTGTTTGATCCATATCTTCATCTACCAATGTGGGAGTAGAATTGTGTTCCTCGACAGTCTTCACTTCCTCCACCACAACGTCCTTTGCGAGGGGAGTAGTTTCAACTTCTTCCGTTTCATCCAAAATTATCGTAACGTTCTCCTCTAGCTTCTGTATTACCTCCACTGTCTTCGTGGCTATCTGCTCGGAATTTTCCAACTCTTTTGCACATTCTACTACCTTTTCTTCCGTTTCCGTAGTGTCCATTTTTTCTTCCTCACTTTTGTTCTTGTTAACCTGTTCTATCTCACCCGTTATCACAACACAATTGTCCTCCTCCTCTTCATCCTCCAGTTTGTCCTCATCACTTACACTTTCTGTCACGTTTTCCTTCTGTATATCACCCTCCTGATCGTTCGGCGTTTCTTTCTCCTCCACGCCACCCTGCTTCTCCTCTTCCATTTCAACATCCTCTACCTCAACCGGTTTGACCGTAGCACTGGTCGGCACTTCCTGTTCCTCCTGAGCATCATCACCCTCACCACCATTATCACTAGCGACATCACCCTCCGTAGCATTCTTCTCCTCCTTCGCTTCATCCACGTTTGCGTCCACATCGTCACTAACCTTGTCGCACCGAAAGCGTTCCTGTACGATTTCGCCCAACTTTGGATCCTTCTCGATGCCCAGATTGTTCTCCAGGAAGGCAGGCTCACTGTAGCACTCCTTTACGCTCTGCTCCGACACACCTTCACTAACCAGCTCGCCCGGACTGAGCGATGGGTCCTTTCCCACTGCCAGTTCCTCCTCCCCAGTACGACCACCTGCACCAGCTACTACACCACTGCCACTGCTGCTACCACTACCGCTACTGCTTGCACCTGCCAAACTACTGGCCGCACCGTCACTGTGCAACTGTTCCGTACCGAGCGACACTTCCGTCTCCGTTGTGTCGATCGTGAGTGGGGCGGCTACCGAAGCCACCGCCGTCGCGAGCTCCCCATCTCCATCAACCGACAACGATTCAAACGATTCGGCCGGTTCGATCTTTATGTCCAGCGCACTACCCGCCTTTCCGCGGGGCGTAATGAAATCCTCCTTATCCCGGGCAGTACTCTTCCTTTGGCGCATGCTTCGCCGCAACGTTCCACCAACGACCGGCGATGCACCACCACCCGATTTACGCTCATTAAACGCTTCAGCCATTTTGTCCAACATTTTGCTGCGTGATTCATAATCGAAAAGCTCTCGCTTAATGTCCGCTCCGGATGCAGTTCCATCGCCATCTTCCGTAATGTCGGAACATTTCGACACCGATCCCGAGCGTCTCCGTTCCATTTTGATTGCAGTCAGACTGTCGAGCGATTTACTGTTGCTGTCCTGCTTTAGTACTGACGCTGATTTGCGCTTTGCCACCGGACTGTCCGAGTTGCGTGGTTTGCCGTTACGCAGACTGGGCGTACTGGGTAGCTCTTCCTCCTTCTCTTTGGAGGCAACGGAGGTGGAAGTCGAAGGTGAGGTGGCTTCCTTTTTGACAGCGGCAGCAGCACCACGTGTACCGGTCGATTTGGCCGCTGCCACCAACTGGCGGCGGGCGACCATCTTCCGACCCAGAACTGGCTTTCCGATAATCTTTTTCCCTTTGCGTTTGAGCAGTCCGGTACGCTTCAGCGTGACGACACGATTTTTACGCGCGTTCACTGTAGAAGTAGTGGAAGCTGTTTCTACTGGCTTTGATGTTGTTGTACGCCGTGCACCGATTGCGGGTGATTTTGCCACGTCCTTTGTCGCGTTCACCGACACCAGTGCGGTGGTGTCATCTTTGTCCTTCGAGTTGGCAAATGTAGCGGGTGAATCTCTGCCGGCGGAATCTTCCCGCGTAACGCCACCACCACGTGTTGTGCGGGAAGGAGTGGTTACGATTGTATCAACGACAGTTGACTCCTCTAGTGTGCCTGTTTCATCGGCGTTCAGCTGTAGCAACTGTTGCTTGGACTTTAGGCGACTCAACGAACCACGTGTTGTTGATGTGCTGCTACCACTAGCGGTACCACCGCTGGCAGTAATAGCGGAATTTGTGTTTCCTGTTCCGGCGGCAATTCCTTTGCGTGTGGACGTTGGAGTCGTTGGAGCGGAATCGTTTCCACCGGCTTGGGCACTTATGTTACTATTACTACCACTGTTTGCACTACCGAGGGAAGGTGTGGGAGAGTCTGCGGTCACGGAGCGGGCCTTCTTTTCACGGGATGCCATAGCGTTGTTCTGAGACCGGCCCCAAGCGCGCAACACCGTTGACGGTGCCGCCCGGGTACGGGGTTATGGGGTTCCCGCAAGCGCGGGAATTAGAGGGCAATATCCGGCGTCAAAGAAACGCTGATGTGGCTTATCTGTAAATAAACAAATTCAATAATAAAAAAAGATTAGCAATGGAATCAAAAAGAATTCTTGTACGATAAATTGCGACCAAACAAAAACATGAATAAATAATTTAAACAAAGCATCAAATAAGAGGAAAATTTCGAAATTGCTCTCCTCATCATTTTGTCTCGCAAAAAGCTTCGTGCAAAGCTGCATTTGAGTGCTTTTCCTTCACCGCCTACTGCTTTCGTGCATCGTTTGCCAGAAGTGGAAAATGATCGACTGAATGAGTTCTTCAGACGGTCTATCCGAGGGAGGGATATTTAAATGGAAAAAGTAGGCGCTCGCATTTTCCTTTTGCTAGACAAGTGAAAAATCATACGCACTTGCACACACACATACATTGCGCGTGCGGTAAGTTGAGCGCACTTAAGTATGCAAAAACGTATGCAAATTGATGCTATTTGCAGAATCTGCCACAATTATGCTTTGTATGTTAATTCTGGCCGAATTAGGAGTCCATTGGCATTGCGGCAGCATAAAATGTAATATTGTATAATAGTTTTTCGAAAAAAATATTGCAATAATCGAACTAGTAGGCTACGGACGAGTGTATCTAAACACCAACTTAAGCCACCTCTGACACGGGGTGAAGCATAGCCACCAAAGGTGACAAAACTATGATTTGCGGATAAGCTTTTCTTCTACGCATAATACTTTAAACCACCAGATCGTCGTGTAAGCATACACACACATTAACGACCCGCCTGAGCCACGAAATCAACGCACATACACATACATCCACACTAATGAGCGATCGCGAAAATTGGTCTGAAAGGGCAAAAACATTCCCATATCTAGCTCACTGCTTCGGCTAATGCTCCTTTTCTTCCCAAGTGAAGAACGTCAAACGTTTAACGTGAAAGTTGTTGCTTTTTTCTAAGCACAACGTGTGGAAGAATGTTGCTACTTTGAGTAACAATCAATGAAAAAAGTTTTTGCAACAATAAACTCCAACGAAACCAACTCGCAGGATAACGTAATCGATGTACGCTCGATGATGATGATGATGGTGATGATGATGATGGTGGAGTGTGCATTTGGTGCGTTTATAACCTTTGCGCGAAGGGCTTACTCGCAATCAATCGGAAGCACAACAATAACAATAACAGCATGAATTAGCACAAAAAGCACCATAAACAAAAAAAAGCTTTCCCCTCGCGATCATTTCTCCAGCCAGCATAAACAACAAAAAATCAAAACCCCCGAAAGGAACAGTACACAAGGATAGCACAAACTTCACACTGCGACTGTCTGTTGCTTCTCACCGTGTTTAATGCTGTCACTTCGCTGCTGCTGCTGCCTTTTCTCACTGCTCACACACACAGCCGCCAGTGTCACGACGGACGAGCGGGCAGCTCACACACGAATCTCGATCGTCTCAACGATTCTGTGCGTACCATTTAGGAGGCGTAGGAAGGTGGGTCGGACGGTATGATGGCGGAGATAAAAACATAAAACGCGATTCGCACATACAATGCCACACAAACACACGCGCGCGCATATCACCGCGTGCGCTCACACTAGCGGTTTGCTACGGACTGAGAATTAAACCTGCTCTTCTATCCGGGCAGCCTGTTTTGTGTGTGCCCCCGTTGCAGCACAACCCACAGCAACAGTTAACTCTCTTTTCTCTTTCTCTGTCTCTCTCTCTCTGCTTCTTTGCCAGCAGAAATCGCACGCACACACATGAGTGCGCGATTCCGCAAAAAAGCCACCGCGCCGAGAGAAGTCGCGCACGATTGAAGCTTAAAATGTCAAATATCTACCCTTATGCCTTTTCTTTCACACGTTTTTCCTGCTTACAAACACACACGCACGGGCACTTTTCACAGCACAGCAAATCTGTCAATGCGACTTTATGACCCTGCCTGCTCGCTTCGGTATACGGGCGCAGCTTGCTTATGCGCGTGTGGCGTTTTTCGTTCGCTCGTACTCTCCCGCGATCTCACGCACACTACGCCGGACGCGCCCAGATTCGTAGAAAATACAGCTTTTTCCCATCTGTTGTTCTTGATAAATTCTTCTTCTCTATCGCTTCGCTCTCGTCGTACACGGAGCATAAAAAGATTGCACGCACACCAACCAAACACGTTACACAGCCGGTGCCTGTGAATTTTCTTCGCCTCTCGTGTACGTATGCTGCGCGAATTTACCTTTGTTCTGATCTTCTACTTTTACCAAACCACACACACACACACACTTGGTGCTGTGTATAAATTTTCTTGCATTTTGTTCTCCCTTACTCTCTCTCTCTCTTGCTGTTAAGTCTCTCTGGCTCTCTGTAATGCCGCACCCGTGTTGTCCCGATTATTCGTGGTACGACGACTCTACGGCGGCGCTTTTCCAAGCAAGTTTTTCACCGCAGTTCCATCACGTCGCCGAATTTTCCTTCTTTCGCGATACTGCCGATCGCACAACACCAGCAAAGCGATCACAATTCCACCTACACGCACACAACCAACGCACGCATTTGACGGAGGCGGCAGCTCTCTCGTTGAGCTGTGCGCTGAAAGTGCGCTTATCAACACCGAATTCTCGGTGCTTCGAACCTTACAAAGTGTTGCTATAATGCTGCTGGGTTCCGGATATGTTCGCATGCTTCTACGTACGCCCTGCGGTACCTTAAACACACACACACACACCGATGTGTTGCGCATGGTTTATGTTTTTTTGTAACTTTAAATCTGCTCGCTCTCGGATGCGCTTGTCTGATGTGTGTGCGCTCATCGCTCAGTGGAATGGCGTCTCGCGCATTTATGCTGCCGCCTGGTGCTTTCAACTTTACTATGTGTGCACGAAAGGGGCTAAAAGCAGCATAACGTATTTGCTTACTGTCGCGGGACATTGCTCTCTAAACTACACAAAAGGGGTAAAGGAAATTTGCAATACATTTATTGCATGCTCCAGAGCATAAAGTAAAAGAGATATTGTAAGAACTTATCTGCAGAAATTCGAACTAATCGCCATATAAACTTACTTACACCCTTCTTCTTTCGATTTCACGATCGCGCACAAATACTCGACACACTCACTCACACCAGCTTCAAAACAGGGGGTGCGAAAAAGCACATCAAGAGAGGGTTCGCGTTAAATTACAGACGGTAGCCTATGGTGAGAAAGCTTGGAAAATAAGCTGCCATCTGTTTTGCAAAGTAAATTTGCCAAAAAGAGGCTTTAGGGGGCAAAAAAAATGGGATAGCATTATTCTTCTTGGCTTAACACACCGGTCATCGAATGGTGTACTAGACTTGCTGATAACCACACAGTTGGATAGTTAGTCTTCACTACGAGGGAACGATCCCGATGGGGTTTGAACTCTGGTCCTGCCGTGTGAAAATCGGCGCAGCTGTCACCTCGACCTCCGGAACCGCTCGGCGATGGGGAGAGAAGTGTTTAAAATCGCTTTTTACATCAAAGTCAGCATATTCAATAGGCTAATCTATACCAGTTTTATTTCCACATAAAACAACGACTCCGATTCGAGCGGAAGTCGCAATTTCCCTTACAACCCCTAAAACTAACACGATCGGAATGGATCCAATTTAGTGCCAAAATAGCTGCCCTCATCAAGAGAGTTCTTTAACGGAAGGAATAAACATTGGGAAAGTAGCAGCAGCGGGGGAAAAATTTCGACATGTTTCCTTCGGCCCCAAAAAACTTGCTCTACTGTGTGATGTTGCGTCCACTTTGTCCACTGTCAGCAAAATAACACGACATCAAGGAGACCGGTGGGGTAAAAAGAAGACAATGATCCAACGATCCATGTTTGCTTAGCATCGAGAAAAAGGCAAACCTCAACAATCGTTCCACTAGGAACCTTAATCGTCCCTGCAACCGGAAGTTGCCAAAGCTTCCGGAAGGCATCACGGTTGTGTGGTTCCTCTTTGCTTGCGAGGACTGTGTTTTTCGCTTAACCAAACTGACCATCGGTTGATACTAATATGTTGAAAATCCCGTTGAAACTCTTCAACAACAACAACCCAGATTTCCTGTCGAAGTGTTCTCGGTTAGCTTCCTGCTTCTTCTCCTTCGCCGGTAGGTCTAATCATGCTGAAACACGCTGCATAGACACGAATGATGGCTCTCTGCTGCTTGCTAGCTGAGCAGCCAATGTCGGTAAATATTAGTCTGTTTGCGTTGGGATTTTTGAGATTTTGCTCCATCCCAAGTTCCCTCAGTCTGCAAGCATCGAAAGTGGAGAGTGAAAACAATGTTTTAAAATTTGCCTCATAGTTGAGGCCGTCATACACTCATTCTTGATACGAAGACATTGAAAAGTGCAATTGCTGGCCAAGTTCCGGGACGCACTGCTAGCAACAGAATAGAATATCTGGGATTCCAAGGATTCTATGAGCGCTAGACGAGATTGCTCACTTCAAGGAAAAACTCGTGGCGGTAAAACAAATTCTACAAACGCTGGGAAAATTATTTGCGGACATCTATCCATCCACCAAACGACCAGCAAAGCTTATGAGGAAAAAAAAAGGATGAAAAACTGGTGTACAGTGCTCTCGTACGTTTTGTAATTTTGTTTGCCTTAACCAGCCATTACATACCGAGGGTAGTGTTTTTTTGTTGCTCGTGCCAGTCGTGTCTGAAATTTGAATTTCATTGCTTACAAATTAACCAAACGCCGCGTCGGTTAATGAGCGTACGTCCGAAAGAATTCGTGTCCACCGTTTGGCTCGGTTTTGGTCTAAAGGGTAAACATTTCAAATAAAACACACCAACCAGAGCTAGAGCATCTGTGTGTGTGTGTGGGTGGGTGCGTGCGTATGTTGCCACCAGAAAAGGCACTGACTCTTGGAATGGCTGCCATTTTCTACCCCGTGGAAACACCACCACAACATCATTATGGCAGAATTGTTCACTTAAAAGATGGCTTCTTTAGCGAAAAAGTACGCCCATGGTTTTGGACAAATTTTGTTTTAGCCCTTTTTGCCATCAGGACACAATACGGCAGCTTCACGGTTCTTGCAAAACTTTATAGAAATAAGAGCTATGTTAGTGAACGGTGAGCAAATATGTTTAAATGGCTTCTCCCTTTAATCCAAACGTAAAATCAAGCTTGCTGGCATTATTTTCCCTCACACACTCCTTCACAGTATTCGAAAAGTTTTGCGGACGAGTTTTCCTTGTTGTCCCAAAGCTTGACTTTCCCGAGACAGGGTAGAAAAGTCCTTATTTGCTTTAAAAAAGGGATTGCACAGTATGTGGTTTTCACACTCCGGTCTGCATTGAGCAAAAAAAAAAGAAGGATCAATGACGCTTCGAAAGGATAACTTCATCCTATCCACAGTCGAAATGACTACATTTCTCCAGACTCTCCCGCATGTGCAAGCGCCAACTGCAGATGGAATCAATTAAGATAACAGAAACGATGTTTGAAACGATTTTGCAATAAAGATCGCATTGCTGAGATACAGAGCCACCAACCAACCAAAGGCTATGGTCCCTTTCTTTTTATTGATGTTCCATTTCTTTTTTTCGAGGGACCTATAAGCACCAAAACAGATGTCCCCGAAAAAGTTTCACCATCGCATGACGAGTTGTTTCGTTTTATTTTCTTTTACCAGCAAAAAAAGGGAAAGCTTTTTTAATATTTTTTACTACCCAGGCGAGAGAAGAAATCGATTCGGCAATATGTGTGAGGCTCAAACGCAAAAAAAAAAATGGGAGAAACCATTTTGTGGTAACAACAGATTGTGACACCCTCACCATGGTTGGCCCATACATGGCAAGATAAATTACACAGAACAACAGTTGCACTTGCGCCCGAGACTAGGCAATGTTTTGTCACTCTAGGCTGATGGGGTGAGTCAGTCTCCCCCAGCGTGTCTATCCACACGATTATTGTCGGCGGATGTAGTTACGGCGCGTGTTGGGGAGGATTTTGGTATGAATTGGATTGGATTGTAGCAATTCCTGCGGGATCAAATTCCCACCAAATGAAGATGAATTGTGGTGATGAATGGTGATTTATCAAATTTGTTGAGAAACTGATTTCTTAACCAAAGCAATCGAGCACAATAATTCAATAAGACTAGGTGAGCTTTCATAAAAGCACACAATTTTGCCCAAGGACCCACATATGGATCTCCGTTTGAAGTTTTTCCCTTAAACATTTAAAATACTTAATGTTTTTTATTAATAATAACGATTACATGTAAATATATACAATTAACATGTGAGTTATTATTGCATCTAATCATACATTGTAATGAATTATAAATTAAACGTCCTTTAGCAACAAACGCTACCAACAAACTTCCCTAACCCCGGAAGGCATCACTTTATTAAAACCACACACTTCAAAGAACGATGGGCGAACTTGATTAAGTTTCGCAGGTTGCCAACCAAACTGACACCCACCACCCATCATCAAGAATAACGCTTCCCCAAAATGAATACCCCTTTTTCCGACTGGCACCGTTGGTACATAATCGCTTCCAACAATCGCTCCAGGATATGCACACAACGCACCGCGTATTTCTTCCGAGCCTTCGGACACCAACGTTCCCCGTCTACGACCATGATTGCAATAGGAAAAGGGGTGAAAAATGGTCTCTCTCTCGTTCTAGCCGTCCTCTATGACGACGGATTCATCTCGACGGGTGGAGAACGAATTCATCGTACCCAAGGTTCGTACGAACACTTTTCGCTAGAGACATGCGCACCCGTCCTCACTGCCCGGGGTTCGTGTTTTCGGTCGCATCGCAACCTCCTAACCTACGGCACAACGCACCAGCCGGGCAGGAAATCAAGCGGTGAAAGGGGAGTCCTCCAGACGCGCAACACGCACATATTTGCAGGTTGCTCTCAACCAGCCAGCCAGCCAGCCGTTCGAGAGGGTCAAGGTCGGGGACACAGGCACGATTCGCATCCATGGTATTGTGTGTTGTGCCGGGCCGTCGGGTCCCCGGGGGGAGGTGGGCGGTTATTGTCCTTTCGATTTCATCTGCACGATAGTACGATCAAGAATTCAACCCTTTTATCATACCATGGGGATGGGATGTGTTTGTGTGCCGTTCTTTTCAGGCGTGAATTTCCATGCCACAAAATGACTTTCACTGCGCGTGGCGCACCATTGCAGGTCGTTTGGTATAAAATATTTGTAAAAGCTGACCAATGGAAATTGTTCACAAGTGTGTGCATGTGTGTGATGATGATGGAAAGGATGAAACAAAAAATCTTCATCGATTTACTTTCTTGATAGGATATTAGCTTGCCGAATTGTTGGCAGGATGCAGGGTTTTTATTCATCGAATATTCAGGCAAGTTTAGAGAATGTAGAAAGGACAATAATTATAAACAGCAGTAAGGCATTAAAGAATCACAAAGAAGAAAGGGAAAATTATGTTTATAATATTAAACTAGACTGAGAATTTCTTTGAAGTCGTCCAAAACTTCATCTACCTCGGGTCAAGCTGCCGTCGGATCAAGGGGCCTCTTAGCCGCGTTCGAGAAGAAGATGCTCAGAAGGATCGTTGGCCCTGTATGTGTGGAAGGACAATGTGTGTGGAAGGAGCCACAACAACGACGAGCTTTAGGACGACCTCACCGTCGTACAGCGAATTATGCTCGCAAGGCTCCGGTGGGCTCCAGATTCTGCTGGGGCAGGGCAAGACCGCAAAGCGGTTGTAGCGCCTGATAAATAAATAAGAGAACTTCTTCTTATCTTTAAGACCTGTACGTTATGCCGGCCATCTGTTGGCTTACGAGAATTATTGATAGTAAACGTAGAGGTTTAGTCTTCAATGCGAGTGAACGGTTCGAATGGAAATTGATCCTCTTGCCTGCCGTGCGAAGAGATTATTCTTTCAAATGAGACATAAATTGTTGGTTATTTTCATTTTTGAATAAAGTGCACTCTCTTCCTTGATAAATCATTACGAAAAATATTAACACATATCACCAAGATTTTAAAGAAGTTTTACAATACTCTTCTGGTTTGACTTGGTATATAGTAATTTGAACAGGTTCAGTTGATCTGTAAAGTTTTTCTAAAGTCATAAAGTTTTTCTTCTTCTTCTTCTTGGATTAACGACCTTCTAGGTGACACCGGCCATCTAATGGCTTATTAGATTTGCCGATACCACGTAGTTGGATAGTCAGTCCTCACTGAGTTGAATAAATAATTCATCGTAAAATGATACAAAAAATTTATTTATTTGATAAAATTTTATAACCGAGTATGCCCGGGATAAGGCAAAGAATAAGGAGGAAATGCCTTATCAATATAATTTTTTTTTTTTTCAACACAAGTGGTGTTGACAATACGGCACTGGACCGTCATATTCAATTGTAAATAAAAAAAGTAAATAAATTGATAAAATTTTATTTATTTGATAAAACCCTGCAATTTATCGTTTGCAGTATATACAAGTGTGCTTGCTTTACGCCGTTTAAATGAGGCATAAAATAAGAACGAGAGGACGATGCTACAGCACACGATTGTACAAAAAAAAAAAAAAAAAAGACTGACGCCACGCACAACCAAACGAATCGAAATGGCAAAAGTAAGAGTTCGATTTATGACTTTTCTCCTGTGAGAAGCTTTCGTATGAAAGTGAAACTCAATCGAAACCGAACGTTTACAAGTTGAAGCTGAAGTTGTTTCCAGTGAAAGAAGTGCGCATGGTTTGTTATTTGATTGCGATTGGTTTTTCCCTTGCATTACAGTATTTCCAGCACACGCTGAATAAAGCATGTAGGGAACACTTTTTATTTTAATTTACGACAGCTCATTCCAACCATTTTTACTGTTTGGTTTTCCATAGAAACCTTTCCTTGATACTAGAATGTATTTTTTTGCGGGTAAAAATGTTTGCATACATTCATGGAAAAGTTACATTTTTCCTCTTTCAAACAATAAGGCCTCCATCAGATGGTGCACTTCCAAAGTTGTAATTTATAAAACAAAAATATCGCCAACCAATGGAAGTTCCTGTCATTTTTTTTTTCATCCAATCCCAAAGGGACATTCACACCCTTTTTCTCAACCCTATCCATACCAGACAATAGAAAAGAGTGGAGAGAAATTAGTTTTACGATTATTACCAACCGCACCGAGAGAAACTTTTCATTCGCAAAAATGAATCCAAATGCGGAGAACCCAAAAGGAGGGAAAATTTTCGGGGCAAAGCAACAAATTCATGGTCAAATTTTTGTGCTCCTTTAAATGGTTTGCAGCAGTGAAACCGTACAAGGGAAAGTGTCGTTCGTGCTTTCATCTTCCTGTGCGATGGGGACAATCGCGTCGCGTCTGGAGTGAGTAGTGATTTATGAACGTCACACTCCACCGAAAAGAAGAGTCCTCAACGGACAACCTGTTATGGTTCTAGCCGGTTCGATTCTCTTGATAGTTTTGGTCTAAAGCTGACGCTCTGTTGCATCCGTTCGTGTCGCTTTGGGTCAGAAAGGACCGAAATCATCGGTCGGGAGCAGGATTCTAGTTCTAAATTATACAACCCCCAAAAACGTTTTAATCCCACTACAAACCCCTCTTGTGGGTAACAAACGAATTCAAATTTCTACCGAGTGCAAACCTAACCTAACACAGCACTTCCATCCTTCGAAAGGGAGATGTCTTTTAACATGAAAATTCACACCATTTGCTGCTGGATAGACAACGAGCTCTAGGCGTGCAGAACAATCGCCATTGCTCATAAATAAGCATCCTTCTAGTTCGCCGGGTTCTTTCTCCAAACAAAACCAAACAACGGAAAAGCCCTCATTTGTGAGCATTTTGGTTGGATTAGATCTAGAATTTCTTTCCTTTTCTCGATAAAACACAAGGAATGAGGCTAGAGTCTTTGCCTAAGGGTTAGCCCAACCAACCAACAACCACTCGAGAATTCAATCAATAGTGAGCGCTAAACCATAACTGCTTTCCGGTTCATGGTGGGTTCCCTACACAATTTCAGGGAGTACGGAGAAGTCTTTATCGGGTCATTACCATTAACGACGGAATTGGGTACTAGAGAACCCCTTTTTCTGCACCCATCACCGCCAACACCACACGACGCAACCAGCGTAATGTATGTAATGTGATTTTACTTAGCACTATAGCTCCAGAAACTCTTCCCATTATGGCGGGAGCTTATGTGAGAGGGAATGAAATTACCCACGCGGGGCGTCGAGCGAATGTTTGCATTTGCCGGCACGCAAAACGATGCTACTCCGGTCGGGCATTGCGAATCCTTTTCGCAAAAAGCTTTATCATGGAAATTTAGCAACATTAATGCTGCTGCGAGGAAAACCGTGAAAAGGGGTTTCTTTCGCTGCCGTCGCTTCGGGCAATGAAGAGCATCCCTAACTGGAACATTGTACCTACCCCGGTACCTACTCGCTATCCTTCTCTCACTCGACCTTGAACGACCACCAATCAGGCGCACCGGAAACGGAACCGACAGTGCGACAGTTTCGTCGGTAAAGCACGGAAACGATCGATCCTCCAACTCGACACACAAGCAGCTGCGCAACACGCTGCTCCGTCACATCGTCTTCCGGTGAAGGTGAAAAGGATTAAAAGGACGATGATGATGTGTAGGCGATACACCTTCCTTCCCGCCCAAGTGCAAAGGTCGTCTCCGATGCTGTCGGAGATAAAATGTATTTTACGCCTTTCTAACGGGCAGGGAGGAACCGGAAGGAGCAAGCAGAAGGGCTCACACGAATGCTGCTTCTGTGGTTGGGAATGCTTCGTGATTATATGTGCGGTGTTGGTTTACGATCGACCGAAAGGTAGGGGATGTGTTTCATTTGGTGCCGTGAAATGAAGGTCTATCTACAACGACTATCTGCAGCCTGTTTCGGTGTCAGTGCGTATGGAATCTTTTCGGCAAATTGATGGTTGATACATAATAAAAATTGAACTTTTCTCACAGGCTTTATTTTTCAAGCAATTTTTTTTTCAATTCGATATCCAGAATTAGGTTCAAATCCGAACATATCCAATCAGTAATTCTTAGAAAACTTTTGAAACTTTAGAAAACGTAGAAAGAAGATAAACATTTAAAATTACGCTTCATTACAGGTAATGTAAACCACTTTTTGACTAAAAGAATGTCTATTCCAGGCCCAAAAAGAGCTGTATGAATTCACATCCGGCGGACACTCCCTCCTCTGCGATAGCGGCCTCCTTCCTATGGAACATATCATCACCGATTAGTGGAAGCTGCAGCTCGGATCCTCGAATCGGAAAGGACTCAACGTAACTGAACTCATCACCAGAGCAAAAGCAGAACTACAGACACTCACCAACCAACAACTACCACCGATCATCCAATCCACCCGCCGGGGAATTCCGTACCTGCCATAAACTGGGAACTTAAAAGCTCTCTCCGGGGAACCGCAAAAAACTGCCACATCGCCAATAGTACCTTTTCTCAATTAATTCAGACTAAATACAAACCTTTTCATCATATCTTTACAGACGGCTCCGTTCATCTGAACTCAGCCGGCTGTGGGATCCAATCCACCACGGACAACTGCGCCATCAAACTTCCTAATCACACATCCATCTTTTCCGCCGAAGCGATAGCAATTCAACTAGCCGCCGACGAAGGACTACAGACTGACCGACCGAACGTCATCTTCAGTGACAGTGCCAGTGTTCTAGCTCTAGCTCCTAGACTCCATACCTGCATCTCCGACAATCGTTTTCTGTTGGATTCCGGGTCATTCCGGAATCAAAGGAAACGAGAAAGCCGACCAACTTGCCAACAATGGTCGGCTCCGTTCTTACGAACCATGAAACACCTTTTAACGCCGTGATGTCATCCGCTACACCAACACCATCATCTCCCAACACTGGAACTCCACATGGCACAACGTAGAACTCAGCAACAAACTCTGTCCTATCAAGCACAACACCTCTTCAAGGGAAGATATCGAATCCAGCCACATCCAACGAGTCCTTTCCCGCCTTCGTAAAGGTCATACTCGCCTTACGCATTCCTACCTCCTAGTAAAATCCAGTCCTCCACTCTGCAGCTTCTGTGGTGTTGACATCACCGTCCGCCACATCCTCACCGATTGCCATGGATACACGACACACCGAGCCAGCTGCCAACTAGAAACTGATTTAACGACAATCCTATCACCCGACAAACTCCAGCGGAACCGCCTCATTAGATTTTTACGCATCAGTAATTTATACAAAGAAATTTAAGCAATAGTTTAAACTTATCCGATACCATATGCCATAATCGCAAAAGTTTTCCATAATATTTAAGCCACATATACGATAGTTTTGTATTAGATTAAACCATCTTTTAGACACAGTAGAGAGTCGAATGTAGTCTCTAATATTCAAAGCCTCTATAAATAAACGAAAAAAAAAAATCACGTCCGGACTGTCCTTCTCATACTCAGACTGGACTATCCAGGCATATAGTCAGACGACAACGGTCCTCACACGATAGGAACAGGTGGTTAAAATCGAATCCGGACCGTTCGCGCGTAGTGAGGATTTTGTCTAGTAAGCCATTCGATGACTGGAGTGATCTAGAATTAGTCTAGAGATCGTTAAGCCAAAAAGGAGGACAAAGACATAGAGACACCGAGAATTTTAACGGGTGATAGTTAGGCTAACATAATTGTAGAGACACAATTCAGGTAGGGGACAGATGATACGCCTTTTCAACTTAATTAAAAGACTGTTATCTGCATGTTACGTCATGAGAATGACACCGAACAACTGACAGCACGAATAGTATTTTTGACCACAGCATAAATCGATATCTTTAATTTTGGAAAATTCTGAGCAGCATCTATCTAATATAGTGAAAAAGTTTCTTCAAAAAGCTTATAGATGATCGTAAAGCTTTGTATAAATTTTCAATTTCTCATCATTAAAATAAATATCTCCACGTAGCTGTAGTGAGCAAGGGTAAAGATTAAACAGAAACGCGACAATGTTGAAACACCAAACCCTGCCACCCGTAACCGCTCAACAACAAAAATCAACCATCTGCTCTTATCATCACCTTCTTCCTCCCCATATCCATCAACTTCACGCATCTCCGCTCCAGAGCGTCACCATAGACTGTCTTGTCAAATCTTGCACGCATACACTTTACCATACGCTTTTTTGTTTTCGATTAGTGCGTACAACAGTGAAGTCTGGGGCCGGGGTGTTACGCAAATTTATGATACTCCCTTCTTTTCCCACACGCAAATCACACGCAAAGAAGTAAACCTTTCAACGACACCATTCGACACGCGCTGTCTGTGGAGAAAAAAAAGGTCGTGCGAAAAAAAAAGAGGCACGCGAAAAAGAAAACGAAGCTCAAAATTCGAATAAATTGAAATAGATTGTTAAATAAATAAAATCAACAACATCGTGATCGTGAATAACTGCTGCCAATAGCGCGTTGGAATCGGGGTGGAATAGTAATAAGGAAAACGAGCCGAACGAGGTACGCTGGGGCTTTTGCTCTGTCATCCACCGTGAAGAAGATGGTAAATTCTTCTCACGAAATTTACATCTCTAACAAACATCCAGCATCATTTTACAAGGAGCGAACGTTTCCCAGCGACAAAAAAAGTGATCAAGGACAGAGCGAGATAAACAACGATAAGTCAAACGTTGGGGATACTTTATCTGTTCCGTTTCGTTGACTTTTCCGGTGCGATGTGTCCTAGGTCCGAGACGCCAATGCAAAAAGTGAACAATGAACTTAAAAAGAAAGGAAAAAATGCAGGAAAAAACACATTCCAACCAATGCAAAAGGATGCCATTATCTCAAGACTTGTCGGCGGAAGAAATTGAGCAAAGGAAAACATAGTCGATTTAAAGCCAGAAAACCAACTTACCCTCACTGCCGATCCTTCTCCCATAGAGTGTGCAGTCCTTGCCAATGCCGATATTAGATGTATGTGAGTGGGTGCTTTTTCTTCCTTTTCTAAAAAAAAGCCATTGCCAAGCATCCACACACCACCATTCGCCGAGAGTAAATGTTTCGAATGCCATTAAATTGATTGATTTCCATCGTTTTCCTTCGATCGAGGCCGGTGGATTGTTCTACCAGGAAAGTTTTTCACCCGCTACTTTTTTCTTGGTTCCGCTCGAGAGTTTTTTTCACACTCAATCGAAGGGGAGGCAGCTCCACACCAGCCAAAATGTGCTCGATAAGCCCATAATTCGATTCGCGGTGGTGGATTTTTAATGTCCGACCGACTCATACTGCTGCTTCAAGCGAACAAAAAGAGCAGGGCTGGCGGTGCTTTACAGCTACCAGTTGGGGCTTGGGCAAATATTTGATAACATTTTTCAATTTGTTAACTCAACAGGTACTACCGTCGGCGAAGGATGCTCTCCCACCAGAACAGAACTGACGCCCCAGAAAAAAAAACTCCTCCCAAGAAACCGGGGAAGCTGGCACATTAGCATTGGGCGTCGGGTGTACGCTCACCAAGGATAAGATGATTTGGGACAATACACACCCGCCCCCGCTCACTCCTGCCTGCAGGAACTGGAAAGTTTTTAATAAAGATGGAAAATAAACAGGTAATTCATGGTCGATTTAGCGAAACACTCCACGATCTTTGCTTTCCCGGTTTTTTTTAAGGTTTTCTTCACGCAAAACGGCAACAAAAGACAAAAAAAGATGGACCCTGTCGGAAGCAAAGTTATACCCCGTGGTTGGAAATATGCAAAGAAGGAGAGAAAGTTGATGACCGTCATCAACAGCACCGCACAATATGGAGGGTGTTGTCCTATGACAGAGAAAGGAAATGTTTCACGATGCTCGCAAGCATGGTGCGATTGAAATATGGTAATTAAATAGCGAAAACATCTATAGAATTTTCCACAAAAATGGACATCGATGTTTAAAGAAATATTAAATGCAAAAGTGCAGAAAATATTATTAATATTATCAATTAATATTATCATTTTTAATGAAGCTTTTAGTAAAATCAGTTAACCTTAATATTTGCACTATTGCGCAACAATCGCTTAGCGGTGTTAGCCTGTCTCCACTCCACACATCGTGTCCACTATCTACGTGGATAACCTAAAGAGACTTTAAGGTTTGGGTCGTCCTGTACCATACCTGACGAGCTCAATTTGCTACTCCTTCATTTTAAGTTTGAACTCTTCAATTTCCAACCCGAGGTTTTTTAATCCCCGAACCAGGTCTTTGTAAACAGAAGTATTCTCAAATACACTTAATTGGCGTTGTCTGGCATCTTTCTGACAGTTGTCTGACGATTTTTAAGATAAAATTCCTGCTTAATTTCCTGAAATTAAAAATGTTTTGGGTAGCGAAGTTAAATCCAATAAAAAAATAAATTCAGACAAATATTAAAGTCACTGCATAATCTACCATCACACTATATAAACGCGAACCACTGCAGAAAAGTCCATGGAAAATTCCATCATGAAACAAAGAAGAAAAATTGTGCATGATTCCACCTTCACGAAGACCGGATTTCCAAACTCGGCAAACGAAGATTAAGCAGCCACCCATAGTTAAAAGTGTAAACAAAACGCTTCTACCCGGCCACTGGCATCTGGGGGCCCCATCGTGTCTGCGCGCAACCGAACAAATGCCGCAGAAGAAGCTGAAGGTCGTCCTTGCACAGGCTCGAAACGTGCCTTCAGCGTTACGCCAAAGCTAAGCTAGACAAACAACTGCTTCCTTCACGTACACCGCGCGAAAATGTCCTGCAAACGACTAAAAGACGCTCACTTTCGTTCGATCCTTACCCTCCCCATATCATCATCATCGGCCTTTGTAGACTTTGCAGGACGTGTGCCTTTGGCAGCACAGTTTTTTTTCCTTTTTTGTTTTATTTTCCACAGCCGATCGTCTAGTTTTCGTGGGTGAGATCTCCAGCTTTCCAGCTTTTCCCACTGATCCGACGTTTTGAAGAATCGAGAGCAGCAACAAAACGGAACCCGGTCGAGCTCGCAACGGAAAAGTAATCCTTTTTAACGCACTCGCTTTCACCGCCCAATCGCTGATGGGGAAAAGGGGGGTTTTCCTTTCACTGGAAGACGGGTTCGTTTACATTTTTTGTCCCAAAGACGTAGTTGAATTAATCCTTCATGTATTTGAGAAGGTTCATTCCAAAGAGCGTACGAAACATCAGACGAAAAATTCATTTCTGAAAGCATTTTGCTCTCCCCAAAAAATCCTTTTCCCAGCCATCGCCCATTGTGGTATCAATCATTTTAAATTAATATTCCTTCTCGAAAAAACATTACGATGTAATCCTGTCTGTGCCAATTCTTCCCCATTCTTATTGATGATGGGGCGTTCGTCTGCACAGCAGACGAACCTCTTCTGTTTTAAGCTAAATTGGTGCCCCTTGTAATACCCGGCTTTGCTTGTTTGTTCAGCCTGGCGGCTTGGGAAACCTGGCAAGGAAAGGATCATTGGTTTTCTATTTTCAATACTTTTCCCACCGTTCTCAGCAACCTCTCCTCGCCTCACGGAAGAACAGAAGAAAAGCATTAATCATCTTTGAGAACTGATTGACGTTGGGCAGGTGAATTTACAGAAAATAGAAAAGAGGGCCTCTGGACTGGAGCCATCTTCCAAGCACGAAAAAAACGAGCTTGTTGAGCATGGAAGAAGTGATTGTGCATCGAATGTTCAGGGAAAAAACGGCACTAAAAGCACGTTCCGCACGGAAGATGGAAAATCATGACGGCCACGACGTTTACAGAATCGGGAGCTTTTCCTACCGAAACGATACGTCGTTTCACTGCATAATCAACGACCCTCGGTTTTTTTCCTTTTCATCATCCCTGAACACAGGTACCCGGTGTGGAGTTGTGTTTCGGTGATTGGGATGATTAATGATTGGTGAAATATGAAATATTGGATGTGCTTAAATTGTTAAACTGATAACGAAACGAAAGCGCAGACAAGCAGATGAGGCTTTGTTTGCTGCTCGGCGATCGGTGTGATGTGATGAACCGTAACCTTGCCTCAGGATGATCTAGGATTTATGTTAAGGATAGGTTATTTTTTATGATTTGATTTTTCTAAAATTAGGTTTTCAAGAACGAAAGTTAGAATAAATTTAAAAGTTTTTATCTAGAGGCAAAAACGTTTCTTTATTCCACCGAATGTTTAACACATAAATTTCACCAAGCTTCATTCGACATCCGTTAATTGAAAGTGAATTATCTAGCCCACCACAAAACCAACGCCAGATTTTCCGTTTGCCAAAACCAAATGCCAAATCCCCCAATTCGAATAGCAACGTGCAACATAATCCACCATCGAGAAGTTGTTTAAAAACTCATTTCGCTCGTGAGCACATCGTTCTCGCTTCTCCGATTCAATTCGATGTGCGTGCTAGAACTTGTCTTGTGCAAAACGACCAACCTTCCCGTTGTTGAGTAAATTCTTCGCCTCATTTACGGACAGGATTCGCGTGCGTGGAACACCACCAGCCGGAGAAAACACATCTCCAACAGGTGTCGATAATTTAAAATTTATGTACTATCATCGGTTACCACTTAATCCCCGGGATGGTTTAATGCTACAACTCCCGGTTTTTGCCAACGATCTGTCGGTGGAGCACGGAAGGAAGCAGCAGGAAACATCTTCATCGATCGTTCTTCCTGTGGCAAATGGTGTATAGGAAAGAGATGTTTCGTCTGGATTCGGGTTTTCACCCAGGGAAAGAAATTTTAGGGAAGCATCGAGCAGCAGACGAACTTGAAGTACAAGTTGGACTTGAATACTGATCCACATCGATGAAGGAAAAATTGAATTACAATGGAATGTATTGGGCTTAGTCAAGTCTTTCGGATCTTGTAGTTATAACTAAAAATTTATTTCGATATTTGATTGGAAATAATGAAGCAAACAGGGCTTCGATCCAAAAAATGGAATTGTAAAATCGCTTATGGTTATGTTTCAAATGGATGATGGCATTTTTGAAATCATACTGCGTTTGGAATGAACTAGATATTGGAATATTAGAAGCTTCTTGTGGACCTTAGCAATCAAATAGTGAAAACTTGCATTCAGTTAAAGGATATTTGGCACTAAGCTTAGGAATTTTGCACTCTGCTCTGCTGTTAAAACCCACAATAAGCTAGGCCAATAAGATAGGCCACAATAAGGTTGCAATATTCCACTATCCATTCGAAAAATTCCAATATCAAGTCATATCCAGTTCTTCTTCTGATAACTGTTAGCTTCCCTCATTTGCAAAACATAATGGAGACGCCAAATGGAATCAAAAGAGGCGAATTTCGCTTAACCCTTTCATATTCATAACGTTTCAGTTTTGAATATTTACCAGCATGTAATGCTTCGTCTGTCAACCTTGCTTTTCGCCTCCCTCTTAAATGAGTTCCGCTTTTTTTCGACTTAATAAACTGCACTCCAAACGACAGCAATGGGAGGCAAACATATGAGGGTTGTAATAAACCTCAATGCTCATTTTTTGTTACCAACCGCCCAAAAATTTTAAACAAAAGCAACATTTTAATTACGTTTGTCTGCTGCCATTGAAGTAAAAGTCATACAAAACCTCACAGTTTAAAAAAATTCAAACACACACACACACCTCAACCAAGAAGGGGTGGAAAAATGTTTTCCACCCAAAACATGGTTGACATGGTAAAAAAAAAATGTGCACCGTTTGGGGCAAGCAAGTGTGGGAAGTAACGTCGCCTGGCGAAAACTGTACGTTGTGTATGCACACAGTGAAAGAACTTCCTTCCACTTTCTACCGGCCTTTTTTTTTGCTGCTGCCTCTTCTTGCTCGCTCGGCTGACTCAAGATATCGATTTTGGACCATGTTTCACATTGCGCCTCGAAATGAACAAATTAACAGACGGTTTTTGGGGGCAGATTTTTCCTCTCGGAAGTCGTTTCTTTTGATGAAGTCCTCCGGCTTCGGTCGGGCAGATGAGCCAAAGGAGGAACACGTATTTACATTACTAATTGGTGGTAAACATAGTCGCTCGGTAAATCTGATTACTTATGCCAATAGTGAGGCAACCTTTTCTCAATCAAGGATTTTGTTTTTGTTAAGGGAAAATAACATGGATGTATACTTTGAGAGTTAGAAGGACTAAGTTTACTGCCCAAATGCTTAAAAAGTATATGAGCCAGCTTTAGCATTCGGAAACCAAGCCTCCACAAGTTGGTAAAAGCTTTCACGTAACTCCGCACACCTCGAAAGCTTCATCGTTCGTCATCATCATTATCATGTTCCTTCATCGCCAATGCGATATGATAGCCACCAAACCCTGCTCTACCGTAGTGTTCGTACGTGCCTTAAAACCCACCAAAGTCAAGTATCGAAACCAACTACGCCACCCATCATAGCCTTGAATCGTGCCAGCACTGAAATGGTTTATCAAAGCGGGGCGAAATAGAGGTTGAAAAAAAAAAACAACAACAGCCTCACACTTATGTGCCGAAGCCCCGGTGAGTCGCGGACGGCACATACAGCTGGGAGAAATAAATAAGCTGTCGAAGAAAACGGCGCAGTGTACTTGCTTGTAGTTACTTTTTTAGTATCCCCTAACATACACACACTAAGCCACGCGGAATCGCTTCGCTCTGTGCTTGATGTGACGTTCAGAGAAATCTATGCAACCGGCATGTCAGATGTGCGTGTTGTGTGATCGTGTATGTGTGTGTATGGGTGGGTAAGTTTTATGCAAGCGTGGAGCATAACATTGACGCAAGTAAATAAACGAAAAATGTACAAATGTATGTAACGTCAAACTACTGAATCCGTTTCATTCGACCTAGTAAGAGTTTTTTTTTATTTACCAACGAATAGTTTGGTAAACTCACTTTGGTAATCGATTTATAATACGGGGTTTCGATCTATATAATGGAACTTTGCACTCAGTGGAATTTTTTCCTAATGGATAGTGAATTATAGCAAGCATCTTGTGGAACTTTGCAATCATATAGTGGACTTTTCTATGTGAAACGGCTGTTGAATGTGGCAATTTGCTGTGGTGTTTGTGCCGAGCTTTTGAATATCCACCGTTAGGCCTGTGTCACAGCTGCTGCATCCTTCCGATTTTTTCGTATAGTTCTGTCCAAATTTTATATGGGATTTCACAGAAAAAGGAATTTATAATTTGATTTTATCGGAAGGTCGAACCAAAATATTTTGCTTAGAAAAACATGCAAAAAAAAAAAATCAGGACGATGGAGCTGTGCCACAAGTCTTTAACCGGTAAAATGAAAAATGTCATCGAATTAATGACATATGAACGACTCTAACGCAAACATTTGTTGTTTACCTGTTCTTATTAAAGCATTTTTAAACATGAGATGATTGTAAAATTTAACAGCCGAGATGGGAATTTACTAGCTTGCAATATTCTACAATTTATATGCAGCATTCCCCTTATTGCTTCTACTAGTCCATTATATGGATCGAAATCCCACAAGAAATATATACATGGTTATGATGCTGGTTAGTATACCAAAAGGTAGTAGTATTTAATGAATAAAAATAACAAAATCACTTACCAAAAATTGAGCTTCTTCGTACAACGGACTAAACTATGTAACTTTGTGAGTAATCCTTGTTTGGGGCTGGTATCGCCCAAATATGGTCATATTATACTGCAAAATCGCCACCACTGTAGAGAGCTTTTTGAAGCCACCATTGGAAAGCTCCACCCCACTCCAGTTTATCCGTTGCTATAGAATTGACGCTAATTTTAAAGTTTTCATCTGTCATTCATTCTGTCAAACTCATCAACACTCTTTTGTTTTGATTGAATTCTTCCCGTTTTTTTATATAAAAGTTTTACAAAACAAAAACACTTATACTTTTTGCTCTATTCACTGAATGTCTTTATTCTTCCTCTTATTTAAATCGACGACTTTGCTGTAAAATCCTGTTAAATGAAAACAAAAATGATGTTTTATGTACGGCCACTTTTAGTAGTAGATATGGGGGGTATTCTTTTTTCAGCTTCACCACTACGCGCTTGCAAAAACACTTGACCCGGCACAATAACAAAAAAAATCATGGGACTCCCCACACCGTGCGATATTATGTACAAATCGGTGTGCTGCCCCGTATATACTACACGTTTCTCTATTCTCCATCTCTATCCGACTGCCGTGAGCGCAACCCCGTTTTCACTTCATCTCGCACTTTCTCTTTCACGTGGCCACTCTCGGCCACACGATGAACCAGACGCTGGTTGGCAACAAAAATTCACCACAGAACTAAATTAAATTTGCACGCTAAAAAACTTCAATTCGAGAAAAACAATACTAAAATCACTCTTAGTAATCACTCACGTCGCCGCACGTATACTACCACGACACAGCACCGTACGCGTACTAAAATGTGTGCGCAAAAGCGAGACGGAGCCACGGCACGATACAATCGACGGGCGAAAAAGCTGTCACACGCGGGAACAGGAAACGGAACCCGAACTGTCGAGTACGGGCGAAAAAAAAAAAACAAAACCCTCGGAGCGAAAACACGACCACCACGCGCGAGCAATGCCGAAACGTACCCGAAACCGTGGGGAAATGGAGCCAATTTTCCCCTAACACTACAGGACGACCGCGCGAAAATGCTCGATTCGACGAACTACCGGACAAGGGCAGGACTCGTTCGGGTTGTAGTATGTTTTGATTGGCTTCGGACGCTGCACACAACTTGCGCGTTGATTTCCTTTATGCAGTTGGGAGCGTTTTTCGATCTTCTGACTGTGGAAGAAAAATCGAGGCTTCACGGACGATTGCGATCGGTTCAGTTTGATGCAGCTGGTTAAGCTTACTTTCGCTCGTGAAGTCGGTAGGCAGCCGAGATTCTTCCCCATACAAGCGCCCACCCCAACAAAAACAACAATACGGTGCACTCCACTGTGACATAGCGCGATCGCGCACTGCTACAAAGCCTCCACAAAGTAAATCCGTGGGCTCGCTCGCTTCCCTGTGTGTATTTGTACATTTGGCTGCAAAAACAATCAAAGCAAACCGCGAAAGAGTGAATCTCTCCTTTTTCACATCCCACTAACCAAACCCTCACCCTCTTCCCCCCCCCTTCGCCTAAATAACAATTCACGCACGCACGCACCAACAATCTCCGCCATATCCACCCTTCCAAACCGTAAGGGCTGGCTTTCTAAAGACCGTGACCGGTTTCACCAGGAATGGCGATATCGGTGGCTTCAGAACACGCACTACATACCTCCTTCACTCTATGCTCACACACACACACACGCGTATACACAGTCACGCGGTTACACACGGGGCAACACCGGCTCAACGTAGGTGACAGCAGTCGCGTACATATCCCATTTGGACGTAGTCGTCTATACACTGGTTGCTTTGCCAGCGTGCGTGCTCACCGAGAGATTGGTGCTGCTTCCCCAAAACACTGTGCTGTGCGTGATGGACGATGGCGAGCCACCTCTTGATGCAGCAAAACACACACTCCACACTCCGTTTTGGCAGGCGCGTTTCCGAGAGCGCGTCAACACTACGCCAAAGCTGTTTTCCGAGTAATCGTTCGTTGTGTATTGTGTTGACGGTGCGTGTGCAGTCTCTCGCACGTCCGCCAACATATGATGGCTCTCCCGGTGCAATTTTCTCGCTCGCCTGCTCGCTCTCGCACTCTCTCAGCGAACTGTCGATGACACACACACAACCGCACACCCTCGGGAACGCGGACGCGCGGATACATTTTTCGCTCGCGCTCAACAACAGCATCAGGAAAATCCCGAGAGCAGCACACGCGCGCACACACACACACACAAGCATTTGCCATACGTACCACGACCGGTTGTTGCTTCCGTACGCACACAAGCAAGCATCAGATTCATGGAACGAAATTGTTTGCGTACCCTTTTTTACTCGCTCTCGTGCAATACAGCTTTAGCAAACAAATAACAAAAAGCCTGGAGCACCTCCCACCCCGCACAGCTCCTCTTCCTACCCTTTTTGGGCGCCCTTTCCCAAAATGGTTCCTTTCCACCCACCGGATCCGTCTCGATAACCCTGCGCCTGGTGGAAATCAAATGCTTCCCGCACACATACACACACACACACACGCGCGCCAAGCTTGCACCCCGGCGCCATTTCCATCCTGAACCTTTCGCAACAGTGGGCACCAAATCCTCGCACAAACCGGCACAACTACATATACCACAGCCAAACGGGCGTACATGCACACATGCACGGTGAGCTTCCCTTTGTGGGTGTATGTGTGCGGTGGCCCTTTTTACGGGTTCGGTTGTGGCACCGTACCAGCTGTCGAAGCCTGCAACCCCGTTCCAGACCCTCGCCCTCGCGTACGGATGGGAACGAAGCCGAAACGAGCAAATTTGCACCCGTAAAAACGATGTGTTTTGTCCTTTTTGCCGGCTTTCGATGCTTTTGGATACGGAATTCGGGGGAATCCTTTGCGATGCTTTGGAGCGGTGGTTCAACTTTTTTTTTTTTGGGGAACAATAATTTCAAGGGAAAATGGAAATGAAAAGTTCTGCAAAACTTTTTACATATACAAGGAAATAAAGTTAGATAAAAAATATATAAAAATAGATAGAACATTTTATTCCTTATGTAAAAAACTGTTCGTTTAATTGTGAATACTGATCTAGTCTTGCCTGGTTGCTTAAGTATTCTTCCTTCTTGTACATTATACAATTACAAAAATTGTCAAATATTTGTTTTTTTCAATAAACATGACGTAGTATCAGCCCTTTGAAGCCTTGTAAACGGCATACGAAAGACATTAGAAATTTACATTCAAATGACTTAGAGCTAACACCATCAAAGAGCAGAAACAATCGGCAAATCAAATTAAAGTGAGATGAAACAAAATGCCTGCGAGCTTATAAAACTTTATAGGAATTATTCCTTCCGTTCTAATATGTCGGTCATCGAATGAATTACAAGACTTGCTGATATCAAGTAGTTGGATAATCTGTCCTCATTACGGGGGAACAGTCCGAATGAGTTTTGAGTCCAATCCTAGCGTGTGAAGAACGGCCCCGTTGTTCACTTATCTATCAACAAATCTATCCTAACATTCTTAAGAATGTGTTGTGTTTGTTTAGCAATTATATGAGCGTAAATTTAGCCCCATAATGTTTTTTTTTTTTTAACATAACACTTTAGATCTTCCTTCTTGAATTAACAACCTTTGACTAGGACATTTATTTTTCATTTATTTTTTTTAGCCTTCTAAGCCAGCTGGGAGGAATCAGAGAGTACGGTCCTTATGGGATTTGAACCCCGGTCCTGCTGTGTAAAGACCGGCACCGTGATCGCCTATAGTTCGTAGTTAAACACGACTTGTCTAAAATTGTAGTAATGTAAAAGCAGCATCAAAAGTCACTTCGTTCCCTAAAATTCTTCCTAGTGACTATCGCGAGGTCTTGACCTGAAATTTGTTTATTTCCTTGGCTTGACCCGTAGTTAGATAGTCTGTCCTACGTACGTACGGTGACGGTCTGGATGGGATTTGATGCCCAGGTGAGCTGTGTGAATGACTGATGACACAACTTCTAGAACAATGGACCGTCGCTAAACTTCGTTTTTAGGATGTTCAAAATGCAGATAGAAGGACATATTAAGAATTAATAGAAATGATCAATTATTAAGTAACCATAATACAAAATATATAAACAGTAACACTAACCTTTATTCAGAGTAAAAAAAAGTTCTATAAATCTCGTTATTTGAATCGGAAATGAATCCATATCAGGTGTGTTGGTTCGAGAATTGAGGTCATTAGTGTGAGGTAGCCCTCCATATCATTTTACATGATTTATTTTTAAATAATTTTATAACTCTAAATGGAACACATTAGCAGACAGTTAGTTATAAAATATGTACTATTAATTAACTTGTCAATATCAACATAGAAAGCATGAACAAAAAGATAAAGGACAAATTTTGGTATTTGACGCCCAAAGCAAGTAACACGTAACCACGTAAAGCGATTCAGTAAACGATGCTTGCTTTATGCTCTTTTCTAGTACATAGCATCACTCTTTGCAATTATTTCTCGCTCTCGGCGTCCGCCCGGCACGATCTGGCTCGCGCTCCCCAGAGAGCATTCGAGGCTAGTGACTTTCGCTGACCTCTGCGCTACTGCGCCACAGACTTTCGAAATTATTTTTGCGTTGCAACGGCAGGGCACGAAATTTGGTTTCACCACCTTTCTGCAGCAATAAATAGCATCGTTTCATGTACTTCTGTTTCTGCCAGCATATATCGTTTAAAACAGAATAGGGCCACATAATATTGGAAGCGCATTAATAACCTGTTGTTGGAGTATGCTTTAGTAGCAGAACTGTTGTTGAACGGCATTTCAGCAAACGCGATAGAAAAACCTGTTTTTATGCTTTTTTGCTACACTCAAGCTTGTAACGCAGCGTTTGCTGGGCTATTGGTAGAAAGGCATAGAGGAAAATAATACGATAAATAAGACACCTACTCACGCCCTCACCAGTGGCATTTGCTAGTGAAAAAAAAAAAACGACGTTGGAACATTCTTCAGCTTAATGCTTCATCGTGAAACATTAAGCGATTAAGAGCACACAAAATTGTTCCAAAATATTGATTCCGAAATTACATATTTTGAAGGAACAATAATCACTTTTGCAACATAAATAACTACTAGTGGAAAGAGCTTGTTTAATACCAAAATCAAGAATAACTCAAATAAATTCGAATTCATACGACGAAATGCAGTCCATTATCAACCCATAGGATGATGATCCAACGGAGCTATTGCCGACCCGGAAACAACAGGATAAAGTTTTTAGCTGTAATCGGATTTCGACTAATTTCGGAAACAAAGCCGGCCTTAGGTGTCAATGTTTTACGGGAACTTTTGCTGCTGGCTGGCTGAGGAAAACTATAAATTAACTCACAACCAGAGCGGCGAGGCTCACCCTGATGAGAGATTATACACATGACACGACGATATCATGCGATGAGTCATTAGTTTGGTCCACTGCTTTTGTTCGAAAGTTTACATTTTAAATCGATAAAAACAGTTTTATTTTTTCGGTTTCTTTTGATTTTTCCTTTGATTTGATGCAGATAGCATTGTAAAATAAAACTAAATTTTGGTTTTTCACATGTTTTCCGTTTTCTAGTTCCTTTAAATGAAAGGTCGGATAAACCTAACCTTAAAAAATTAATTCAACTATTGATCAAGGAATAGCTCTATCACAAGCTTTCTGTATGGCGTAAAAGCTTACTATTGTCAAAAGAAATACTGTTGCTTAGTGAAGGTTTATTTGTGATTTAAATTCACATCAGGTATGTTATTGCCTTTATTAAGTTTTCCTGTTTTAATTTTTTAAATAAATCGCTATTATTGTTAACCAACCAGAAATTGTAGAATTGGTACCGTATTGAATATTTATTGTTGTATTTTAATCAATCTCCTCCTAATGTTTCTACTTTTAATGACCAGAACATGCAGCAGGATCGAGTGAGAGCAGAAGGGAGGGATTGGTTTAGTTTTCAACAATTATTTTTTTTTCCTCTCCAACTAACTACTATTACGAATAAAAGTGTGAGTGAATGTGTTCGATTAGGCTAAATCGAACCCAAAATTTTATTCATTCCTCTCGGGACATCTAGACAATCTGCAGGCTTCACTTTACCATAATTTTGACTTGCTGTCCTTTTTATAAATTACTTTCGAATGTATTTCATGTAAGAAGAGATGCAAAGGCTTTTTAATATCCTGTCTCTGAATTTGTTAAGGCCTTTTTTCATATAAGACAATAGCATACTGTAGCATTCCTACCTGATGGGTTGGGGCGGTTCGGTGGTATAAACGACTGCGACGCTGGTATTCAAACGGCAGGACCGGAGTTCAAATCCCATGCGGATCGTACCCTCGTAGTGAGGACTGACCTTACTACATGGTATTAATAAAATCAAAAGCAATACGGCCAGGCCATTCTCACGAAAAATAAAACCTCCTCAAGTCTTTCGCCAAATGTTTGCTGATTACTAATGAGTGCCTATAGCTATGGCATTGAAAATTTACAAGCCTCATAAGTCCTTATGTGGCAGCCATGGCCTAGCAGGACGATAAGCCAAACAGAATAAGAATAAGAGCAGTCGAGCTGTGACAACTTCTTAAGGGTTGTCGGGCTTCTGAGCTTCACGGCTACCGTTGCTCTTTGAAGAGTTAATGGGGTTAATCCAGGTTTCAATGGTGATCTATAGCCTATCCCGCTGGAATACTAGTCCAGTTAGATGCAGAGGTTATACCTACCGTTACAATATAAGGCCGAAATTTTCGCTAGAATGCTTCCTGATAGTTTCTGTGATGGTTTAAGAGCTGATACGACTGGAGCACATCATGGCTTTTATGTTTATCAAAGTCACCTCTTTTGGCCAGTACCTTTTAAACAATCCTTATCCTTGGCATAAAATTTGTCCTCCTACATTTGTACGTTTGGTACAATCAATTAAGATGGATATTTCCGCTGCCACAAAGAGAAAAAAAAACAACTAAAGACCATCCATGACAATGAAGCAGTGAATCGGTTGGAACCACTGTCATAGTTGACTCGAAATCACCGGATATCGTCCTAACTCAGCTCTACAAAGCACATGTAGCTCTATATTCGAGGAAATTATCCTTTATGTATTGAGGATCCGGTGCTAGAACTAAAATCGTCAGAACTGATGGAACGAAAATCTTGAGAACAATCCGTTGCACAGAATAGAGAAGGTCTCACCGTGCTTCTAGCTATAGGAAAGTTCGATGAATGCCTTTGATAAATCGAGCACGTAATGATTTGGATCGCTGAAGCATGGATTGCTTAGCTCCATTCTTCTTGATCCAAAAAGAATATCTCTATGTAATTCCGTGCAGTATTGAGTATTGAATTGATCACGTTTTAAGGAAAAAACGATGTTGATTGCTTAAAATAGTTTCAAAATTGCCAACCCCCTTTTTACTTCATCTTCTTTTTTTTTGGCTTTAGAACTTGTCTTAATTTAAACGCCAATCCAGATGGTCAGTTCTCGATCCTTACTTAGCGTGAAACGTGAAAACAGGCACCTCTTTATCGTCTCAGTCAACGAGTCTGGTGACAAATTACATGCTTGATGAATTAATTAAAGTCTGAAGCTTATTTCCTGCTTCTTCTTCTTCTTGGTTTAACGACCTCTAAGGTCATGCCGGCCATTGAAATATGGCTTACTAGACTGCCGATACCACGTAGTTGGTTAGTCACTCCTCCCTACGGGGGGACGGCCCGGATGGGATTTGAACCCCAATCCTGCCGTTTGAAGACCGCCGCCGCTGTCGCCTACACCACCAGGCCGCCTCTAAATTTTCTGCTTAATCGTACAGTTGCATTACCAATCAGAAACACGCCAAATGTATAATTGGAAGAGAAATAAAACTTTTTCATCCAAACAAAGCTTTTTTGTTAAGACCACGTAATCAGCGATTATTACAACAACAAAAAACTCATCAACGTACATGACTGTAACCTTATCATTTACTCCCATTTCCCAGGCAGTGACAGTTGTCCATTGCACACGCATGCCCCACACTTCACATCACCTATGATGTGGTGTGATGTGGCCTCCGGGAACAAGTTCTTTCTTATCACTTCCGATCGTAGCCGTTGTTGCTTAGGTGCGTCCATAGTGTGTCCATACAGCAACGGGGGAAACGCTGCTGTATTTGTGCACAGCCCAACAACAATCGCAACAGTAGTGTATCGGTGTTGCCGTGTAACAAGCTCCGATTACAGTGTGTGTTTTTATGTATGTATGCGCACCGTGCTTGTTAAGCTACTTAAACGAAATTAGTACATTTTCACGTATTATTTCACGTACAAATACATGCAAACAGGGGAAGGTTAACAAATGACCGTGCAGCCATAGAAGGGGTTCAAAGGGGTTCAATTTCACTCGTGGTCTGATGATGATGATGATGATGATGGTTATTGTATGCGGTTTGTTTCGCAAAGGATTGATGAGAGAGAGAGAGAGAGAGAGAGAGAGAGAGAAAGAAGGAAAGAAAATGAGAGAAAACTAACGGAGAGCTCAAGGATGAATATGAAATCAATATTTGTTGCAAACAATGTAATACATTTTATACATTTCGATCGCCTAGGAAATGATCATAAAAGAGAGGAGTTTTTTATGCACCCTCCCAACAACCATTTCGATGTGACCAACACATTAAAAAATAATTTACAACCATTAATCTAGTGAAAGTACCTTTACGATTCTAAAAATATCATTAAATTGTTGAGTCACAAATTCCGGCACACACACACACCGGACCGGTGGTGATTATCAGGTGATTCAAGTTTCCCCATTACATTTACGCCCAGATTCGCCCAATGATTCGCTACTTAGGAAAATCTATCCTTCTCGTCTAATATAATAATTGCAACCCCCATGTTTTGGCAAAACTACTAACCTTGCTGTTGATGTATTTAAAAGTCGATGTAAAAATACTCACCGCGATGCGATGGGTTTCATAGGTGCCACGTAAGCTCGTACACGTCGGTAGCTTCAAGAAACCGCACTTGGAGAGCGAGAGCGACCGGACCGCAGACCGCGTGTTGGTTGGTAACCGCACACACTACCGAATGTCCGTTCTAAATGAAGTACGACACAAACACCAACCAACCTGCAGCGACCAGCAACTGCTGCCGTGCCGTGCTAAGAGTGTACGCGAATCAAACGCACGTCACGTCGGTTCAAACAGCGCTGGCACTGTCCTCTGCATCCGTCCGCCATCTTCCGTCCCTTCGCGCTGAACGCGCTCCTTCGCGCTTTGGACGTTCCGCTTCGAGCTCGTGTCCGGGTTGGGTTGGTGTCCACCGTACGGGTAACTATTTCGTGGCGTCCCAAACGTCATCATCGGTAACGAAGCATATGTACGCACGCATACAGTCACTCACGAGTGTGGTGCGGTGGCCATACTTTTTCTTTCGAACCGATGTGCCACCGTTTATGGGAGATGAAAACACTAGCGATCAACCTTCGAATTATCTGCTCATCTCCCAAAAAAGGGTACGTCACGCCAAGAGGAGGCTTTTAGCGGACAGTTTGTGTAAAGACGAGATCACTACCATTGGGGGGACACGTTCATTTGACACGTGTATGCTACTTTGCTGCAAACTACTAATTACACAACCATTTTCCACACTGTAAGCAGCAGATTGTGTGGTGAGAAGTGATAGAAAATGACATGATAGTGTGGTAGCTACGCACTCAGGACGCAGGCCGATCACTGGGTGGAGGGATGTATTGGTGAGCTGGGAAGGCTTTATTTATTACGATTTGAAGGATAGTGTTGTAAGGAAGGTACATAAAGGAGAACAATATACTGTTCTCTGATAATAGGAAGCTAAATGATACTAAATAACTTAAATTTTATATTGTCTTATTATTTGTCTTATTTAATAACTTTAAGCAGTTTGAAAAAGAAAATAGCGATTTTTGATGTTATAAAATATCACAATCATAACTGAGCAAACTCATATCCACACAAGTTGCTTTTTTATAAGACAATTTCAAAATAATGATGACAAAATTCAAAGTTTTAAGCTTGTCCGACTATAAGAACTTAGTGGAAAATCTCTAAGGCATCATCTTGCCACGAAGCAGCCAAATTAAAGCCATGCTAATGATTATAATAGGTTATACAGCGGCTGGCCGGGTGATGGAGGCGACTCTTGGCAGAATCTGGCTTCCAATCCCATACAAAACGTTTTTCTTTGCAAGGACAGACCTCGAAACGGAAGCAAAAATGTTCAAAACTACGTAAAAAAATCTTGGAATTAAACCAAAAACACAACAGAAAGTGTCAAAAACCTTTGGGCTATTCTTTATTGAATCAAACACGCATTTAATTTTACATGAAAATAGTACGAAATAAAACGAAAAAGTGTTTTTAAAATCCCCTCTTAAATCCATGATTTTTGTTGACAGTCATAAATTCAAAGAACGTTAATCATAAGCTCAAGAATTCGTTCGCTCATCGGCTTCATGTGCTGTTGATTTTTTTGTATTACTTTGCAACCGATGCGTCATAATTTATTGTTATCTACTGCCTAGTAATTAGTCATGAAACATTTTTTCTCCCTCTAAGAGTCGTGTTTCTTTTCCTTTTAAAAATTAAACAGTGATTACTTATACTTGCCATTGCCATGGATGGAGGTGGCACATAAATCATCATTCTTGCTTTATTTGAATGATTTTGGAGCATTATTGAAGCATCCCGGTGTGAAACTTCTTAAGCAAATATCAACAAAAAAAGTGTCCGCGATACTGAAGGAAGTGGAATAAACATGTAAAAACATCCAAAGAACAATAGGAAAATGGTAGAAAGGAATTGTATTTGGTTGTAAGACCTTTTTCGGCTGTGTGTAAAAGAAATAGATGCAAAGCGAAACGAAATGAAGTGCTAAACCGGTAGGACATTAATTTTCAAAATATACACTTTCCAGAAGCTGCTTTTTACACGACCGTAACTTCTTTGTCTGATCGTTCTTTCTTTTCCAGCAGAACCAGTGTAACGAGTCGGATAAAGAAATAGGATCTGTTGTTCCTCCTTCTGTTGCACTTCTTATGCTGTTTGTTCTTTTTTTTTTGGTCCACGTTCAACTCAAGACGCACTTCTTCGGGGTATGCTGGGTCCGTAGTGCGAAAACTTTTGCAATTAATCGTAATTGTTAATTGTAATTTCCAATCTGTGAGCCGTTGTTGGTTGGTTGGTGTTGTACGAGTGGTGGAAGATATTTTAAGGAGTGAAATTTGGGAACCATCTTCCCCTCAAGTTCTGGAACTTTATTTTCGCTGAAGGTTAATTTAATCGAGTTTTACGACACGCGCGATGCCTACGGTGAGCCGTAACTTCCGAGTATTGTCGTTCCGCGTGGACAGTTTGTAGATTTGTTCGAGGGCTCCATCTTTTTTCCTAACCATATTGTGCCGTTTGTCGCCACGGGTCGTTTGGCCGTCTGGTTCAATATGTCCTCCCCGACTTACATCTGAAGCTTTCTTAAACCGGTAGCTAATGAAGCTTTTAACGAGCAGCAACCGCCAAACAACGCCGAAAGGCATCTCACTTTTCAACTCAACACCCCACCGTGAAGAAAGAGGGGCAACTTTTGGCTGAGGGTCGTTATCACGTGAAAAATTAATTGAAAAAAACGATTGAAACTTTGTACATTAGCGAGGGTTTGGTTGAAATGGTGGTCGCTGGGACGCGAATCGTAATGATAAGTGTAATGATAGTTAGAATGTATGATAACAATACCGACAATAAACATTTGTTTTGCAGTTATGTAAATATAGAAACCTCATTTTTCTACGTTTTCTAGTTTTCATGAGCGAAATCTATCGAAGAGATAAATAAGAAACGTTTGATACAAAAATTAAGTTACCAGTTGGCTCCGTTCCAACGGCTGTCGCTACTGGCTGTTACATTCGTAAGCAAGGCAAAGTTTATCATCAAATTTGGAGTCATTAAACGAAACAGATTGGGGCTATAGATTGGTTTTATTGAGAGTGTGAACTCCGGTTGAACTACATAAAGGATAATTTATGAGTTATTATGAGTTATGTTAACTAAGTTAACTTGGGTGGAGTGAGAACGCTCTTCGTGGTTCTCCCTAGTTACCAATTCTCAAAAAACGCTTGGAGTATTAAAACCTCCATGTTGTCTACGATTCGACTTATCCTGAAAGCCTTAAACAGTTGGTGGATTTTGCTCTGCGGAACCTCCTAAGCTTAGTGATAGTTAGGACCAACCTATCACTTTGAATTTGCTGACCGTGATGAGGTTTGAGTTTATGGCTCTTTGTCAGCACCTTGTCCAGTATGCATACCGTTGCATACCGTCAGGATACTGTTGGAGTTATGTTCAGAGATTTGGTCACTGTCTGCTACGATTCATCATATCACAAGGAAGCGGAGATCATTTACACTTTGTACTGTTATGCGGACAATTGTTGGTTGCTCGGTTGCCCTTACATTCAATACGTTAACGACCCTCTCTAGACTTTTAAAGGATATGTTGAAAAATACCCGATTTGCCTTCTGCTTGGCTCAACGATCGCTAGATCTTCCTGTTTGATCCTGCTGTGCAAAGATCAGTGTCACTATCGTTTAGGTAAGTGGACCACACCTAAAACACACCAATAGAGATATTAAAACAAGTTAAAAAGTTATACAGTTAATTGTTTTGCTATTTTAAATAACATTTCTAGCAGCGTGCATATATGCCCAATAATCGAGGTAGACGAATAATTAGCTCGTATGGCAATGGTAATGCGAATATTCGTGCCAGAATTTAACGCTATTTGCGCGTTGAAGGCAAAATACAAAACTCAAATGTTTCAGAAGCTTCGTGAGTTTTAAAATAATTGAGCAACTTCTGAAATAATAATCAAAATGCTAATTAATATGACGCGTATTATTAATTATCATACTTCAAAATATCAACACCACCCAAATACATAGAAAACATTCTCGTTTATCACATTCGTTGCGATACATTTCGTTCCAAACCCCACGGCATGTGTGCAGCACCATGCGTCTCCATCGAAACGCCGTGGTCAAATAAAACCTAAACCTCAGCCCTAGTATGACATTTCTTTACAAACGGTCATATCTAATGTGAAGCGAAAGCCATGGCTTCTTTCGTCCACTTTTTGCAGCTCATTCTTACACACCGTGTCCTCAGCAGACCGATTTCCGATAGCAAGACTTGTACCGCATGAAGGGTTTCCTAATCACATGTCGCTGAAGGACTTCACCGTTCCTTCGCCATTGTCTGGTAGCCATTTACACAATACATACAGGATGTATGGTACCATTCTGGTCATATAAAAAAGTCCGGTCAGTATGCTCACAGTGATGGGACGTACGATTTTCGTCCACTGACTATATGGGGCCGGTGTTTGATCGTTTGAGCTCTGGGTGACTTCTTCGGTGTTTTGTTTTTTTTTACTGCTCATTCCCGAGCCATGAGTGTTTTGCTTACCTCGGGCGGATGGGATGTGATTGTAGGTAATGGGCGCAAAATACGTGCCCGGTGAAGAGTGGGACTTAAAATAATAAAAATATATCCACCGATTTATATCCACAAAACCTTTTCCCTAGCTCCCGCTTTTTGTCGCTTAATGCACGAATCCTGTGGCATTGGCACGCTTAATGTAGTGGCTGTGTTACCATCTGCACTCGAGACACCTTTTGTACCTTTCGCAAGAAGCTTAACCTTTTTTTCTGTTTTGAAACACCCTCCCAGGATTGAATCTCGGGGCAGATCCGGCTGATCCGATACGGACCGGATGGTGTGCTTTTCTTGGTGGACGCTGGTCCAAATAAATATATCACATTTATCAAAACATGTGCCGGAGGAAGCGTGTACCGGGTGGTGTTATAGCTACATGTAAAAAATCGATTACATTCATTGCTTTTTTGTCCTCCCGAAAGTGGTCCCAATCCATCCCAAGCATCGGTGTCCTTTTATGCTTGAGGATAAGTGTGTTTGCTCAGCACCGATAACATGCTGGGAGTGGTTTTGATTGTATGCTAGTGATTTATTCTTACATTAGATTTTATTTGTTTTAAGGTCTGCAGGTACATTTCGATTACAAATGTTTCTGTTTCCTGGGTGCTTCGTGGTGAATGTATGGCAGTCTGTGAAGAGCGTTAAAGTACGTCAATTTATATCAGCATCCTTCGGTGGCTAATATAACAGTGCTGGAGGTCAACAGTCCAGGATGTCCAGATCGAGAGAGTACCACTCGAGTGCATGACCATTCGTACTGACAGCTACTAATTCATCGACAAACAACAGTATGCCAAATAAACTCGTACATGTTCAAACGGTTAGTGGACATGTTCGATTGTTGCCGTTGACAGGTACTACATAAAACACACAAGTGCTCCCTCTCGCGAGTCAGTCATCTTATTTCTCCTTCGGCAGATTGAGCAGTACCGCAAAAGGAACAAAAATGCGATGCTGAACTTCCCACCTTATGTTAAAGCTGTGATTAATCGATCGTAATAAAATATCAATCAGTGGTATAAAGGCACCGACTAAGGCAGACTAAGCCGAAAGCCAGCCAGCTAAAATATAGTACCAAAGATAGTGTCTAGGAAGGATCACGATAAACAGCATCAATGCAGGGCTGTGGCGTCTGTATGCGCGAGAACTTCCAATAGTAATTGTGAAGGGAAAGGCAAAATAAAAAAAACCCCAACGAATCGTATTAGAAAGCCAATTCCAAACGGTATCGGTTTGTGGGGCAAACATAAATATTGCCAGCACAAACACAATCCGTTTCGAGAGAGCCATAAATCTTTCCATTTATTTTTTCGGTGCGGTGCGTCGGTGAGTGTGGTGATTTTTTTTTGTTTTGCTAGTTTCGGCTTCCTTGAACTGAGCAGATTTTTATCCGGTTGGGGTTTTTCTCCTTTTGGAATGCTGGTTCTAACGGTATTGTTCTTTGGGTTGATTGAAAATTTAAGCTCCGGTGAATATGTAAGAGCCTGCTCTATGTGAAGTCTTGTTAAAGGAATAAATCGCAGAGTGCTACAAGAAAAAATATTCTTAAGGTTAAGAGAGTAAAAATATAGGTTTATATAGATAAGTTGCCCTATAGAAAGTGAAGTCTTTGTTTACTATTGGAACTTATTCCCAAAACTGCTGTTTTTGTCAACATTGATTTACACTAGCGTAATTGAGCTAACCGTATGATAAAGTCATATCAGGAAGCTCAGGAATCAGGAAGAAAGTAATGGTGAATCAACATCGTGCGCATCGTGCTGTCATATTAGCACAATGAAAAGGAGTTCTCGCTAGGACAACGATGTTGTCAAAGAGCGAGGTTATACAGGGGCGAGTTACATCAAGGAAGCAAAACTGTTAGACGGATAAAATGTAAGCTGAATTAGACAAAACAGTAGTTTACTTCTTGGATTGCTCAGGGCGTATGGCAAGTACGGCGTGATTATATGACCAGATCGCTATTCTGATGCTAGGAAACTCAGTCTAGGGTTGCTGTTCACGAATGCATCCGATCTCTGTTCGAGTTCGATTCCACCTCACCAAGCTAAGGAGCTCGCTGTGCTCCTCTACTCCACTTGCCGAACGAATCGTCTGGTGGAGCATTCGTTCGGTATCCTCATCATATGACCTAATCATCTTATCCTTCTGGTTATGTCTGTCATTACGAAGACAAAGTACCTGATTGCCGGAAGTTCAACCCGTGATAAGACCTGGTTGCAGGGTTTCGGCTATCTTGGGACAATCGTACGCATTGTGCATCCGAATACATACCTTCACCGTCTGCTGACATCCAGAAGACTTCGAGACCGCACGAAATGTGTGGTATATCGCAAACTAATTCACCGGATGGCAGTGTGTTCGAGCATGGAGTGTAGAGGTGAAGGATAAACCACGATTTTTTTTAGCTGTATTGAGCACCAGACAATTAGCAGGTTCTGCAGGCTGGCAGTATATGATGACTAGGGTATTTTATGAGGATACCGGATTCATGCCACACCAAGAAGGTGATCCCCGAGGATGGTGTATTAGGATGAGAATGATTCACCCAAATATCACATAGAAAGATTAAAAAGTTTTTAACACTGAGCTGGTTTTTTTGCTTGCAATTGGCTTGTACATACACTAAAGCTTTGTACTCGGTCAACAAAATAGCTTTAAATATGAAATTTTTTATTTTATGAGTTAAATACTTAATAACAAACTGAGCGAAATTGAAAGGATGCCCGAAAGTCTTACTGTATGTCTAAATTTATTAAGGTTTTCAGGCCTAAATATGATTAAAACGCGTACAATAAAGAAGGTTATAGACGTTAGGGATTAATTCCCAAGAAAATCCATTCTTATCATTGTAAAATTACCTAATACATAAACCAGAATCCCACCCATCCTTGCTCGTTAACAAAAGTACGGTCGATTTTGGCTGCGTAATACAATTATGACACCCGGAAGTACAACAATAATTAATTAATTTGCAACCGCTGACATCCGTCGTCTTTACGGCTTCCTTCCACTAACCGCTCTGAGCTTTTCCCCATTTCCCGGAAGGCCATTAACCTTCCCATACTCGTTCGATCGTTACCCACGTACATGCCATCGATCATTCTCGATGTTACCGATCCGCCCGATTAAGCGAGTTTCAAATTATCCATTCTCGTTGACAAGCTCCTCTCCAGCTCTTGTGAAGCAACCCATCAGAACGGTCAAGTTGTAAAACTCAAATGACTACGACTAATTATTGGACGTGGGCGGGAAGGGAAAAGCTTCCCGTTCCTTCCCACCTGAGCACCCCGGCTCGCCCGGTTTCCGTTGGTCTCTGATCGGCAGAGAAATTCGTCTCAAAGTGTACGACAAGAAAATTCAATAATCGAAATTAATGTCGCAGAACGCAATCGGAGGGGATTTTCTGGCAGATCAATAAAAATCAATAAGTCCCGGTTGTCGAATCTATCTATTTTTTCTCTTTTCTGTGTGTCCTTCCTTCCTTCCTGTCTTGTGGAACGCTTGGATGCTGTTTTTTCTCTGGTGCTAAGCCGTCTGTGCCGGTGGTTTTGTTCTGCAGGATGGGTTTAGGGGCAGGATCGTGGTTTTTTGTGTCCTCTTTCGGTATGTATCTTCCCTTGTTCTTGCTGGAGGATTTGAAGATGGAGACGGGATTAAAGACGACAGTTTGGTTTTTGTCTCTGTTCAAGCTTTGTCCTTTAGACAATGGGGCATAGTGGGAAAAGATGGAGCTACTGTTGGGTATATTTATATTTAAGTAACTGCTTTTTTGGTAAGAACATTGTAATCAATTTGACTATCAACAGTGAAAATAAGCCATTATTTTGTCTGAAATTGTTTATAATGTAAATAAAATGTCCATAAATTTCCGAAAATGCATCAGGATCGATTCTTCATGTCCATAATCGGCCTTTTCCATCCACTGTTTGTACCTTGATTTTCTTGTCAGAAAAGTCCGTTCAACTGTTTCCGGTTGTTTATCTCCCATGCTCCTATTGCATTGGCTTTCCCCGGTTTGGCCTTATCGATTATCGTTACGATGTCACCGTTTCGGTAGTCTTGGTTCGAAAGCAGAAACGCCCTTCCAGAACAAGGCGATGGAGAAAAGCCGACAATGCGAGTAAAATTAATGAATTCTACATTAATCGGAAATCGGAAATCAGCGCAAGCCGAGGGTGCGAATTGGTGCAGAAAATATTTTACCAACGACAGTACGACCAGTACCGTCAATCGATGTGCAACACGTTCCAGTGGCTTCAGTTTCACTTCAGACATTCTGGCAGGACCAGAGATTTGGTTGGGCGCACATGCACAAAAAAACCCACCTCAAAAAAGGGAAGCTTCAGGTTCAAGGGCATCTCCAACCGATGACAACTCCACGGTTACCAAGTAATAGCACGGAGCTCGCTGGGTTGGGAAGCTGTATCGTTGGAAATATCGAGGCAGTGTCGGGTACGGTTCCCCTAATCTGTAAACGTTCGGCAGTATTGTTTCCCGACCACGCTACTGACGCAGACAGTGCGGGTTGAAATAATGGAACTTGAGTTTTTCCTATCCCAAAGACGATTCGCTTGGGCCTAGCTTACGCGTAGCTTGGAGGGGCGAAGAGATCCTTGCCCAGGACGGTAGAACGCCTATAGCAACAAGAACTTGTGGTAAGCGTGGAAAATCCACTACAAACCAAACTTTGAAGATTTCGTCTATCAGCCCAACCTCATCCCGTCTGTCCCGTGCAGAATGTTCACAGTCTGTTCTACGACCAGGTTGCAAAACTAGTACGATACTCTCTGGCAAGAACTCTTCTTCCCCAAGGCGGCCATAAAATCAGACAGCTTCGGAATGGGATGCCGCAAGAAGCAAGCAACTCCCATACTCTCGCTCATCAATATTAGGCGGAAATAGAAGCTTTAATAAGAAAACTTTACCAATGGTAATGTCGCCTACCTACCTACCTGTTCGGGGTATTTGGAGGGGTGAAAATTCGAGCATATCTGCACCTGACACATGTGCCGACACGTCGCATAATTGCACGTACAAAGTGTTTAACCGGAAGAGAAAGAGAGAGAGCGAAACGCACATGCAGCGCAGTTTCCTTCAGTGGAAAATCGTTTAAATGTTTTTGTTCATTAGACTGTGGAATATGACTTCCGAACGAGGGGGGTAAATGTTTTGGGAAAATTCTGAAAGGAACCCAAGATCGGATAGTACACGCAGAGATGTGTGGGACCAGTTTTTATGGTAGTTTTCATTTTAATGAAGCTTTTACTGGCAAGACCTTGGCGGATGTGATGACATGACTAACGACCGCCATAAATGGTGCGAATACAAGTTTTTAATATACTTCATTAAAATGTTTATTAAAATGTTATTGCTTATTTCGAATAGATACGTTGGGTGCAACGATTTTGTGAAGCGTAAAAATATTCTTTATGAATCATATTTTTCAAAGAATTGTAATAAAATTTTAATTATATAAAAGTTTCTTTCGAAAACAAGAATGTTTAGCTTTGGTTCCCATTTTTCGATCAAGCTCTGGAACGACTATCATTGCAGAATAATTCCCTGTAGACAGTAGCTCTATACTATTTTTAGATTGGGCCATTTCGTGTTCTACACATGTTGGAAAAGTTTTCCATGATGCATGACGGTAAGACAAACAACATTTTCCATACTGCTGCGTATGATGATGACGCATGAGATATTCTTATCGAAAAAAGAGACACCCACAGGTTTCTTGGTAAAATTTTTGTACCGCTGTAAGCTTATACAGTATGTATTCAATAGTAGAGAGTTCTTTTTAGGTCAGATAAGTTTTATAAAAAGGTACGCGTACTTTGGTTTAAGTGAAAAAGATGGGGAAGGAATAAGTTCCTGTGAGTAAGACTACAGACTTTGGGGAACTTCAAGAAGATCTTCAAACTATTCTCTTTATTTTAACAGTCGTTGTCATTCACGTTACGGCTAGTGATCCATTTTTAATTGGAACGTGTGTGCTGTGTGCTGCCGGGACGTATTAGCAGGGTGTTCTTATGTGACGTTCGGATGACGAAGACGGCGAACTTCTTGGTAGGCGCATCGGAGGCTATCGTTTTGGAACAGCGGGACCAGCTGTTTTTGCTCGATGGCTCGATCGCTTGGTGTGCACCGTGATTGGGGAGTGGGAAGTTGGAGCGAATAATTAAGACGACCTAGTGGGTCAGTCCAATGATTAAGGCGATCCCAATAAGACGCATTCGTCCTTTTTCTTGTGCGTGGAAAGTTTTTCTACCGTGTCCGCTGTTTTTATTTTTATTTTGAGTATCTATACGCTGAGATATCACAGCTAGCATGACTGTTTTTTGTGATTTTTTTTATTTTTTTTTCGTACTCATAACACACAGAATATCACTTAAAATGTGCGAACGTATTTTTTGCCCAGCTGTGGTCCAACGAATACTCTCTTTTTCTTTTTTTTTCATTTAAATCTCCTTGACACATTCAGTAATTGATACTCCAACAATTGCATATCTCCTTTTCCCGATAATTCCCGATGGATTGTCTTTCAATGTCCATACTGGTGGAATGAGAACATTGGGTCTAATTAGTAAAATTTGTAGACTTCAATGCTGTGTTAAATGATTCGCTCATAGTCTTGTACGTCTTGTATACCTCGACAGCAAGAATCGAGACAATTCAATGTTGGTTCAGCTGAATTGCTATGATACTTCTATGGAACCGCTTCAAACCTTTTCTTCCATTCTATGACGATCGCTGCAGAATCTGGGATTTTGATACGCTAGACATCTGGCATAGTAGAGCACATGCAATATTTATAGACTTAGGAGTGCTCCTTGATGAGAAATTGAGTTTCCTCGACAAGCTACAGCATGTTGTTACTGGTCGTGACCTTAGAAGTCGCTAAGCCCAGAAGAAGATTTTGTATTTTTATTTATTTTAGTATGAAGATCTTCACCATGCGGCAAATCTTGGAGAAGATGGCTGAACAGCAGTACACGTATCATCTCTTCATAAATTTCAATGCCGCATTTGATAGTACAGCCAGGGTAAAACTTTACGAGGCCATGAGCTCATTTGGAATCCCGGCCAAATTGATCAGGCTTGTTAGAATGACCATGACCAACGTCACATGCCAGGTGAAGGTGAATGGAAAACTCTCAGGGTCCTTTGCAACCAACAAAGGCCTGCGTTAGAGAGATGGGTTCGTCTGTCTCCTATTCAACTTGGCGCTAGAGAGGGCCATCCGTAACTCGGAGGTGGAGACTTCGGGAACCATCTTCTATAAGTCAACCCAGATCCTGGCATACGCTGATACGGCTCTCCCAGGTATCAGAGGACTACCAAAGGATCGAGCAGGCGGCAGAAAACCTCGAGTTGCAGATAACGGAGGTTGCAGATTAACGAAGACCAAATTGATGGTGGCACTACACATATCAGCCGCCCTACTAAGAAATCCGGAACTACGTGGGGGTGATGTACGGATAGGTGATCGCAAATTTGAACTCGTCCAAATTTCTTCACCTATCTCGGGTCAAAAGTCAGCACCGAAAACTGCATAGAGAGGGAGTTGCGCGCTAGGATAAAAACAACCAGTCGCGACGGTCAAAGCTGGGACTGCATCGTACCTTTATAGTCCCAGTACTCACATACGCCTCTGAGACATGGGCCCCGTCCAAAACAGACGAAGCACTCTTAGCCGCGTTCGAGAGGAAGATGCTCAGAAGGATCGTTGGCTCCGTATGTGTGGAAGGACAATGGAGGAGCCGCTACAACGACGAGTTGTAAGAACTTTATGACGACCTCTTCGTCGTGCAGCGAATTAGGTTCGCCAGGCTCCGATGGGCTGGCCTTTGTTATACACATGGCACCGGACGAGCCAGCACAGAAAGTCCTTTTAGATCGTCCACACGGACAGAGGAGGCGTGGTAGGCCTAGATTGAAGTTCGAGGATGGCGTGGAATCATCGACCATCAAGGCCGGGATAATGGATTGGGTGACGACGGCGCGGGACCGTGAGCAGTTCTAGATTCTGCTGCGGCAGGCCAAGACCGCAGAGCGGTTGTAGCGCCTGATAAGTTAATAAGTAAGTCAGTATGACGGCTCTACCCCGTATTGTCCTTAAATAAATATTTCTTATGTCTTTTTTTAACGAAAATCTTGAAAATTTAAAAACATCGTTGCTTCAAAAATGCTTGTAATCAAAAAATCTTATTAACACCAAAAGAAACAAGAGATATGATCCCTATTCTCATGAAAACATGAAATTGATATGGAATTACTTATTAAAAAGTTATAAGCTCTCAAAGTTTCTGGTTACACGGGTATTCCATTTGCTTTGAAAACAATTATTGGGAATAATAGTTCTAGAAAAGAGATTTAATCAATTCGAGTAAAATCGAACAAGATTTTCTTAGAAAGATCTCCGTATTTTGCTCACACAAAACAAAATTCAAGTCAATTGGATTCCTAGAGTCGGATGAATAAGCAATTAAAGTTGGTTTTTCTACACGGGTAGTCGGTTGACTGGATTAGGTTTAAGCAGAATATAAAAAAAAACTGAATATAAAACTGAACTGAAAAAAGGAAACTTAAGGAGGAGGGGATTAGGCGAGTTAGAATCACTCCTTGTGACTGCAAATTTAGCTTCTTCTTCTTGACTTTTAAGCTCACGCCGGCAATGTAAGTGGGTTACTAGACTTGCTGATACCACGTAGTTGGATAGTCAGTCCACTCACTACAGAGGAACGGTCGAGATGAGATTTGAATTCCGGTTCTGCCATGTGAAGATCCCGTTTTGCCCTACCACCGGGCCGTCCCAACTTTGGCTTACGTAAAGCGATAGAGTTGGCTTCCTCTGCATAATGTAGACTACGGCATGTACAGATATTGCTGTATTTTGGTGGATTATATGAATTTATGAAACTTATTGTAGGCACGATTCGCCAGAGCAAATGAGCTTCTCGATTTTGTTGCTGGCTCACTGCGTATGTTATATTAAAAACATTCTAAATATGTAATAAGTCTATTCGAATGCAGATAGGCTTTTTCAACAATTTTTCACTTAAAACTGATATTTTTTCTAACCTATTTTTATAATTTGCTGCTGTGTGGATTTTAGGTGCTTATCTCCGATGAGAAACAATGTACATATATCCTAGATTGCCTCATAACAGCCAAGCTCGTTGTGTCAGTTCTACAGCTATTTTTCTTCTCAGATCACTAGTTTTGTTTATTTGTGATGTTTTGACAACCGTTCATAACAACCATTTAACTTTGAAAGCTCCTTAATGACTCTTTTAAATTGTATGGAACCGTCCATTTCGAAAGAGGCACAATGTTGGATTTACCTCAAGTACTTCCTCATTAGCAAGCTTTATTTCTTTCATTTTTTTGTCTCATCATACATACTCATTAAGCAACTACATAAAAATATCCCCCCATCCCGGGAGAGTCAGTGTGTTTTTAATGGGTTCTTCCCTCCACTACAACATGGCCTCCCTGAAGCGTCAAAAGCGATGCAAAGAAAACGGCCAAAGCTTGTCCCATTTTGATGTTCTACTTTTCTACTATCACAATATGTACTCGACAATATGGCAGACGGGTGGTACTGGGGGCGGAGGTGATAGTGAGAAGGAATTGGTTGGAAGTTTTCCACCCGTGGTTGTATTTACCGCTGGTCGAGGGCGTTTAGAGTGGGTAGGTTTCCCTGAGCTTAGAGACCCGTTATTGATCGTTTGGGCCACAGCCTGTCTCAGCGAATAAAGGCCGCCAAGCGATAAGCTTCAAAGCAGGTTTCTAACTCTCTTTCTCTCTGTTTCTGTCTCTTTTTCTACGGGGATCAGTGGGGGGGGGGGGGGGGTGGCTTGGAAAAAAGCACCAAGTTCTTCATGGAAAAGCGAGAATCGAGAGCTGGAAAAGCGTTAGGCAACTTTGTTGGCATTGTTGTTATGTACAAAGGTTCAACATAGTGACGGAAATCCGCCAGAGCGTGTTTTTTTTTTCATTTGACTGTTTTTCCCACTTTGCGGGGACATGGACACAAGGTATTTTTATTTAAGTTGACAACGGGTGTAATTTTCTGTACAATAAGTGGTGTTTTCAGCTGCTCTGACAGCGAAGTCGCTTGCGTTTGAATAATCACTTGATGCGCGAGTGAGGTCTATTAGCCATTTTTAACTCCATGAACCTCCTCCTAAATCAAGCTTTGAAGAGAAAACAAATAAATCGAACTTTTATCATCTTCGTAACGCAACGCAACACAGCTTGCATCAGCTCCATCACATCAAATCATCGAGCGGCACGTTTTGGAACTTTCGAAAGTTTGTAAAGCCATACGTTGGTTTGTCGCTGTTGCCATCGTTTTCAGCCACTCTAATCAATAAACCACACGAAATCGGTTTCTTCCATGCTGTCTCATCGGCTGGAAACCATGCCGGCAGGGCACGATGATCTAAGCTGCTGAAGAGTTTAGTTTAGTCTTTGGCTACGGCTTTCAAACCTGCGTATGATACGATTTTCGGAGAGTCTGGAAAGTTGAATTGAAACACAACCCTTAATTTTACTAACAAAAATCTATCAAACTCTAATCAAACTGAAATTATTGCGAATGAAATAGCAATTTCGGAATAAAACCTTTGTGTGGTAAACTAAAAATGACACGCATGCATTCTGTGCCAAAACAAACCTACCGCAGAAAACGCAGAAATATGACAAAGGAGTGACTCACGGAATGAGAGAAATATGTGAGAGAGTGAGACAATTATTTCTTAGAGGACAGAAATAGGACGCAGGTAAAAGAAAGTATAACCAAACGGCCAAACAAGAAAGAAAAATCCCATTCAAATGGTAAATCAGCCCGAAGCAAATAGGGCGCAAACATGTAAGGAAAAATGTACACCCATGCCGAACGAGCGGTCGGTTCGATCCCGCTTTATTGTAGAATTCAGTTTGCAGTTTTTCGAACGGCATTGATTTGCACATGCTTGCACAGGGGCAAAAAAGGTGGAAAATAAAAATGCATCCCTCGGGCGGTTTGGAAGGCGGTGGTGCTTCTGACAAGCGTATGCGTAATAGGGTTTGTTTTTCTTGGTCCTGTTTGAAAATTTGGAGTTTTGAAGTCATCATCCTCCAATCGATAAAGTTTGTCTAGAGGTACATAATAAACTGGGGTGCCCGGTGGTTAAAACCCAACGTTCAAAACCCATTCGGTCAGTTCTCTTGTAGTTGAAGATTGACTCTATAACTACGTGGTATATCGACAAGACAGCATGACTTGTTGTAGGGTCGTAAAACCAGGAAAGAAGAGAAAAAAGTACATAATACTATTGGCTTGCCTTATATTAGATTTTTTTTATAATATTCTTATCGTTAAAAGGGCGAGTAAATGCAGACGGAAAAATTGAACTTATTTACTATTGTTTATGTAAATCCTAATTATCCAACTACTCTTGAAGCATCAAATCTCCCCAACTGGACCCTGGCCAATGTCAATTTTGCTCCTTTTTTCTTCAAAAACGCCCGTCAAACCATGCCTCCAAATAATGGATAAATGGTTTTTGGGTTCTTTTTCGAGAAAATAAAACAAGCTTGTATTATAATTTGCTCACAAAACTAACATGGGTCTCTTGGCCTCTACACTCCAGTGCGACGTTGTACAAAAATCCAGCTGTAGAAACGCACACACACACACACGCCGTACGAGCGGTGAGCAAACGGGCGCGTCAGGGTCGAATCGAAACGGAAACGGGGCAAGCCCGGGTGTTGGCGCACGCAAACGGAAACGGCCAGGGGGTAGTAGTGTTGCAGGAAAAGACGCAAAGAACGCGGCATAGCAAGCAAGCGAGCGAGCGAACACAACACACACAACAACAACAAAAAAACGAGCGAAACATCGTGGCCCGAGAGCAGCAACGGAGCAGCAGCAGCAGCAGCAGCAGAGCGCTCCTATGTATAGTAAAACCCGAAACAAAACGTCAGCGTCAACGTCAGCAGCAGTCGAAGTGGTTTGCTACGGTCGCTTTTATGGGCACGGTAGCTGAAGGAGGGGGTGGTGGTTTGAAGCCGGCGATGGACGACGAACCAGTACATAAGCGTCGCATACCGGAGTGGATTGGTGCAGGGTTGTAAGGGGTTGAAAGGCACTACGGAAGGAGGGTGGCAGGCGGCGGCGAACTGTACATAAGGCGAGCGCAGATACGACGGTGCTGCCGCCTGTTGTCGTTGTTGTTTTGGGCCGTCGCGTTTGCTGCGGCTTATGTAGTGAGCGATGGTGTCGCTTGGCAAAAACTACGGACGGCAGCAGCAGCAGCAGCAACGGCAGGCTGGCCTAAGCGCGTCATCATTTTGCCACCGTATCGCCGTTTTCAACCATCGAGGCGCGTCCTCACCAAGTCGAAGTCCAAAGAAACGCAGGGTTATTTTTGTTTGCTAGGTACACGGTGCAAAAAATAAAATAAAATATCATTTATTCCCCATTGCCTGATGGTTCGTTTATTTACTTTGAAATGATCTTTTATAGCTTTAAAATCAACTTACACTTACCAAAGCCAAATGTAGAAACTGTTTAATTCCTAATATTATAATACGTAGGAAAATAGCATTGTTTTGAATTCTGCACCACCCAATTCCGGTGCCTAGTTGTGTTGGTTTTGCGTGGTAGAAATAAAATTATCAAAATCTCACGATCGCACTCACGCCGATCGTGTCGAGGGGTTTTTTTTGCAAAGTAGCAACGTTCAAGCAGCGACCGAGCGCTCTACGACGCGTAGGCCAAAACCGGCGGTGATGTATGTGTGTTGACGGCACACGGACGCGCGCACACACACACACACAAACAAGTATAAAAACCAATCCGGTTCTCGTCGTTTTCTTTGCTACCTTCATTCCAAGCTCCATCGCGCATTCGTCATTAATTTTCACGCCACACTCTTGTTACGCGCGCGGGAAACTGCCGGGTTAAGGAAAATCGTGTACAAAGGTACACGCGGTCACACAATATGATCGTTGAAAAGGAAAAGCGTTTTTTTTAATGCTACAGATTTAACGTAGACAAAGCCAAGAGACGGTTGATGGGTGGTGTCTTTCTCTTCTTCTTTTCTTAACGTCCTAGTGAGGTTACACCGGCCATCGAATGGCTTAAAAAATACTAAGAAGTTTCTGATACTAACCACGTATTTGGATAGTAAAATCCTCAAAACAACGGGAGAACGGACCGGCTCCGAAAGGATTTGAACCTCGGTCCTGCCGTGCAAAGACTAGCACCGTTATTGCTTTACTACCGGATTGCCCCAAATCTGACGTGTGTATTGCAACAATAAAAATCCTGTGATCGATCGTTACATGTCCTTCTCGCGATCGTATCACACCCTAAATACTACAGGAGGTGGACGCAAATTTGATTTCCTATCATGAAAATACAACCCATTTTGGATCTTTATTTTTCACCCTAAACAACTTACATAAGCTTCATCAAATCGTGATCGGTGCTGGGGAGAAACACAGCGCAAGAAGAGAATGGCGCGTTACAAAAGTAGTGTGTTTACAATGATTAAGGCGACGAAGGCGACACAATCGTTGATGGGTAAGCAAAAAAGTTATAAATAAGATCGTCATATTCACTCTCCAGGGCAGCGGAAGCGATGCGTAGGAATGTAAGCGAACAGGAGAGTGAGCGAACGAAAGAGAGAGAAAGAGAGAGAGAGAGAGAGAGATAGTGTGATACGAGATAGCTAGAGATCAGAAAGGGAAGTAAGACCGGGACGGGAATGATAGGCTTCAAAATCTACTGACAGCACGGAAGACGGGCGACCGGGTGACCGGGCGACCGGGAAGCTTGGGCCAACAGGGTATAATGAAGCGGACGGAAATGCTTTTATACACGTACAGATAAGCAATTTAGTACTAACGAACATCACAACGCCAAACCACAAAACAAATCCCACCCTGCCACGGGATCATATCGTATTCGTCAAACGAAAAGCCTTTTCATACGATGGCTGTAACATCTTTTTGTGTGTTGTTGTACTATACTTCGAGCTGTTTCTACATATTTGGAAGAAAATTTGAGAACTCTTCACAAAACCTCATGCGCGCGAATTATCGGTCGGTTCTCTCGCGAGGCCTTTTGTTGCCTTCGTACAAAGGGGGCCTTTTGCAAGATGGCTTGAAAGCTGGAAACTTGTTCTTTGGCATTTTCCTTCATTCTCCTTGTCGGGTTCCTTCTGCATTCTCTCTTCGCTGTACCGTCTTGTACAACGGTGCCAGCGCTTCTTGTGCCTCTATTTCTTCTCGCTTACGGTTCGTGTTAGATGCGATAGATCCCTTATGTTCAATGATTGCCCACAGACACGCACACACATACGCCAGCGAGTCAATTTATGCACTTGGCATTTCCATCAGTTCGACCCTTGTACGCGAGCTATTTATCACACGTTACGTTCGCTCATCGTGCGATCATCTACCACTTCCTGGAGTTTCTTTCGGGTATTTTGGACCTTGGAAGGGCTCTTCTATGTATTGGAAGCTCCCTTTGCGTTCGATTTTCTTCGAATGGTCGTTCCGAACCCCCGGGGGAATGCATTCACGATCACCACGGATTGTGCACTGTGTGTTTGTGTGTGTGTATGTGCACGAGTTTGGTGCATCACCATCATAAAGCGCATCATTGTGAGAGGCGTGTGAATGAGAAATTATGCTACTACACTTTATGGTGCGAGCTAATGCGCTTCGATGCAAGCGCGTATGCGTTTTATATATGTTGGAGAATTTCCGGATCGGGTGGGGTGTCGATCCCGTTGGGGTGATTTCGATTAAGCACTTGATAACGTGGATAGGGGATAGGATAGCACTTAACTCAACTAAAAGAGACTGGAATGTATATAATGCCAACGGTTTACATCACCGTTTGTAAATCTCGCTCTCTTGTTTCGAATGACAGTCGTTGAGCATTGGGTGAGTGGTCTGTGGAAAACAGCGTTCGAAGTATGAGAAGGATCCTTTTGGATAGAAACGTTACAGATGAAAGTTTAAGCCAGTGAGTTCTGAACTCCCAGATATCCTTTTCTTTGTATGACCATCCATGGCTCTACAACGTCGAGAGCTCTCGGCCAGTCATCATATAGCTTCCTGGACATGGTTTTACCCTAAGCAGAATAGACGAATAGTTCAGCGGACGGTCCGGTTGCCCATATGATAACAGAGTCGTTCTTCACACGGCAGGACGGGCGTTCAAATCCCATCTGGAGTTTTCCACCGCAATGAGAAGACTGACTTCATCTTTGTTATAGCCATTAGAGACCCCTAGCAGGTCTTTAAACCAAGATTAAGGAGAAGCATAGTCGATCATACGCTCCTGTTCGATCCAATTCCAATTCGATCCTGTCCAATAATTGGTTAGTTTGGTTATTAACTTTTAATTTTTATTTATTGTCTTTGTCTCGTTCAGTCCGATTCCTCTACTATAATGTTTGTTGAATTTTCCATCTTAAATGTATAATCTTTTGTTGTACTCTTTTATTAAATTTATTTAATATATTTTAATTGAGTTTACTAGTTTTGCTTGATTTTATGTTTGAAGTATTTTTACTTAATTAGTTTTGTTAACCTTTACTGTTGAAGTATTGCATTTGAGTAATTTAAAAACACATTGTTGTATTGATTGTTGATTGATTTGTATTGATTGTTCATAAGTTTATTAGTTATGCATGGTGCTCCCTCATTGCTTTAATGTTAATTGAATTTTCTCTCATTTGAATTGATTTATGAATTCAAGTTTTTCCCTCAGTTTCGATAGAGTTTTGATGTTTATTTCGTTTAAGAACAATTATTTTAAAAAATGTCGTAGCTTAAATGATTTTTTGCTTCCAACGTAAACTAAATTATTGTCCACGTGATGCATGTGTCAGAAGGAAACATCAATTCACCCGTTGGCCATTTGAAACCAATTAGCATTGATTTGTGCCAAGCCACGTACGAAATCTCATTGTGATGATCTCATTGTGATGAATTCAGGGAAATTTTCAGCTGGCAACCAGCACTGATTTAACCCTCGGTCGAATGTTCGGTTTTCGCGTGAACAAAACGATTGTACCAAGTGCATCGATGCACTGCAAATATCCCCATGTGTGTGCAAGTGCAAGGTGAAAAAAGCGACCAACCATCAGCACGGTGTGCTCATTCATCGTCGCTTTGGTGCAGTCCCGAGCAGTCCGTGTGCAGTCCGTCCGAGAAAAAGAACGCGATCTTGTGCTTCCCATTCGATACGGCCGGTCAGAGGAGCAGTTGCAGCTGCCAGGCAATACGCGAACGTGCGTCAAGATTTGCAAGCATTGCACAAAGAAGAACAAATTGCGCAGTAAGCACGCGGCAAGCTCGCACCATACACACATACGGAGACAGTGCATACTGGGCGTCATACACGCATACAACCACGTACAAAGAGTGTGGCGTGATGCACAGAGAAAATCGAGAAGCTGAGACCTACGAGAAGACGCATTATGATGTAGGGTGGCGTGGTTGCATGCTTGCCGCTGATGTATATTCTTTGGCCCCCCGGGGAAACAGGATTTCTGGACGGGCGTTGTGTGTATGCGGCGTTGGAGTTTGAGTTAGCTCTCCTCTTTGTACTGACCAGCCGTAGGGAAGCTTCTCGCGATGAGTCAAAATTCGCGAATATGCTCGCTGGGTTGTTTGTTTCGCTAAGGAGCGTTGAACCACCAGATGAAATGATTTGATTTTCTCGCGCTTGCTTTCGGACGCGAGTGCGTGTTTGACTTTTGGCATTTGTTTTCCCAACAATTGGCTGAGGTTTGATGTGTTAATTGGTAGTAAGAAGGGTTTCAGCGCAATCCTGGACGGTGCTTGAGGTTTGATCTTCATTTTGAGGCATGTTTGAAGGACGAATGATATTAGTTCGAGCTATCCAAGCAAGGCTATCTATCACAGAAAATTCTAATGAGTTGCAAGAGTTCAGCATTTTCTGTTCAGAAAAACAGGTGGGTTAAATAAAGTCAGTTTTGCTTACATTTTAATCGAACTATAGGCTAAAGATTCTTCAATTATTTCATACCAATAAGAAGGCTGATTCATCTGTCAGGTGACTTAGAAGCTTTTACTTGAAATATGCGTGTATAGAGGAGAGGCAGACGGGGATTCAATGCTCATCCCGACCGTTCCTCTTTGGTGAGTGGACTGACTAGCCAACTCCAAGTCCAAGACTTGTAAACCAATCGATGACCGGCGGGACCTAGTATCGGCTTTAGATTTTTTTGATGATGATTTGATGATGATTTTTTGATAATGCACAGATTGTAGGCAACGAAGTAATTTCGAAGAGTAGTTGATATCAATTCTACTATTTGTATCTGTTACCAATAAGCCACAGAAAGACGTCTTTCCATGAAGAATAGTCAAGAATGGCTGACTTTATGTTTCATGTCAAAATGATGCTACATGATCCTGTATTCCTTAGGAGTTTAGAACCTTGACGTGCCCATTTTAGCGTTGAAAGGGAACTGTGGAGTAATAGGAATTCTTTGGACGGAGCGAGAAGTGGCTGCGGTCAGGAATACAGTTCGTAAAATTAAATCACTGTAACTTCAAACGGTGGGAATCGTAAAAGCATTACGTCAGACCCTCTAACCAGTTTACCTCAGCAAAGCTGACTTCGGATATCCTCCGGACCTATGTGTCGATTTTGGATACCTTCAATCAGCCAACGAAGATCAAGTCTGCAGCTGCATAGACACAATTCTTGGTATTTCCCTTCTTATTGTCGTTTTTGAAACAGTTACATCTCACTTTTGAATTATTAGTGAATTTTCTTTTGATATCATTCGAGAGTAAAAGGAACATTGCTGAAGATCTGCGCAATCCTTTGGTGATGTGATATAAAATCTTTTCTGTAAAAATATATCCTTCAGTCGTTTACACTAGGAACACTGCTTCTATTAGGATCTAATTTAGTTAACGTGTATCCATTAAGCACGAACCTTACTACATGATCGGAATGAACCACCGACGAAGTCGCTATTGCGTCACGACCGCACGATAGAACGTGATCTATTAGCAAATTTTAATCTTCGTAGATTTTTTTTTCCTACACCTAGAAGCATCGGTGCATCCCAAGGAATAGATGAGAAACTCTAATTAAAAGAATCTTTACCATCATCTTGTCCACCGTAAAGAGATACAAAGTTTCAACAGGTTCTTGGACATGGCACACACCGAACACACCCCGCCGGTCAATACTTTCACTTTTTCCCGCGAAACGAACCTGAGAAAGGAAACGTAGAAGTGTAAAATAAAAAACAATTTGAAAACTTCAACTCTAGTGTCACCCGTCGGTTCGCCCCCGCGCCCAACTTCACCGCACCTTGGCTTGAGTGCGACTCCCCTAGCGACTTAATTCACTTCCCGTTTCCGGAGCGAAGATCTTCGATGGAGCACGAGGGATCGCACCGGCAAACGAAGCAAATAATTAAAATTTCCTGACCTTACCCGGGGAAAACTCAATTAAAAGTGCTACTGGCACTACACAGCTGCCCCTTTTTTTTGTACGCTTTCGACGGCGAGCGACGGGTTAGCGAAAAAGGGTTAACTATGGGTTTTGGGGGATAATTTTTGCGTTGACTCGATACTTCCGGTGCTAGAGCTGGACCGGGTGTTTTGTTACGAATGACTCTATTTGGAGAGTTTGAAATTTTTGGGGAATAGATTTTGATGATTTTGAGGATGCATTTCGATTCCGAAATCGATATTTGAAGATTGAAATTGGTTTAAGAAAAACATATGTACAAGTACTAGCTTTCATCGTTCGACGATGCGTCGATGAACTCACAAGGAAATCATTTTGGTCGAAATCAATTTCCGATCACGCAAAGCTCGCCATATAACGCAACCGGAACCTGTGAGTGTTTAACGAGCACGAAATCCAAAGGGTCATCGGTTAGGGCGCGATTTACCCAACCGTTTCGGTACGCTTCAGCAACGGCACAAGGTTAAAGAAGTCCCGGGACTTACCGACACCGTCCCAAGCCGTCCATCTCGAAGGGCCAATCGTCGTGGGTCATCGAGATAACCAAGACAGGTGGATTCGGCAAAAAACTCACGTCCAGCATGTGTCCGGCCCTAGACAAATACATTTGACTTCCTCTACAGGTTCTCCTGTAAGTGAACGAGTGTGTGTGCGAGATTTTCAACCACGCAAATCACGTATAATGTGACCATTACAGTGACCATGTTTGGCTTGGCGAAGGATGCCCATTACATCCTCAATCCGACACCTTTTTTTTTTTTTTTTTGCTCGCCACCCAAAGTCCGGCGCTTATAAATCAGAACCAGAGTGTTTGCGTACTGGGCACCCAAATCAAGCCCCGCTGGGTCGGGCATTGGAGTCAGTGTTGAGAAAAAAAAAGTTGAGATGACCACCGATGACCGTGTCCAAAGCAGTGGCATGCTTGGTGTGTGAAAAGCTAACCTTCATCCCGGGAACACCGACGGAGAGTCGTAACAAGTGGCGAATGAATTTGAAAGTCAACCAAGCAGAGATAATTTATGTGGGTTTATGATAACTTTATTTAACTTTGGACACAAAACAAAACGAAGCTATTACAATCTCCTGTGCGATAGGTTGGTGGTAGAGAGGGAAAAGGATCAGCAACTGGGGAGTGTGTAAAAAACATCCCGTGATCACTGGTCATCCGTGACATTATTTTCGAGCTGGCAGAGATGCTCCAAAAAGATGAAATTTTATGAGGCCTTTTTCTCCGGATAAGCTTACATTTGCTTACATTTGCATACGATCCACATATGATGGTTTATGGTAAGCGGGAAAAATAATAGCTTCTTTTCCGTGTTTCGCCTTCCGAGTCGCCTTCTTGCGTGGCGGGGTAAAGTTTGCTTCCATTTTGTCTCCTTGATCAGACGCACTGACGCGCTGGCTGGCTGGCTGGCTATTCTATTTTATTTTACTTCCTGTTTTTCTTCCTCAACCAAAAGGAAAACACATCGGAGAACGGATGCTGCGAATGAAAATAGTATGCATGTTTGGGGTACCACCGCCATTGTTCCGGTTGAATATGTTTTCTCGGGATAATCTGGGCAACACGAGAATAGCCATAGACCTGGCTTTTTCCGTTCCCTTTCGGCAGCTGTTTGGAGAATGTTGGCATCATTTTTCTATCTCCAATGGGACGTTAAATAGGTTGCTGGCAGGTTGTATGATCTATGCATAAGCAAGGTTACGGCCGTCGGGGTCAAATTGTTGGCACCATTTTGGAAGCCGCGTAAGGCCGTTGCTGCTGATGTTGCGCGGTGGTAGAATAAGCGGTTTGTCATTTTGGAAGGTAAAATATTACATTAACATTTTTGTAAATGCCACGTGAGGCTGTTAAATGGTGCTGTGAGATGTTGGTGCTATGGGTGACGAGTTAGTTGTATGCAAAAAATTTTATTGAATCGTTTTTTTATACATGATACCGAAGGCTTAGTACAAGCACAACTAACATTTTTTACAATAGTGTTAGCTACACTCAATACTTTTATATGTTTTGATGCATTACCCATCGTGAATCATTGATTTCTTGAGTAGATAAAATGAAAACAAGATCTCATCTGCTAAACTGAAGTTGTGGCTAGCAGATAAATTGTGATTTTTTGCATTTTTTTTTTCATTATTTCTAACTAAGTCTTATGCTAGACACATAATAAGAATGATAGTCCAAGTAATTGATTGTTTGTATCCGATACTTTATTTAAATTTAATCCTGTTAGGTCTTTACGATTCCGATTACGATGGGGCCTGGTGGTACGCGCGACAGCGACGCCGATCTTCAAACGGCAGGACCGGGGTTCAAATCCCATCCGGACCGTCCCCCCGTAGGGAGGATTGACTATCCAACTACGTGGTATCGGCAGTCTAGTGAGCCATTTAGATGGCCGGCATGACTTAAGAGAGGTCGTTAAGCCAAGAAGAAGGTTTCGTAAAGATCAGAGATGCTTGAAGGCGTACTTGATGCTTGAACCGTGTAAACCAGGTTGGTCGTGGTTGATCGACTAGGAACGAATCCGTGTTTAGCAGTGCTGAAGTAGTTCCAGTTCGGTTCCTGACCTAGGAGCTCAATAACCTTAGCGCTGACACAACGCTTTGCAATGCCGCGATGACTACAGACGTCAGATTTTTCTCCCGTTTCGTACATTCGAATTAGCCACGGAGATTTCCCGCAGGCAATAAAGACGAAGAGACAGACAGTAATATCCTGCGATTCGAAAGGTTCTTCTCCCACTTAGAACTGATATTCTACATGCCGATTGTCCTATATCGTTCTCAGCGTAAAAGCAAATATTTTACTGTCGAATTGATCTACAATCCGATTCTAAGGGTTTCGTGTTTCAATCGGCCATCTACCATGCAAAAGCCGTACAACTAAGAATTGCACTTACCTCAAGGCCTCAACAGACAATCAAAACAGGAAAGAGTAATTAAAGCTATGCCGTAACTATCATTAAATATGAAACAAATGAAGTGATGTTATCCATGAAATAATAATCAACCAAAACTATTGATAGGAAAGTATTCCTAACTATCGGTATCATGAAATAATACACCTGGAGAGACTCGGGAAACAAACACCTGACAGAAGAAATCATAAAGACACTAATAAAATTCAACCCATTTATCAAACACCGGTGAAAAACACCGGCAACGTAGTACAAACATCCTGGAACTTTGACGTTTTTTTATGACTGGCTCTGAGCTCAGTCCCACCTAACCAAGCATCTGTTGTAGCTGGCGATGAAATGAATGGTACACAGACCCAAAAATCGTCACGTCGAGCCACCCAAACCGGGTGGAAAATGGGAAACATTTGCTGATTTCATCATGGTCTAAAATTTTAATGATTATTTCACCAGCTCCTCGAGCAACATGACGAACAGTGCCGATAAGACACCTCTTTCGCCTGCACCGTTGTGTCTTAAAACCGTTGACTCAACCTGTGAGTGGGTTTTTAAGAAGTTGAAACGGTTGACGAAAAAAAAAAAAAATGAAGAGCGTGCCAGACGAACTTAAGAAATTTCCACGTGGTTTTTGCGCGGCAATGAAATTTCAGTCTGTCTTCGTTTGTGATGAGGCCGTCGCATTTGCCATCCCCCTATAGCCGCTTTACCGGCGCTCTACGATTGTTCTAATTAGTCGCTTTATTTAAATTAACTTTTCATTACTTAATCTCGGCCTTGGTTAAAGCGCGGTCTGCACCGGTACAGGATGGAATGAAACGGCCTCCAAAAAAGGGGATAAGAAGGGTGAAAAACTCGCGACTCACAAGGGCACGACGCGACGCTTCACACCGGTTACCGGAAACGTTGTTGCCAAACTGCAAATCGAGCGGCAAAGATGTACACAACCGCGTACACAGCCACCCGGAAAGATATGCGAATGTGGCGAATGTTTGGGTAAATATTTGTTCCCCCGTCCTTGTCCTTCCAACCCTGCCCACCTCTACAGGTGAGGAGAAATGGAGATTGTGATTTTGATGCCACCACCCATGATGATTGTTTCTCCCTCCCCAGTTTCGTTTGGCATACCCACGGTGAGCCAAACGGGCACGTGCGCAAATGACTGTATGCTGAAATATTTATAACAGTTAATTAAATTAATTTAAATTACACCCCAAAAATGGGTGCACAGGGAAGGAAGTGAATAGAACAGCGGATGACGGCCGCTCCAAACGAAAGAAGGGCTTTTCTTATTATTTTTACGTACCAGTCCTGCGGAAGGAAATTTACGGTGGGCTTAAGCAAGTGAGACTTGCGAAAAAAGAAACACTTCTCGGGGTTTGTCTTCGTGCGCTTTTGGGACACCAGCTAAACGAATGACAACCTAACGGCGTGTACGTGCGTTATAGGTGAAGCGTGTTGGTCCTCTGTGTTTTTCTGCATTGCGGGCAATGCTTGTGTGGTGTCGTGTACGTTGTCGCAGACAACAAGTAAGTTCGTAGCAAATTCCTTACTATGCCCTGGGGAGAGGGGGAGAAGGGGGGGGGGGGTTCTTTAACGTTACATAAGGAGAGAACAGTGCAAATTTCCACTGGCTGTGTGGAGTGAATGCGTGGTAATGACTGCAGGCAGTGAATGTTGGTGAAAATGAATAGCTTCATTGGGAATTGGTGAAGAAGGCATTTTGTGGAGTTAATTTTGGAAATATTCTGTGCTGTTCGATTGCTTCAAAGTAAATTTATTCTAGTACATAAGATAAGAAGGAGAAACAGAAAAAAGATACAAATTTATGGACATGGATTCACATCTATTCTTGTCCAAATAGGTGAGCAAATTAGGTGCATATACTCTGTGTGTAATATCGTCAGAGCCATGGTAAAAACAGTTTGAAAGAGTGATGTTATATGGTAGTTCAAGTTGAGAGCTTCTTCTCAACTTGAACTACCAGAGTCTTCTCTTCTTGACCCGCTCAGGGTTGAGCACGTAGCGTTGGCATACATTTACCGGCTCTGAGCACGGCCAAACAGCTCAGCTAGCTCGTAGTTCATTCTCCTTCGCCACACGCCCTACTCGCAAACACCGCCAAAGAAAGTCCTTAGTTGGAGTCTTCTGGATCGCAGGAGTTTGTGGAATCCGTAGTTTATGGAGTAGATATGATTCCCCTGAATAAGATCTGCTCCTACGGATTTCGCTGCTTTGCACCTCGAGATCGTAGAACGAGTGTTAGTGCTTAGCAGATAATGATCGCAGTTAATAGTGACTGGTGATGTGCCTAGTGCTGGTTATCACCATCCACAAATTCATGCGATTTCCATCAAATTGGACTCTTCCTGATTCAATCAAAGAGCTCCCAACGATGCTCTACGTCTCGTGCAGAACGAAATTAATCCGTCATCCTCATTACGTGCCCAAATCCTCTACTTCCTTGATGAAGGACTCAGAACTCCTCTACCATCTTCGGATGAATCTTTTTGGCATCGCGTTTCAATCGAATCTACGCCTCAAATGTCCGACCGATGATGTCATGTCATACTCTGTATGTACACGAAGCTAAAGGGATTGAAAAGATTGGGTGAAAATTGTGCCCCGGATGTCAAAGTCCGTCGAAGTTTCATATGACAACTTCCTTGGTGCTGCTATATTTTTTTTACAAAGTTTTAGCAACGTTCTGTTGGTTAATTTTTCGATCAACGTGACGAATAATGCCGTGCCGTTTTCTCATGGGGAGTCATAAGGATGCAGCGATCTTGTAAAACTTGGGTACCCTACCGTTGAAATTGTTTAGTGATTATTTCACTTACTGAGACTGTGCTGCACGTTCGGAGATCTCACAATAATTATACACATAGAGAAAGAAATATCAAACATAAAAACATGGAAAATTCCGGTAACGGATTTTCCAAAAGTATATCTACAAGCCGTGTCATACCTTCGAATTAAATTACAAGTAAAATCAATATTTTGAAAAATGTATACTTTGTTTGTACTTGAAGACTTATTCTTTACAATAAATCACATAACTTACAGTTGAAATTCGTTTAAGCCGAAATAATAAATCTTAAATACCAAAATTTTCGTAAAACATTATGCGTCTCCATCTCTCGTCATCTACCCTTAAATATAAACTTTTAAGTAATGCACAGATAAATGATCTTTGGATATGTAAAGAAAACTACCAACACTCACCGAAATGTGCGGATCGTGAAATTAGGGGTTCAAAAATTTGCGCGACATTAGCTATTCAAGGAATGTCGCGAGAATTTGGACGAACTTTGTCGGTGAAGTCGTACGGGATTGTAACATAATTGAAGCTATCCATCTTATCCGGTGATGGTAACCGGTAGAAAGAGAACCAGCCTAACGACTAACGGCAAAATTGTTGCGAGCACACACACAAACATCTATATACCGCGAAGGAAATGAAGGTCTAGTGATGTAAAATAAACTCCTGCCGGAAACTTTTACCGAGGTGTAGTTCCGCCGATGCTCTAGCGTTTTTACCGGCTGATGCAGAACGTGTCTTAGGGAAACATGGATTAGGACCAGTTTTACAACACGTTCGAAACAACTACTTTCACACCCGTGCATCGAAGGAGAAGCAATTTCAGCGTTCGCCCTTCGTACAACTTCTCATACGAAAATCATCTCGCGAACAGCAATGTTTGCACCAGAGTATGAGCTCATAATTTCAATATTGGAATTTAGCTTCTTCTACTCCTCTCATGGGTTGGGAGTGCTTGTTCTGGTGCTGGTACTCCCAACGAAGCTATTTGTCTTTGAATTATGCAATGCAACATGTGGTATCGATCGATTAAGGATTGAGGAACAGTTTCAGCAGAAGGCAGCACGGTTCGAAAAGTTCATATCTTTACTAATCCACTATGTAAATAAACCTAAACGCAAAATTGTTTGCCTTTGGGGGTAAGAACGATTACAATGATTTGGAGTGCTTCAGAAGGAAAGGTTTTGAGGGTGAAAGATTATTCAAATAGTGTTGCAAACTGTCTTAAGTTATGATGAATTGTGGTGACGTATTAGTAAACCTAGTAGAGCTTAGAAATTACCCAATCTTGAATGTATTGAGGGCTTTGGAGATGTTCATTTTATGTAATTTAATCATTATTTCCGGTGAATTTGCGATTCGCACAACAGCATCACTTTCGGGTTTCTCAGTATGCTGAACGAGCTTTCCAGTCCTATCCAAATTTTTGAAGAGAAATCTGTTTAAGCTCTGTTTTGATTTGACACTTTAAACGTCTCAACAACTAATGTCTCAATTATCTCTCTTGGAGGGTCCTAACAGGACATAAAAATCAAATTCAAGGAAGTTGTTGAGTGAGTTGGTATTTTTAGTTTGCTCTATCGATTGAATTCAACATCGATAAACACATAAAATATAAAATCCGGCAATATCCAGGATCTCTGACTTGGACATTACACTGCAGATTATCAAAGACTATGGTTAAATTCTTCTTCTTCTTTTTCTTCTTGGGAGTTGGTTGGGTTGGAATCGACTACGCCTGGATAAGAAAACCAGGTGTCCAATCCGTTTGCAGGAAATTCGCTCTGGGGCTGTAGTCCTCCGATCCTCAGCTGCATTCGATCTTCGATAGGTTTGACTTGATCCAGCCACCGAGCTTGCTGTGCTCCAGATCTACCTGACTACCTTCCTGGTGGATCGTCTCAGCTATACCAAATTAATGGAAAGTTATTCACAATTGCAAAAGTACAGAGTTTATTCCGTTATAATTTTAATTCTAACCAATTCTTTGGTTTCTTGGAAAACTTTGCTTTCAACAATATGAATTTCTAGATGACAATACGGCATTGGACCGTCATAATCAATTGTAAATAAATATGAATTTCTAGATATTTAGATTACTACGTATTTTGCTACTTGTTAGACATCTACTAGTCACTAATCTGAGGCCAAAACTAGACAAACGCTTGACGATATCGAAAAGTAGAACTCCAGCAAGATCGTTTGATTGGAAATCAATCACAATCCTTATTGTGTGGGGAGAAAAATTGCAGTTTTCGATGGCTCACTTACCCATCATTGTTCATGAATATCATTTCGGATGTAATAAAATCAATATCACCACCATCAGCACCAGCTACAGAAGCGAAGTAGAAAACAAAAAGCCAAACCGCCCGTCCATAATGAAGCTAGTAGCAACAGCTTCCACCAAACAGATCGAATCATAAAATTCATCTCCAACAATAAGGCACCATAAAACACTTCACCCTTAGGCACCGGGAAGCAGGGTGAAATTCCATCCATTTGTCTTGGTCAATTGAAGTCAATCGTCGTTTTGGCATCCATGTGGCGCTTCCCCCTTCCAGCCCCATTCCAGCACCATTCAATTTGACCACGACGATCATCGAACGGCGACAGCTGACGGTGCCATTTTGGAAGGGCAAAATTGGAACAAAAACCATTCTGCCAAGCTGCTGTCAGTCAATTCGACTGGAGCTATTCTGAAGACTGCTGGCAAGCGTCTTAGAACAGTAGAAGTGTTCCGCCATTTGGCGCTTGTATTGAAATTGAATGTGAATAGTTGGCTTTACTGTTTCGAGCGAAATAAAATCCAGCTCCATTAGGCAGATAATCAAGCGGCTATTTATTAAAGCACAGTGGGATTTTCGGGGTGGGGAAAGTTCAGAGTGAAAGCTTTTCCCGTCCGGCTCGGATGGCTGGACAGGTTTAGGGGCAAGTCGGGTTGGGTAGGGGCAAGTCGTACGATCCGGGGAACAATTATGCTGTTGTGTTGATCCGAAAACAGTCTGCATTTTTAATGAACGGTTCGTTGGATTACACGTGGGCTTCTGGGCCTTTTATAATGAATTTGTTAGTGTGGACCGTTGCTTCGTTGGGGTGTTTAAATGTAAATAAAGCCCACGCTGGTGAGCAAGAGGAGATAAAACAAACACAACATGGATTTTTTTAGTGCGTAGTTGATGAAGACAAAACAAGCTCCGATTATTTTTATTCTGTTTTATTTTTTTTCTTTGATCTACGGGTTGAAAAAGTTTTCCACCACCGAATTCTTCTTCTTCTTGATTTAACAACCTCTAATGTCACGCCGGCCATCGAATGGCTTACTTGACTTGCCGATACCACGTAGTTGGATAGTCAGTCCTCACTACGGGGGAACGATCCTGGTGGGACTTGAACCCCGGTCCTGCCATCTACTAGAGCTTCCAGTTGACAAACTTGTCTATAAAATAATATCATCAAATTCCAAAATTAAAGGAAAATACGGTCCATCTGGTTAATTTATTAACAAAATTTCAAAACAACCATCGAGAACATTCTCGATCGCAATGCTGAAAATTCTCCACACAGTGAGGATCCATTGGTAGATCATTGAACAAAGAATAGAACAAAGAACCACTTATCTGGTTCTTTGTTCTTATATCTCTTATACGCTTGTACCACCCTTATCTAGTCTAGTCCTTGAGTAGTTTTTTTCATATCCAGTGAATGTTGACTGTCCAAAAAAGACTTCTTAATTCCTAAAAAACAAAGTACAGACTTCCGGTGCGCGGAGTGAGCAGCCGCAGAGTGCTCCGAGCTAATAAACAGCCTCGAATTTATAAAGAATCTTTGCTCCCGGTCAGCAGGTTAAATGTGATAGGAGCTCCCAAATTTCAACTCGCTTAGATCCTCCGAGGAGTTAAATCCACCTCTGGACGCTATTTCGTTTCGATCCGCTATTTAAAGCTGCCATTGAAAGAAGAGAATTAGTATCATGTAGTATTAACAGGAGGTTCGCCAGTTTCGTAGACTTTCTTGATCAAGAAGTCGCTATAACCACTATTGAAGTTCCTTTAAGGTTTATATATATTTTTGATTTGACACCAAAAGTGAATGGAACTTCCTTTCACATAGAGTTCTTGCCCTTGGGGTTTCTACACTCTCTAGCTCTTTCAATCATTTGAAACTAAAAGCTAGTTAAAAGTATGCTTCTTAATTCGTGATTTTAGCAGCATATGAAATAATAATATCCCTGTAATTATATGTATTACCCATAGTCATAACGGACAAAGACATTCAATTCAACCATAAAACCACCAAAACAATCGATTTAAAAAGTGCCAAACAACTTCATCGTTGTAATCACCATTTGCTCCCATTCGCTTCATTTGATTGCCATTTGTTACGGCTAGTTATCGGTCCGGTCGGGTCGGCTGGCTGTCACTGTCACCGCTAATTTCCACCGATCATCAGCTTGACGCACACTTGAGCTTACACTTTTTTCAAAAGTGCGCCCCATCTATCCAGCCTCCAAAGTGACGGTGGTGGTGTTGGGCAAAAAAAAAATTATAATTACTGTACCAGATGAGCAATTAAGATTTGGTTTGCTTTATCTGTCGCTACCAGATTTCGTGTTGTCTCGCAACCGTAACGAGCCCGGCCTAGCCATGGTCACCAGGCCTAGACCCTTCGCTGTGGAAGGAAAAATATAAATTGACCGAAAAAAATGATCCACCCCAATGGCACAAAGAGACCACGATACCCGGGGTACAAAAACTCAAGCATATTCCATTTCTCTTGCAAGGATCGCACACTCGGGTTTGACACCGTCAGCCATGGCCAAGGACACTCAGACTGGATCTTCGCTGCTGGAAGATAACCGGATCCAAGCGTCTTTTTAAAGTATTTTTCTCCCCAATGCCCTTGAACGTCTTACGGCGCTGGATGGAAATACGGTCTGCCCTTACCCAACTCAACCCTGTTTACCCCTGGAGGGTCTGAGGGTTTGCATTTTTTGTTGCCGAGACTTCTTTCTTTGGCCGACAATTCTACGCAATTTGCATAATATTATCTCAGTTTTTTTTTATTTGCCTTACAGTTGGAAAGCATTTTGGGGTAGGTTTCTTGTTTTTCTTTCACCATCTCCATTTTCCACTTTAAACCCGTGGCGTCTTCTTCCTTTTGCCGCTTGTTACGGCTGACCATTAGTCCTACCGTTCGGTTAGTCGGCAAATGGTGCTTCTTCGATTCGTACTGGCTACACCCTTCGCGGTGTAGCTGTTTCGGGATGCTTTCGTCAAAATTTATTTACATTTTTATGCTGCTTACACCCTGGTCCACACGGACCGTGGCCTCACTCGGGCCATTCTGATTCGCTTTTCAATTTCCATTTGCTAGATGACATTTCCGTCGGCGATTGCGAAGTGAGGCAACGCTTTATGGCACCGCTTCAGTAAACCTTATGGAGGGTTGAGGGGGGCGGGGGGGCGGGGGGAGTTAAGCTGATGCTGCTAGGAATCTATTCCAGTACAAATACTTTACTTCTCGCCTTTCGCGCGTGTGTATGTGTGAAGTGAAGTAAAAGACATTTTAAATCGTTCCGCTTTGTCGAGTTCTCGAAGCGTTTTCTTTGTAGCACTCGGGAGAAAAGCATATCGTTCGAATTGATTGTTTTTAATGGTGCCATCGGCTACGAACGTGACTGGTGTTAGGAGACATATTTTTTTCGTCGCTTCGGTACGCAGAATGAATTAGTGCTTCGAGGGCGATGACAATGGAGACAAGCGAAATGGAGGCGCAAAATGCGTGAAATTAGTGTCGAAAAAAGGGAACCAATTTCAATTAACATTGAAACAGGTTGACTGAAGAATGAAATAGTTCTTTTGAAAAGAGTTTCTATCGATTTTAAAGCCACATATGTCAGAATTATTTGTTCGGTGGGCCGGAAGCAAGGGCCAGACCCTTCGTTCCCAGTGAGCCCAAACTATTCAATTACGAGGTATCAATAAGTCCAGCGAGTCATTATATGATCGGCATGGCCTTGGAGGCCCTTAAATTAAGCAGAAGAAGACGAGGATGTCAACATTATCAGACCAAAACTACATATCACAAAGCAAAAGCTCCTTCAGAATTGAGGTAAAGCTTCTCAGGTTTGTTCGATCTACTTTTTTTATTTTTTTATTTCGTTATGACGGCCAGGTCGTATTCCTTAAAATCTAATGTCAATTCTAGCTTAACAATTCATCAAACTTATATCCTATTTGAAGGGTAGACATTTCCTTCTCCCTCAATTCAAGCACCTTATCCCTTATCCTTATCCCGAGCTTATCCCGGGCGAGCTCGGTTGTGGATGTTGTTACTGCCAGGCATGGTTCAGATGTTGTCCTCACTGTTTCCTATAGCGGCTATTTGGAGCATCGTGCCATGGAGTCTAACTACTGGCTCTCAAGAAAACCTCTTTTCTTGTGGATATTCCTTGGTGTTCATCACACCATATAGTAGCCAGCATTAGCATGTTATGGCTTGATCTACTGTCAGATATAGAAACAGGCTTGACTAACATCACATGCCATATATGAATATTAATTGAAAACTCTTACGGGCCTTTGCTGCGACTAACGTCAAAAAAGGGGCTTTAAGTCTCTTTTACATTCTTGCAAATATCGGGGTTTCTACACTTCTGCTTGGTTTAACGACCTAGTTGACCAAGCCGGTAATCGAATGGCTTACTGGACTCATCGATAATGCGTTGTTGGATAGTCAGTCCTCACCACAGAGGAAAGGTCCGGATGGGATCTGAGCATTGGTCTCGCCGCGTCACCGCTGTTGCTTCACCGCTGGACCACCCCAAACTTCTGCCCTTTTTTGTTTATTTTGCTTGTTGAGTTTTTGTGAATGATTTATAAAAAAGTTCTTCACAAAGACCAGTGAAGTAAAAAATCATGATTGTCAATCCCTTGGTCAAGAAAATCGTTCACAGCCATACTGGATTCTCGTTTGAGTCACTGTAGTTGCAATCGCAACTATGTATCTGCATCATGTATCTGCAAGTTGTGAATTCTGTCTAAAATTTATTACAAGTTTTTAGCTATAGAAATCACCTTGTTGTCAAGGTATCGACTTATTTTTATCTTCTGCCATCCTTCTCGTAAAATTTCTTCGTTCTTAAACACTACCAAATAAAATAAATAAATATATGGTCCTACAATCAACCAAAAATGTAAGTCATTTTGTACGATCATTTGACCGACACCTATCAATTCCATCAGCCAGCTGTTTGTGCTAGTTTAAATCACAGCATAACTTTCAGCACACTGAATCATTGTGTCAACAACAGCAATCCAGTTAATTTGTTGCTCTTCTGCTACTGAAACAGAGCCCCTCACGATGAAAGGGTATAACCGTTAGAATAGCTTGGAGGAGAGGAAAATCAGATAGTACTTGCCGCGTTGGTAGAATTTTAATGACACGATTTGCATTCCATCAGCTCGCTCATTGACCGATGTACCGATCGTCAGTCAGAAACCAACGCTACGCTTTGGCTGCGGAAATGCTAATAGTGTTTTACTGGAGCACAATGTTGATGTGGATGTTTTTCGCAGTGCACTCTTTTACATATACTTTGAAGCTCATTACACCCTGGAATGCTTGATATGATTTGCTTCAATAGAGTGTTTTGTCGTAAGGGTGAAATATTTTCGCTTTTACTCCTAAGTGAACTCTTTTCGATAGCATGAGACTCTCGGCTTGATGCTCTACATCCAACAGAGGCACAGTCATGGCCGATTGGCTCCTAATTGTGGTCTCAACTAAAGACATAACTCATCGAAGCTTGCCAACAATTTGCATCAGACGCTTTCCAGGACGACATAGCAGAATAAAAAGAAATCACGAATCAAATCAACCACATCATCCCCAGGCAAACAACTCTATGACCACGTTAAACCTTCCACAACCTTCCGCTGGCTCTCGCCCCCCGTAAAAAGCCCCGTCCCACCGTAGGGCAGTAGCTCCCCGGAAGTTTGCCGAGAAATTAACATATTGTCATCGTTACCATTACAGGTTCACAAAAGTCATCTGAATTATGTGCAAACCGCACCCTTACTCACTCAGACCACAGGCGACCCTGCTGGTCAGGTTGAACTTTTACCAGCGAACGCTCCGTATGATATGATGTACATCAACATTGGAGCAACGTCTTTTTTTTTTAGTTGCTACTAGAACCCCCTGACGGTCCCTTTCGAGGTTCGGAACCGTAGCGATAAATCAACCACCCGGAATAGTCCTCCCGCAGATAGCGACATCCTGGTGGTACGCCAGAGTGAACAGCGGAGAGAATATTTTATGGCACCATCCTGCCGATGTGTGTCCAAAAGGATCTGCTCCATCCTGTCGCTACGGTGGCGTGCTGTTGGCGTAATTGCAAGGATTTGGCTCTGTGCTCTTGCGACCGTCCATAACAGACTGTTTACCTGCTCGTGGTAGGAAGGAGTTGTTCACAGATACTAACACAAAAAAAAACCCTCACAAGTTCTCCGCATCTCCGCGAATGTCCTTGGCACGCATTACGATCAGGGAACGGCGATAAACATACTTTTGGAACGCTTTGGAAGGTTTTGAAGCGAGAAAGCTTCACCGGAGTTTATCAGCACTTGCGTACGAAGAGGGTGGATTCCTTGGTGAAGAAAGCCCACCCAAAAAATGGAAGCTTGTAGTTCGCATCTTGTAGCACCATTTTGTAAACCTTTCATCCATTCTACCTGTCTTTGAAGTTCTTTTACTTTAGGGTGTTTTTTTTTGTCAGTGATGAAAGAAGTAGCTTTCTTTATATTTATTATTTTTCTAACGCTTTCAACGCAGAGGTTCTTAACATTCTTCTGGAGATGGTTATCATAAATTTAAGAATGTGAAAAAAAAGTTGTTTTTGGGAGAGATTTGCTCAGGTTGAATGTCGGCATCTACTAATGCAATAATTCCGGTCCTTTTGACGGGATAGCATGTGACGGGCATCACTAAAACTGAGCCTAAGGAATTTGCTCGTTCCATTTCGATAGTCTAAAAGGATTTTAGTGGTTAGATTATCGGGTGCCTATCTCATCACAGGTGCTCCTGGGACCATGGAAAGGGTATTACAGCTGAGTTATTAAAGCTAATCCGAAAGTCTGAAATTAAAAGCCCTAAGTCCTTACTGTATTTAGGCTTTTCGATTCGTCCCTTGAAATTAGTAAATGTATTAAGAAACACTGCACTGCAATGTTCTACTACCCGGCATGCTACCCAAATTCCACATCACGTACCACTTTCGGGTGCTTCCAGCAGACACACTTGCCCGAGCTAATAGAATGTACACAAAACCTGGGCAGACATTTTACTCTCACATCGCTTTCCTCCACAAATTTCCCGCCATGTCAGAGGGTGTGCTTGTATGTGTGTTTATTTCAATGTGTTTTTTTTTCTTCTTCATCGTATGACTTTGTTCCTCCGCTTGTCCGGAGGGAGTAAATTTATACTCGACGGGGCAATAAATTTAAAGTGCGCGAAGGTTTGTTTTGGCTTTATTTTTTTTTTTTGTAGCTACCACCGGTGAAGGTACATACTGGGGGGAAGTTTTAGTTTTATTTTTTGGTCGATTGTATTTGGTTGTTGAAAGTGAAAGCACCACGAGAATGCTAGAGCAAAATGATTCATGGGTGACTTATTGGATACATGGCCTGTGGGTGTTTATGTGCTCTGCGAAGCTGCGGAAATCGTTTGAATGGTAAATGTTTTCGTTTTGCTTGTCTTTCGGTAGCGTTGGTTTTTAGCGTGGCTGTAAAGTAAGATGGACCGAACGGATTTGCAGACGTGAGCTAATTCCATTTGGTTACGATCGAATGATGTTGGAAGGTATGGAACATTGTTTCGGCATTGTAATGTTAGATATTTTCAAACAAAAAATAATTCTTTTTTATAAGTAAAAGTTAAACTAATATTATCAGTTTGTCATCTGAAATCGTTCCAGTCGCCTTTGCACAAATAAAAAAGCTTTTTACATTAAATTGATTCTGATACCAATCTGCCCATCACGCTTCTCTTCAATCTTGATTCTTTATCTCTAATTTCTATTTGCTTGATTAGCTAGCAACAGATTCTTTTGAAGATTTTCCTCCTTTCCTAGACCCAATTTCTCCCACTAGAACAGATTGCTTTCAGCGAGTCTGAAACCGGAACGGAAGACCACACGACAGAAGAAAAATACATTCAAAACTCTCCACTTCGAGGGTGCCCCATCGGTGACAACGGAAAAGCCGTACAAAAATAAACAGCCCTCTGATAAGTCGGCAATCAATGTTTGCAGTTCGTATTATTGCGTGGAAAAGAGAGTTCCAAAACTTCCTCCATCCTTCCCCCGAAGGATGGTCCTGCCAGTATCTGTGTCTTCAGCGCTAGTTGGGCTGTGCATATTGCTTTGCAGCTTTCCAAACGCCAACTGCGAGACTGGGTCGTGTGTTTACCTTTTTCAAGTGATCCGATAAAAACCGAGACCGAGCAAAGTAAATGTTGTCGTTTTGTTTCGTCTGCGTTGTTCTTTGCTTCTACTGCATCATACGATTTTGACGATCGAAATTTAGATCGAATCTTCAGAAGGAAGATGAGCTCAGTAAACAGAGAAAGAGAGAAAAAACACAGAATAGGAACATACACACCCGGGAAAAAACTTTCCCAATCGCTGAAGATGATTTCCAGATTAATCAAAAATCATATTAAACCAATCCGCTCCACCTCCTGCAAGTAGTCTTTTCCATACTTTCGCTTTCTGTTTGAAGCATCTCATCGGGAGTCCGCCAGAGTACTGTAACAGAAAACAAAGTTTTCCCTGACTGCTTGTGGATTGCGAAGGAATTGGGTGGATTCGAGTGCTCCAAAGAAATAATATTGACGGTGCGTAGCGTAGCGAAAGGAAATGTTCAAATTCATTGACTTGTGATGTAGGAAAGGCTGTTGAAGTGGAAAACAATGCACAGATTTGCGGATTAGTATCGTCTATGTTATTATTTCGAGCAACATACGCACCATCATCAGAACTGGGGAGATATTTCACCTAAGGTAGGAGGAAATTGGGGGGAAAACTTTTTTCACATTGAATTATTTGTCGTTTGGTGGGGTGGACGAACATGTGTTGGTATCAGCAAATCTGAAGTGGCCCCTTAAACAACCTCAGTTGCTTCTGTGTCTGTTTATCCTCCATGAAAAACCTGGAGGATGATATGCTGCATGGTGGGATCTCATCTTCTACAGATTAAAGTTACACAAAGATCAAAGCTAGATCTTCGTGAGTCGCTCCATATCTGCATCGGTTGTCTCATAGAACTATACTTATACTTACTGTTAAGTGGCAAAGATTGACACGTGATTTAGTACAATTTCTCCTACAAGTAAACAAAGTTCAGCCTTCAATCTCAAGTCAGTTTTGCCCACAAAGTACTCAATGAGGGTTCTTCTGTGCTGTTAGTTCTTGTAAGGTATGACACGATCATTTTCTATCAATATTGTCGCTAACATTCTCGGATCAAATGCCTCACCGATTGAGTTGAGGAAACGACAAAAGCGCGCCAAAGGATGACGAGAGACAAACGAGGTCCCGGGCTACGTGACTGAAAGAGCTGCTGGGCTTTTACATACAGTCCGCAAGCTGCAAGCACATTAAGGACCCCGAGTACGATTCCCTGCAACGATCTAGTACTGCAAGGTACCCAAGACGGGTCCGTGGTACGAGGCCCTGTACACGAAACAGCTGTCAGAGGCCCAGGAGGCCGCTTACTCCGCCCTTGAAACAGAAACAGAACTATTGTCTACTGTCAAATTAGGACACATTCAAGCATATCAAGCTCTACTTAAAGAAATCTAGTTGATAATGCTGTTGAAGGTATGATACGTTTTCAGTTTTCCCAAGTCTTCTTCTAAACAACTTACTCATGGTTGGATAGTAGATCCTCGCTACGAATCTGCGCGGTTTAAATCATTGAAATGCATAAGTATTGAGTGATATGAGTGTGAAAACTACTTGAAATCACACAAGTCTATAGGTCGACCCATATAAGTCGGACCAGGAAACTAGTACACAAAGTTTACCCTCGCAAAGACACATTGTGGCTTCCTGTAAACCACAAACAAACGGTGACCATCCCCCTGTCAGTCGTGAAGATCAACAGCTACCGATGCTACCCAAAACTTTCACTCTAAGAAAACCAATCGAATAGTTTTAATTGCTTCTTGAAGAGCTTTCATGCGAGTGCTGTTGAGGTTTTCAGCCGTTTAATTAGCTCACAGTATCGAGGTAACGGAGATGGAGTTAATTGATAATCTAAAGAGACTTTTGAATTTTAAAAAAGGAAACACTTCAAAGTGGAAATTTCTAATTTATTCATCTACATGTATGTGCATTCTACATTATACATTCCAATAAGAGGAACACTCTTCAAACCAACACACAAAAGAAAGCGTTCACATAAATGTGAACACTTTCCGAATTCTCGGATACTGCAACGGTTGATGCTTTAGGTGCAATGCTTGCAAAACAGGCACAAATTCAATCCATTCTATAGTCCCTTCTTTATCCCGGTTGGCAAAATCGAACTCGTAAGGCGCGCGTGTTAGTGACCACGACGGACGATGCCCGATGACACCCTAGCATAAAATTTATCCCAAAACATTATGAGGGGATCTTGCAGCCCACCCACCCTTCTGTGAAGCTGTGTCGAATGTGCGTTTGCCTCGAGCCAAAAAAAAAGGGTGCGAGAAATTCATCCCGTCCCGTCTAGCGTGGATCTAGTCTATGTACTGACATGATGCGGTTGTACGGTTCAACTTTACATAAGCGGCGGATAGGTTATGTTTTACGGTTTGCCAGAAGGGGCTACAAATGACGCAGTATACCCGTGCTGGTCTGGTCCCCGTTTTGCAGGAGTAGAATCCCTTGCTCGGTAAAGATGAATTTCGTAGGCCCGGGTTTTGTTCCCCCAGCAGGAACCGATTGCGTACCGAGATCGCATCACCTTTATTTACTACGTACCGAAGCAACAAGAAAGCAATTAAAGGATATTGTGCGGCGGAAGGAAGGGAAGACTTTCCAAATAAATACAAAGGGAAAAGGGTCGGTGCACGGGGTTTTTTAGGTGGATGGGATAACAACAGATAAATTATCCACTCGCTGGCACGCGGATGCGAATGGGTTTTGGTTTCCGAGACTGGAAAGGACCTTGTTGCGTCGTCTTTGGGTTTTATTTTCGATAGATTTCCTCAGTATCTTTGATTTTTGGGAAGGGAAATTTAAAGGTTTTCGTGAGATTTGTTATGGAAAAGTTGTACAAACTGGAAGCAAACGTAAAAGCTAATTATATAAAATTTATGAAAATTCTTATCCGTTAATACGACCACGCTTGCCAAAGGTTAAATTCACTAAAATATAGCTCGAATTGAGTCGTGCTTTTGATTCGATCTGCACAACATAAACGCTCGCATTCAACAAAAAATAGCTTTCCTTTTATGGCCTTGTGAAAACTAGAGATGTAAGCTGTTCACTTTACGATCGTCGATAATAATAAGATAGGAATCTGTTTTATAGACGAAATGTGGTTTTAAGCTTGTTTTTGGGGGAATCCTCAGAATACTTTTTATGTATGGGAGACATAAGCTCTGAAACTAGTTTTATGAGCCTCTCTTCTAGGCAATGAAAGAACAGATTGGGAAAGTTTTTTATTTCTTTAAATCCTAAAGCTTTGTTGATCAGAAAGTTCACAAGAACCTTATTCGAAAGGTTCTTGGTTAAAGATGAGACTTTTTCGATAATGTTGTGCTTTTAGGAAGTATTTTGTGTCAAGTAGGTACTTGAAATAATATGTTTTTAGAGAATATTTAATTTGAGAAACATTTGAATTTTTTTAAATAAATTTATTCGAATGTTTTTGATTGTGCCAAAACATTGCTGAAGACTGATTGTAATTGAACAGTATTTTTCGTATTTTTTAAGTAACATGAAGTAATATTTGTGGTTTGCGTGCCTTGCCTTGATCTGCCTAAGCTGCTTGGAAAGCCGGGAGGTTTACTAAAAGGTGCTTCTGTGTCCTTTGATACCTCTTAAAGTCAAACTTAATAGCTCATATATAATATTTAAACTCTCAATCATGAGCTAATCTCTTAATCACGATCTCCAGAATGTAATTATGTAACTTTAACAACTCACATATCATTACAAAAATTAACTGGTTTTAAGGATGATTCTGTGGCCTACCTAACATGGTCACAAAAAATTAAATAAATAGCTTTATCTCTCAATTTCGAGCAACGTTGACCAATCTAGTCGAGAAGCTGCTTGTGGAGCTTTGTAATATCAACGATGTTTTTAAACGAAGAAGTTTGTAAGGCACTTCATGACCACAATAGCTAATCTGCATCTACAAAAACTTCTCCATTCTAAAGAAAACCAAATATTGGTCAGATACCGATCACATGTTAATCTTGTCTGATGCTTTGGAGAAACTGATGAGGAAAATCTAGAGTTCTGTTGGATTTTATGTGTTTCGCAGAGGCCCGAATTTACAAATATCTTGGCGAAGCTTTCCACATCTTAATAACGGACAAACAATGAGAATGCGCTGCTGACGGCCAACGGTAAGTGTACCGCGAACAAAAAAGGTTTCCCTCCAGCAGTGACCGACAATCCTTCCATAAAAAAATCATAATTTTTCCAATAACTAAATCTCGGTTGTGATTGATCTTCTGATCAATTGATCGCTAAAGCGCCTTTAAAGCATGCTTACAATGGTATACGATCGTTGGTATTTTGGGATAGCTTAACGAAAGGCGCGAGAAGGTTTGTGGATAGTCAGAATCCATCAGCCGGTTCCATGAGTCTCTAAAAAAATCGCTTCATTGGACATTAAAAAAGCTTCCTAAATACCTGAAAATGTGCGAAACTTCTATATTGTTGTAGTCATTTCTAAATGAAAATTTAAGAACTTCCAAACTTACTGTAAGGAAAGCTTCTTATGTTTAGGAATTTACCAAATTTTCATAAAAATAGTTATTTGTAGTAGTTGTACCTTAATCATCTCCCAGAATAAGTCCTTTTCCGTGATACGAACTTAACCTCCTAACCTCGAAGCACGCTGGCTGCTAAAGCCGCCTAGAGCTTCAACAACCTGAGGAGGCTTGTACGGTAAACCTCGTGTCAGGAGCCTCATAGGTGGGATCTCACAATAGGAACCCTTGATTTAGGGGTCCCGGAACTTTGTGCTTGAAATATCGTATTGGAGACCCCGTGAAAGGGAAAGGATTTGAGACAATCTTATCCAACGATCATACGATATCGACCGACTGACCGACCTCGATACAGCTAGTCGCAATCACTAAGTCTTATCTGCACTAAATGCGTATCCAACATTATTCCAGGTACATCGATGTAGTTTAACAATGTAATAAAGAAAAAGGAAAGATACTCTCATAGAAATATTTCAAATCGCCATTCAGAAATGTCTCAATTTTTATTCAAAACAGCAGATACGTATCGCTTTTCTTTTGTTTAGTTTTTCCATGCCCCCATACCCTCTTCAATGGTTTCGGTCCGTCGACATCCGAGTGGATACTTTTGCGTATCACTTTCCGTGTTTGGTTAGCTGTAACGAACTATATACTAAACGGATCGAGTTACCGAGTTACGATGGAGCGCATTCGTTGTTGGTTGCGAAGAAAAGTATTCATAAAACGCAATTGAGTGACGCAGTCGTAAAGATGGATATTACATACACACGAACGTGGTGTTGCGCGTCTCCTTTTTCTCGATTTTTAAAAGGGAGAAGAAACGTCACAATAAATTTGTAAAATATTTGGCGAGAATAATTAGCGTACATTTTGACAAAGACATAAAAAACTCAGGTTTCTCGCCTATTGAACACATCCTTCTTTTTTACAAAAACTTTAATAAATTCTGTACTTCTTACTGCAACACTGGGTAAATATTTCCTTATTCCAACAAGAGTGTAATCAAACCCATGACAAAAGTGCTTAGTCAGCATTATCGATCTGTTTCTGTTTGAACTTTTGATTGCGTCTTGTAAATAGATCTCTGTGGATGTGCAACCAGCGACTCCACCACTAACACAGCAGCTATTAAAGCTGTCCTATTTACTGATAAGGTGTGCACAATCAACTCGAAACAGAGAAACACACGCACCGTGTGATGCTTAATTAGATAAGCATAGTTCACAAACTCAATGTTCCATTCTCGCCACTGTAGTGACGTCTGTCGCACGGAATCGACATTTGATTGGATAGGCTCCCGTCAGCAGGCATGATGAAGCTCGTTTGCTTGCGCAGCCATCGCAAGCCTATTGATTTCAATTACACTCGACCTAATGTGTTGTGCTCCATTAGAAGCTCCAGCACGTCCAGCAGCCGTGTCACCGATCCTCGTTTTTACTGATTAATGATGAAGATAATAAAATAACTGATACATAAAGGGATTTGCCACCGTGACAGCACGTACACTGGCACGTTCTCCGATGGTGGATGAAGGACGGCCGCCACCGACTTCGTTGCTCCGGACCGCAGTCTATCCACTGTCAGGACTGCCCTTCGGGTCTGTGTGCAAACGTACGACGATTTACGATAAAAATCGATACACCTCGTTGGCCTCGGAAATAGAGAACCACAGCAATGAAGCTTTCGACGTTTGCTGTCGTGTAAAGGGAAACCGTGCTTCGACCAGAGGGTTTTTGGAGCTTGCTGCTGCAGTACATTATGTACAGATATTTTGGGCCATTCGATGTCCTTGACATGGGTGTCGTACAGGAAGGAAAGAAAAGTTTGAGGTCTTTTGGGATGTATTATGTAGCAGGAGAAAAATAGAAATGTCCGATATGCACCACTTTAGCCGGCTATGGGCAAAAGCTTGCTGTTGTGAGAATTTGTTCACAATATCTTCAAAGCTTCCAAACACATGCTGTCTTGCTGGATACATCTTGAGACAGACAGTACATAATGCTTATCTGCTCGCTACATACAATCCGGCTATTTAAGAATGAAGACACAACGAGAAAAGAAAAAGAAGAAGACAATGGCTGATGGCGTGGAAAACTTTGGACCAAACTTTCCGCGGCGAACGTGACGAAATTGGTGAAGAAACAGTTATGCCCTGCCTTTCTTCGGTGGGTCCACCAATTGAAGACATGCCAACCGCACAACAATGGTGCTGATGGTTAGCGTCAAATCTGTTGGAAAGATAAATTGCTATCTTGGCAAATATTGTAGTCGTTGTAAATGTACAAGTCCTTCTAACGGAGGATGGGAGGGTAATCAAGGAATAAAAAACAGACTAAGTGAAAAGATTTGTCGGTGTGTGTAGGAGTAAGTTTTTTCTTATTTAGGATTAAAGTCTTATTTGGTTCAGGCAAGAGCAGCGATTACTGATTAACAGCATAAAAAGGCGGTTAAACTGGCTTTACCAATGAAGGAGAAGGAACAGTAAACATTTTTTTTTTTTGACAATGGTTAATATTATGAAAACTTTATTTAAAAACGTTTTTCAATTATTTTGTGACCATAATTTTCAAAAATACAAGTGAATTAACAATTATAATATTTTATTTTTATTTCAGCTATGCACTTGCTCTTGTAACGGCCCATTTGAATAGCTGCCATTCTGCTAAGGAAAACGCCTTTGTTTACCATCCGACACGAACAATTTGACAGCCATCGGTTGCCAGCTTTCCGACACGAGTCAATCGTTTGTTTTCGTACGTAATCATGGCGCTTCGCATGGTGTGCAGCAAAACATTGAGCTTAAGTCGATTTGTATCGTTTAATTCCGTAAACCAGCTTCCAAACCAGTTGCAAGTAAATGAGAAACAATCCAAACTTACCGCCCGGATGGTTAATTGATGCAATATTCCCTTCCAGAATGTGACAGCCACCTCCGTTCGATGGTCCTCGTTTCGCTCGTCGGAACCGGTCGGTGATTTGGCGCAGTATCCCGAAGTGGAAGTTGTACGGAATCCACCGGAATGGAAGTACGTCGAACGATTGCTAGCTCCCCGGACCGTACCGAAACCAACACCGAAGGAAAGCTACCCATCCGGATGGAAACCAGCTAGCCCACAGCCCAACCTAAAGTACGTGGTGCTACGGACGAAAAATCACATGCTACCGGTGTACTTGCGCCGTGCCTTCCGTGGCCAGCGTCGGATAACGGCAATCCGTCACGTGGAGGGTGATATTTGGCAGCTGGAAGCGGAACTACGCTATCTGATCGAGAAGCAGCTAAGCCGTCCCATAATCACGCGGGTGAATGAGATGAGTGGCCAGATTGAGCTGAAAGGTGACCATGTAGGTTTCGTGGAAAAATTCTTGCTAGAAAAAGGAATGTAAGAGCATTTAGTCAGTATGGTTAATAAACGTCGTTATGTAGTGAAGCACGATACGATTTGAATTATTTTGAGTGTTTCGGGAAGTTGGGACAAAGCAAAGAAAGCAACAACCGGGTTAATTACACATCTTAGGTTTAATATTTTACCTTACACGATTACAAGTCGCTGCGAAACTACGAAATTATAAAAAAAGTGAGTGTACACACACAATCCGGTACATAAGTCTTGACGATTTCTATTAGAACGATTTGACGATTTCGCGAGATACACCCGGGACCAAAATTCGCCGAGGGAAGAAAAGCGATCCGACGAAACTGTACATTAGAGTAAGTTGTTACGGTAATGAATATCAGGTAGCGGCAGCCGTCGACCTTTTCAGTGCTTTCCGAATTGAGGTCCAATCCTCGAGAATTTCCTCCTCGCGCAACATGTACACGATGTACGGTCCGGACACGGTTACGGCCTTTTTGCGTCCCGGGCCTCGTACCTTTGCCGTTCGCGTGTTTGTACCCCAGTCCGCCCACGATATGTCCACATTGTGGCGATCCTCCTCCAATCGGCGCACCTTCTCCATCAGTTCGTCGCAAATGACATCGTTGGCGAGATTTTGTTCACTCTGCGTGTAGAGAGGAGTTGCGAATTAATGGATGAATTATTCCGGCACATACTCGGGTAAGCGTTGGAGGCTTTAACTTACATCGAAATGCTGGTAGCAAGCTTGCAGTTCCGATTCAAACTTGTTCTTAATGTTATTGACACGGTACTTCTTCATCACTTCGGCCACCTCCTTCCGGCTGTCCATGTTGGTTTGAAGTTGCTGCAACGGTATAAAGTAATCCTGCAACCGGCCACCCCGGATTTGCTGCAGCTTATGGTCTACCTGCACCATACGCTCCTTGTACAGCTGTTCCTTCAGGATGCCAAACTGTTTTTCGAGGCTCGCTAAAAATGCGACACGGAAGGATTAATGACCGGGAAAACGCTTCCGGACGCCCAATTGTATACATACTTAGATTATCTTGACAATTGGTACGTCGCCGTTCGCATTCGCCTTCGGACATTTCCGACGAATCGTCCGAATCCGGTTCGTCCGCTTCCTCTGCACTGGAATCGTGATCCTGTCCCTGGCTGGATCCGGAATGCTCCGACTCACCACCGGACAAATCTCCATCCCCATCACTATCTCCATCGGTTTTTACTGGAGGCATAATGGGAATGGTGCCGTTGCAAACTTTCTAAACCAGTAATTTACTCCTTTCCTGGCGGGTTTTTTTGTTTTGATGAAAATCTGCTTGATTCACGAGAAGCTGCTTTGTTTACCAGACGTCTTGCGCACTTTGACAGCACGCCAACCAAACAACTGGATGACGTCACTTTGGCAGTTGGCGGCAAGTGTCATTTTCGTGTGCTTTGGGACATTTGGGCCACAACAGGATTGTTTGGTGTTTCAAAACAAAATAACCGAAGTGTCGGGCTGTGATATGAAAAGAACTGGAAAAAGTAGTGATTACCTGAAGTTTAGCTTAAATAAATATTTAAAACTGACCAAGTGCGTGAAAGGATAATAGAGAAGAATCTACAACGACGACGAGCTCTGCGAACCATACAGATTATTATACATTGAATTAGCTCAACTAGGTTATCCTCTTAAACAAAGAAGCCGTGGTCTGACCCGTAGCGAAGAACTGACCGGTTTGGCCACCGCCAAGAGCCAACTAATGGGGTGTGCTAAACCACGGTATAAAGGGAACCGGCAGAGTCTTTGAACGCCACTGGCAGGAAGTATTTGAATAACAAGGCAGCACAGGACCCCTCCCCCCGCCAACATCCTTCTATTCTCATTCCGGTAATCAGATCTGGCTTATGAACCATTTCGCCTGAGAAAATGAAAACTCAAGTTTGCTACCTGCCATGGCTCACCAATGTTCTATGGCACATTTTACGAAGAGAGTTTTTTTTTGTCAACGGAGCAAGAGGACCAAGCTACGGGTCCGGTCGTGGTATACCCCGATTGCGATGAAGTGATGGCGCTAGAAAGGCCGCAATATTAATTTGGCGGACAACTTCATTCTACCGTGAGCAGCTAAGAGGTACTTAACACCAGGACAAGAGCGCGAATCAGAAAAGTGAGTACACTATAACTAATCGAAATAACTTTCCGACTGATGTGAGAAGTCTATCATGCAGTTTGGCCAGTAGCGAAGGGCTGAGGGCTGCTGGAATGAGAATTTGCTATTGCATACTTAAGCACTTTTCAAGAAATGTTTGACGGTTTGCTGGTTTGTCTTTACCAAAGATGCAAGAGGCCAATGCTACGGATTTGCTGATAGTCGCCTTCTTCTTGTTGGCTAATCGACCTGCTATGTGATGCCGGCCCTCTTGTGTTACGAGGCTTACTGAGCAAGACAAGAGTCCCATGTTGAGAAGCTCGCAGTAGCCCTTGTTGTTCGAATTGGGGCCCATCTGAAGGAGAATCCCTCATACCCACCAATCAGCATCTACCCACCCCCCTCCCCCCAACTCTTCAATTTTCATGGCGATGGAACCCAACAACTTATTCCGCCAAGGGCCTTGAAACAGCTTGATCGGCCACAGAGTTCCTCCCGAAGTATTAATCTGACAACTGCCTTAAAGGAAACCTGAAAAATGTCATCTTTTCAAAACAGATAAAAGTAAACCGAAACAAATCACATACGATGCAACAACATGCCTGGTACTACACACGTTTTCATTGCAATTTATTTGTTCTGTCTAGAAGAAGGATTTTCTCCACGAATAGATTTTTCTTAGGAATCGAGCCATCGGCGCACTGAGGCGGCACACCGAGCAGGCATTTTTGTTTTCTTTTTCTTTTTTGTTAATAATTATTTTGATTTGTTTTCGTGTAAATTTTTTTGAATCACTATCCATGTTGTGTACCTTCTAATAATCATCATCCACTGCTTGTTTTTGTCGCTGACACAACGGGGGTGGGCGGGTTGTTTGCTGCTGATTATTTTAATTTTCTCTTTCCCCCATTAAACCATTTCATCAAGTATAGTTTATATCTCTCTACGTACATTGTGTGGTTGGGTTTGTTGTTTTTGTATTTTTATTTCCGTAACTACATTACATTGGTTTTTTGAGTGTTTTTTTTTTGCTCTTGCTGTGTGTTTTGTCTTCTTATATTATTCGGGGGGTTTGCTTGTTTTTGTTTGTTCCTAGATTTTTCGGTTTCCTAACTTTTCCCCAATTTCTCACCACTACGCTGCTGCTGATAGTAGTGGTAGTAGTAGTAGTATTGTTACGACATTTAGAAATTGCTTTTTTATTGTGTACTTTATCGGGTATCGTCCTCCTTCGTGCACTTAATGCATCCCTGCTGCACATCCCCTTGTTCCTCTTCTACACCACACTTTCCTAAACGCATAAGTTCTACATACACCGCTCTGCACCACACATACACACACCGCCACATAAAACTCTAGATAAATAAAACATTCATTATTCTAAAACAAAACGTACACTACTATTAAGTAATAGGGAAGCTTTAGTAGTAGTACTCTGCGCATAAACAGGTACCTATATCTTCCCTATCCAAAAAAAAAAAAAAATCACTAAAGTATAACAAAACCACCTTAGAAAAAAACCTTCCGGGGCTTTTCTCAATCGCAGATTCTTAAACGTGTTTTTTAATTCAACTTTCCCGACCCGAATTCTTACTTCCGATTGCACACAAACACTACAACGTACACACGTAATTGGTTCCTAGGTAAAAAGTAAAAAAGTATATAAAGTAGTCGTTCTCTACCGTCTTAACACGGTCCCTTCGTCCCGTGTAATCGTGAACCGTAAGTGTAAGTTGTGTGTTTCGTGTGTTTTTGCGTGTGCATTTACGGGCGCACAGCTACAAAAAAAGAACAGAAATAACGTAACAAGTTCGATAAAGTATAGTATAGTTTTTATCCATACATGTATATGTATCTCTATATGCATATGTATAATAAGAATCTATTGAGTTTTGGAGAGCGGAGGATTATAGATCCGGGTCTCTAGGGCAGGCCTCTCTAGGTGTGATTCGCTCCGACTACACACGATGTCTGCTGTTCCAATTTGTTCAACAGTATCTTTGCTTTCTTTAAATTTTGAGTTGCTTACCGACAATCTTTCTAAGAATACTGCACATCTCATCTACTAAGGGTTTTTTTTCTTGAAGGTGGACTTCAGAGTCAGCTAGCTTACTAGTTGTGCAGCCAACTGCTCGGAACCCACTGTGGTTCTCGCTCGAGGGAATTAATCTCCGCCAGCAGCTGATGGTATGCCCGCTCGGTATCGTTATTGATGATGATCATATCGAACAGATGACCCCAGCGAGCCTCCATATCACGGGCGGTGGCAATGATCTCTTTCAGTTCCTCTTCCTAAATAGAAGAAAAGATATGTACAAAGATCATTAGAAAAGGACTTTCGCTTGTTGTGGAACACTTTAACGTCTAATACTAACCTTGTAAGGCTCTCCAGTTCGTATCCGCTTTTGGCGCAGTTTTTCCAAACTTGGCGGTGCCACTAGTACGGTGTACGGCTTCAAATCGGACGAGCGAAGCAGCTTCAGACTCTGGGGATGCAGATTTAGCACACATATCTTGCCACTAGCAACGACAGCACGGATAGCTTCCAGCGATGTTCCTAGAAAGCGCAAAGAATGCGGGACTTAGTATTAAGCTTGCTAGGGAGGAAGCTTCTCAAGCTGGGATATATACCGTAGTAAGCCTTCTCATATTCACCGTGCTCAACAAACTTGCGTGCCAGAATGTCCGATTCGAACTGTTGGCGTGAGATGAAATGGTAATCCTGGCCGGGTACTTCACCTTCTCGCTGAGCTCGTGACGTGTCTGTTTGGTGGTAAGACCGTTCAATGTTAGTGTTTTGCTCTTGAAAAATAAACCCCGTTTTCAACTTACGAGGAATGGCGGCAGCAAATCGTTCCGAATCCGCCATCAATCGTTGCCGCAGCTCGTGCCGCCCAATGTTCGGTGGCCCGATCAGTACGATCGGTCGCTTGTGGGACGCCCTCGGATAGTACAGTGCAACCTCCTCGTACGTAAGGATTTCCTCCGGATCGGGATCGTCCGCCGTGGCGGTCGCGTACAGTGGATAGCCATGCTCACTGCTGGCCTTCTTCTTCTTCTTCCGACCCTTCCGTGCGCATAGTAGCGTCGAACCACCGCCCGCCTTACCGTTGATGTCTTTGCGCGTCCGCAAACCTACCTCCCCAGCGATGGCAAGCTTCATCGATTCGCGCTGATGCTGGAACGATTGGCTCGGTATCAGTCCGGCAAGCGTTTGATCTTCCTCGCCCTCCCGGTACGCCTGCCACCAGTTGGGATCGTCGCGAGAAATCACGTGCAGCACGTCACCCTTCTGGAAGCTAATGCCCAACTCCCGGCACGGTATGTACAGATCATCCTCCGGGTCGTAGTCGAAGTGGGCCCGTACGTGTAGTACCGGTGGATCACGCATCCCAAGCCCGGGCAGTATCTGTGGTACACCGGCCGGCACTACCAGGAACGTAAGCGTACCGGTCATCGAACCGAGCAGGGCGCACACATCGTTCACCGACTTGCCACGCATCTCGATACCGTTCACTTCGAGAATTTCGTCCCCTTCGTGAAGGAGGCCAGATTTTTCGGCAGCACCACCACGCACCACACGTCCAATCACGACCGCTTCGCCCTCGTTACGAATGGTGGCACCGAGCGGTTCGGATGACTTCTCGATTTGGATGATTTTGATGTGATCCTGGCTTCCGTCACGCAGCACACCGAGAGGCACACTCATTGGTTCCCTCTGGAAGTAAAAAATCGGGTTAGCTACTTGTTCTCTAGGAACTAGGCTATGATCCTCACCTTAGCGATATTGTTATTGTTATTGTTCACTAAACTAGCGTTATTTGGAATTGATGGCATGACAGTGGCCGGTTTCACCGCACTGGTCAAGGTGTTATTGTTGATGCTGTTGTTGCTGAGCGATGGCATGGCGACGGTAACTGGGCTACCGCCGTACGAAGCGATCGGCGACCGATCCGTGGTCGAAGCGATCCGATCGTGTGCCAGCAGCAAACCCTCCATCTCGTACGTGGACAGTAGATCACACAGTTCTATTGCGGTTGGCGAGCCGGACTGAGCCAGCGATTCGACGCACTGTAACGGAGAGTTGTCGTTAGAATTTGTGACGCTGCAAGACTTAGAATCCTCAGTACTTACGTCCTTAGCTAACGCTTGAGCATTGGGGCAGATCGGGTTGGGTACTTTCGGACGCCGCCGTTCGAGGACTGCCGTCCGGACGGCTAGTGCACGGGCGATCCCGGGACCAAGCAGTAGACTTTGTGCTGCCGTCACTCTGCCAGCGAGTGCCGCCAGACCGTGCTTGTTGAGGTGTCCCTGCAGTCGCTGCAATGCCGCAACCAGCTCACTGTACCCTGGTGTGAATAGATCGAGTAGCGTCGAGAGATTCAACGATCAGGTAATGATGGTAAAGCGAGGTCGCGCGTGTTCTATACATACCGATAATCTTCTCCACAACTTCGTCATCAGCGTACGCCTCATTGTCGACACCGACCGGTGGTTTTTCGATCGGATTGTCCTGCAGAGCACGAAGCCGCTGCGAACCACGCAGACTGTTGCGCAGGAAGTCATTCTGTGCTGCTATTCGTTCCTCGTCCTCTCTTCGCCGTCGAAGTTGCTCCTGCAATGAAAGCCAAGTTTATTGGAGATAGTAATCTTGAGTATGAGGTTGACTTTGTCAAAGAAAAATCATCAAACGACGGTCCCCAGTGATCACGTAATGCTTAGATAATGTGCCGCGAACTTGCCTGCCTTTGAAGGTAAATTGAGTTGGAAGACGCTAGGGGAACCCCATTCGTCGGCTTCACCCCGACTGTTGACGGTTGTTGGGCACGGGCGATCATTTTCGATCAAAAGATGTAACTCGCGTGATGGCTACCAGAAACATGCACACACACACAACCGAGCACGATCGCAATCTACTGCATACGATCGGCTGGTGAGAGTAGAACACGAGTAACACTAAGTTTACGCTAACGTTTCGAATTCGTACGAAGCTCACGAACTGCTGCTACTAAAAGCTACTCAGACAAGGTCAGAACGTGTGTTACAACCTTGTACTGTTGCACATTCGCAATAGAGATACAGTGCGCAACCACGGCCACGTCTCTCAACGCAAAACACGGTCCCCGGCTAGAGTTGAAGTCCCATGCCAAGCTCACGCCACGGCAAAATGCAAGATTCGGGAATTGGGCGACCTTATCGGGGAATTTCTCCAACAAACTGGTTTGTCGAAGCGTTTGGTGTGGGTTGAAAGTTGCAAAACCGATCGGTGTTTCTATCCGTAAGGTGACGGGAACGGTTTGGAGGATCGACACTGGTCTCGGCGGGATCAGGCCGCCATATTGTGACGGGGTATCGGTGCCGAAATAGAAAGTCAATTATCCGGCATATCGGAGCCGCTGTAACCACTGTAACCAGTTTGCAAAATTCGTCCAAAACACACACCATAACATCCGGACAAGGGATTCCGCCAAAAAGAGGGTGGCGTGGAAGAATCAAAGTCAATCCAGCGATAGAGCTTCAAGTTGGCAGAAGAAGGTCACCAAAGCATCGGTTTTGCACAGTTACGCGACGGAAAGTTCACGATCGGTGGTTGTCTTCATCGGGCAACTCTCGCACTCGGACTAAGCGAGCTTGCGGACAAGCAGGCGACACTGCGAATCATAGGCAAAAAAAAAAAAAAACAAAAAACCGGTGTCCGGTAATAGAATTACATCATCACCTCACTGCTCACCGCGTCACTGCTTTTGCCGACACACACAGCAGCCACATGCAAAGTGGTCGTCCGACAAGCAAAATGTCTTCGTCCAATTTCTTGCCACAAATCATGTTGCCGTTGCGAATTTGTCTTATCAAAGTCTTCCTTTTGCCGAAGATACCTGAACAGCTGACTAGTTCTGAGCGGGCGGAGACACAGGTTCAATAGAAGTGGTTGACGATGGGTAATTTAATTATCTATTCGTTCGATCGATCGATGGTGGACGTGTAATTGAAGGACTTAAGCTTATAGACACTGAAAAACGGAAGGGTACTACGTTTGGATGTGCGAGTAAGAATGGGAATTCTACCACACGCTCAATTGTAAGCCTGTGGACAACTCGCACCTCGAACGATCTTAGTCAACGACCACTCATTAGTACAACTTCCAGAGCCCTGCCAATGTCTTATCGCGTTACAATTATGGACAACCGATTACGATCGTAACCCGATATCATCCCACTATCTCTCGATTGTTTCTGTAGGGTTCGCTTGTAAAGAATCAAACCAACAGTGAATCAGCACACACTACACTTTACAGTCACATCTTATCGACCAACTCTAGAGAGCACTTTCCGCACACAAAGCAGCAGCAGTGTGGGCGATTGAACGCCCCTCGGGACATGGGGGTGTTGGAAGAGTCAGGGTTGTTTCGGGTAATTCGTTTCCGATTTAAGCGTCTCGCATTTCCACCGTAAATTCATTGCGCATTCCGTAACTATCACTTGTGTGTGTATATTGAATTTTTTTTATTCATCCTACGCCGATCCAATTCCCGCGTACTTCATGTCTTTACGCAAGCACTGTTGTTGTGATACTGTCGCGCATTTCCATCGCGGGGGTTGGTCTGTGCGTTTTATTTTCCCCACTATGTCTCATCCACCCTACTGCTACACACACACATACAGGCAAGGAAAGCGAGTCAGCGAGGGTTTGTTTTGATGCATACTGTTGTGTCGTCTAAAAACCCGGTGGACCCGAAAAGTGGAATTGACCAACCCAACGATACGGCGGTGGTGAATTGAATTTGAATTTCATCCCCCGTGCGCGGAACAGATACACCCCGGAGGCAGATTGTTGATGTTGCTTTACCGTAACAACGAAATGTAGTTTTATAAAAACAAAGCTACAAACACAACAACAAAGAATACCGGAAACGCGTGCCGAGTGACATAAAAAGACGGGGGAAAAACTAGGGAAAGGCAAACAATGTTTTTCCAAACAAAAAACCATAATAAAGCTCAGGCAAAAGTGGCTATCGTTGTCGTCGTTTGTTGTCACATAATGAAAGTAACCATTTCAAACACAACATTGTAATTGAGCAAAAGAGTTGGGAATTTAGTAACAGAAAAAAAATGGAGAGATGAAACAGAGCAGCTTAAATCATGCGATTACTGCAAATGTAAACATGCACTCCGTTCTCCGTGTTGTTTGTGTGTGAGTGAGTGTTGAAACACAGTGAGGCGACGGTCAAAACTGGGCTGATGATTGCATTCTCACTTTACACGGCTGGGAAGGTGAATTATGCAGGTGCTGCTTATTGTAATGCATCGGTGACATGGGAACGCCTGGTGTGCCTGGTAGAAGTCACACGCACACCATCCCAGTTCCAGTACGATAATGCATCCACACAGCCACACATTCTCGCATATGGCCGCCGTGAACAATTTCACCTGTCCGAAAAGGGGTGAAACAGGTATGCGATGCGTAGCGTGCGTAGTAGTGTGCGTGCAGACGACTTTGTTTGTATATTCTAGCCGATGTGCAGGGGTTGCGTTTACTAGGGCACGGGTTTTTGGATTATCGAGCCCAAATATTCGGGAAAAATCCCTCTCGAAAGAGACGATCCTCGGATGTCATTAGATCGGCACCGTGCTAATGAAGACTTAATGGCGTAAACCGACGACGACGTTGCTGCTGACAGGTGCTAAACAGGTGTTCCCCCCCCCCCCCCCCCTCAGTGCGGCACCACACGATATCACTCACCTGGAACTTCTTAATGCTATCTAACTGATCCGGTGTCGGTTCGAGGACCTGGCCGATATGCTGGTGCTGTGATGCGTTCGGCACAATCTTACGATCTGGCACTTGGGGAGCTGGTACTGGTGCGCGATTGGTGAGCCGGCCGTCCTTCTCTATCCGCAGATGATCCCGTGGCGGTGGCACCGGTTTCGTCGTCGACCCATTAAGCTACACCGAGACAGAAAGAAAGAGGGGCAAAATTGTCACAAAATTTAGGATTAAAATCAAACTGATCTTCAATAGGTGTACGGTCTGTGGTGATTTGAAAGATTTTTTATCTACATATTCTAAAATAATACTTGTGCTGCTCGTCACCAAACCAAAAACAAACCGGGCTCCGTACCGAAAACTTGATCGTTGGAAAAACCCTCACACAATACGTTACAAACCACCCAAGAACTCCCGGACGTGTGAAATTGAGCTCGCTTTCAAGAGCACTGTAAAGAACTACACGCAGGAACTTCTTTCGCGGAGGAAGTATAGGAGTGTCATAACTTGGCGTAATTCGTTCTGCAATCGCATTATCCATGTCGGAAGAAATCCGGGCGAAACTTAAGGAGGATAGTGAGAAGGGAATGCTTTAAACCCAGATGTAAAATAAGAAATTTAGGATATTTTGTGCGTAGTGTAATAATGTTGTGATTGTCGGTATGCTTTCTTGATGCAAATGAGACCAATCGAAATTAACATTTCAAAACAAGATGGAACAAGCAATTAATGAAAAACCCTGTCTTATCTGTTTCCTGATTGTTGTCAAGCTAATTTTCCTCTTCGCTCAACGGCATATCCTAAGGTCATGCCGCTAGACTTACTGATACTTGTACAGCACGGAAATAGAAAAAAGGTTGTCTTTGAAGGAAACGATTCCGATGGGATATGATCCTCGATCCGGACCCGTGTAAAGACCGGCGTCGGTATCATCGTGGCAACGGTTTGCCCAAGCCAATATAGAGATAGAATTGAACAAAACAAAAATAGAACTATTTTGAAGCATGAAAAATTACATTCAAGTGGTATTTTACTATTTCTACTCTTATCGGAATTTTACGACAATTTAATACTTTTGAACTACAATAATATGCTAGCTATTTCTATGTTTTTGGTGTCTAAATTCTTAAAATCAAAACTAATTAAGCTGATCGTGTGTGGCACTACGTGTCTAAGGATGCAACTAAACGTACCCATGATCTTTAACTTCAAGTCCGGTTACTCTACCATTTGGACATTGCATACGATCGTGTACGATGGGTTAAAAACTACACGTGAGATGGGTGCATGCGCCTGTGTGAATGTGTGTTGTGTGGGTTGTGTCTTGCTTTATGCGAGTTTACATAGTTTTACATGGTAAACTAATGAAAAAGAGTAATAAACACACAAAAAAAACCGACAACGGTAAAACCCCCAAATCTAGTGGGAAGTGTGTGAAATGGATGGAAGGAAAAAAGAAAAGAAAAACGGAACGGACAAACCAAAAAAACAAAAACCAAAATTATACCTCGTTTCGCGCCGGCGACTGTGATTGCGGTTTGGGCTTATCAATGGATTCGCTGGATGAGCATGATTCTTTCTTTCGGATAGCGTCTTTAATGATCAGGGGCTTGGGCGGCGGATAGCGCGGTGGCCCCTTAACGATCTCGACAAAGCTATCCGGCACGTCGACGGGCAGCTCCCGGTGCGGCCCAACATCATCGTACTCGGGCGGTCCGAGATCACCCGACGACGATGGCGACGTGCTGCGGTCGGTGCTGAGCGAACCACGCAGATCAACACCGCCGGCGGTGTTGATGGTGGAGTTGTGGTGCTGCTTCCCGAGCAGCGAACCACCGTACCCGTGCAGGGACGTTTCGAACTCGCTCGTTACCGAACCGAGCGACGAGGGACCCTTGCTGGAACCGCCACCGCCGACTCCCCCCTTCTTTACGTACTCCTGGCTACTGTCCAGCGAGGAAAGGTGCCGATCACTGTACGAATCGAGCGGTTCCAGCTCGAGGGATACCCCACCGACGCCACCGTTCGCCGGGTGATGATGGTGCACCGAGGCCGGTGGTGGAGGATGATGATGAAGATGATGGTGGTTGTGATGTTGCTGTTGTTGATGATGATGCTGGTGGTGCTTCGCAACCTGAGGCATTGCGTTGGAAACGTGATTTACCTGGGCGGACGCGGGTGTGGCGGGTGTTGCGGGACCGGTCACCGCCGTCGTACTGCGTGGCGGTGGATAGCGCGGAGGCGTTTTGTTTCTGGCTATGAACGATTCAGGTACATCGACAGCCATTTCCCGGTGTGGTCCTAAAATTATGAACGTTGGGAAGTCATTAGATTATTCGGTCCACAACATTTCGGCGAGCGATCTCTTGCCATGTACATACCATTGTCCTGGTTTGCCGCCAACATATTGTACATCTCCAAGTCCTCCTGATAGTCATCAATAGGTATGGAGGGCTTCAGGGTGTCATCACCGCCCAGCACCACGATGCTGGAGCCACTGCGTCTGCGAGGCCTGCGAATGATCAAGAAGACCCAAAGGAAGCGATATTAGTTTTTGAACCAAAGAAAGATGAGGATCACCGTTTGCCTAGCATTAAAAGCTGTGTTGTCCCCATATACATCTGTTCAATCTCTAGAAGTCATATAAACATAACAAAAACTCTCAAAAAGTTCATTTCCGCTCCTTCTCAGAACGATAACGACATGTTGAGCATTCCTCAAAACATTATTCATTGTACGGAGCTTTATTCACTTGCTGGTTAATATCCGTCTAATTTATCTATAAGAGTTCTTTGGTGTGAGAAAAAATGGACACCAGCCTGGTATGGGACATAACAAGCAAAAGAAAACAAAACTTGGAGGGATGATCGTTGCAATCGTCGAAATGATGAATGAAAGTTCTGTTACTTTCGGTACAGAGGACCCATGGAGGAGATGTACCTATCCATGTTGTAAGGTATGCAGCATGACTCCATTCCTTCCCTTTTCCCGATCCCTGTTTTTTTTTTGTGAGTCAACGGAAAAAGGGACTTAAGCGGTGTTTTGTAGCGTTGTTTTTTTCTGTATCTCAATGCTGCCATTCCATCATATGCTCCCGCTCGATCTACATTTGCTCTGTTATGGACTCTTACGGCAAAAGAAACGTGTAAGAAAGAAAAGTGAAAAAAAAAACCACAACGCTACAAATCCACACAACAACCGCATTCTTGGTCAATGAGGCAATCTACTGCGCCTCGGTAGGGACGATAGATGCGCAAAGAAGACGCAAGACCGCACGTCTAAGAACGCTTGTTGTCTGTTCTTACGCTAAGGGTAAGACCTGTGTGTAGAACATACAAAGGGAATCGCACCAATACGTAGATCTCGGGACGGAAACATGTCCGTAGGCAGGAAAAAAGGTATCGTGAGCGAGTGAGCGCCTCCTTCGCGTGGTAATAGGTCCATGGAATACAAAATGAACCTGTCTCCTGCATTACCTGTCCCGCCACGCAGGGTACGGTGTGGGAATTTTAAATTATTCCTTACTCGACTTGTTCCGTCGACCTTACGTGGTGTCGCACCGTCTCGCTCTGGTGGACAAACAGACTACTTGATTCCCTTTTGCGTTCCCTTCCCATCCCGAAAACCTCGAAACTGGTAGCGGAAAGATCCCAGAGTGACATTAGAACTTCTAGCGTTCCCTTCGGCTGATGGGAACAAATCGTCCACCCGTGCTACCAGGAGGACCCAGAAGAATAGCTCTCGCTAGTGCGATGATTGTTTATTGTTTTATGGTGGTTGGGTTTTCTGGATGAGACGAAAAATTCCCAAAACTAAGTTCTCTTGGCGGAGGTTTGGATGGTCTTGCCACCATGATCTTACTGCTCAGCTGGAACTGGCGATTTTGGCTGCAAATTTTCGGCCCAACTGAAATACAAAATGACCGATCGTGCTCAAGTTATTCAACTTGCTAGCGGTGGACGTCTTCCATAATAAAGCAATACACCTATTCCATTGTCTTGTACCGTTCTGCTTGACATGCACGATCGGTAGCGGAATGCCGCAAGGTCCCAGGGTTGTGGATTAAGATCCAGTCCAGCAGGCAGTTTTTGTCCGAACAGTCGGAACCTACTTTGAAGATTGCACTACGCGTTATCTGCGCTGGTTGATCGTGTGCGACGGGTCTTTGCGCCATCCAAGAAGCCAACTAATTCCAAAAATGCCACACACCATGCGAGACAGAGATTGGAGGATGGGTGTACGGGTAGGTGCTGGACAAAATTAATTTCACGGTTCACAAATAATTTATCGACTTCCTCTCCATGTGAACGAAACACGATGGGCGAGATTTTTATTTTGTCGGAGCCTACCAACAGAGGCAGGTTGTGTCCAATATGGCTACAACCGGAGCAGGTTGTAGCGCTCGTGAAGGCAAAGAATTGGCTCCGTGGCTCAACCCCTTTCAGCATGTGGAAAGTCGAATCGAGTGCACACCCGTCCGGACACCGGAAGTACGTTAAACAACGACAAGATACGAAGAAAAAGAGATACGAGGGTGTGGGGTTTTTAGTTGCGGATGAATGCGGACCAGAAATCGGTGACGATCGGAGGAAGCACAACTGCGGCAAAACATGCGCACATTTGCGTTATTGGAGGGAAAACGGCAGCACGATCGAACACTTCCTCCTATCCGTGTTGGGGAGGGTATCGTATTTTTGCAGTCATCCGTTTTGAAGTGTGCGAGATCACGCGGAAATTTTGAACACGAGCGCATCCGTACGATCGCGCATGATATCGTTGCAACCCTGGGAGTGGTGGGATTGCATTCAATTCACCACAATACTGGGCTGGAGGGAGGTTTGTCTGAAAGGAGATTGCAAACAGAGACCCGAAACAGAGAGGAAAAGTCATCACGCAATGAGGAGTGTCATTGGACACGAGGGGGTAGTACGATTGGGGCGTCCACTTCCGGTCGCGAGATCAATCATCAATCGATCGACATAATAGGCACCCTGAGGTTTTGTGTGTTTGTGTGCACTCGGAGTAATAGGCTTAGATCATGGTGTGTTTTTTATTTGATGATCTGACAACGATAGACTTGGGAAACCGCTCCCAGTTGACTTCAGCCGTGCGGGATAGGAGGGTAACTTGCAATTTGACACGCACACACACACACACGATGTAAGAAGAAATGGAACTGCGTGGAATGAAAGAGCGCAATTTCCTTTCCCCGAGTTTTTCCAAAACTTCCACAACATGATCAATTTCTCGACTCGAAGAAAACACCAAAACAATCAAAATCAGTATGTGCCCTGTGTGTGCGTGCGTTGTGTTTGTTTGTTCTACCGATGGCAGGATCTTTAATCCTAGTGCAAGGAAGGCCGAACGGAACGGTATGTGATTGGTGTGTATAGAGTTACCTGTGTACTATTCGCCCCTTTTTTTTTGGCAAACACAAAAGGGACGAATAACCATGGGAATAATATTTACCTCCCCCATTAAGAGGATCGGTGTCTGTGTCCGGACATTCCATTCGTGTAGTTTACCGGTAGAATTCAGGGCAGGATTTTGCCTTGAAGGACAACCATATAGGACTGAGCTGAGTCTTTGTTAGTAATGGTTAAAGAAAGGTGTGTTCCTTCATCGTTGCAAGTGAGTACAAATGCTAGCCAGTGAGATTGCATGTAAGTGGCGTGAGATTTGAAGTTTTTTAAGGCAACGGTTCCATCAATTAGGATTAAAAGAATTGGAGTTTTCATAAGGTATTGAAGATGAACATCCTGATTCGACAACGAGGATCTTTTGAAACATTGAAAGTATCGATCATTAATTCACTTGATTCGAATGGCTGGGAAAAATTCTAGAATGAAAGAGAGAAAATATGTCTTCCAGAATAATTTTCTTTGACTCTGAATGTACTAGTTATGGAAGAAGTCTAGTCGAGCGTTGAATTCTGACGAGATCACCAGCAAAACTCCCAGTTATAAATTTGATCTGAATTGAATTGCTCCCAAATTCTATTCTAATTGTAAATACCCAAATTCTAAAACCAAATTTTTGATACAGTCAGTCTGAAGTTCATCAAATTGAAAATTATACGAGTCATTGTTCCATCCAAAAATGAACCTCCATCTTCAGAGATCGTTCCTCAACAATAAAGTTATGTGAAATACCGCATACACCTAATCCCAGAATATTGTTCCCTTTTTCCGACAAATATTTTAATCCTTTCCCTTGGTGACACCTTCTCGATTGTTTCCGACCGACATCAGTGACCTCGGAGAGGATAACGACACCCAAGAACAATGGGAAGACTCTAAGAAGCTAATTTACGACGACTTAGCCGACTGGATAGGCTCCAAAGACCTTTACGATACATCTCACTAGAAGCTCCTACTTTGTAGCATCTTCTTAAAAGAGCATCTCCGGTAGCATTCTAAGGCCTTTCTGTTGAGCCCTGTTTGGCTTGATCGCTTCATACGAGTCACGCCATCTCCATAACAATGAAAGGGCACAAGATGGCTGTCGTAGTTATGGAAGGGATAATGGATTCCACTCGTTCCACCGATCGGATTCGATCATAAAGTCATCTTGGCGCTTTGTTCGGCTTAGAATCGCCCCTGCCTGGAATGCTTTGCTAGGAATGGAGCAATGCACATGAAGCATGCTCTCCGAACTATCGCTGTTTTGTAGAAGTTTTTGGAGTGAAAAAAATAAATGGCACCACGTACAGCGTGTATGCCAGGCGTCAGTTAATTACCAATGCTTGAGGATCCTCATTTTGTGCCGCTTGTCGGGGATCCGTCACACGAGGTCGCACATGCAGGCAGGCAGACAGTAACACTTGTGTGCGCGTTGCACTTGCATGCGTTCCACGCTGTCGTTGTCGTCGTTACCGTCGCAAGTGACGTGCATTAAGCGATGGCTGGATGCACTTTTCCGATTCCGTTCCGTTGCCGTCTGGATAATTTGCCTGCTTGACTATTTTGTAGTTTTCGTTTCACTGCTTTTATCTGCCTCTTCGGCCGTATAGTGTAGTGGCACTGTGAATTGCGGCGTGCAGTTTCACCGCTCGTTGTGTTATAATTATAATTTTTGTTTTGCTACTCTTCCACAAACGTGGTCTCTGGTTGCACTTATCGTATATGCAACACGAATATGATGATTGCACATTCGTTTGCATGTACGGACATACACACACACACTCGCACCACGCTCACTCACTTGGGTCGCTTTCTTCTGCGGGGGTAGGTTTTGATTGCAATTCGTTGCACTTTTTTGTTGTTGCTATTCCACCCCCTACCAATCGGACCGCTTAGCGTAATTTGCTTCTTCTTGGTCAATTTCCTTACGCATTCCACGCCGTAAATGGACACACTTGTACGTACACAGACACTGTTTTTGAAGGAGATACATATATATATATATATATATAGAGAGAGAGAAGGGATTGAGCTAGAAATTCCAAACCCTCAAGCCACAAGAAAGAGTGTGTGGAAGGCGTTTTTTTGTACATTCACTAAAGCCAGGCCACAACTCAATGGTAACGGAAGAACTGATGATCACACCGGAGACGTGCTTTGATGCGATTGATTTCTTATTTCGATGGAAAGCCTCGAACGTAAAACCTGAACAATTGAACGACGATCCGTTCCGATGCTAGCAACGGCAAAGTTCACCTTCACACACCTGTGTCGAGAGACTCTATATACTCAGGCGGAAACGATCACAATGTCAAACGTTTTCACCGATCACGCTGTCAAACGTAAATGGACCAATTTCGCGCCAAGTCAGCGTTGGGCAGCGTTCAGGTCCTCAACAGCGTCCACTTACGTTCCAAACGGTGATCACATATCGTCCATGCAGACTTTCACCCGCCTGACGTTCTTGGCCACCATCAATGCACCAATGTTCGAAATATAACACGCCAATATATCTAGCTTGGATTGACATTACTAACTAGTTCACAGTCACAGCCAAGGGCATGGGGGGATCGAAGTGCAAAATTTGTTATTGTTTTGAAAGAGATTTGTTTACGTCGGTAGCGTGCTGTAGAGTGAACCTTCTCACGATGGTTGTAGCAGCTTTGATTGATCCAACAAACCCGTTCAGTTGCTATAGGAACCGCACGCGAATACCGTTGGGGCTACGGGTTTCTGCACTGCTGTGGACAGGTCAGGGATAGGCACACACCTTGGAGCGGAAATGCAGTGAAATTCCAACGTCCACACACATGTATGCATGGGCATATGGGCGTATGGCGGTTCCCGCAATCGGGAGGGCTGGCAAACCGGTCTCTCGCGAATAGTCGTCGACGGGCAAAAGGAGCAGGTCAAGCACCGGTATTTGCAGCGGTTCGTAATTACACCGTACGGGGGCTCGCGGTTATTTATTTGTTTCCCGCTTTTAGGTTAGTCCTTCTCCTCACTTCTTCATCGGAACTGATCAGATGGGAAGTGTCTTGGGATATTGGTTGCATGGGGAGATCTACTAGGAGATAGTCAGTTGTTATTATTTACTCTGCCACTGGACACTAACCACAGGACAGCCAAAGCACACACACACACACATCGGAGACGACTTTGTGTAATGACCCGCTGTCAAACGTTCAATTACCGAGGATGGGCACACAGTAGTGTCCTCGGTATCTTCACTTTCAAACGCGAACTTCACTACTTCAAACGCGGGACCATCGTTTCGCACGATACGTGCGATTTGACACTTGACCACATTGGCAGTTGGCAATTCACTACCGAGACTTCAAATGCATGGGCACGTTTGCGGGCTCCACTAACGATTACCAACCTATAGGCGCAAGGTCCTCTTTTGCCCTACACTACTGACTCTCAAAACCAAACACACACACGACCGTTCACTTTCGTTCCAAGCCGAAGAATGAGTGACTGGTGCTGTGTGGTGAAACGCTACACCCTCCACGGGTCGGAAGGCATGCGAAACGAAGAAGACAAGGAAAAAAGAAGGTGTATGCGTGTGTCTGTGAGCCTGTGTGCATGTTCCGGCGGCAATCGGGGCGTTTGCTGAGCCTGCTTTTCCCCACCCAGTTTCCCTTACCTTACCCTGTGTTCCCTCCCTTTTCACGCCCGTCATAGCACGCTGGCCATCTTCACCCCCGCACCAGGTATGCGGTGCTTCCCTGCCCGGGAAGCGGTGAGTGTGGTACAGGTGAGAGAAAGAGATGGTACGAACCCTTGTGTAAAATGACGGGTGCGTTTCAAAGTGAAGGCTCTCGAAGCCTTCCACGAGACGTTGGACGCGGGACGGCCTGTTCCTTCTCATCGGAAGCGCAGACAGGGCAGACGTGCAGAAGACGGCAAAGACAACACCGTGACCTGCACCGTAAAATCATCCGCTAGTTATATTAGTGGCATAAACTTGATACATGTTCTTGGTGTGTAAGCCGTTAAAGAAAAGTTTGTCGGGTTTTTTTTTATTGGGTAGAAAAACACGATAATATCTTTACAATTTCAAGGAGATGTGACTTCATAATCCTATTCGTGTTTTGTAGAAACGTTGGAAAAATCGTTGCTTACAGGAAACGATTAAAGTTAGTGAACGAAGTGTAGAAGAAGGCAGAGCAGAGTGACAGCAGAGATGAAGACTTCCTTATTACTATGCTGGATATTCTAGATTGCTTTACAGTGTCAAAATTATTCGCTTGGGAGAGCTTTATATCTGCTAAGACTGCTTAGAATGTTCATTTTTGCTTCAAATTCGCAAAAGTACATTTACTCAACAGCTCGATCAACTAAAAATCTAGACGTCAGTTGCCATTCACTTTCAAAAATTTAAATCCAACGGTAGCAATGTTATACGTTCGTACGTTATTTGTAGCGTAATTGTATACCTTATAACCAACTGGCCTAGGGCTCGGTGTACGTGCAAGAAAGGGAAGCAACATGGCAACTTTCTTCCATTCTCCTTTGGACGGGTTTGTCTTGGCTTCATGCTCATCTAGCTATCATATCTCTAGCCATATGACCCACCGTCTTCGACCGTGTAGAGGAAGCCCCACACACATACGCATATAATCGTACTGTGTGGCTCACACCTGTACTGGCTAGCAAAGGGATCTCAGGGATACCGTCTGTTGTGCTCGGTTTACACACACTTGTCAATCGCAGGCCACAGCAAAGCAATGGAACGTTTTTGGAGAGGAATCAGAAATAAGTAGCCAATGGTTTGTAAACGTCAAGATGGCTAAAGGATGCTGTGAGCCCCTGTTGCGAATATGTTTTTGGGGTTATTGGGACTCCCTTCTGGCATAAAAAATGATATAAAATAAAACCAAGATACGCTTTCTTGTTTTTTTGTACTCAAACCACCCGCATGTCCATTCCATTCAATGTGGCGGCACATCTTATCCGTCTCCCGAGATCGGAGCAATGTATTTCTATTTAGTTTTACCAATTCCATTGCCGGATTGCTTTCTACGTTTTTTTTCATCAGTTGCAAACGGCACAGAAGGATAATGTTTACTTTATCCTCATTGCACGGTCGGCCAGAGCTCACTCGTGAGGCCTCTTATCGTTATCCTTAGTCACCTAGGATCTGCCCCAGCGGCTATTAAACATTCAAACAAACGACATCATCATCACACACAACGCCCGCCTGTGACACGACCGTACAGAAGGAACGACCACCTAATCCACCTAGAAGACGACGAAGCACCGGAGGTTGGTTCGGTCTATGGAGGGAGCAACGGTTTTGGGCAGCAATAAACACATGCTGTTTTGTGAGCTGCTAGAAGTGTGTGGGTTTTTGGTGGGGTTTTTTCTCCTTGTTTTTGGGTAGTTTCGTTTTAGGCCCGGCAAACGATAATTACGAGATGTGTGACCACTAGATGCTGAGACTTCACAGTTAGATGTGTGACCAGTGTGACATCCTTTTTCGGTGCCGGTGATGGAAGGTGATGTACACAGCACACTCAATTTGCTTGGCTGGCAAAATTGGGTCGCCGGAGTATGGTAAAGCAGCGGAATTAATAGGCATCAGGTAGCACACAGTGCAGTAGCGAGATTCGTCGAGCCAGTGTGAGATGCTCCGAGTCCACCGCTGGAATGACGATATGAATAAGAGATAACCTCCGGCAAACATCGTTTCGAACGCATGAATGGTACGAGTCAGAAATATGTGTACACATACAGGCGTACACACACAAACGTACATCACGAGGAAAGGCCTTTGATACGCTTGGTTAGATGGGAATTTGTTTGCGAATGGTTTCAGCGTAAAAAGCGAACCGCATTAAAAATGTCACTCCGGCCAAGATGCCGGCTTTTTACGGTAGAGCTGGTACTTTGCAAGAGCCGTGGACACGAGCAATGAGGTAACGGTGGACGGGGGTTTGGGAGGGTGGAAAAGAACCAACGACACAGTCGAGGTGAGTGATTATTTCCCAGCAAATGATTGATGCGCCCTACCCGTGAGCCCGACTGCTCCGACCGAGTGCGATCCAGAGTAATGTGGCTGCTGACGATCGAGTAGTTGCTCTCTACCCGCACCTATATATCCACGCACGGGGGCTGTATGATGTATCGTGACGTGTTCGAGATCTTCGGTCTCCCGGACTGAAGAACCACTCGAGACGAACGCATGGAACGGTTCCGGCACCGCACGTCAAGTATGTGAAGTGATCCATCCTCGGTGAAGAGGTTTGTTTCCTTGTACGTTGTGCCCGGTTCGCCATCGTTGACTTGCTTTCAAACCACTCCACAACACCTTGCTCCTAAACCTCTAGTCCGCTTCCTGTCCGCTTAAAAGAGAATCCAATGACACCTTTTGGCGTGTCGTTTCCCATTTCTCAGACAGCACTCCGGGAAAAAGACGGGAGTGCCCGCCGCGGAAGACGTTTAATAAGATGTTGTGCATCATTGCGTTTTTTTTTTCAGACTAAACAATTACCGGCAGCGGGGGCTTTTCCTTCGTTCCCCGATGTGGATGGAATTCGATTCCCACGCAAAATAATCCACCAAAAACACCCAAACAGACCATCTCCAACAAACGGCGGTTACCGCATCGACACAATGCGGCAAGTTAATTTGGGGCCCTCTCCCGTCATGTCTCCAATGCGTCGTGCGTCGTTGAACGGGACATAGACAACAGTCGAAGGAGGACGATTGAAAGGAAATAGTTTTGGTCGTACATCTTGTCTTTGATTCGTTTTTTTGTGTGTGTATATTATTGGTACGTGGTTTACAATATGTGTAAAGTCAACCCATGGGACGCATGGAGATGCTTCAAGCGGTAATCATTTTATATCCTTTTCACCCAAGCCCAAGGGATCGGAAATCGGTCAATGGAATCTTCAGCCAAACCGCCTACGACCAAACGACGAATCGACGTGTGCGTTGTTCGCATTTAAATTTCCATTTAAGACAACAACGACCCACGACGACGACGACGACTATGGGTACGGAGTAAATTCAGGAATCGTATAACTGTCTGAGAAATGAAGTATACAAATAACTCTGACACATCGGTTAAGTGGGAATCCCAGCCTACGAGGTACGGGAAAGGATTTCGCATTAAAATTCACGATTATTGGGGCATTGTTTTGCGAAGGATTGATGTATCACAATTAAGGCAGTATTTGTCTCGGGGGGTGATGCTTGGAAAGTGTACACTCCTTAAGGGCGGAAGAATATGCTAGCCGATAGTGAATAGAAATTGACACTAATGGGTGAAGATTGATTCGGCTTTTTGAATGTGAAATATAAAATGCAGTGGTTTCTGAACTTAGGCTCTTTTACCATAAGCTTTAAATTATTTCCATATCTATTAAAACAAAATTTCGAGGAAGATCTATTTTTGAAATTTAAATATTCTGATGTCTTCACGTGACATGTCTGGCGAATAATCATATTTGGACAGTTCTTCTATAGTGAGGACTTAGTATCCAACTACGTGCTGCAAAAAAGTCTAGCGAGCAATTAGAACAATGGCCGGGCATGAACTTCGCAGGTCGTAAGGTAGGGGAAGATTTCTGATAAAATAACTAAAAATTGGGTAACATTCACTTCAGACATCCTTATCCCAAACCATGCACTAGTTTAATCAAACGAAAGCACCATTAATCCCCTATGCAATGGTCCTGGCGCAACAAATAACCCAACAACATTGGCATCCTAAATATAGGCGTAAAGATAAGCAACATCCCAAGAGAGATAGTGTACGCGTGCAACTTACCGATTTTCCTGGCGAAGATTTTGATCTCCCAGCAGAACTTCGGTACCACCGCGCGATATGTTTCCGCTCGACTCGTACTGTGGTTCGTCCTGCGGCTCGAGCTCTCCTTCGGACAGTGTAGCCAGCTGAGAAAATTGCAATTGGATAAAAATTAGGTCAATTTAGCTCTCTCACAAATTCGCATCCAAAGCTATCTATTTTGGACGCTAGTTTTATACGAGTCTACTACGCCCAGCTTCTGTTCCCTATTCCCTACCGGTTACAGATCTACAGAAAAGTGTAGCAAGACGGTTTTTACCTCTCGCTTGGAACCATGACCGTTCGCTAGGAAGGTGTTAGTTAGATTACTATAGTAACTGTTGGCGGTTGAGTCAAGCCCCTGCGGCTTGCCAATATTGCTGGTGAGGTTGTTGTTATTTACAAGACTGGGGTGCAGATGGTAAGCGGACGCGGATCCGGACACGCCGGCCGCACCAAGTGCTAGGGTGTTATTGTTGTTAGTGCCCAGGCCCGGCTGCTGGCCGTCGGAAGCGGTCGAAGACGGTGGTCCCTTGAACGCCCCGGAGGATGTCCCCGTTGGGCCGAACGATTGTCGTACGTTCGCGTACCCGCTGGCACTGCCGTCCGTGCTGACGTTCACCTGCATTCCGGGTCTAGTGGTGCTGCCGGTAGTGGCGGTAGTGCTGGCCAGATTCGTGCCGCCGCCATTGTTGTTGGTTGCGTTCTGCTGCGTCTGCACACCGGCCGTACTGCTGCTGTTGTTGTTGATGGTATTGTTGTTGATGTTGTTGTTGGACCCAGCGGTAAAAGTAGTTTTTACACCTGCCGTCACCGTCGTGCTGGTGTTGGTACCCGTAACACTGTTACTCGAGAGCGACGTCACATAGATTGGGGATGCTTCCTTCAGGAAGCTTAAATCTTGTGTCGCACCCCCCTTCGCTTGACTTTGCTGATTGAGCTGTTGTTTGGCGTTGAGGGTGATGGGTGGGTGGCAAGCAAAAGTAGGGAGACAAAAGACAAAACAGACACCCGATTACAACCGGACGACAGTGTACGAAGACGAAGGCACCCGCTCTTAAGAGCGGATGGGGCGTGATACTTGCTTTGATCGAAAGCTGTGACATGTCGACCGGTGTAATCCGCTTGAGCGCGGACAACCGCTGGAGACGCTCCCGGGCCTGCTGCTCGACCGCGATGACAAACGCATCCTGTACGGCATTTCCCAGCTCACCCGCTATTAGCGGCACGTTACAGACAAGTGGACAGGAAGAAAGTAAACCAAAAGACACATACATACACTACTGGTCAATCCATCATATCTCGGACAGTTTGTGGCGGAATGTTGTACACGCGGAGTTCGAGGATACACGAGGGCTGGTGCCCGTTTATCATCAGTGTCGTATGGAAGCTCCGTTATCTGGCGCATATGATACGTGACGCCCCCCTTGCTGACGCGTGTGGATGTCAGAACGACCCACCTCAGATCTCGTAGGCGTGTGTGTGTGCCGAGGGTAACTGATTTATATGTGACACATTCCACTCGACTGCTTCTGCCTTTGTTCTGGACGCCGGGGACTCGGTGCCGGAGCACCACAGTAAAATGGCAGATGGCTTCTCTCCGATTCCGATCGGGTTCTATTTTAATACCCTAACGGCCCATTTGATTGGTGGGAGCCCCATTTTATCCAGGGAAGTTGTGAAGAGTATGCTGGTGCGGAGATTGTAATATGCCCATTCAACCACGATGCTACGAATGCTGATGAATGCCTTGCCTGTGTCTCGTTTCCCCCTCCAAGCCCTCAAGTTAGACCCATGATTGGGGACACATTTTATTTGTGTTTCAAGGTAAACCGTTCATCGGTTGTAAAACAAGCCGAGAAATTACACCGAACCGGCACGGGGGAGACCTGCAAATGCACTATCGATCGCATTAACATCAATTGGGTCGGTGTTTTGATTTACACATGCTGTCGAGATTATAGCGTAAGCTTGAGCAGTAAAATGCATACGCGTGGTGGACGCATTTTTTCCCTAGATTTTTTTTTTTCGGGTGGATTTCATACAGTACACAAAGCCACGTGTTGTAGTCAAGAGGCAAGGGAAATCCAATTAACAACATCCGGTGAAAAGAAGGTGTCACAGGGGAGGGCTGACTTTTTTTCCCTGAACGATCAGCTTAACCGTCTGAGGGACAGTGACCGTGTCGTTTGTATCGATTAGCTGTAACGGTCAGGCTAACCTATTCTTTCCAACCGTAACCATTTTGTTGCCATCTTTACGTTGACTATTTCTGGCCAGTACTAGTCGATAGGTGACCGATCCAACCTCGATTCTTTTCGCCACAATTTGTACTATTAATAGCGAACAAAAAGGGTTTTACTCGGTGCGGATGTTTTGGGATGTGCAATCGAATTTTTTCCGCCATTTTTATAGCCACCTATCTTGGAGAACATGCCACAAAATGGAGATGTTGCGTGAGGTAGTGTAAAGTGGATGGTAGAATGTGTTGCCGCAATCCGTACAATGAGGCATTGCATTGAAGCCTGGAGCAATAGTTCGTGAGTTATCTGCAAGTTGCTAAATCGTTTATACGTTACAACGCTTAGTATCCTCATGAACGTTTACAGTAATCGTTAGTTGGGTTAATGTTTAATGTAATCATTATCTTCTACTCCGACCACCTGGGCACAGCTCGCTTCCCTTTTCCAATTAACGCATCTAAAGTGGTGTTTAAAATAAGGGTAAAATTATCATACCTATATCCGACAAGTAGTAGCAGCAGTACCGGGTTGATATGGTACTTAATCGAGCAGTGCCGGGTACACGGGTGCCATCACTTTTCGGCGCAAGGTAAACGCATAAAATCGAACGATCGTAATTAAATGACACCTTTCACTAGTGTGACAATACACAGACACACCAAACCTCACAACGGAGCATCAGACGCTCTCAGAGCACCAACTTGCGCGACCGGCATTGAAGGTGAGGGTGGCCTGAAAAATATTTCATCTATTTCATAACATTTTCACTTTCCATGCAACCGTGATGATGATCATAACAACATCGCGCACACACGTAGACACACATAAACACACACGCGCATAGGCCGCACACAGTCGTTAAACATTAAGTGCTGCCGATCGGTACTCCAACTGAGCCACCCTTTTTTTCCTCTTTTTAAGCCCCCTGGAGAGGGAGGTTCATGTGGTACGTAATGATGGATTTTGTACACGTTTCACGGCACGTCACGTTCGCAATTGGTTCCCCCTCCCTGTTCGGGACTGCTACGCTTAAAGAAATTTACTGTGAGGACACGCGTAAAAAATTGGAACCCGTAAATTCGCAACAGAATCAAAGACGCATCACACTTTAAATACTGATCACAAGGATTGATCGGGCGCAGCTTTAGAGAGGTGTATATTTTGTATGCACTAACTGCAAGCGGTACGACTGCAAGTATTGCACTGTTAACAACACACCTCTCAGTGCTGAGTGGTCTCGTGATGCACCGCACACACACACACACACACACGCTCACTACCTAGTGGTTGGATTAATCATGCAACAGATATTCGAAATACGAGTCGTCGCCAATGTGCCACACAGCTGCACTTCGTTGGTAGCATTCTTTGCATGCTGACTCACCCCTGATGCAAAGACTTTGTGTATGTGTAAACACGTTTCTTGCGAGTTGGTTGTTTTTTGTTTTTTTTTTTGTGTTTACCCTGCTTGTTGATCGTTGAAGTCTTCCTGTACGACTTCCGAGGTTCCGATCGCTCTGATCGTCACTGAGAAAAATAATCTCTCCCATACGTGGAACGAATTTTCACATTTCCCCAACTAGCCCCCCCCCTTCGCCAGCAGAGACATGTGACGTCGACACATTTGTTGTTGTTGTTGTTGTGGCTCCACTCGAGATACCACAATTGGGACGCCCAATATCGATGAGGCTCTCCCAGTGTCTTTGTCTCTCGCTCTCTATCTATCTTGGAAGGGAAATGCTCTATGTCTCAGTCCCTCTCTCTATACAGCTCTCCGTTGGCAGCCAGATGATGGCAGCATCAGCAACAACATCAGCAAGCGCCAACAACTTGACCCGCAACCGACGAAGACGGCAACATCGATCCCGACATTGATGACTCGACACGGTGCGCAAGAGTGTGCGATCGCACCCCACACCGAGTGTTGGGTTGTTGATGTGTGTGTGTGCGTGCGAGTTTAAGTATGTTTAGGCCACCACAACCCGGAAAAGGGGAGGATAGGTTGGTCGTAAAAGATCTTCCAAGATTACAGGCGAAGATATGGCTGAATCTCTAGAGCCCAGCACTACGAAGAATCTTTGCCTCAAGCATATGAATGTGACGTTTGCACTTGTTGGATGGACACAGTGTAGTTTTACTCGTGGGACCTCCCATTCAGTTTGAACCTACCAGTGTCCAAAACGTCAAACCCTACAGATGGACCGGAATGAAGGAATTTGCATACGAACTAGAGCTGTCACTAGTATTCGTCGTTTGCTTGGCTCGACTGATTAGAGCCTCGATGGAAGTTGCTACAGGTGACCTAAATTGATCGTACAGAGCGTTTGGAGCTCTCTCCCTGTATCTCATTAATTCTGTCAATTATCCCACAAGAGATGAGGTGATAAAAATGGCATATGATCGAGACACACAAGCTACACATTAGCAACATCAGCGAAGGAACCACCAGAACAACTGCACGTTAAAACATTTGCACACACATATCCGAATCGAAGCACAGGCACGTAGCAGTGCGTGTTGATTGCGCTACCGCACGTTGAAATGGCAGAATAGCCTAATAACAGCCACACTTTGCAAGGAACCACTACTCTGTATTCTCACAACTCGGACGTTCCTGGGCACGTTCGTACACGAACATTCTGGGTATATTTCGATGCTTACTGGCTTTTGATGCTCGAGGATTGTTGGGGATCAGTTTCGTAAGCTGATATGCCACGGATTCAACAAACCGGATACACACTGGGGGGAAAGGCTTTTTCGCCCGACCTTTACCCGTTTGTGACCGAGGGCGCGTTTACAACGGAAAAAAAAACCGGAGTTCGACACGTCGTCCACTACGGTATTCGACTACGGCTACGACTGGACTGGCGGTGTGTGCGCGCTGAGGTTACGCGTTCGCGTTCCGCGTACGTTCAGCTCTTTTCGCTCGCTGCTGTCCCTCTCTCGCATGCCAGCCCTTCCACCAATCAGTTCACCCCTTTCCGTTCGCTTCCGTGCTCCCCGGGTGTGCCTATTTTGACGTTCGAAACTGTTTGTGTGGAGAGTCGGGCAGGCTTGTGTTGCGCCGTACCCGCAAAACCCCACCAGTGAGGCTGTTGGTCAATTTTGTCCCTCCCGACCAACCCCGATCCCCTTTCCCCAACCCTTCCAACCCGGCGGGGTTTGTGTTAGCGCTGGACCATTTTTCCGTGTACCCCCGAGCCGAGGATGGAGCGGTCAGCGGATGATGACGATCAAACAGTGCTCGTGTGGATCCGCGTGCGCATGTGTGTGTGTATGCGTGGTGGAAAACCTGTTGTTGGCCTACAACCACCACCAGCGCGATGCGCGCGATATGCTCGAAAAACCCGTTTTCGTCGTACGTATGGAAGACACCCCCCAATCGTGGTATGTGCGTATAGGTGGAGTCTACCCGTTTTCTTCCACATACTGCCTCATCGCTCTATGCTCGATCGTTCTATCTCTTTCGGTCTGGCTGTCTCTCATGTTGGTAGCGTATTCTTCACACATCGCCCTATTGATAATGTTTTTGCGTTTAGGATTTTTTATCATAAAAATGGGATTTTTTTAATCTTAATTAATTTAGTGTGATACGTCCAAAAAGGTGAAAACTAATATTCGCTGAAAAGCAACATAGAAAAACTGAACGAAGATCGCGATCGGTTTTGTTGCAGCGCCCTCTATTGAGGAGTAGCGCAAATAAGAAATTTGAAATTTCCAACCAGCGCAGAAACGTGGTCGTATCATGCTTCAACCATGCGCCCCCGAAGCGTCTCCATACGACACTGAAGCTATTTTGCGTAGAAGAAGGAAACGCCTATCATCAGATTAGAATTTACCTAAGCGAGAATCACTTCGCCGCTTGACGCGCAGCTTTATCATGCACGACTGGATGCACTGCAAGGGAAGAAATTGAAATATTAATGTATATGCTCCGTGCTCCGTGTTTGGAAACACATTTGCCCCACATATGATAGTTTTCGGCACACTTTCCCCCAGTGAACTTCTCACCTCGTGTATGTGCTTGATAACCTCTGCACGGGGCGAATCCTCCAGCTTGCGCTCGTTCACGTCCAATATCTCGTCCGCCACTTCCAGGTTGTCCTTGTCGGCCGGACTGCCGTAAAGTTTGATTTTGCCATCGCGGCTTTCGACGAGAATGATCACGTACCCATTGAGCTCTACCACTTGCTGAAAGTTTGGTAAAGAGGCAGCGATTTATGGCGTTAAGTTGTGAGCAATGTGGGAAATTTTTCAATTTATTTATACACTCTACTGGATAGGCGAGTTTTGTGTCAAGAACAGTTGGTAAAATTGTGTTCAAATGTTCACCTACCTTCCCGGAGGATGAAGCGGCCGGTGGACCAGCAGCTGGCGTGGTCGTCCTTTGTTGCATACTTAGTTACGGGCTTTGCATGTGCCTCCGTATCAGCTCGTCGGTGCGAATGCTTTATCGATTTTCTCACATGGATGTAAAATGCAACCTCCCGGGATGCATTCGAACATTGGCAGAAGACGGAAAACGAGGCGGAACACACAAAATCAACAAATCATTTCCACTGCACTGATATATATACTCTTTTTTTTTCTTCTCCCTTTTTCAGCTTTTCACTCGCTCGCTTTACTCACTCGGCGTACGCACACACATATGAACACTGCTGATAATACCGCCCGTTCCTGCACACGCACACACCTATACACAGAAGTAGAAAGATTTTGTTTGCAAGGAATGAAGATTTGCACTTGTTGGAAATGGGAAGCTGTGCAGGATTTTCCTACGGTGCGAGACACACTTTACAAAAACTTGGTACCCGGGTTGAAATGATGGATTTCTTGTTAGGCTAGCAGTAAATTGAGATGTATATATTCTTCTCTAACATTAACACAAGATCCTTGCCGAAGGGTTTACAGGGATTCTGGATTTTTTTGAATAAGGAAATTAATCGTCCGTGAGGACCACCTTTTAACACGTCCTTGAGGGTTGTATTGCTACGTTAAAAAGGCTTGGTACTGAGTCACTTTAAAGTGGGACGGAACGGATGCCCTGGTGGCATCAATGAACCGAAACTCATCCCTGCTGACCTTGTTACTATTGGATCAACTTTCTGTTGCACACTACAACTGTCGCTAACTCTGTAGCTTTATCACCCATCCATAATCGAGAATTTTCATAACTTTAGGAAAACGTTCACCACAGACCGACCACTGGAAAGGAAAAAATCCTGAACGGACAAAATCTACTTTCGACACTTCCTTTCCACCCGACGCGAAGATACGCGGAGAAAACTTATCAACCTCGAAGGATGTTGTGCGCCCGAAAGCTCAGCAGATCAATACTCTACAATCTCTCGCGCGGACGGTTGTAGATACCTCAACCGTGCAGAAGCCCCCAAACGAGAGAGAGAGAGAGCCATATTGGTTGATTTTCCACCCAGCGTGTTTCGGAGTAGTACTCTCGGAGCGGTGTGGGTTTTCTCTTGTTGTCAGCATTTGTGCCTGATTGTACAGGACACACAAGATCTACCGCTGGGGGATGCTGCTATTCTTGGATGCTGGCAAGTTCTTCTGTCAGTGTGAGCAAGTGTGCGTGTGAAACACACACATGTAAGCAAGTAAGGGTTGAAAGGAATGTTGTGGAAAATCCACCTAAAAAAAAGACTCAATGCTCGTGTGTGATATTTTCATTGTTCTGAAAGTGAATTGAACCGTAAATAAGAAAACATAAGCAAGAAACTTTAAATGTTCATTTATAAATTAATGAAAATGAAATCGTTTATGCTACGCAAGAAAAAAAAAATAAAAAGTTTAGCCGCATTGAGTCACCCTGTGTGAGGTCGTGTCAAACGTCATGTTGTTCGCAATTCCAACATAAGCAGACGACCCACAGCATAGCAGTGCTGCCAGTAGAAAGTGAGCAGTATTTCTTTGCGTTATTTCGCGGAACGTTTATCTTTTAGAAAATTTCTTTCTTAACGATACTTAAATTATATTTTCTTAAACAATGTTCCACACGTTTCTTTATTAATAATATTAATATTCCTTTTTTGCAGGCAGGAACAATGAAATTGAGAAAAACTTCCTATCAGCACGTCTCGCCAAAAAGGTCGATTCTGGCAACACTGGCCCACTGTCAAACATGGTTGCTGAAAACATGAAAATTGTCTGCAAGTGTTGCATTTGTTCTCCGAGAAAATGAACAAATTTACAACTTCTGCCTGGTAAACGGACCGTTTTCGTGGTGCAGTGTCGTCAACTAGTGCGCAAACGACTCCGCGGGTGTTGCTAGTCGAACCAAAGGCGAGCGCGTTGTCCAGTGGCGCTACGGGATCGATGTAAAATCTTTTGTTTTGAAAACGGTGGCGGAGTATGTGTATAGGGCCGAAAGAATGTTGATACGGTCGGGGATTGAGTCGAGCAGCCAGCGGGACCAGCGGGAGGACTGGGCAACCATGTCGCCCCTGTGGACGGCCCGTTACGACTATCAGGCGCAGGGCGACGACGAGCTGTCGCTCCGAGTGGGCCAAATCGTGTACGTGCTGTCCACCGACAGCAGTATCTCGGGCGACGAGGGTTGGTGGACGGGCAAGATCGGGGACCGTGTGGGTATCTTTCCCTCGAACTTCGTCACAAACGAAGATCCGGCTGTGCTTAAGGTGCAACCGGTCGAAATACAGTTTCACGAGCTCGAGCTGAAGGAGGTGATCGGTGTAGGGGGATTTAGCAAGGTTCATCGTGCCTATCTGAACGGGGAGGAAGTTGCGGTGAAAGCGTCACGCCAGGAGGAAGAATTCGAGGTAGCACGACAGAATGTGCTGCAGGAGGCGAAACTGTTCTGGTCCCTAAAGCACCCGAACATAGTGTCACTGAAGGGTGTTTGTTTGGATCCGAAAAACCTTTGCCTGGTGATGGAGTTTGCACGGGGTGGCTCGCTGAACAAGATACTGGCCGGGAGAAAAATTCCGCCGAACGTGCTAGTGGACTGGGCGATACAGATCGCGCGCGGTATGAAGTATTTGCACTGTGAAGCACCAATCTCCGTCATTCATAGGGATTTGAAAAGCTCCAATGGTAAGAGTGTGTGGATGAGAAAGAGAGGGGCGGAAGATGCAGGAGTTTCTTTAAATTTCTTTATCTCTTTGCAGTGCTAATTAGTGAATCGAATCAAAATGGTCATCTGCACAACAAAACACTCAAAATAACCGATTTCGGGCTGGCAAGGGAAGCGTACCGTACGACGCGAATGTCTGCCGCCGGCACATTCGCCTGGATGCCACCGGAAGTGATCAAATCGGGCACATATTCCAAGTAAGCAAATAGAATTGGCGCTACATTTATTATTTCCTCACTTGGTCACTTGCTTTCACTTGCTTTTCCCGCTATTACAGAGCGTCCGATGTATGGAGCTACGGTGTGCTGCTGTGGGAATTGCTCACCGGAGAAACGCCTTACAAAGGCTTCGATTCACTGTCCGTCGCGTACGGTGTGGCGGTGAATACACTCGCCTTACCAATTCCAAAAACCTGCCCAGAATCATGGGGAAAGCTGATGAAATGTAAGATTCGTGCTAGGCATTTAATTCTCCCGTACTTTCCGTTTTTATATGACGATTTTCTACTTCTTAGCCTGCTGGGAAATCGATCCGCATCGGAGGCCTTCGTTTAAGGAGATTGAAAAGGATCTTGACATTATCGCAAGGTCCGGTTTTGCTCAAACGCCTCACGAATCATTCCATACGATGCAAGACGGCTGGAAGAAGGAAATCGCGGAAGTGTTACAAGAGTTGCGTAAAAAGGAAAAGGTAAGCGAGTGTGCGTTTGTTACCGTTTCTACTGATTGTGTCCTTACTATGGTTCCCGGTTTATCAGTATAATTTATCATGTTTGATATTTGGCAATTGTTGCAGTTGTTGTACGTTTCAGTTGAGACTTACGTTTTCGTTAGAAGTGTAGTAATTTTGAACTCCTTTCCTGCGTATTACTTGTTTCTCTTTTTGATTTAATGTCTTCCATTCTGCTGCCTTTCTTTCCGCATTAGGCATTTAAATCTTTCGAGGAGGTAAGACGTTTTTTCCCGGCCATTTGCTGCGTATTTTCTCTAGTTTACTCTCTCACTGAATGATTATGGTTTTCTGCTTTGTTTTGTTTTTTCGAGTGCGATGATAATGCGTTTGCTGCTTCTCTCTTTGGCTACAATTTGTCCAGTTTTGTTGACACTTTTGTTTGTGTTTGTGTTTATGTTGACATGGTTTGATTGAGCTAAATGATAGAGCAAACTAGAGATATTGCTTTGTGTGCTCTGTGTGCCCTTACTGGGCTAAACTTGTGCTTTTTGGGTTGCTTTCGTGGAAAAACGATTTCACGATGTATTTTTCTTGTGTTTTGTATGTACCACGACACTTTCTAGTACACTGCTAACAAAAAGTGATATCGTTTACATAGAATTGTCGATGCTTGTACACAAACAAAGCAGATAAGTAGGTTCAAACGTTGATTGTGGTAAATAATGTTTGTCTCTGCCCACATATTTGTTGTTGATTTTTTATTTTGTGTTGGTATTTTGCCTAGTTGATAAAATTCCTTATTTTGTGTTATATTTACTCATCTTCTAATGGAATGTTTCTTACAACAATGCTCTTGCTCACTCAGCTTTACCTGCGGTAGTGCAGCATCGGTCCTTATTAATTCATGTACAATTGATTCTTTTACCCACCCGAATGCAGGAACTACGCAGCAAAGAGGAAGAACTGACGCGTGTCCAGCAGCAGCAGCGCTGTAAGGAAGAAACTTTAGCCAAACGCGAACAGGAGTTGCACGCCCGCGAGATCGACCTGTTGGGCCGTGAGCTAAAAATTCTTATCAATCAAAATACTCCGACACCGAAGAAGCGCAAGGGGAAATTTAGCAAAAGTAGAATCAAGGTGCGTACGGTTTGAAGTACAAAAAATAACGCTTAACTGTTAATAATGATCTTTTTGTTGGTGGATTGGATGTGTTTTTAGCTGATTAAAAAAGCACCGGGACAAATTTCGTTGCCATCGGATTTTCGTCACACCATCACGATACAGCATACGGCCATACGTGATGAAAACCGTCAGCGTTTAGACACTCCACCCGGGTCACCGGCGACTCGCTTCCGGACGATTGTGTGTAAGTAAACATATGCGACTCGTTACGCTATGCTACAACATGACTAACACAGCCTTTGCCTTAGCTTTGTCGAGTTTTTCTTTCTAATCTACCAAAAAACGTGCATTGCTCTTGCTTTCTCTTGTCGATTTGGACAATGCAAATGTAGTTTATTTGTGCTATGAATGTTGCTATAAAATGTTGGAGAGAAAGACATGAGAGAAAGCAAGAAATGCTTAACTAGCGGACTTTTCTTTCTAATTCTTATGATAAGCTTAAACCTTCCAAATATCCCATGTTTGAACATTTGTGGCGCTATTTATCACAATCTGCCCAGTAACCACAATCGTAACGTCTATTGACATATCTTTGATAGCTTACAAAGCGGAGCGTCTATAGTTATTCAACAAAATACACACCTCGATGTGTTTGATTCTCTGAACTATCTCTCGTTGTCTCCCCGCTCCGCCGGTTTTGTTATCTTAACTTTCCGGATTAGCTAAGTTAAATCACCAGTTTTTTTTTCTTATGCCTACTCACGACGCTTTCGTCATAGATTAGACTTTTTTTTGGTTTCTTAGATTTCTTTGTACACAAACGAAAACACAGCGTGTGTCCGTGCGTTTTGTAGGCGTGTGGAGAAATACAATATTGACTTGTACCGTAATATGTCGGAGGCGTTTTTATTCGTTCTTTCTTACTTCTACAGTAGTCAGTCGCGTTTTAATTTGCATGTTTTAATACCAAAGTGCGTTATTTAGTTGTGTTGCAAACGTATCGTTCGTTTTAAATTTGTGTTAGGAAAAGCGTTTTGCGCGAGCGCGTGTGTGTATGTGTATCGTTTTTTTTAATGTATTGGTTGCTTTCATTTGAGTACAAGTTTTTGATTTACAAGCTGATTAATAGCAGAATAGGATTTCTGTCATTTCCGATAAGATTGTCTGATTAGCCGGTAAGACCCGTTTTCAACAGGAACCGTTTTGAAGAATATTCAAGGAGTTATTTGTATCCGTTTTAGAACTTATAATAACTTAATGCCTCATCATGTGTGGTGAATTCATGCAGGATGGTTGTTTTTAGCTTCCGGGTGATCTTTACGTGATGCTAAGGGAGTAGAATGTTTCTTCTAAAAATGTCTGAAATTACAATTTACTAACCCATCTAATAACACACGGCCCACATTATGCGTGCATCTGTGTGCATTTGCTATCAAACTAATCACTTCCCTCTAACCCATTGTACGCTTGATGCGTGTGTACCGAACCGATTCTTCTGATGAAATGTATTCTCATGCGAAATCATGTTTGATCAATCAATATGCCACGAATGTCCAACCGTGAAGCAGTTCCGGGCGACGGTATCAAGGGTAAGACCTGGGGCCCATCGACGCTGCACCAGCGAGAGCGAAGCCACTTGCCGACGATGCGACCGACCGCCCGACCGCAACAGTTCAGCAAGAGCGCCCCAAATCTGGACAAGGGCCGGGCGACGGCACTGTCCGCCAGCTCGTCACGGCACGAAATCCTAGGTAAAAGTCACGACGATGGTCTGCACGCCATCGAGGCGAACCGTAACTATAGCCGTACCAATACTACTACTACTTGTTCTAGTAATGATAATAATAATAGCAATATTAATCGTAATCGTATGCATCATACCTTCCAACACTACCACATCACCGTACCCCGTACTGTCGATAGCAACAACGGTGTCTGTAGTAGCAATAGAAGTAATCATGCTCAACCTAGTAATCCTCATCATCCCCATCATATTCACACGGATAACAATGGTAGGGCACAGTCGGAAGCGTCGGTACTCGGTACCGGCTACTGTGACGGCGCCTGCGACGATTGGCCCGGTCGCGGGTGTAAAGCTGCGACGCCGCAAGATGGCGTGGTCGAGTATGATCGCGTATTTTACAACAATCTGCAACAAAGCATAGAGAATATTTTCTCCCGCAAGGAAAGCGATGCGAATGAGTTCGATTATACGCATTCGTCCGCCGGTTCGCAGTGCGATACGATGGATTCGTACCGGATGTCCGGGTCCCGCTCGAGTGACAATTTAACGTCGTACTGGGCGGGCCAAGAGTGGACCCGGTCAAAGTTTAAGCGCGAAAACTATCTGGTCGGTGCTGCACGGGACGCTAATGGGGTTGGTACCGATGGGGATAGTGCTGGGGAAAGTCGAAGCAGCACGGTCAGCACTGCGGATACGCGCAGTGTGGGACAGTTGCAGGAATCGTTCGGTAACTTAGATTTGAGCGGTAGTGAAGGGGGAGTTATCGTTGCCGAACGACCAGAGGAAGAATCCTCACTCGTCACACAAGGACAGAGCGAGCAGAAGCCTTCCTCACGCAAAAGTTCAGTCGTTACGTTCCGGTCCAATGTGGATGTGCACGGTTCGGAGTATGAATCGATTGCGGGTCCCTATCTGCTGTGGCCTCAATGTCCGAGTTCGGGTGCGATTGAAGCGGGCGAAGATTCATCCACCAATGATGGACGTCCGCATGATAGTTTGCGTCGAAAGTTTGGTCGTACGAAGAAGAAGCTCAAGCTAAGCAATCTGCTCCCGTTCAAGCGTTCCAGAGCTGGCGGAACAGATCGTAACGATGCGAGTAACAAGACGACCAACAAGCGGCGCCTTGTGCACCGTAATAACAGTATTTATCTGCGACGCCCGACGGCTGTCAATAGCAGCACGACAACCGAACAGGACCAGCAGCTGCTGCTGATCGATGGTGAAACGGGTGGCGTCGAGAATGAGTCTCCGTACGCCATGATCCGGCGCACCGATAACTATCTGATCGTGCAGAGCAACGAGAACTATCTGGGCTCGATTCGTCGTCCTAGTGATTCGCAGAACTGATGACCGGGTGGTGTGTTTTGCTTTTGTCTTGATGTTGTAGTTTACTACTGCCAACGCACAGCATTTCTTGGTTCTCGGACAGGATGATCTGTTTCGAGCGCCTTCAGCAGGACAGAATTTAAGATTGTAACATAGTCCAAGGATATTCACCAGACTAGACGAGTTTTGAGGTTTTTTTTTTACCGATTGCGAAATCGGACAATCCCCATTGGAGACGATTGTTTTTAATTGTTGATTGCATATATTCATCGATTTTTGATGAACGCTGATCGATGAGGTAGGCCGATGTTTGTATGAAATGTGGTGGAATATTGATATTCTATTCTGTTACAATAAGTTCTATTCACAGCCGGGCGGCTCTGTGGTGTAGGCGACAGCGGCGCCGGTCTTCAAACGACAGGACCAGGGTTCAAATCCCATCCGGATCTTCTCCCCGTAGTGAGGACTGACTATCCAACTACTTGGTATCGGCAAGTCTAGTAAGCCATTCGATGGCCGCCGTGACCTTAGAGGTCGTGTTATGCCAAGCAGAAGAAGATTCACAGTAGAAGATTTCTAGTTTTATGATTTCGGTTTTCAGCGAGAATAGTTTGGACCCTTCGGAACGTCATAAAAATGGCGCACTGGACGACATTATCCGTAGATCATTTTTTTACAGCTCATGGGTAATGGGCATTTGGACGTAGGCAAAGTGTGTAAAACCAGGCGCTTTTTGGCTTCTTTCCTTACAATCGTTAACACTTTTTGCGTGAAAGTATGCAATTTGGTATGTTTGTTTAGGTTTTTGCTTTTACTAGGTTTAATCGATTTAGATCGTACGGTAGTCAATATTGGTCAAAAAAGTACCTAGAAATTCTATGTTGTGCGCGTACGGGACGCTGATTAAAGAAGAAAAACCTGTTTATTGGTCCTGGTTTAATTATTAACTTGGTCCTTGTGATACTCATTTCAATACAACTTGCACAGTTTGTTGGAGAAAGGTAATCGAATTGTGAATGCGTTAAAAAAAAACCGATACGATCATTAACTGCAGCGGTTGTATACTAATCGTAGAACGCTTTTAAGCGTGCAAATAAAATCTAATACAAAATTCCAATCCATTCCTACAACCTAAACAAATAAACCCCAAGAGACATCCACTTACCCATTTTCGGGCGGTATAATTGTGCGAAGGTGTTGTTAGGTCAGCTGACAATGTCGCATGTGCCAGTTTGGGATATATGGGAACGATAACCCCCGGTCCTACCCAGGTGTGTAGTGTTAAGAACGCGTTCACTGTCATTAATCAATTTTAACCAGAAATCGTAGTGTGTGGAGGAATCGAATTAAGGCAATAGATGGAGTTGGAGCATCCAAACAACATGTAACAGAGCTTTAAAATCTGGCATAAATCTTCCCGGTGATGGTGAAACTTTCACAACCTCGCTACAATCCTTTACAGTAATCGAAACAGAACAGTAGCGACAAAATAGCGAATCAATACGATTCCCGGTGTGTGGCGATACACGCTTCATACGCTCAAAATTATTGTAAACTGGAATAAGTACGTGTAGTCGGAATGATGTTTTACAGTGAAAGTAAACTATGCGATAGAATGGATACAAGAATTTAGTCACGTGCGCGCGACATGAAGTCATGGTTGCTCGGGAAGATGGAACACTGCGTCGTCAATTTTGGGCGCCTCGTCTTCGTTAAAGACACCCTTTTATACACTCACTCATACTCACAAATACGTACACACAGAACCATTGCCGGTAGGGAACGTAAATGTGTTTTACTCTTTGTCTTGTCTTGTTTTCTTTTAAGTGATACAATGAAATTGTAAGCTTGAAGTAATTGGAACTAGGAGTAAATTGTCTTACTGTATGTTACTATTATATTGGTAGTCTATATTGATCGATAAAAACGATAAATTGCGTTATTTTCATAAACATATCCTTCTTTTTTATTTTTTCGGTAAGCAACTGAGTACATAAGTTTGTGTAGAACGAATCACAGTTTATGATTATAATTTTAATATTTTTATTTGGACAAATAAAACCTAAGCTTTCAATCGATATCGATGAATGAACCTTTTTAGTTGTGTTTTTGTTGTTGTTTTCTTTCGTTACTATTGTTTGCGTTAGTCGACTGTTTTGTTTTGTAGGTTTCTGTTTTTGTTACGTTTTTATATTATTTTGTCGTTGCTTGATGTTATTTATATAAAAATACCGCTTCATGATGGTTTTACTAGTAAAGTGTTTCCGTTTTATATTTTAATTCATTAAATTTTACAGCTTTGCTTGCTTATTCGAACGGTTTTGGCAATGTTTGTTCTTCTTTATTATTTGTAAATAAAAAAATTGTTTGCTTGAGCACTAAACAAAGTACAAGAATGATTTTTATCTCACTTGGTAAATGTAATTACCATTAGTTAGTGGTCCTCTTTAACGCTATTAAAAATTAATTAACATAGGCTTTATTATTTGAAAGAAATCTACTCAATAATCTCTTGCCTACTAAATTAGTAGTTAGAATAAAACAGACTCAGTTATTTCAAGCTTGGTGTTTGTCGCTAGATAAGTAATGTTAGTTTTACTCTACAAAAATTGCTCTTATTGCTTGGTTAGAAGTAGCGCTGAACGTGAATCCGGTTGAAAAAAAAGTCTAGTATATCTTCGTGTACACCTTCCTGTCGTAGAATGTTCCTCGTTGTCTCGTCGTGTTGTTTAGCGGGTTCAAAATGAGAGCGGGCGTTTTTGGACGGCACATTTCAAATAGTAGGGGCTCACGGTATAGTAACGTTTGGTGTGCTACAATCACCTTATTTTAAATTCAGATTACGATTCCGAGGATGCGTGGTACGCTACGACGGCAAACCTGGGTGCCGGGCCCGGTGCGGATATGTCCACGCTGAGTGTAACACCTCTCTGCTCTAGTCTTAATCGATTCGGTTCCCTACCGAGCACCGTACCGATGCCAACGTTATACGCTTCCGAAGGTCAACGAAAGCCTAAACCATCGATCATCGAGATGGTACTGTACAACATGGCGTCGATGTTGGCCAGTGTTGCGTCCGGGTATGATGTTCGCGTATCGAACGTTACTCCGGTACATCCAAAGCTACATCCTGGCCCATTGCAACAGTACGAATCGTACTCACAGCCAGCTAGTCCTTATCACTATCAGCTGCAGGCTGCGCATGATCCACACTCATTGCACCTGGAAGGTATGCATCGGTTAGAGTCGATGCCACCCTTAACCACTGCGCCAACACTGGATAGTGCGATGGGTCAGGAAGTGTATGAGGAGGAGCTTGCTCAAGCACAAGAGGATAGACTGTACGCACAAAACAGCGGTACACCGTTCCATGAACCGGTGAGACAGCAGACAAGGTGAGTAGGGAGATAGTTTGAAGTCAACCACCACACCGATTTCATGTGATGTGCCGCTTGACTTTGTATAGGAAAATGACGGCTCAATCGACGAGTCCACGACAGGACGAGCGTGCTCTGAAGTACACCGACTCACCACAACACTATCTACCTTCGACAATGTCAACAACGAGCGGGCTCGGATCGAACTACACCCCATCGGGACCAAGCTCCTCATTCAGTGTCGGAGCCGGAACGCAACCACCGACTCCATCACCTCGGCGTAAGTCTAGCGCCACATCCTTCATGGATTACGGTGACCTGCCGGAGGAACGTGAAAGTAGAGCGGGTCTCTACATTCCGGGCGAGTACGACGGCTATACGCAGCATAATCCTATCTTTAACATGACCAATCGAGGTGCTACTAGTAGTTACTTAGGTAAGCAGTGTCGCATATGTCCAGCTTATTGAGCTTCTAACTAAATGTTGTTACCAATTTCGGCGAAAACAGGATCGCATTACTTTCCATATCGGCCAGCGATTAACTTTGCGTTCGAGCGTGAAACGAAATCGTACGGCGGAGAACCGGTGTATGAGGATCACCATTACGACAGTGCCTCGTACCACGATTATGCGTACGAAGGATCTACAGGGACGGCTGGTGCTGGAAGTTTAAGATCAACGGGTACACGTGTTCCGACGATGGGCATCAGCGCAACGGGCCATCGAAGGACACACTCGAACGTTTCAAGCACTATGCTCAGTAGCAACGTTAACCAAGGGTTTCACATGGAGGGAGACGAGATGAGTGCACGGCTGTTAGATGAAGCGACGTACAAGTTTGGAGATATGTATCTGGCAAGTGGCGGTGGTACAGACACTCCAACGCCTGGTCGTTTACCACTTGCGAGCACGTCGAAAATGCACGAACCTCCGGCAGCCTTCCAGGCAACGAGTCGTATGCATCAGTACGAAAACATACCGAATTTCTTCCGTAGACAGACGAGTCTGCAAGCACATTACCCTTCTGCAAGTAGTCACGGTGGACATCTGTCAGGTGAGTTTATGAGCGGGATCGAACAGGAAGAGCGTCCATACACGGTGCTAGGTTTGGATCATGGCGATGGTGGTGGATCGCTGGCGACCAGTTTCATCCGACCACAGACGAAACTTCGCTCCAGCATGAAGAAGTACACCCATTCTCATCCGACGCATCAGTCGCAAGCAGGATCCGCCAGCTCCCAGACGAAGTACGGTGGAACTGGTGCTGGCTACGTTGCGCACGGTGGTACTGCTAGTACCACCAATCAAACGCCTCCCGACAGCCTTACTAGCGATGACAGTTCGTACCTGAGCGCGAAGGACAATTCGTCCTCAATTTCCTCTCAAAGCCGTGTACGGTTCACACCGGAAATTGTACTCGACGTAGATTCCCCTTTACAATCTCCGACGGGCTTTGTGGGGGGTGGTGGAAGTGCAGCTGGATCCTCTTCCGGACATGGTACGAAGGATCGGCGCAGCTCATCGTCTGGTAGTACGATGCTGACAGCCACACCCGGTTCTGGAGCGTCCTCGACTTCGATTTCAGGACGACGATCGAATGCTTGCGATACGAGCCAATCCTAGCAGTACGTGAAAACTTACATGGTGTAGTGGGCACTCTAATACCGACCACGCTACGCTTCTCACTCTCTGTCGAGCTTGTCAACATCTGTTTGGAAGCTAATGCTTTTGTAAGGGGAAAACATATTAATCGCGTGATGGTTTAACCCCAGTAATCTACAACATCATTCCAGATCTATATATATTTTTAGTTATTTCTTAGACGAGTGAAATAACTCGTGTAACAAAAAGAGTTTCAAAGTGTTGTTAGGAACGGTTCTAATATAACCCGTACTATCGATCAAGCATGGATATCTAATACACAAGCAAAGAGAAGCGAAAACTTGCACATTTGTTCGCTGTAGGGTTACCCATAAAATTGGCTGTGATACACTGATAATTTGTAAAGTAGGGTTTATTTTTCGTAACTAATCTAAAAAAGTGAAACAAATGCAAAATGGTTCTAAAACAAACAAACAAAACCAAGTCGTCGGTAGCTATGTGGCACAACGCAGCAATGCTGGCATTTGATGAGATAATGTAACTCTTTTCAATGATTTTTGTATTTATAACATTTCTAGATTGCTTTAACGTTGTGTCAGGATCGTATGCGTCTGAAGCTATGCAAAAGTTAAAAAAAATGAAATTGAGTAACAGCTATTGCATACTTTCAGGCTTTCCGATACGGCACAGCGTAAATGCGTCGAGAATAGTATAGGTAAGTTGTGTTCGTGCTAAAATGCAGTTATTTTATATGAGTCCAAAACGAGTCATGTAGCTTAAGATATTCCTAATGAAACATTTATTTTGAACTACGGTTGTTTTAAATAGAAGTGTGACAAAATTACTAAACATTCCCTGAAAAAGAGAGACAGTATAAACATAATTTGATTAAATTTTATTGCTCTAGAGTATTGCAAAAATGGTATAACTGATCTAGCCTATTTAAACGTGCACAAAAAAAAGTTGTTATTGCAAATGCATGCCTACAGTCTGATCTAAAAGCAAAGGGAAACACGATAAAGAGTAGACCAGAACGTATTATCTCCAAAGCAAACTTTAGCAATCACATGTTATCGAAGGCACCGGTCGAGTTCGGATAATCAGCTTTGTAACAAAAAGAAACAGGAGTACTATAATACTCTGTGTAATCAACACAACTTTAACAGTATAATCAGTGCGGGAACTGAACGAATCAAGGTATTTATCGGAGACAGTAGGAGAAGTTAAATTCAAGTCAAGTAAGTTTGCAATGCATTAAAAGGAATACTCAACGGAGATAGAATGAAAACGAGAAAGTCGGCGATAATATTCCAAATATCCAATCAAGAAGCAGCAGGACAGATGGCCAACATGAGAATGCATGAATGGTTTGACCAATTTTAGTGCGAAACAGTCAAACGAAATGGTAAAAAGTGAGTTTGAGTGCGTAACACACCGTATTAAACACAAGTCTAGTCGTTAAACTCACACACCTGATTGAGTGTGTGTTTGTATATTAATCATAGGAATTGTATAAAGCGTGTATATGACAAAAGTATAAAATCGGTACTAACAAGTGCTTTTGACATAGAATCTGCAGTATTTAATATGTTTGCTTTTGTTCCTTGGTTTTTAGCGTCAAGAGAATTGTTTATGCGTTTCTCCCAAACTTTGGGGAGCTTCGTGGATTGAAAATGGAGAGGAAAACTCTCTTTGGTTAAATATTAAAAGAGGAAAAGGTGTGAAAGAAACATTTGAGAAGATTCCAAACACAAATTGTATGCTTTACGGCACATTTTTGAACAAAACGCCGAAAGCTATGCAATCCGATTTCCACAGCTGTCTTCGCTCTGTTTGCAAAACAGTTCCTTGGGACGTACATGTAAATTAACGGAAAGCGATGTAGAAAAATCGTATTTTCATTTCAGACTGAGGCGAAATGGAAATAAATCGAATATATACAATGACTTAAAAATAACATCCGCGAGTGTAATAATTATGTTTTATATTTAATTTACCACCTTACACGCGTCACTTGGCTTACAGTTGTATTTTGATTGCATATAAATCAAATGTGTTTTGTTTCACTACGCTCGCATAATTCAACATAATATCAATCCATACTGCCATGCAAACATAATGAGACAAGCTATGAGGGTGCATTGTAATTTATGTCGCGCAGTTCCGACATCGCTTCACAAGTAGTGTAGATAAAGCGATCAATTAAAGCAAACAAATTACCTCATAAATAATCATTTTTTCTGATCTCATTTCCATAACTGCATTGCCCGTTGTCGATAATTGAGAATGGGTACATTGTTTCGGGTGTGCATCTCAGCAGTTTTTTTCGTTTTTTTTTCGATTGCATGCCTTCGTTTTAAAATTAAGAACGGAGTGTGTGGATCAAATGGAAACAAACACGGAAACATCGGACTTTGCACCATTTATTTCAACCTCAGGTTGAATGGTTTCATATCATTAGTCACATACGATAGAGCACACAATCCAAGCGGTGCTCACATCCATTTGGCTGCTGACAGATCGATGTTTAAACAACCCAGGGAAGCTCCTGGGGCCTGCCCGGTTTCCGTATCCATCCGCAGGCCACAATTAAACCCATTGGCATTGGCGAACCATTTTTGTTGTGACTTTTATTCGCACGGTTTCGAATTTGCATACGTGAGTGTAGCGTAGCCACTGGTGACGTTGAGCCATTTTTTTAATGAAGTGTAAACGAGGAAAATTAATTAACGCACCAAAATTATGACGACGGTGGTGTCTACAGTGACAGCGTCCCGTGTGCAGCACCAGTGCAGTTTGTCCGGCGTAGAATGATGCTGTACACACAAAATGTTGCCCATTTTCTCGTTTTTGTTACTGGCACTTTGGTATCTTGTTTCATCGTTGTAACCGTCTACATCCGATGGTAAAAATTCTGCAAAACGGTGCCTGAAACGAGATCGAGAAATACAAAAAAAAAAATTGTTAAATTTTGAATGGTTTCCGTCGACCGGAAAGTGTCACTTGGCGAGTGAGCTTAAATTACGCAACGGTCGTCGCCCGAATCGGGAGAAGCTTGGAGCAAAAAAAGAGCATCAAAAACAAAACAAGAAAAAATGAAAACAAATAAAATAGCCAAACGAGGGTAAAAAAAACCCTGGGCACCACATCCGGGAACATGTTAATTATTACTCTCGTCAAACAATTTCCTCATCGGGCGTCGGACGGTGGTGAGTGCGATAAGTATATTGAGTTAATTAGTTCGGCAGCAGGAATGGTATGAGTTTTTAGGAAAAGTTGTACCGAATTGCAGCTACAATGGGAAGCTAATGAGCACTTTTGTGGCACAGTAATGCGACGAATTAAGTTGACCGAATGATACAAAATACTGTAGCTCGTCTGTAGGGAGCGAGCAGCATCATTGGGAGGAATTAAAAAAGGGATTGGAGCATTTTGGGCTTCGGTACAGCGGGATAATCACTCGCGGAAAAGGACAAGTTCCCGTTCACAAAGTGGTTGAATAATGGTAGCTTGTACTCGGCACACGGATCTGTATAATTGATTTTCTATTGGTCGTTTTATAGGAATCAATTACAAAGTTGTAATGTTTTAGATGACTTGTAAGGTGCGAGCCTAAATGTATGCAATTTCGCGTCGAACGAATTCCAAATACTCATTAAAACACTGAAAATTGCATACTTTCAGGCGGAAAATTGTTTGCCTGATAGAAAGCTTTATGTGCAAAGTAAGCTTCGAGTGGTCCTGGTCCTAAGCACTATGCTAATATCCTTACCATCTTTTACAATGTTTTCAATGGCTTTTCCCATTGCTGTTAAGGTTAATTTAAAAATAAGATAGCAACGTAAGGTGGGCATTATTAGCAGTACACTGAATTAAAATTGAATGCTAATCAACCTTACCTCAAACGAATGACACAGTCATCTGTAATACAATTGTGGCACTCTTTCATAATCGAATATCCTGCCGGAATTTTCGATGAATGGCCAATAGGGATGGGTTGTCTGGAGTGCATCCATAACTCCGGCTCGGTTCCAGTTCGTGTGATTCCAGTTCCGATTTCGAAGAAATCGCCTCAGGAATCGTACGGAATCGCCATGGATCAATCATTGTCGAAAACATCGGAATCTACCAGAATATTCGGAATAGTAGTCGGCCAACATGGGTATAAATATGCGCTTTTTTTTCTCTTTGATTTGATGATTTTCCTTTCGTATTCTCCACCTTTCGCTGCGCGACGGTAATTTTATATGTTTTTACTGGGTTTATAATTTAAAAAAAGGTTCATTTTTATTGAACGTCACGTGTTCATTTTTATTGCATGTATTTTTATTACAACAAAATGCATTACAATAACGAATGTAAATGAAATGTTTTTTGAGAATGATTTTTGTTCAAAGTCGTTCATAATCGTATCGGAAATTAATACACATATAGCGGTCCTGCACACACCCCTGCTGGTGGTACCGGGTGTATACTTGCACTCATAGCTGTTGGCTACGAATTTGAGTATTTTTGCCGGCTACAAGCTCCTACCGAAACTGGCTTTATTTTGTTGTGTAATCGTGGGCAACCAGTTTCGCTTTTATGCCAATTTTTCCCATCTCTAATAGACATTATCCTTACACACCATCAGTGAAGGATTCAAATTTGTATGGAAATAACAAAACGCCTAACAGTATGCAAAGGCTCTCATCACCAAAAACAGAGTGAAATTAAATTCAATCCTCGAGTGTTTTATCCATGTTGTTTGTTTGTTTTATATTATTTTATTGCATAATTTACTTTAGCAAACATTTAGAAGCAAGAATGCAACCATGTCAATGTTTTATTAATGAATTATCTGAACATATCAAACGAGATAGAGTTTAGTTGGGGTAAATTCAACTTTTTCTCTCCTTTGTACGATTAAAACTCAATTTAAATAAATGCATAAAATTGATCTTTTTGATCGTAGCTCGGCATCTCGAACTCGAATTAGTAAATGAAAGCGAACATAATTTCATCCAATTAATTTAAATTTCCAATACCGTACCAGACTCTCCGTCTACCAATGAAATTAATATTATAGTGTAATTTTAAAGAGCTTAATTCGCACCATGCCCTCACCCCAATTCCCAGACATCCGTGTGCTGCTAGTACAAATGCTCAACCAGTTCACACAAGTGAATCCACCTTCCGATACGTGGCAGGTAAGCTGTCGTCCGACTCATCCATAGAAATAGGGGTGCCCTACATTATCCTTTCTACGGCTCCGAGACGTCAACGGATCCTCGCTCGTTTCCCAGTCCCTTCCCTGAAATTTGAATTTCGTTACTCGAGATTCTACCCGTTGGTCCCGGTGGGGATTTGGTAATTTGTGTCGTTTTGGCTTCGCTTTCGATTTCGGCTAATCAAATTTTACTTTACCTTTCGAAGCGAGTTTTCGGTGCAGCTACAGCGGCAAGCTTCTCGCCCAAAGGTAAAGGTCCAGTTCCACATAAAATCGGGATCGGTTCGGAACGGTTCGGTTTGGGTTTTAAATGAATTTGGCAACTTTGGTTTTCAGCGTCGTAGTAGGAAGTAGGGAAGAATGGTGGGTTAAATGAATTAATCAGGCTCACTGTTTGCACGGCAAGTTGCTGCGAGTGTGTGCGTGTATGTGTGTAACGAATTGTGCGCCACCCCAGGTTTCGGGGGCGATTTTCCGGGTTGCTGATGATGTTTGAATAATTGAGCATGTCCGGTTTTCACCGTAAAGGCGAAGGAAATTGGACGCACAAGTTCGCTGGAAGTGGCTGAGCCTCTGGTTGTGACAGCAGCATTCGGGATTGCAGAGTGCGTTATCGTAGTGCTGTGGTTAATTACAGGAAAAATACGATTCGTTTTTACATTTTCAGAGGATGCACATTTTGCTGTAATTCCTTACGTAGGAAGAATTTATCGGGATGGATAATTAAACTGGGTTTGATTCACAAGAAATCGCAAATAACAGCTGCCAAATGCTCTTATCTGGAAGCTTCTCTCTAACGGCGATAATCCTTATGTTTTCATCAACAATAATAATGTCTTAAGCAAGAATTCTTCTCAAGAGACTACCATTTTTGGAGTGATACCTGACACGGTTTCTGTTTGCCAATTAAGCTTACGTAGAACTGTGTAACAATAGCATGTTTTTCAGTGCAAACACTTTTTGTCGGAATCAATTAACGGGCCAAGTCATATTTTCCTGAGCTCGCACCCTGATTGCTTCAGAGGCTTCGGTTTAATTCTCATCGGCGTTAAAGCGAATATTTTTATTCTTTCCACGTATTTTCAACTCAGGCGTATAAAATGGAAACTTTTGAGGATTGATTGAATTGCTGTACAACGATGCTGGCAGCCAGATTAATTAGCTGCTCATCTTTGGTAGGTGAATTGTGTTGTTACATTTTACAATCCGTTTTTGTGACGTTTTGAAAGCTGATCTGTTTGCAGGAAATTAAAGCCAAAACTCGAGCGCCCTTCCATAAAAACCGATCGTAGTCCAGATTGTCCAGATTGTTTTTTGTTTATCAAAAGTTTTCTTTTTTTTCCCGAGCGACTCAACATGGTAACCAACTTTACCCGCTAGTAAACCAAAGTATTTAAATTTCTTGCACAAACCAAAAAAAAAAAGGCCAAACGAAGTCCTTCCTGAAACGCCACAATTCATTGGGAAGTTCGGCATCTGGTGAGGAAAGGCCTGTGCGCCCGAACCGAGGTCGGTTCTCGTTTTCCATTCACAGCACGTCCGTCCATTGTTGCGTTTGGCCCTCAGCCGTGTCAGCCGAAAAGGGGTCGGAGACTTTTCACCGTGGTTGGGCTGCAACAATCACCGCCAGCCGACACCACCGCCACCGTCGCAAGCTTCCATCGTACGTCACCGGACGAAACGCTCACGAATCAATTCAGGGGGTATCGCTTTCGCCGGTTTGGCTTTTGCCGTTTTGTGCCTGATGACGGTTCTATTGGAAATCAATTTGTACCGCGTGATTCGACCTGATTGGGGTTGTATGTTATGTTGGTGTTGTGTGTTTCGATTCTCTGCTTTGTGTCTGGCTTTCCGTTTGGCAAGTTTTTGGGGAGATGACATTGGGTGTGACTGGCAAAACCGTGGAAACCGTGTGTACATGAGGAACGGGTTGACGGGTTCATACACACTGGTGGACTGTCGTTCGTCGTCGTTTGTCATGGCACGAATGCTATATTGTGCATTTGATGCAATTCGTTTGTGAATGAGATTGAAGTAAAAGCTTGATTTTAGGACATTTGATTGTTGCTATCGTACCGCGAGATGGGAACAATAGAGCATTGTTGGCGTTTATTTTTTTCTAGGAAGAGAATTTTATTCTTTTTATGTAACAATCTTTGTTTTAATTGGTTTGATTTCTCGTAATTTGTCTGTGAAATTGAGATTTTTAATTTCAGAGAGACTGTGGGGCACGCTTATACCCGTGAGTTAGGACAAGCCTGTCGAAAAAGGACCCTTCCGAAGCGTCCTTTTAAGGCAATTGGTCTGCCTTTTCATTGGCTGTAATACCGCAATGGGCAGGCAACCAAACAAGAGATATACAGAAAGATTTATCAAACAATGAGCTTAAGACATTTAGTGTTTCCTTTACGAAGTAGTCTGGTCCTTTACAGAAGGTAATGCTTCGACAGCGCTTAAACTGTCGGAGAATATAACCAATTCGTTTGGAGGACAAACACTTACAATCAACTAGGCGTAAAAGATTACGGCGAACTCTGCTACATCTATCGACCATGGCTGGCTAGTTTGAAGTATGTTTCGGATAGAGTGTTATGTACGCCAAAACTGGTGCCCTGCTTTCATGAGGATCCGTCAGTGTAAAAATGGTTGCTGTTATAATGGCTTTTCCACAAAAATGCTGGGAATTGCTGTCCTGCGAAGACTATCGGGGGAAACAGGGATCTGCAGGACCCCAGTAAGCTGGCACGATTTATACATCCTGTGAAGGTGGCAAAATCATGAAAGGTTTTCATGGTTTTACATTTAGAACCTCTCTCATGCAGCGTTAAATGTTTTATTCATATTTTTTTAAAACTTCAGTCATCAAAAAAAATATTTATATATCAGTATAACATCTTCAAAAATATAAAAATAATAAAATAAATGGAGCAATTGCCAAACAAATACTGCCAACTGCTCTCCTAACTATTACACCTTTAAAGAAGCTACTCAAAAAATGTACATAATAGAGATGTCCCTTTCGAATTAGTTTTAAAGCATAACTCTTGCTTACGTAGATTACTCTACCTGAAAGTATGCAATTCGCAGAACAAAATATTACTTATTTGACGAGTTAAAGTTATGATGACTTTCTTCATTGATAATGCATCAAAACCGGCACATAACGACTTTTGATGACTTGCTCTTTCAAAATGTTTTCCCCTGCACTTCATTCATCATCGCACGGAATAAATATTCATGTTCAATATTGCACCTGTAAGCATTTCTTATAGTTTACCGCACGAAAGCAACGAATCATCATCACCAACTACCGAAATGGAAAGTATAACTATTTTCGCAAAGTTGAGTTGACAAAAAGTTGTTACCACCTATGTACTAGCACAATACACGTCTGTTGCCACGTACGTATTAGCAACACCGATGCAAACGAGCTGCCAAAAGCTCCATCGGTGCTGTGTAACGTCGTCGAGGTAAAGGCTACAAACCACCCCACGGGTGGCCGGGCGGTCCATGGTAACGAAGGAGCATATGGTAATTATTCGGGTGACAATTTGCTGTTCATACGAAACGCGTCAAACTTTGCCCATGTTAGACAAGTTTGCGCCACTGTTTGCACTGTTGCTGATTGACTCAACGCACACCATGGAACTTTCTCGCCCAGTCAGCAGCTTACCTGCGAACGTTTCATCGTTCGGCAACACATTATTAACTGTTTGTGAAAACATTGAAGTGTGTGGTTGTGTTGAATGGTGACAGGCGACCCGGTGTGGTGTGATGGCGGAAGTGTGTAAGGACGAGAAGTTGACTAGAAGTTAAATTGTCGATAGCTACTGGTAATGGGGAAATTGTGAGCAACTTAATTATAGGGTGTTGCTGCTGCACAAAGCTGCTGGCCAAAGGGATATGTGATTTGTATGGTGTAAAACTCGAAATAAAATACACTCCATCCAGATGGGTAATTTGAAGCGAAGTTTACAGTGAAACGGTACTCCCGTGGGGAGAGATTAAAGGGTTTCAAAGTTGATGCGTTTATCTAACGCTCAAGCACTTTAATTAACAACGAGTTAAATATTCACCAATCCAAAAGCTCATCCAATAATACGTAAATAAAAGGACGGTAGCTGGCTGTTATTAATTGTCTGTATAATGTGCTTATTTTTAGACGCGCAGCGGTGAAGCAATATGCCACACCGAATCAACATCAAGCGTGGGTATATTTTCGCAAACCACAGCCACTACACCGGCGATGTGAAGAACCGTGTCCACAGTGAGAACGGACGAGACGGACAACAAATGGCGTGAACCGCCAACCAACCGTCCACCAGAAGCATCTGGATGGAAAGATAACAAACGATGTAGATTAATTTATGAAATGCCTAAAACGCTATGAATTATGATCCGTGCTAGGTAGGTACGGCTAGGGTTCGGCGATATGCGAGTGTTGATAAGTCGGACTTATTTTCGGGTGAAGGTAAAGCTGAGCGAGGATGTGCGCTGATGATGAGCTATTTGTATTAGTTTCGGGGCAGCAGCGGGTTTGCAGTACAGGTTGTTAAAGGTCATTGTGGGGGGAAAATGTGCCGAGCTAGTGAAAAACTAGCGTTATTACATGAATGAAGTTGAAGTTGAATTTTTTATTTCCACAGGTGTTCTGTTTTCTTTTCATCATACAAACGAAATGAAACGGTTTTATCATGTGATGTAAAATTATTCGAGCGAATTGATTGTTTTTTTAGTTTGCATGCTCTATGATCATTATGAATGATACTGTGATTTCTGCGAATGTTAGAGATAAAAGATCTTCCATATAATTGATATGGAATTTCTAGTTAATCGACGAATAGGTATTGTCGATGTCGTTTTTAATTATCAATCATATCAATGTGGTTGAAAGGAGGTTTGAATGATATTCTATGAACTCTGCCATCCAAAGTTCTTCATCAAACAGTATGTGATAGTAAAAGGTTTTTTCGAATGCTCCTGATTGATTGATGATTGATTGATCGCGAATGATTGTAATTCGCTTCAATTAAATTTTTAGTTTTCAAACTTGTTGATATGACGTTGTTTGATAACAAATTTGAAAGGCAATCGCCTTATAATAGTTTTAATTTGAAAAAGAAAACGCCTACAGTCACGCAATTTCATATGAAATAAAACAATTTGTAAGAGAAATAGACGCTTCTGGCTTAATATGTTGTGGAGATCTTATCTAAATAATTTCTTGAAAAAAAAAAACGTATAAATTGATAAATTAGGCATCCTTCTTTAACAGAAAAATTGCTAATAAATTAGCAATAATGCTAAACGAAGCGTAATTGTAAGGGTATTTTTTAAGTATAAATTTCTTAAAGAAGTCACTTTAATATCATTTGTTAAAGTATATTTTTCTGTTTGATTTTATCATGCAGTTGAGAATAGTTGATTATTTAATTTCAGAGAAGAAAAAGCCTACATCTTAATGATTTTTATAAAAGATTCAACGTAAATAAGATAAATTTAATTTAAGTTTTTATTTGCTAACTTTGCTTGATTGAAAAATTGTTAATGGTTTCTTTTTAATTATCTTGTTTTCATTACATTTCAACACCAAAACGCTCACAGAAAGCGAGTTTGAACAGATAAAAGTAGAAGAGATCAAATATTAGAAATAAAAACCACTTAAAGCGTGAAGATTCATTACATTTATTTTTGTATTTTATGAACTAAAAGTAAACGATACGCCTAAAGCTATGCAATTTTTTATTAGCTACGCATTGAGTGAAGAATTGTCATTAGTTACGTTGGAGAAAAATGAAGAACACTATTTCACTGAATCCGTAAAACATTTGTGTGTGTCTCTGATACTCCAGTGCAGAAATTCAACATTCACCACATAGCACGGTGCACCCTAAAAATGGTCGTGACACCAGATTGAAACGGTGCAGATAATGGTGCCCAATTTGAAACCGTTTGCAATGTAACTAATCAAAATGTCCTATTCTGCCCTTGCAACCGATGGGTTATAATTAAAGTTGAACGAAACGTTCTACTAATTTTTTTTTCCTTTGCCCAAATGAAACATTTCCATGCGCCAGGAATGTGGCCCCAAAAAAGGGAGGAAAATGGTATTCAATAAAAGATTTTGAAAACTGCAACTCGTTACGGTACGTTACGCTGGGGCGTTCTAATTTACATAGCGCCGATGCCGAAACTCGTTCGCCATTTTAAAAAAGTGCATACAAAGTTCAATCCTTTTCACCGACGTTTCGGGCCGATCCCCCGCCACTTCGACGCCCTACTTCGAACGACGTATTTCACTTCAATCGCAGATGTGTTCATTTAGCGTGCAGCAGCGCCCACTCACAAGAAGCACCAGTACATTTTACCCTTTTGCTGACCCTTCTCTTTCATAAAACTAACCGATAGTGGAGCGTTTCGAACAGATTGATGGTTGGGAATGGAGTGAAAGAAATAAAAAAACGGGAAAAACCCACTCACAAAATGGTAAATGTTCATTTGGAATACTAATCGACTCAATTTGGAACCCTTCGAGGGTGGGAAGGATAAGTTCGATTGGAATTGGATCAGAATGGATAGGGAAAACGCGCCAGCAAAAGTGCCGTAAGCTTAGGGAAAAAATGGTGAGAAACAAAAAAAAAAACCCACGAACGAAGGATTGTACAGGTTTCGTGTGGTTTTCGATTTTTTGATAGATTTTCCGAGGCACCTGCGGTACGGAAAGTTGATGTTGACAGTGATAGTGAAAAGATTTCGCCCGAGCGCTGTTTGAATTGGTTTGATGGTTCAAATGGGAAGTTTAGCACCAAAATGTGTTTCCCCTTTTTTTGATTTATTTCGAGGTGGAATGTGCAAGTTAATGCTGTAAATCAATTATTTGGTGCGTGTTAGGTGTATTAAATGATAAAGTAAACCTACCTTGAGCCACATTACTTTAACGTAATGTGTGGCTGAGATTTTTTTGCTCCTTCATCGGTAGGGAAACAAACGATTGTGCTCGAAATGGAATGCAAAACCATCACCCGATGCTTTAATTCAATTCCGTGAATTTTCATTGAAATGAATGCGAATGCAGGAATGTTATGTGGAAGGATTTTCCCCATGTAAGTCACAACAGTTAGTGTTTTTTTTTTTTTGGTGACCGGAACCGTATCGTGCCCGTTTGCCAGAAGACAATTGGAGTGTTTCGTGGAACTGTTCGAAATAATGGACCAACCGTTTCTCGTTATGGAAAGTGGGAAAAATGGTTTTTATCATACATGAGCTGTGCATTCTTCAGCTTCACAGCAACCGGTAGTGTCAAAATGCTGTCGGCATATTTTATATGCATAGCCTAGAAGAAAGTGCGCGATGAAAAGTCATGAGCTGTTTGGTTTGTTGGCTTTAAAATTCAATGCAAATCGAAATTACTATAGCGTGAGAAAGCTTCTTCAAATGATAACTACATGGGATGAAATTATGTTTTTGTTTCGGAGAGTACATATATTCCAACGCTCGTATTATCTTGTTTTACTTCACGTTATCCCACGTCTCTTATCGTTTGAAATGATGGCTTAAACACTAATCTGTTAGGATTAGATGGTGCTGCTCTATCCACTTTAAAATGTGCTGTCAATCGCGCGCCATAAGTCCTGATGCGTTTCACCGTACTGTCGTTACCAAATATATAATAATATAATAGAATATTCAGGATTACGTTTAGATCGTGTGCAAAAACAGACTGATTAAAAGCTGTCGTGCTGTCGTTTTGATCGAACCAGAACGCGCATAGGTCGTAAAGCGTTGCACTAGCGGTTCTTCCAGAAGGTCACAGCACGCGTTCTCACAGTGTAAAAGGTGATGGATGGAAGCTTATGCTGTGACTGGGTGGGATTTTCTCAATGTTCGCCTCGTCATCCAACATCCCGCGATGTAGTTACTTGCCTTATCTTGTGCACTCGAGTGTAACCCATAAAACCCTCCGAACGTACACATCGCACACGCGTCTTTGCTGGGCTTTGCTTTAATGTCGGTAATATATCTGACGGTGAAATTCATCAATGCAGTAACCTTGTGGGTGAATCGTACCACTCAACTCGTTGGTCGATTCGTACGCGCTCGGGTAGGATCGTTTATCGCGTGGCCATAAATCTGAACCAAAAAGTTCGATGCGTTTTGCGTTTGCTGTTCCCCTTTTTATGCTCCCTTTCGATAAGCGGTTCGAAAACTTCTTTTCCTTGACACGGCGAACGTAAGAAACGATGAGTCGATGTTGACATTTGATGATGGAAAGTAGTAATCGCGTTCTTGATCGAAAATACAGCCGTTGAGAAAAGCATAAAAAGGGAGTTTTTTTTTTTTGGTGACTGAAGGCGATAAAGTCACGTTGTACGGGTGCGTTGTTATCGGGAGTTATAGCAGCTGCAGCCGTTTAGAAATTATGGCACTAGAGTGTGCTTAATCAGATCATCAATAGTTGCTAACTGACATGCTAGCGTGTGCGTGGTAACATATGGCGTACTATTGTGGCAGACTATGCGGTTACTTATTTTATTAGATAGCTAGCGAGAATTTTTGTGGCCGCGAAGAAACTCAGACAAAGAGAAACTTGTGCTTGTGAGACGGTTAGGTGAAAGAAAATGACGTTCCATCGAATAGGAAAATAAGTACTTAAAGAAGAAATACCGAAGATTTATATCACAATCTTAAGCTCTTTGGTTTAATAGTAAGAAAACTAAACTAATAGTTGTCTTCATCGCCCATCGGCCAAGACTGGAATGTATTCCTATTTATACGTCTACCATTTCATTTGTCTGCATGACGCCATTATTTTTTTGTTAACAACTAACTTACCACTTAACATTTACGGAAGAGAGATCAATAGAAGTACAGAAAAGGACGAGAGCAAAGTTTATAGAAACAGGAACATAAACATTAATAGAGAAAAGCAGAAAAGCATCACCAATGAAATGGAGGAGAAAGGGAGCGATGACTCAGGCTGGGCATAAGTGTGGCGGGTTTCTAAAGGTAACATATTCAGCACTGGGCGACGTGAAGGATACGTACGCAGAGCTGAGGTATTTCCTCTAAACAGTTTGTGCTTTTCTGAAATCGATCAACTCGGTTAAATCGGCTTGTGACCGCGTCCCTCACTCCTTACTTCTTCATAAACTATCCCAATTAGGCATAAGCCACTTCTTTGTCTCCTGGTTGCGTTCTTTTCTGTGTGATCGTTCGTATTATGTTAAGTATAATAACGAATTCTCCTACCATTTTTCCTCCTCTGCGGGCGTTTCCCAATGATTGCTTCTTATGCTATGCAGATGACTTAAAAATCTTTCTCCCTATTTACTCTGATGAAGATTGCGAGTCTCTTCAAGGCATTCTTGACTGTTTCTCTAATTGGTGCGGTGCTCTAATTGGTCGTCATTCCCTTACCCTCTGTCCCGACAAGTGTAAGGTTCCTTTCCTTTAGCCGATCCCGAACTCCCATCAGCTACTCTTATGCTCTTGACAATCAGTTTGTTAGCCGAGTCACGGCTATTGATAGTCTTTGAAGACTTGAGAACCAGAGTCCAAGCAGAGTTGGACAAAGATCTCTCCTTTAACCTGCAAATTGATTCCGTGGTTGGGAGAGCTTGGAAGACGCTTGGCTTGTCTTCTCTTGGCTTCGCTTGGCGACTTTTCGGACCCCTTATGTCTGAAAGCTGTGTACTGCTCGCTGGTCAGATCGGTTCTGGAGTACTGCTCAGTAGTTTGGTCTCCCCTAGCGAAAACTCATGATGAGCGTATTGAGCTGAGCGGGTGCAGCGTTCGTTCACCAGGTTTGCAATACGCAAATCACTTGGTGAGCTTTCCCTCCCCCTGTCTCAGTACGAGTCCAGGCGTCAGTTGCTGAAGCTGGATTCGTTGGAAACTCGCCGTTCCCAGGCCCAATCAACCTTTATTGCAGCTCTCCTTTTCGGTCATACCGATGCTCCTGCTTTGTTATCATGTGTTCCATTTTACATCCCTTCCCGTGTCGTTCGTAATCGTCCCCCTCTTGCGATCCTAAGTCGTCGTACCTCAGCAGGGCGCAAAGATCCCCTCGTGTGTGCTATTCGTCGGAAGTTTATCCAACTTCCGGTCCCGTCTTAAACATTCTTCCCAGCTTTCTTCTACCTTTATATCCTAATTCCCTGGCGCTTAGCAAAGTTAGGTTTAGGTTTTAGCGAATAAGTCATTTTTGTAAACCCGCGAGGCAACAGAACTAACAATAAAAATAATAATAATATTTATTGTTCCAGCTGCAGGTGCATTCCAAAACAGTCAGGCATCAAATCGCCTAGTCATACTATAGGTCCTCTGAGTGCTAGTTCCTTAGAATGAGATTGAAGATCAAAGCAACAAAGACAACATACTTACGTGCCTGAGGCTTTAACCTTGAAAGAGGCTGACTGGGATGTATAGTATCAGCTGAGGGGGAGGACCTCTAAATCGTCAAATTCTGACCCGTCAGGTATCAGGGAGTCAGGAAACCTCAAGGACCTGACCGTATCGGTGTTCGGATACATCCGTCCTTGGAGAAATGCAGCCTTGAATCACGGTTCGTGCAATTTTATTGTTGATCTGGCTTTTTCACTACGACGTGTAGGCTAATTAGAAAAAGAAAATTTGTAAATCAGATCACATTACATGATTTGATGCACATCTTTAACTGCTGATCTGATACATAAAATTTCTTAATATGCCGCACAAAGTTCAATTTGTAGATCCATTTAAGCCGTTTATGGAAAAAATATGAAGTAATTTAAGAATTATAAAGCTGAACTATGCGATAGCGGTGCCGGTCTTTACACGGCAGGATGTCCCAGGTTAAAATCCCGTTCGGACTGTTTCCCCACTACGTGGTATCAGGCGTTAGATAGCTGGCGTGTTCTAGGAGGTCGTTGAGCTAAGAAGACAAAGTAAGCTGATCTACTGGACTCAGTAAAGAATTTATGTTTAACATAATTGTGGTAAAAGAAAACACAATAATAACGCCATTAAGCTCAGCGACTCGAGTTAATGACGTGCAAACATTCAACTAAATATTTATTTAGAAAAATCTTTGGATAATTCAAAATAAAGAATGCTCTGCAAAAGTTTTAGCAATTCTTAAGACATTTCTAGACCCATTTATAAACAAAAAAATAACATCACTAAGATGTCCATAAAAAGCACTCAATTAAACGTACACAGTAAATGATAGCAAACGATGCATGCGTGCAAGATGAAGGGTGTATAATGTTGTGTCATGCTGCCAATGCAATTATAAACGTGCACTGCTGCTCTAATGACCTTCGGATGTGTATTCTGCCACCCATGCAGCCCGGAAAGTAGACATACAGATACAGATACGGATGAAATGCATTCGATTCGCATCGACAGCAGCAACGCTGTCGAAGTTATGTTGTGCTTGTGCTTGCCTTCGCCACCGTTAATGATAGTGTCACAAGGGAGACGTTCCATACGAGCACTGCTAGGGCACACGTAAAACAATATCCCCGTGACCATATTCCCAACATGTTGACATGCACGCACGCACGCACGTGTTTGATGATCGATCCTGCAACAATCCGACCGATCCTTATTGTCGACTTCATTACCCAGCTGCCCGGGTGCAAATGAATCAGTATTCATGGCTTAGTTCACACCCGATCGATTCCGCAGGTGCACAATTGGTGCACATTTGCTTGGCTACTGTGCTGGGCGTGCACGGGGAATCGGTACTAAAGGGGCAGGACTCGCAAGCCACAGACAGGAAAGAGCGGCGGAATAATAGAAAATGTTTATCACCGTATAATATTTTATGATGAAGCACACGTGTTTGGCAAGATAATAAATTCGCGGACAGCATTGTTGTGTGCGCTGTGTTCCGGCCACTGGATTCTGGATTGTGCAGGAAGTGAGGTTGTAGGTAAACAAAACAGGACTCCCTACGCGTGGTGGATTGGTTGTAAGTTTTTTGTTTTCGGGTCGCGATTTGTGGAACTCGGCTCTGTGCAATATTAATGATAATATTGACGTTGAACTCTTCCGACAGCGGTCGGCGGTGCGGTTTTTTTTTTTATTTAATGGAAATAGGGTGCCTGCTTTTTATGTGTTTTGTTTAACCTGCGCTGTCAAAACGAATGATGATGGTGGCCATATTTAACGAGTCTGGTTATTCAACACACTGTCAGGTGCAGTAGCTTCATTTCTTGATCGTAGCTTTCGGAGGAAATGATTGATAGTAAATGATTTGTAGTGTGTGTGTGAAAGGCACAGTTCGTTTCCAAAAGTGACCTTTTGGAAGTGGTGTTGACAGTTGAAGTTTCTTACGACTTTAGTCCCGGTATCATCCCACGAGTTTACGGTAGTTTGTTTTATTTCTTTTAGGACTATTGCTCGAGTAAAAATGGGAAAAGAAGACCCGAAAAAAGGTTCGATTGAGCAGCAGCGCACCTAGAGTTCGGACTATGTCTCATAATCGAATGTGAAGAGCTAAATCCGCTTGTGGCCGGAAAATGTCAAAATCCATCGATGCCGGATTGCCTTCCTTCCCATTTCCCAAAAGCTCCCTGTTACCTGGTACGAGAGAAGCTGCTTCATTGTAGCTAGCAAGATAGCACAGAACGAATGTTGCATTATGTGTTTAACCATCACCGCCATCACGACTACCTTAAACCAGTTCCAACCAGCGGATGGTCAAGCGTACAGTTGCAAACCCAATCTACGAACGAAGACCACCTTCTTGTACCAGCACAATCGTTCGAGCACCGAAATAATAAAAGAACGGCAGAATAAAACGATTCAATGCCGGGATACGACAGAAAACGATTCTACCAATTCCAACCGTCCCAAGGATCTCACGTCCGCTTTTCGTTACGGTACTCTGAAACTGGCAAAAGAGAATACCAGCGCAATATATTTCCTCCCCTTTTTTTTTGGGGTTGAAGGGACCAGAGAGCTAGGCAAACATGGAGATTGGCAAAAGAACTTGCACAAAAAGTTGGTAGTGAGGTTGGAAGAGCTAAATGTCATGTGGTCAATGGCATTATGCTGGCAATGTCAACATGATTCCGAACATTGCATCTTCCGGGCAGGACAACGCTTTTAAATCGCTCACCTGAACAAAAGCAGTTACGGAAAGTGTAGTAGCGCCGATGAAGAAAAAGGGTAAAGATTTGAACTAAACTTCACCTTCATAGTTACCCAGCTGGCTTGCCTTATTAAGCGTAGTAATTAAGCTGCTAAGAAGTGATGTGAGAAACTCGTATTGCATAGCTTTAGGCGATTTCTAGGTTTGTTGAACACATTCTCCTAAAAGTATGTAATTTGCATGGAAAATCGTTCCATGAATTTTTACTCTATCTTGCGCTAGAAAAAAATCGAGACAAGCCTTACCTGAAGTCGTTGTAATCGAACGACTGTCCGATGTTTAATGTTCACCCAGAAGCTAAAATACAAACATGAACGGGGGGCACACTCCTTTGACGATTTAGTAGTGGCTTTCAACTCACGCCGTTCAATCCAAACGAGTAGAAGCATTTCTCGGAATGCTAATAAATCAAGCCCTCCGTGTACGCTCGGGAACATTGTCCGGATAGTGCTAGTGGTTCACAAAGTGTTTTCCACTTCTCGGAACGGCCAACCCGACCGTGCCAACGAATCGGGCAGCGAGGCTGAATTCAAGGATAAGGCTTTGCGCAAGCGACGACTCTAACAGATAAGAGGTTTCGTTTGCCGAACGGCAGGCTGTTTGAAGATTCCCGTTTTTCGACAGTGGTTGGATTATGTGTTTGAAATTTTCCCATTAAAAGAGTCTTTATTTTTGTGAGGACATTAATTTATAGGATTAACGGGCTTAGGACGTTAAAGTCTGCTTAGAGAAGATAGCTCGGGATGCTAAGGCGTTTGAAAATCCTTAGTCCGGTTCAGATCCCGCTTAGCGTTCCGTGCAGCTTCGCCTATTGATTGCCAATCGGATGTGATGACCTTTTTCATTTCCATTGCTTGCTTGGAGGTTTCTTTTTTCACCATTCGCCTGTTCAAAATCCGATGACAGTTAATGCAATTACACGCCGGGGCAAACCTGTCCATGCGTGTTGTCTTCGTCCCAAGTTAGGGAAAGTAGAATACAGAGGCAAAAAACACTCGTTCTTCGGCACGTTAACCGTGTGTCTGGTAAAGCGCATCCATTGCCGAAAAGCTCCCACCGGCCATCACAAACCCCGGAAAACCCAGGCAAAACCACAAAACCCACAAACCCACACGATAGTGCAGTCGAAAGTTTTAATGGAATAATGAAAACCGGGTCGAAGGATTTGTTTTGCCACCCGCAGGCAATGGTGGGAAATTCGCGTTGTTCACGGAAGACGAACCATGCTGCGTGTTGTGTACGAGCGGTGAGACGAGCCGGTCGGGATCGTAGTTTTGTACGTTCGAACCTCGTTGGTACACACGGTGTGTTGGGGTAGCAGGTGTGCGTCGGGTCGGGGGACGTCTCCGGCATGTCGATGATATGTGCGACACTATTCGCCCGACCGTAAATGTGATTACCGTGTGATGGAAATGTTTAAACTCGTTACAGGTAATTGAGTTCGAGAAAATTAATCAGCTCAAAGCCGTAAACCGGTGCTGGATGGTGGTGGTGTTGATGTTGCTTGGTTGGCGGATTGTGGCGCCCGAGAAGGCCCGGTTGTACGACAGTATCGTAGCGGTTGGGTTCTTTTCCGTTTTAAAGTAGCTTTCGGGTGGTACCGCGATTTCGTGGTGCGATTATGTGGTATTCCATTAGACAATTACTGAGTGACTGGGTAGAACTGGGTGGTTTCACTTGTGGTGTGGCATTTAAAGATTAGAGGCAATTCGGTTACGGTACGGCAAAAGGAAGGTGTGATTAGTTATCGGTTGGGAAGGGGGAAAAGTTTTGCTCTAGCGGTTTTCGGTGTGATTGATGAGCTGTGATAGTGTTTACTCTGTGGAGAACCGAAGCAGTTAATTGCGATGGTTTAATGTAGAATGTAAGGTCGTTTTAGTGTTGTTATTTTGCTAGAATCATTTCATAAAGTTACTGAACCATAAATATGGAAAATGAGTATTTTTTAAATGAATTCAATTTTAATACCACAGGAGCCTAAAGCTATGCAATTGGCAAAACAAAATTAGAATCCCGAATAGATCTGAAAGCCGATGAATCTATTTGAAACGTAGAAATTGCTATTGAACAAGGAAAAAGGTAAAAATATACTAATGAATGTTAAAAGTCAGTTAACAGGAAGGAGAATCTCCCACGATTATTTGAGTCTTCAAATAAACTGAATATTTATCAATTTCAGCTTTGTAAAGCTCATTGAACACGAGAACAGTGTTAAGGGGCTAATTAAAAATTAGCTTAACTTTAGGCTGAATTTAGTTTAAAAAGTTTAATTTACATTTTATTGAATTAGCCAGGAGAAAGGGCATAGTATAATACAAAGGAAAAATTTCAAAACCAACTAGTCGACCTGATTTTGTTTTAAGAATCAAACAACTGGTTTCAGTTATTCCATTTTATAGTATTGAACGACCACAACATTAAGGAAGATTGATTTTCAATTACTACGGTTGAGGTAAAGCTCAAACTCCATTTCTTGTAACCCTTTGAACTATCGGATCTATTCATTTTATTTCTTCAACATAAATAATGCTGATGGAAGTAATTCCTGCACATAATGACTCCTGATGCGTGTTTCGGTAATTTGGTGACGGTTTTGGCACGCAAATATTGCTCCGCGGTCCGTGCGGTCATAAAATGTAATTTGATTAGCTTATTTCTCCTAGGATTTCTGACAGAACGCACGTGTCGTCACGCAGTAAAAGCTCAAAAGTGGTTGAAATGAAGCTATAATTTGCATCCGTAGTGTACGAAGAAGCGCTGTGTACGTGTAATATAGATTAAGTGGAGAGGATGAGTGGACGGTTCCCGAAATGGCACTTTTCAACTCGTTGCAAAATTCATGAACTTGAAATGCATTTAATAGTCGGAGCAATTCCCACAATTTGTTCTACCGAAAACAATGGTTGATGGGAGTTGATGAAAGTCTCCGAAGGGGTGGTTTGAGTGAATCCGGTTTGGCAGCGAGCCAATATGGTGGAAGCTTTTCAAAATGATTTAAATTCCCGATGAAGATGATGGGCGTCGATGGTTGAGGTGATGATGAGCAGAAGTACCATTTCGCAGTCGTTTTACTTTGAGAGCCCAATTCGCGTTGTGTAAACTGGTTGGAAAATGTGTGTTAGTTTAAAAATATTTTCCAATCAAATGGTATGTTTGGTTATTGAAAGTTGGGTTTTGATAAACTACTTTTTAAAAAATGGTAGCAGATATTCGAGGAAATTTGAACAATCGAGTACCTGTGTTGAAAGTTCAATTTCAACAAAACCAAGTGCTCCTAGGGGATGAAGATTTCCGGGAATGATCGTGAATATTCAAGGCTTCATTGAACCGTTGGTCCGACGCTGACCGTTACCTCGTTTGGGTGTCAAAATTTCATCCTCTGCGTATATTGGGTTTCTGGAACAGAGTGCACGTGCAACAGTTCTCATGATTACGCCAACAATGCATTGAAGCATGTTTTTGCTGTTTTTACAGATGGGATGTTTGAAAAGATTCAGTATATTTCTTGTGGCTGATGAAAAACTCTTGGTTTGGTAGAACGGAATAATTAACGTGATAAAATCAATTCTCATAAAAAAGTATTAAAATTTATCCCTAAAATTATGCAATATGCAATTTCAAAATCACGCTAAAATGGTTGGCACATGACAGAAATTGTTTTAGAAATGAAATCGTAGCTTTCAAAATCTGAAAGTTCATTCCAAACATAAGTTTCACAAAACTTTGTACTCGTCGAATGGTATGTAGCTATAAAACCGATACAATTTACGGGTGGAATGAGTATTGAAAATCGTTGTTGGACAGCTTATTCGTTGAACGCATGAGATGTACGCTTCTGATGGACAATCGATGTGAATATATTTACATCTATTGACTAAAAATGCAAATCTGGCTTACAGGAGGTCAGCCACTAGGAGGGCAGCTACTATTTCGACAAATAGACAGCAGCTGCAAAGGCTTCGGCCTACGTCAAGATTTGCTCGTCAGCTCGGATGAATGCGAATGGACTTTAAACCATTTCTATAGTCTGAAGTGGACTGTAACGAAACCTATCAGAATCGTTTTCCAAATGCAGATTGCTTATTCAATATTGATTTTGCAAGCTACACACACACACACACTTGTAGCTTGATTTAAGTTTGATTTTAAGACAAAATTTCATAGAACCGTTAGCTCGTGAGGGATTCAAATCGCACTCGGTGTGGTTTTATTTTGTTGCAAATTGAGTTATTCATTCGAAAATCTTTTGCACACTCCTTTCCCGTCATGAAACTGTATTTGTAGATTTGTTTTTCTTCTTTGCAATGCATTCCAAAACTCCTTATCCCAGTGCACAGTACGCATTTCGCTATGCTGAGGGCGAAAATATGTTTGCTAAACTATGTTATTCATTCTTTCGTTGGAAAGTTGGTCTACCACAATACAGCGGGATCTGCTTCGCTCCGTTGCCGGTGTTTGTGCCTCTCCTTTAGCGTCGGTCGTTTGTATCGTTGCGCTATAAAAGAGCTGATATAAAAATTAAGATGGAAATTGTTGCCTCCGCGAATGGCACAATCATTGTCAGCATAAATTAGCGTGTTAAAGCCACCTTAAGAACTATCATTTAATTGAAATTTAGCTCTGGCAACTACGCAAAATTCCACGGCACGCCGTACTACTGCAGGAACGACGATGCTAGGATGCGAAACCGAAAAATCCTGCCCGAGACATTTTGAATTATCCAACAGCGAAACCCACCCGGTGGTTGGTGTGGATTGGGTTACGATTCTTTGCTTATCTTCATACGGGAGGTGAGGGTTTTTTTTGTTGTCGTTGTTGCTTTCGCCTTTACTTCCCTCGTTGCGCTTTAACACTGAAGCAAATAGGATAGTTTGACTATTGCTGAGTGTGTTTGTGTGCATGACGAGAAATGTGGAATATTATGCTTTGGTAAATCAGTACCGAACGCGCTAACAAAAGAAAAGCACACCAGGCGAGTTCAAAACTCGCCGAAACAAAAACAAAGCAAATAGTACGAAAAAAGCAGAACACATACCACGAAGAAACTTTCCATTTACACGCCAGCAATGCTATGGAAACTGGAAAGTTTTGCTCCACACCGACACCGTTTCACTCTATCGCTCTGTCTCACTGCACCTTTATGCTCCGGTTGCTTCTGCAAAGGATGTTCGCTTTAAAACTTACCCCGTAGATGGGCAAGATTTGGAAGAAAGTTTTGCAGCATGCATAGATTGTAATGTAAGATATGTAAGAGGCCCTCCTCCCCCAGTGAAGGAGCGCAGGGGGTTTCGTTCTTACACTCTGCTCATTTTCAGCGGTAAACTTTAGGCGGCCCCCGGTCGCCTACGGTCTAGTTGTTCCGTTTGATGCGGTGTTTTGTGCGAAATGTGGAAGATCAAATGTAATGTTAAGCTTTCATGCTCTGCTACAAGGTGGAGCTAAATGAAGAGAAAAAAAAAACGGCACAAAGTTTATTCAGAAAAGATAAACGTGTTTGATGGTTAATTGAACAGCTGCGCTAAATGATTGCGCGTGTTAAATAATAATTGTTGGCAGTGGGAGTTGAGCCGTGTGTTGTGTTTTTGTTCACGCCTGAAAGGTATGCAATTTGCTGTTTAAATTACTCAGTGTATAAATCTTAAAACACTAGGTCGATTGTTAAAGCACAATCTAAAGCATAAAGATTGCTTACTGTTAGGCGAAACGTAATCAAAAACAAACAAAGCTCACAGATATAATGTCGAAGGAACGAACACAAGGATGTGACAAGCTTTGGCTTCAGGCTATTATGTTCCTTAAAGCACGACGGCTACAGACAAACATCTTTTCATCATACTTAATCAAACCAATTACAAACACAAGCAATAATTGATGTCTTTTTCCATTGCCCGCTAGCTGGAACCAGTTTGGGTGCGTTTTTTCTTTCGTTCGTTTGCTGTTGGACAGCAGTAAAGCGCTTGCCCCTTAGGCGACACTTTGCCCGAACGTTGCTCACGCGTTGAAGCGCACCAGCACCACGGTCTGGCCGTTCCCAACCGTTGCAATTGTTTCGCGTTTGTTTTCCTTCGGTTACAGTGTGGCAAAACCATATTAACAGATGGAAACAAAACAACACTCGAAATCTGCACGATGCGTCTTGTCGTGTAGCTCGATAGCTCCCGGGTTGATGATGATTGTGCTTGTTTCAGGTGGGTTGAGAGCGCTTTTCTTCCGCTTGCTCACCACGGTGTTACCGTACAAACCATCAGCCACTAGCTAAGAAATAAATGCTTGAAGAAAGCACACAAAACCACAGACTGGCGATGGGAAGCATCAAACCATCCTGTGCACGTTAGACTGGAAGCGCTGTAAAAGATGAAGAATTTTTTTAACAAACAACAACAGCAAAAAAGTGCTGCAGGAAAGCAGCAGGGATGAGAATAAAAACAGATTGTTACAGCAAAGTTTCCGTGCCGGAGGGGAGGAGGGGGGAGAAAGCTCACGGGTGACACAATTTTCCAATGTGCCAAGGCAAAACATGCTTGCGCTTTGGGGTGTTAGCGAGACATGCAACTTTTAGCGTTTTGTTGGTGCCATATTTTAAACTGGTAGCGAGCACTGGATGATGATCCGAGCAGGTGCACCGGAGAAGCGAGTTTTGCATTGAAACGCGTCCGGTTTGTGGGGTAGAAGGAAGCGACGCTTTCGTTGAATTGATTACTTTACGTTTCTTTCGATAGCGGATGTAACTTTGGCGAGAGTGTATGATGACGTGTGGCAGGAAGTTAAGCGGGTATTATGCTTATTGTTATTAAATTCTGTAACATCCTTCACTGGGTGCATCTTATCGAACGAGGTATGGTAAGTATGTGTATGAATTTGCGCCAGCTTTCGTCGCTCCTTGCATCAGTTTGAGTTTCGTATTAGTACGGAGAAAGAATCGAACGAAACGAAGGCATTGATGGAAGCTTGAAAGCAAGTTGATCATTGATTGGGTGCTTGATTGGGATTTTACTATCTCGTTATACTTACAAAGCTCATAATTCACCATTTGTATTGGTTCACGACGCCAAAGGGACTATGTTAAGCCTGAAAGTATGCAATCACTATTTTTATTCTTAGTGACCTGAAAACTTTGTAGCGTAATAAATGATTCTTTGATTCTTAACTTGAAATAGTTTTAAAGCTTTAAACCATTATCTGGAATGTGTAAGAAAACTATACGCTTTATTACTACTTAGATACAGAAATAATATTTCCTTAAACTACAAGTGCCAATTGTACGCCTTATTTAAGATTAGGGTTGTTGGTAAAAATTCCCTTATAATTGTTAAAAATCTTAGCTCTTTCTGTATGTTATCTATATAAATAGGTTCATTAACGTGGCATAAAAAGTATTGCATAAATTTTGGCGTAAACAACTCTTTTCTAATTATTTGTTGGATCTAAGTATATTCAAAATACTGCACCATCAAACCATTAAAGACGGAAACCACAACAACCATTTAAACAAATGATGATCTTGCTGTCATCCAGCCTCAAAACAATCTTGCTTATGCAAATCAGCTAATTACGACGTTAAGCAATATTTAACATCGAATGCGTTCAATGCATATATACACCTTCAAGGTGGTTCCGAATTTCAAGAGTCTCGTCTTCGTCGAACACTGTCTACACGCGCACAGCGCACACATACACCGACTGTGTGCTGTCAAGTCATTAATGATGAATTACCTACGTAAACCGTCTGTCCTGCAATCCGCATCCGAATCGCGACCATAACCAATTGCGGTGTTTCGTGATGCATGTTCAGCAATAAACTAGGCAACCGCAGCGTTGACGGCAACACTGGTGAGCTGGTACATGCTGTGTGTGTGTGTGTGTGTGTCTGCGGATGGCTACATGTTTAGTGACCAAATTCCTTACGCCGCACGTCCACATGGACAGGCATCACTTAGTGTAACGCTATTGTGTGATAATTATCCTCTTACGCTTGGCCGACGGGCAGGATTTGCTGATACCACCCGATCCGGCAGGCGAACGGCGACACGCATACAAACGTGTCTTGCGGAGTGGATAAATCGCAAGCCTTGGGCTTGAGGCGCTAAAAGGTTCACCGGAAATGCGTGCACCATGCAATCCGTGCAGTTGTTGATGCCTCTTTATAGTCTGTTTCGGTGAAGCATCTTCGGTGTGAACTACTCGGAGGTTAACGGGAGTTGTTGTAATCCGTTTAGAGTGCTCGTGTTTCAAGACGCTATTACCGTTGCCGTAAAGCATGCCTGCTGCGGTTTCCCGGTCTCGAAATGGTGGCCGATTGGGCATTACCAAGCAGACTCGCATTTAGTTTGATCCGGGCAGATTAGACACGTCCTTCAATCCATTTGAAGTCATCGCTTCAATTTACTTCAATCATTTGCTTGTTACTGGCACGCCCGAACCGGCCGGTAAGGTCTCCAGTTGCGTCACGCTTGTACTTCATCTGCCACTGGCAGATTCTGGTTGGTGAAGGTACGTGATGATGACTGTTGCACTGTTATTTTTATTGCCCGGTCAAGTTACCCCTCCAGCCAGCGTGAGCCTGGCGGGCGAAGATTTCAATGGCATTACTTCTACGATCCTTCGGCCTTTCGGCTCGAGTGCCGGCAGGAGAAATCATTAGCAAGTGTTGGATGTAAATAATAGAAGCGTGCAGCTCGTTCGTCTTGTTGGTCGGCGGCTTTAGCAAAGTTCTCAAAAGCAACGAGAAGCTGAGAAGCAAACCAGCAGGGAAGCTTGAAGGTTGATTATTTCGTTTGAAATAAAATGATGTGCAAACGTTGCTGAGAGCGTTGCTGACCGAACCGCCTCTTCACCGGGCATCGTTTCTTCTGGCACGGACATTGGCATTTGCGATGTAATTGAAATCGGCACCCGAGTTGTTTGAATGTGTGTGCTTATGGTATCGTCTGAGGAGCAATTTGGCGCTCGGTGAGGAAATATTCATTATCGAAAGGAAGCGAAGGTTGATTGCTACCCGTGAGGGCTTTTGCGGACTGCGTGTCCAGATGCTCGTGGGTGCGAGCGTTTGAAGTGGACGAGATTTATTCAAGCCATTCGCGGCGGCATAAGAGAGGCGAAGGCTAGATGGGCTAGCTGGGGGTGGGTAGGTGCCGTTTACCCAAGGGGTTTTCGTTCGAGGAGGAAATTTTGTTTGGAGAATAGCGACGGATGTGAAGGAATAGGGCGTCATTATTTATTTGTTGCCGTTAAGGCAGCGAGCCTTTGACTTGATACCATTTGGTGTGTAATGTAAGGTGGATGAGATCGACAAACAGTCGCACAGAACATTGTAGCAGAAGATATTTGACATTGCTCCCCTCGGTGCAATTTCGTTGTATTTTGATTTTGACGTTGTCTATGTCTGCCAATATGCTATAAATATTTCCGGAACCATTTCCGAACGGGATTGCGGTGTGCAAAGACGGATTTCATGATTTTTCCGCTCGTGGCGCAAATTGAGACGAACTCGCCAAGTAATTTAAGGGATAATGAGGAAATTTATGTAAATCATTGCATACTTGTAGGCGTATACCGAAAGTTGTGGGTCTAGCTGAGAAGCCAAGGAGATAATGATTATTTTTGGTAAGGTTTTATAGATTGATATTCGTTTTTGAATAATAAGAAGCAACATTTGAAAATCAATGTAAAATGTATAGAAGAAACCCAAAGTAAAACGCTGCTTGATGACCGAATTTAATAATTAAATTATCACCGACATGTTGATATTTCACACGTCTGTCCCACGGGTAAACAACAGCGGCCTCACAAAACGGTACTTCATGTAAGCTTCAAACTGTACGCGTTCCAGTATCGTGCCACAAACTGGCAAAATGGCGCTCGTTCAAGAAAATCGCGCCAAGTGCATACGACCACTATGCGGGACACGTACATATTTCGAAACACTCCGGGGATGCTAATGTTTCGGCTCACATTGCATCGGTTTATTGCTGGCAACAATTAAACGACAACGGCTATTATTTACTTGTGTATGGGCACCGTGCAAGCCGTGGACAGCAGACGGGCCGCAGCGGGACAATTGCCGAAGTACCGATGTTGCAGCAGCCGAGAAACTCGTTTGGTGGAGTAAAGTTTCCCGGTCGGATTATTTCACATTCATATTCAATGAGCTGAAGGCAAACGGAACGAAAACTGCTGTTCATACATATCCACGCACACACAGCTAGACTGTGCAGTATAGTCACAACCGAATCGGTGGCAGAAGAAGTACTTGCAGCAGTATACATACGGCAGCAACAGCAGCAGCATACAAAAAACCCTGTACAACTACCAAAGTACAAAATTGCTCTGGAAGCGAGAATTCCCCGTCGAGGAGTATTGAACCGATTTGCACAGTTTATTCAAATCATTCATTCATGTGTTATTTTTAAAGTGGCTGTGGAAAGATTTTGGGCTATGAAAATAAATTGCCCGAATAGCCAGAATAGCCAGGTTACGTTGGTTCTGCTGCTGTTTTGTGCAAAAAAAAAGTGCAATGCTATAAATATTGTAGCGTTGTAAAACTTTTTTCCAAGAAGGAGGGACTTGTTGCCGTTCTGTGAAGTGGCTTTAAAGCTTCGTGGTAAACAGTTCTGCAACATGCATCGTTTGCTGATTGGTGACTGTATAAGTTGCAATGAATGTTGCAGTACTTTCGATGGGTAATGGATTAAGTTAAGTAATGACGATGATAGCTGGGAGAAGAAGTTTTCTGTTGGAATATTGCTATTAATTTTGTTAAGAACCATGTGCTGGTAGCAGCTTGGTGTTGAAGCGGTCTTACGTACGTAAGGAGTTCTAAATATTGGTGAAAGGAAGGATTTTTATACCATTTCTATCTTTAATCGTCTATTAATGTTGACCCAGATTTCTTCAATTTTTAAGATAGAAAAATTGATGGGAATAGTTGTTCAAGTTAATCAAAAGCAAAATTTTAAACTAAATTACAACAATGCAAAATTGTTATAACAATTGTATACTTTCAGGAAAATTCTGTTGAAATATTTTCATCGAATCATAAATTCTTATACGAAACAGCATTGACATTCATTGTATTCATCTCTATCCCCTCATGCCCCTCTTCCCACTATCTCTCTCTTTCTCCCTCTCTCTCTTTTTTTTCTCTCTCTCTCTCTTTCTCTTCGTTTAAATTTTTTATCCTTATTTTTTATTCTCGCTCAATCCTTAATAATTCTTTTGTCGTTGTTGTTGAATTTACTTTGCCCTTAAAGGACGGTCCAGAATTTTGCCGGGTGAATGATTGGTAGTACTGCTCCTGGGAAACTTGTCTTAAACATAAACAAGGACAAGAAAAAAAAAATCAGAATTGGAATAGTTTCGAATTTTCAGTAAATTATTTAGAGCCTGAATGTAGGCAATTATCAAGACTTAAACGTAAACAATATATTTTCGGAATTTATTCTATTCACTTCCTTTTTATACTATACAATCGACCGTAATTTCTGACATGTTAACCAATGAACCAATTAATTAAAAGCAAAAACGTTTTGCATCAAATCAACCGCAGTGATACCAAAAGATGAAAGCATTTCCTCTCTGCGAGCGGTCCATTTGCATGTCTCGGAATGAGACCTGTGGCGAACTCACGATCCTTCCCCCATCTAGTGCGTTATCGTCTTTCTAGAACCATTTACGCTACTCATGCGGTAGGCATTCCTTCAGGAACGTCCGTCACATTCTTGTGACAGAGTGTGATAAATATTTAACGATCCCACATACGCCCATAGCCGAAGCAGAACCAGCAGCGAACCATCGCAGTCGGTCCATTATTTCGCACGCAAACGATGTCCACCGGTGGTTTGGTGCGGAATTTATAGAGTGAATTTAAATTAACCTTAGTGTCCCCAGAAACCAGTGCCAATCGCTTTCGCTCCTGATCGTATCATGCCGGTTGTGTGCGTGTGTGCGCGGGATTCGCATCGTGGGTGCTTTCCAAACTCGCACACGAAAGCTCCGTCCAGAGGAGTATAAATTATTTACGTTTTAAACTTATTGTAGAACCGTGGGCTCAAACCACGCGTGCTCATCATTTTCGGATTTTGCATTTCGCGAAACGCACGCCGTCAAAGCTTATCCATCGTTAGGCTTTTGCGTGCGTTACGGGCTGGCGTGCGTGTCGTGGAATTTATCCTTGTGCAAATGATGCCTCGACCGGGCGCGTCACTTCCCAGGGTGACAGTGACGTCCGGACGAGGCTTGGCGAATTGGATCAACGAACGTGGTGTGTATGTGTGTGCGAAAGGGGGGTGAGAGAAAAGCACCGGCCCGGAATAGAAAACAACATTCCCATGCAACAACTGTCATAACGGCAGGCGAAAACGCGTAGGTTTAGGCATTTGGTTTTGGGAAAGTCGCACAAACGAAGCCTTTCGGTGCGTGTGCTTCGACCGGGCGGTTCATATTGCGAGCAAAATGTAAGCACGCTTTGTTTGCCATTTTTGCTTTGTTTGCATGCAAATTTAAACTGTCACCGGCGAACTGGCGTGTTCGGGGAAGTTGGTACCGAGCCCGCTCCAAACGTGAAGCGTAAAAGTATTCTTTCTGGCGCTTGAAGCCTATCGCACGATCTTTATGGTGCATGAGATTGTGCGGCTGGCTTACTGCTTTACTGGCAACTGGATGTGCGCGAAATGTGAACGAAAGCAGGCAATACATATCGGACAGAAAAGGGAAAAGGAACAGAAATAGTACAGTGCGATGTAAGCATTTTTTTGTTGTCTACCGGCAAACGAACATTCAAGGTTCGGTAGTGGCCCGGTACAACGCCGAACAGATGGCTCGCACTGAGAAGCGCATAGGAATATTTTTAAAAACGAATTGCAACACCACCGAAATTGAGGTTACGGTTACGGTTGCGGGTGTGGTGTTTGTTTTTGCAGATGCTGCCGCTGAGTCCTTTCGCTCCCTGGTCGTCTGGTCAGTTGTGACTTTTGCTTCATTTAAAGCATAGTATCAATTTATATGACAATGCGGCCGCTTTTTGCTGTCTGGCTGTCTGGCTGTTCGAGCTAGTTTCAGCGTTCGCCGTCCGTTCGTTTTGTTTTAGGAGCAACTTTTGCTATGCAACGAAATAAATGGAACGGAAAAGATATAAACGCAATGGAAAGCAGACAAAAACTACGTCAAAAGGAGTGTGTTTTTTTAGTTTGTTTACTGTGGTGGGGTTGATGATACGATCTGTGTGGTTTTAGGATTGTGAGTAGAAAAACAGAGAGGTTAATTTAATGAAGATAAACCAAGAGATAAAGCTGTTGGATTAGGTAAGCATGCAAAACTAAAAATGCTTTGCTTACGATTGGGTTCGCTAATGGAATCGAAGGATTACTTATTTACTTACTTATTAGGCATTACAACCACATTGCGGTTATTGTCGATCATTTAGTACTATCCTTTAAGCTCAGTCTCCTGTGCTTCACTGTTAAAGGCTTGTTAAGGCTGATAAATGCCGTTTAGTGAAAGTGGAAGTGTTATAGAAAGGCTCCGGATAAAATGATGAACGTTTTTTGTCGATAGAAAGACCAATTATTAAAATTCTAAACACTTTGGTAATTCAGCTTGCATAAATATTTCCCATTTTACTTATTATATGCGGTGTTTAGTATTCAACAATTCCAAGAAAGAAAAATACGCAAGCCGATGTTTATTTTTCCTTTGGTTGTTTGTATCTAGCCTTCAATAGATTTATTTAGCTTAATCCTATTTAAGCCAAATCCAAGCAAACAAGTTTTGCGATTCTACAAATTATTTTTACATGTGTCTGTGATTGTGTTGGAGTTCATTTTCCAGGCATCATGAGTGTTAGATTTCTGTTTTCGTTTCTATTGTTGTACTTGCTCTAATCGGATAAGAGAAATGGGAATTATATTGTACCAAGTGTTTGTCTTGTTTCCATGGTATTTTATAGTGGTATACTCCTAATGGTTCTATTTCAGTTGTTCCATTCGTAGAGTGGTTGAACGCTATTCATAGAACCTTAATATTGTTTACTAACTTCTGAGCTTTACAACGATGGTAAATCCACATCAAATGACAATTATTACACGCAATCAGATATCGCAAATCTTCCCCAACGGAGGATAATAATTTTTCACGGTACTTTACCGTACCGTAATACCATGTCGAACATCGTTTAAGACTCTCCATAAACTAGTAAATAGGGAAATCGGTAATCAATGTTAGCTTTATCCAGCACGCAGCACAGCAGAACGCTCTGCTTGCGCCTTATTGCTACTGTCGGCTGCAAACCGTAAGCGTAAGACCGAGGACCGAATTCGTATCGGACCCGTGGTTGGTTTACGGGCCAACTGGTCTTTGCCCAACGTTAGTAGAATGTACACACTCGTGCCCGGATCCATAATTATCGTCCTCATATGGTGCGCAAATGGGAAAGTAATGGTTATTTCGCTCTCGTTAAAGCGTTTATGAGCATTATAAAGATTACAGGCGAAGAATAATTGAATCAGTGTGAACTTCTGCGTCGTCCAGCTTTCCGTGTATTTCGTGGCCGGTGGCCCATCGGTTTCGGTAGCATCAGTTGGGGTTTGCACACGTTGCATTGCACCGTAATGTATTATTTGCTGGTTGTTTGTCAGACTTAAGGTTGAGAAAGTGTTACCTTAGGATTAGAAGTAGCGTGGGCAATACGGTTGGGCGAAAGTGGCTAATAATAAGGTAGCAATGAAATGTGAATTGTAGTGTAAAACCGGCACGTCATGTGTTGCAACACATGGGGGCGAGGGAGTTTGCTAGTAAAAATGAATTTGTGTTCTAGACTGTAGGATGGTTTTGATTTTAAGTTAGAATTCGAGGGAGTGTGTCAAACAAATTGATTGCATACATTTGGGATGAACTTTTGTGTATTGAAAAATTTAAACTCGAACAACGTTTCATGCTTATATCCATTTCCTTTTCCCCAATTTTTTCCCCAAAACCATGATAACATTGAAGCTATCGGCTATCGTATCGTCTATCCCGACCAACGCATAAAAGACTATAAATCATGCAATAAATGAGCAGCGGCTTGTTGGTGGGAAACAATCGGTTGTACAGATGTACCAAGCTCTGCCCTTCCGACTGATTGACAGCTCTAACAGCATTTCGAAGCAACTAGTACCAGGTGTTTTTAATCCGATGAGTGTGGCGTCGACGAGATTGGCATAGTTTCTTCCAGCAACGAACGCATCCGATGTTAGACAATCTGTGCAAGGGCTCAGATTAATGGGTTTCCGTCATCTATGGCATCGAAATGTGCTCGAAACTGACGCTGGCACAGAGTACGCTTCCGACTTGCTTGTGTATGTCGTTCGGAGGCAGTGCGGCGTGCTGGGCGCTTCGAAACTGAGACGGTACTCGTGTTCGTTTGCCCAGCCATCAGCTACATTCGCCGTCTGACTGACAGCATCCGGACGACGAGTGACGAGCATTCTTCCTGCGACCGAGATAGTAAGCTGATGTCGTCGAATAACTTTTCGAACTCGTATAATCAGTTATGATGAGCCAGTAGACTGCACCACCGGTAGACGAGCACAATGTGGGAGATTGACAAACGTCGTTCAGGCTGCAAAGATACCGACAGTGACGGTATGCCGCTAGCCGCTTCGGGATGCGCTTGCTGTTGTTGGGTTGTTGATGACCGTCCGGATTGGTTGCGTATGTCTACGGTGATGGTTGTGTGGGAGCGTATTTTAATTATTAACATGGAGGACTTTTGGACGTTCGCTAGGATGGAGTGTGTAGCGACAAATGAATCATTTGCAGGATGTCGAACACTGGCGGAAGGCTAGACACTGTAAAAGATCTAACTTTAAGATTTGGTTGAAGATTTTTGTAAACTAAGCTTCCTGGAAATGTCATAATTTGTATACTGACGATAAACTTTCTTACTACTAATAGATTTTGAATTGGGAATTTAAGGCGCTACTAAAAGGAACAGGTTGTTGAATGAAAACATATTGATTTTTCTCGTTTAGGAATTGCTCCAGGCAGGATTCCTAGCCGTTTAAGAAATGGAAGATTGACATTGCTGCCTTACTTTAATGCGTAAACGTTTAAATTGTGCTATTTTAATAAATAATCTTTCGTGCTGAAATGTGGGCAATTTCAACAAAATTGTTCATTCTTATCCATAGTCGCTTGTAATTATAGCTGAACAGGCTATATGAATGAAATGGATTTTGATACGAAATTATACCTACTTTCATGCGCAGAAGATAAACAAAATAGGTTAGCTGGTTTGATTGATAATATTGCACAACATGTATCATTGTCAATGCAGTAAAGTGCACAAACCAAACCCAAACGATGGTGCAAACTGCAAGACAGTAAAATACAGCAGTACTCGTTTCAATTCAATCGCTACACATTTTCCAGCAATAGTGTTACTAATAAAAATGTAAAGAAGCGTTGGCATGGAATTGGATCCATTCTTCCTCGGTCGGTTGAATTGTTATTTCACTCCAGCGTACAACAATGCTCCTGGTGTTTGGAACATTTTCCCCACCGATACACCCATGTTCGATGGATGCATAATTTATCGTTCCAGCCAGCTTACGAATAGATGTACCAGCCCGCCCCGCACCAAGTCCAGTTTCCAGCGCTCCGCCGTGTACCGTACATTACAACTTCAACAAGCTTCGAATGGATGATCTGCAGTCAGTCAGACCATCTGTCACTTATTTATTGCATTCGGTGTTTTGGTCGACGTGTGTGTGTGTGTGTATGTGAAGTTTTCGCTTTGCTTGACTTGATGCTTCTAATCTCACTGCAGACATGAAATCGTTCCATTCAATCTTTCACCACCAGCAAGATTGAATATTCAAATGTTGTTTTGTAATATTTTATCCAGCTGTTCGGCAAAAGAAGCTCGGAGGACAGTAAACACAATCGACACTGTGAATTTAATCAACGTAGGAAAGCTTTATTGTGTTTGAGAGTAATGTAAAGCGATTAGTTGAAGTATTGAATTGAATGTATTAAAACCGCTTCTTTTTTTTAGAAGAGCAAAATTAATTGTGTAATTTTGTAGAGAAGAATTAGTTGCGCTTATTGCATAATTTAAGGCGCTTAAGAGCATTTTTTTCTCAAAACATCTTTAATCCATGCAATCTACAATGCATTCATCGCTTATCAAGACAGTTTACTGGTCACCTTCACGATAGAACTCCAAAGAAAAAAAAAATACTAACACTCACGTATTCAAAAAGGAAACAATTTTCCCATATTAAAGCGGACACATACCTGACAGCTCATTACTGTCCGTTTTGTATGCATTGATTTTATTGCTGTCGATAAAATTAAAAGCTCTACTCCTCCCTCTCTTCGATCTGAACGTGATTTCCTCCTTTTTTTCCGCCCCAGTAGAACCCGGCACCACTGCCACACGGGTCCGGCGTCATTCGCTGTACGGTGGGATCAGTGAAATTGAACATGAAAGCCGTGGGCAATTTCTTGTCATTATTTGTCATCGAATGCCAGCGGAATAAGTGGCGAAAGGCTGATACGAGGGAAAATGAGACCGGACGATTGTAATGCAAAAAGGAAGGGCAAGGCAAGGTGGGAGTGGGTGTGGAGTTGAAAACAATTGACACGATAAAAATGAGCTGCCCGTGTAAAGATCTCATGAGTGTGTGTTTTGTTTTTGCATCCACGGGACAGTTCGGATGAACATGGGTTGGTAGAAGGATCATGCGCTGCTCCAAGCGCAAACTCAACGAAATCTCTCCTCGCTGTGTGGTAAACAATACTCAGCATGTTTGCAGATGGTTTTCGAGAAATTTGACTCAACTAAACTACGTTAAACTGTCGTATAAAAGTGATAAAATTGAAGATTTTATGCTTTTTAGTTGTACTGACAGTATGTCTCTAAGCGTTATTAAGAATAGATTGACTGCATTAGGGAAGAAGTGAGCTTGTTTAGTGAAGCAAAATCTAACTCTTCACTACAAAATCGAAGTTAAGTACGATCGTGGCGTCGCACGTAACGTTTGATATTGAAATTAAATTAAAAAAAACTGTAATCTATTTGATATCCGATAGATTATGACATTTTCTGTTGAATAGGGCATGGACTATGGAATCAACATACGTGCTTTTTATTTTGGCTTGCGATCACAGAAATGTTAACAAGATTGAATGTATCAGATAGCTGCAGCAGCAAGGAATCGCGTATAAGTCTCGGCACGTATCGGATTGCACATGCAACTGATTTTCTTTTGCTGTTATGACGCAAGAGACTCGAATCCTATGTCCTTATTTCAATTTGCTGTATCAGACAAGTAGACACAAGAGCAACACGAAGGCGCAACAATGTGACACTGAATCAGTACTACTTAAATGACAAAGCGTTGCCAATAACATGCTTCTGCTATAAAAAAGCCACATACAACTAGCGACGTACTGTGCATATGCTCGTGAAACGTTACACTTGTCGCATTTTATGCTACTTTCCTAACAGATAACAAGTCTCGCAATTGATCTTTAGGATTTGGCACAATTCAATTACCTTAAACTAATTGTTATTGCGCCATAAACACATTTACGACACACGGGGTACGATTAGCGGCACAAGGCTGGCCATAAATAAAATGCTCATTTCACCTTCAACCTCACGCCCGCCCGCCCACAGTAACGGGCGAAAGAAATGGCTTGGCGGCACTTGAACCGTACCGTGCGCCGGAAAATGGTCTCGTTCACAAAAATCAGTTCCCTGGCACAATGGAACTCTGAAGTAAAAATAAGCACAAAAAAAAAAAAATATCATGGCCAATGATTATCGATGCCGTAAAGTATGGTATGTCCCGATTACGACAAACAATAAAAACTTTCCAAAACAGCCAAAACCCGGCACCGAAAGCATATGTGTACGCCATTTTTTGCTTTACGACGATAAGACGTGAGTGTGTGTGTGTGCGTTTGTCCCTTGGTGTGCGTTTTTCATCCTCAATTGGTACTAAACAAATCGGACCACGAATCACGGAGTGCCGGTGAAAGAAAGAAAAGAGCTGGCAAATAAAGGACAAAATGCAGGTTAGTCTTCACTCTGACAAGGCCTGTCGGTTTAGAGTGTTTTTTCTTCCCCAGGAAGGAAACAGGTTTAGTGACGAGCATTTGTAAGCTAACCCGATGCAGGGCTTTTGTGTGTTGGTTTATATCGGTTGTGAAAAAAATGCTTCCATCGGTCGGGATTAACGATTGTCTCGATGAGTGCACGATGGCCTACAAAGCCTCATAAAACTCAACGAGACTTGTGTGTGGAATGGTGATGTAAAGGATTACGAAAATTTATAGGTAATATTTGCTGTAAAAATATTACATTTTGTACTTTATTATGGTGCCCAATTTACTTACAGTTGTGTGTAATTTAACATTGGTTTTACAAAGCAAAATAAGGATAAAATTGTTGTGTTCAAAGATTGCATAAATTTCGGCTTTTTTTCATAAAAACGCTTTAAGGAAACGCTTTTTATTAGACAGTTTTAAGTGTGAAATAAAGAACAGCTGGTTAAAATTGAGAGCTCGCTAAAGCTGTATCAGAAATAATTCCATAACGAAAACAAGGTGATCAAACAACGCAATGCATCCGTTACTAATCCCTGCTTCATCTTGGCGCGATGATATATTATGAGGAATCGAAAAAGGGATAGGAAATTACTTCTCTAAGAACCACCCCTTTAGTGCTTAGTTAATCCTGTAGAAAATTATTGTAGCATGAAGTAATCGGGCTCATTTCAACCATATTGTACGATTCGATTCACTCGAATCACAACCACTTCAACCCAGCCCGACCAGTACCGAGACAAATTGCTAAGAGCTGTTATGCTTTGAAGCGTACGGCATTTTTCAAACGGAAAGAGTTTGAAGATGTATGCCATCCAGATCCAGTGTCGTGTCGGATTGCAAGCCCCCTGTGAGAAAACAAAGCTAGAACAATGTTGTATCGAGCGAAGACTCTCGAGATTTCCCCACTAGACCCAGCGAAGCTACATGGGCGTACCCGTTGTGCGAAGCAATTGAAACAGGCATCGATGCATCTTTACTTACCGTCTCGAAATTGAAACCCAAACCCAAGGATTGTGCCCGGAAGGCGAATGCAAACACTTGCCCGTGCAGTGCAGCGTGCAGGTATGCATGAGCTGTGTGTGTGTGTGTGTGTGTGTACCCTGCATTGACTGCACCATGAACAAATCAGTAGTTCTGCCGTATGCATGCTGCTTATCATTACACTTGACTGCAGCTTGGCCGTTCGGTAGCAAGTCGTTGAAGCGATGCGACGAAGGCTGTGGCTTGTGGCTTGTGCAGAGTCATTCGAAGTCTGGCTTTACATCGAACAACAAGCCATGCCGGACCTCGTTTGGTAACCTCCGGTGCATCCGGGTGCTCTGTGTGTTCGCTTGATAGCACGCACCAAATCGACAGCGTTGTCAACGTGCTGGTCAAGACCGCAGGGTGCGAGGCTTCCCGTGCACACCCGAAAGACTGTGATCGTTATCACGGACGTCTTCTGTCATCGTTCGGGTTTTTGGGTAAAAGATGCACGGATGTGTGTTCTTGGTTGTGTTTGACTTTTGGACAGCAGCACTGTAAGTTTGTTTATTTGACCAGTTCAAACAATGATACGTGCTGTAAGGGAAACACTGCACTATTGCAGAACGTGGCATACTAATGTAATTGCTGGGATGGGGTTTTTGCTAAATAGGCTATTGAGTTTGTTTGCACATCCATTTTTGTGTGGGAAATGGGAAGCTTTATGATATGAATTGAATTTTATTCTAGTGAAGAAAAGGCTTATAAAGTTTCGAGCTATGTAAAAGAAGAGCAGCTTTGCCGATTGCATACATTTAGGCTTTCTCGCCAGTAAGAGAATTCACGTTTTTAAATGATTAATTACCAGATTCGATTCGTTCGTCTTACAATTTGAACCGATTTTCAATTACATCTGAACAAGAAACGAAAGGGATTGTATCGGTTTGCATGAACCGTTATTTTCTTTTTGTTCCGAACGGGTAAATGCACGATTATCTGGCTGAAGCATGATTCGGGTAAATGAATAACTCCTTCCCCCACCATGAATAACTTTCTTAATTAATTCGTTCGAACATGCCAGTATGACAGTGCGGCACCGAAAAACAAAAGCGAAACCCTGTTCCACAGCGTACAACTGATGCTGGGCGAAAGTTTAGGAATTTTCTGGCAAAAGCACAACAATTTATGCCCGATGGTAATTAAGTGAATGTAATGAATTACATGCCAAGGCGAGTTTGAGCTGGGCCTCATTTCCGTTATGCCGGAATGTTATGCTGGGGAAAATTGAAATATTGGGCAAGACGATTGCACACTGTGGTGTGCGATGGTTATCGAAATAATAACGACATTTGCATAATATTTCCGTTCCGGTTGCTCATATCGGGGCGCTAGAGCACGGGCGCTGTAAATCATGCTGAAAATGCTAAATAATCATTTATTAATCGTTTCACAACGTTCGAGGAAACGAAAGCAATGTTTTGCTCTTGGAACTGTATGAATAGCGAGCTTCGGCGAATGAAAAGAAAAACCCTGTATCAGTTTGCTATTCGAATGCATTAGCAAATGAATACGTTCCCTTCGGATATTTGCAACAGCTCCCGTGGCAATAGCAATCACGCTGATTGTGTGCTCTAGCTGGAAGGCCTTACACGAGAAGGATAGGGCAAAATTAATAAGCGAAAAGTCTAGTTGCTTCCGGGCGAAACCAAAAACTCAACATCGACACGCACCATCCAAAAACCTCCGGAGAGATGATTGTCAACTCCGTGTCAAAATCCTATTAGCAAGGAGCTTTAAATGCAAAGCATCTGCTGCTACTCTGGTTGATATTTCAATTAAACTTATCACGATGAGCCTGTTTCGTTTTGCCATTTCCCCGCGGGCGTGGCTGAGCTGCGGTATTTTGGGGCTGTCTTGTTGATGTTTGCACCGGTTCTAAGTCAATCAGCGGCTCAAAGCTTCGGAAAACGATAGATGAATGGGCAAAGTTCCCAGCAGACAGCCTTATTAAGTGAAGCAAGCAAGCTGGGTAGTGAGATTCTTGTTGTTTTATTGCTGGTGGAAACAAAATATATGTGTTTAAGATCAATATTTGTTTCAAGTCAAATTGAAAATCATCGATTTTAAGAGTGTTTTGATATATTTAAGATAATTTGAAACAGGTTTGTACCCTGGGTACACACAAGAAGAAAGCGAAACTTCATCAAGGATAAAATAAACTTGATCACATCGCGAACCACACGGCTCGCGATGGCAGCAATAGTTTGGCCGACATTGATTGAGTGGTGAGCGCTGCTAATTTGGTGGTTAATGCAAACGTTTGGCTTGTTGATCGGTATGATGGTATCATGTTTGGAGCTGAGTAAAATGTTTCCATTTGTTCACCGCGAGCAAAATAAAGCCTGTGCTACAATTTTGTTTATATTAAGTGTATTTTGTCTTTGCTTCCCGTCAGTGGAAGCGTTCACGAAGACTGAAACCTCGCCGTTCACGTGCATGTCCCAAGGCTCGTATTTTTTACCTTTCTCTCTCTTTCTCTCTCGCTTCAACTGTAGCTCAGCTTTAGCGGTGTCCAAATTTATTCACACCCGCCTGTTGTCACCGTTGTTGATTCCCGCCTGGCTCGCCCAGGAAAGCGAAATTGCCCAAACGAAACCGACGTCCAATATTTGTCCGGTCCGCATATTTATGGCTCTCGCTGGCTGGATGTTACTCGCTCACTGCTGGGAGTTGCGTACCGAGTTTTCTGCCCAAAACAGTCGCCGACTTCATTGCCACCGACGACAGAGAATCGTTTTCGGGGCGCTGTCGTTTCATAATTAAGAAATTATGCGACCCTGAGGCATAGGGTCTCATATGAGCTATCGATGCCACGTGCTGTTGCGTAGCGTGGGGCAGCGCAGCGCACTTAATGGAAACATGCAGCGGTCAGAGAGGGAGGAGGATGGAAGAGAGAGTGAGAGAAAAAGAAAGCTTCGACTAGACTATAAAACATGAAGATAAAGCCAAACAGTAGCGTGATTCCTGGTCGGACAAAGGTAGCAAACGCTGACGGGAATGGTGGGTGGTAGCGAACGGTGAAACTTGAACGATAGTTTCTTCGCAACATAAATTGTGGCTATGCATAGGGAGTCCCGGGAACCCAAGCGCCATAGATTTGGTAAGGTTAGAGATGTAGGCCTATCAACCTGGTCTGGACTTTCGTCGAACGAATCACTCCCGGTGGCATCTATGCAAAGTATAGCCCTATGAGATGGCAGCAGTAAAGCAGCGGATTTGATGATTGTTGCCTTTTAAGCATGGTTTGATACTATATTTACATATTCAACTAGTTTTCAATCGATTGGAGTAAACAGGTGAAAGCGAATGCAATCTTTAGTTGACTTTTAGTATGTTTGTCGTGGATTGCATAAGCATAGGCGCTTTTTTTCGTTTTAAAACGATCTGGTTATTGGTAAAAACGGTTTCACAAATTAGCCTACTGTACGACACACCATCACTATCATTAGCAATCGCTTCAGTAAAAGCGATTAAATTGACTGAAACTCAATCTCAATCTCAAACAATTGTTGTGAACATTTATCCTACGATTTGTATTGTTTGTTTCCCAAAAAACCGCCCGAAACAGGCGTCTATTGTTATTCCGTTGACATAAATTCGAATTTGTTACGCATTTTAAACAATACCTATCAGTCACCGGAAGCAGCTTACTGTATGTGTGTTTGTGCTTGCCTTATCATGCTATCACAGCATGTCCGGTTTGCGTGCTTTCAAAGTTTTCACTGCCAATTTCGTTCCGTTGTGATTGGCTCATCTTCGTGGTGTTTTGTTTTCGTGTGTTGAAGAATAAATTTCCACCCTGCCGGAAAACCGTGGGAAACCCATACCGTGCGGATGGAAAGCCCGCTGTGGACACAAATTTAATTTGATGTGTTTCTTGACATTGTTATCATATTACGGTGGAGACGTCTGGACGGGTGTAAACAGTCAGCTCGGTGTGAAAACGTACACGACCGACACACTGATGTAAGGGTGGGGCACAGATTGCGTCAAGGCCAGCGCAAAAGTTTGTATTGGAAAATTAATAAGAAGTAAAAACCGGCAAGTAAAACTGTTTCTTTTATTAGGGTGATGTAAAAAAAAATTATTTGAGGAAGAATTGATTTTTCTAAGCTTAATAGCTACAGGAAACTTGCAAAATAACTCATAAAACATAGAATAACATCAAGTTATTTGAAAAAGCATACTTTCAGGCGCACGTGGCTCAGTGTGAGCTTTATTCTACCTAAATGATTCCTGTTTTAAACGAACAATTTATCGATTCGCATGCATTTTCAATCGTCTAAACGATTAACATTATATTGTAACTGAACTCTTCCTGATACATTTCGACAAAGCAAAATTGCTTCTCTAAGAAAAGAACCCCCCACTTCATACACCACGCAAGCAGCAAACATTGTCGAAAATGTAGGTGGTAAAATGTCTCGTCGTAAAGTTTGTGGATTTCTTATCATTCCATTCAGCCCAGGACGCACTGGCAATGCTCTGCCCAGAGTCGAAGTCAAATACCAAAATGTCCTGCCGCTTGCTATGGGGCCGGCGGGTGTATGTGCGTGCGTGAGAGTTTGTGTTGGGCCATGGCTTGCCGGTGAATAAAACTGTAAACATTATGTGGCCGCAGTCATTTTGCAGGGCACACTCGGTGCAGGGTGTAGCTGATGAATAATTTATATTTGTTTAAATGTGTGCAAGTGTGTGTGTGAGTGAGTGTGTGTGTGTGTATGGACGGGTAGTGCCGGGGGGCCAAGTCTGATACCATTTATGGATTGCGTTTCGGATGGCAAGTGGAAGCTTTATTGTTTAGAAGAAATATTAACGTTTTGCTAGCAGGCGTGGTTTGCGAAATCTCATCAGAGCGAGCCGTTGTAGGACGAAAAATTTTCTTTTTCCATGTTTTCCCTCATTGATGATACCCATCGATCTTGGCGAAAATTTGGGTTTTTTTCCTCAATGATGTTTTCCAAAATGATTACAATTTTGGTACAACTACGATGATAGTGTAGCTTATTACGGGCCAAATGTATTGAACATTCCAATTGAATCCCAACATATGGAAAGATTATGTAAATAATTCCGAAGCACACTGACTCGAGCGCTGACGCAAAATGAAGCATTTGGTGAGTGAAAGGATGCAATCGGCAAAAGGAAACAAAGAATTCTGTTCTCAAGAGCTATTACCGAAAAACATTGAAAGGGTTTGGTGCGCTGGAAATGAAATCACCATCGTTTAACTGATTTTTATTGCCTTCGGTGAGGCCTTGAAAGAAAGCCACAAAATATTCCTTTTTTTTTGTTTGTTTGCTATTTGCAGTTCCAAACCGTGCCGTTGCTTGTTTAGAAGAAAGTGAAGTTCAAGGGGTTTTGCCGAGCATCTAAGCATTTGTTTACGCGTCAAGGACTTTCGGTTATGCTGGCAATTAAAATCACTCATCCATTTAGGAGAAGTATTGAATTTTATTACATTTTGATGACCTTAAAAATGGAGCCATGGGGCAGAAGGAAGTTTAAATGGTGGAAGAGAGAGGATGCTGAGAACATGTAGTTAGGTAATGTAAATGATGATGCATAAAAGTATGAAGCTGTACTTAAGAAAGAGTGGTTCTTTAGATAAGTGTAATTGATTTTATGTGACCCTTTTAATGAATGTGAATCAAGCACTAAAGACAGCCAGAAACCGAAAGCCTTATACTAAGTACACTCAATTCTTTATCATTATTTTTAAGTAGTTATCTTTTACATAAAATTTTTGGCTATAAACATCGCATGGAGTAGATAATTTTCTCAAAATAAAAGACTATGAGTTATTTTTTGTTAAAATCTACTCGCCGCTAGGTCTTCATTTGTTTTGGATGTCCCCAAAGGTCTGGTTTGAATAGCTTTTAATGTTTGAACAGAGGAAAAGTAAATTAATTGAAAATCACTTTTAGATGTAGGTTTAAAAACGTATAGATTTGGGATCTTCTTCGTAAACGAATTTTCAAACATTATTGTGCTTACATAATTTATTGGACTGGCAAAAGGTTTGTATTTTCATAACCGGAGATTTCTTCAAAACAATAACTTTATTATAAAATGCCTTACTCACTCGAGCACACAAGACTGAGCAAGTTTATTGTAATGCACAGACAAAGTGTCCCAAAAATGACAAAAATGAGTTTTCGACAGTTACTTCCAAGAAGTAGAGAGGGCAACATTTACCACCAGAATATGCTCATCATCTTATCATGCAATCGCAATATTGTAACAGTTGTTTCAAAATCTTGCCACTCGATTCTATCCGCTTCTGGGTTTTCGTTATCATTTCCTCGGGTTATTTGTTTTGCATGGTCATTCATTTCACGATTCTTCCACGCGCAGTTGTTAGTTTAAGACCTCCAACGCCCACCTCCACCTTATCACACACCGTTACATCAGTCTACAGGCACTGATGGCTTGTTACGGAAAATCGCTGTAAAAGTAAACCGCGCAGAAAAGATGCTCATGCTGTGTGGGGTTTCCTATTTTTTCGTTTGTTTTCCGCAGAAGTAGCAGAACAAAAACAGAACGAAAAGAAAAGGATGCAGAAAAAGAAGAGCCCTTGCGATTTTTGATCAAGCTACACAATGACAAGCGATAAAGATTGCAACGGACGGATGAAAAATGAATCCACCGAGCAAACACTTTATCCGAGCGCTTTGCTGCTGCCGGGCCACAAGAACAAACGGCACGGATGGTGCTGGTGACATTCAGGGGTTTGTGTGTTTGCGAATTGCCCGAGATTGTCCAGGTCCGGGTCGCTAGGGACGAATGGGTGTACGCAAGGGCATCGGAATACATTTTGTCGCGTTCCTTGCAACCGGACCAGACTTAGCCGGGGAGGGGAAATAGTCAGTTAACAATGATACAGCGATGTTACGTTTCAGCATTCCTTGAAAGCATCACGAAAAATAGTTTCTAAAGAATTTTTATTTAAAATAAATTCCACTGGAAGGGAAATTAGAAAAAGATAACATGGAAAGATATTTTAAGATTGTAGGTCAAATAAAAATGAAAAATATTAACAACATTTTAATTGGAATATTCGCTTGACTCTTTTATGTTTTTGCACATTCACGAACAAAAGGACAAAATTGACTTGAAAGTGTTTTTTTTTTTTATTCAGTATGATCGCACTGTCGTGCGCTTCATATTAGTGCGATAAATTAAATGCAATGCAAATTTCCTTACGCGTGCATGACATCGGATTTTAAGCTTCAAACAGTTTTTTTCCTCTATTTTTTTTCTCCTCTCTATCGTTGATAATCCTTTAGGTCAAGTAGTTGTCTTCGGAATGCGCAGGGCAAGATCTTCCAGAACCACCGATTACTCACCGAATTATTCTTTTGCTCCAGGAGTGTGAAACAGACACGGGAACAGAACCGGACAAAAAAAGGAAACGATTATCATCGAGCTATTCGTAAAAGTGTAAGAGTCATTATAATTAAAAACTTTCCCGAAGGGCTTGCCAACCATCCAAAGGTTGGAAGGGTGTCGGTCAGCTGGGTCTGGGAAAACCACCCCATCATCATTGAGGTTCAAGGTTTTCAGGTTTAACTGGTGGTTCAGTTTTTGCCACAACAGCTCCTCTACCTCGAAAATGGTCGAATCATCTTCTCCAAATTCCGGCCGGAGTTTGAGGAAAAGGCTGAAGCACAAGTGGACGATGAATAGGGCAGGTTTCAAGGCGCCCGGAAACGGATGCATCCTCTTGCAAACTTCTCACCGACTGGTGACGATTAATTTCGTTAGCATTGAGCAATTAAACTGGATGCGGAAGGATGAGAAAGCGTGCGGATGGAGCAGGAAGAATGGTTCTGAAGGAAATGAGAAGGCATGTCCTTCTTTATGAAAGGAGGTTATATAGGAGAGTTAGACATGAGGAACGAAGAGAGGGAGAGAGAGAGAGAGTGGATTAAGTTTTCCGATAATTGTGAAGAGCTGTGAGAAACTATTTGCATTTTTTTAATCCACGTCAAGATGAATATCATAAACGTGAACCAATTGAGATGAAGGGTTTGTGAGGTAGCTAACCTAAATATTTACTGTGAAAGTTAGTAACACATAGTTTTGTAGTTATAATTGCCTGGAAACCGTAAGACTTACGCTTGTAAGTATAACTTTTAGAAAGTTGAATGTTTTAAATTATGTAATTTAATTTTTTCTTATTCTAAGTTGAAATGCACAACTTTGTGTGGAATAAAAATCCACAAATACAAATGAAAACATCCTCCACACCTTCTACGCTTTCTCTGCCACTTTTGGCCAACTTTCACCATGGTCATAACTTTCAATTTCCAGCTACACTTACCAACGACAAGCATAAAACCGAAAACTTTTCACATGGATTTCATTGCAAACATCGTGATAGCGGGAAGGAAACCACCCGGTTTTTACACAGAACGCACATATATATATATGCACTCACTCGCATAGTTTGCTCTATTTGAAGGTAACTGCACTTGCTTCCATACAAAAGTCACGACGACGGTCGTGGAAATAATTCTACCACGTCACGTCAATCTAAAAAGGAAGTAAAACCAACTTACTTTTTATGCTGCACTGCAAAAATGGTTGCCGCATTGCAATGGGTGCATGAGTGGTGAGTGGCACCGAACATTTCACAAATATTTTGTGACTCACGCCGGGGTTGGGTTCGCATGTGTGCGTGATAAACAACCAGCCGGGATGGATCGGTGAAGTTGTTAATTAATTTTTGTTATCTTCAAGCCCAACCTTGCCAGCGTTTGTGTATGACTTATTGGTGCTGCAGCAGCAGGAGTGAAAATAACTTGCTGCTTTATGTGGAATTGTGATAATTATTTAGTAATAGTGTTTGTTTAGCTGACTTGCTGTTGGTGATGATTTTAATGATTTGTCAAGTAGAATCGAATTGTTTGACTCATTCAAAGGACTATTTCCTCTAAACCTCTATCGTAATTGCCACCATCAATAAATAGGAAAATCGAATTGCACTCACACATACACACAATGTTCCTAACCACGAGCTTCTACATCATCAATAAAATCATTCCCGCTCCATACATTAGCTCCATGCGTTATCGATGAACAATAACGGGGAGGTATTTATTTTGGCGTGATGGTGCTTAGGGGAATTAATTGGAGGATAATATCTCGTTCGTTCACGCTTATTCATTGGACCATTATGGGGAATCATTTTTCGTCTGAAAGGAGACCAAACAAGCAAAAGCGAAAGCTTGATTCAACAAGCTCGACGCAATCGCGGCGAGTGTGCAGAAATCAATTAAACGTCGTCTAGAACAACGCAAGTGGCCAGAATAACGTGCACAAGCGATGAGTGATGTGAGTCTTCGTCGTATACCGTTGCTTCATCGTTTGAGCGATGTGTCCTGGTTAGAGGGTTTTGAGAGGAATAAGTAGAGATCATTACTAATGGAGAAGCTATAATTTATGTCGCTTCAATTATGACAAACCACTAGTTTGACTTTTCCCTCTCGTAAAGGTATAAACCTTCAAAGGGATTTTATGGACCCGTATCGTTTGAAGTACCAGGCGCCTCCATCATGTGAGGACCTATTGATGGGCAAATGTTCATTGTGAATGGCAATCAATGTGAATAGCAAAACTAAGAACACAAATTTGATCATTATTGTGGATACAGTAGTTAACCATTGAAGCAATAATTCAAAGATTTCTTTGTATCAGTGAAACTACATTCGCTTCTCATTTAATGATGATGAAACCAGCATATTACATAGCATCACAAACACGCACACAAACACTTGATTTGACGGAGTATTTTCACAGTAAATTAGATAGAGCCGTTGTGCCGAGTGTGCCATAAATCAAACCGTCAAGATACAGCACACTGGGGCTGATTTTGAGTGATAAGCTCAGCTGGTCAAGCAGGGAACGGGCGAAACATGCTCATAATTTTCCCTATAAAACTTTCCGTGCGTGCAGACTCTCCAGCGTGTTGGATGAAACATCTTTTTCAATTAGCACAGATATGATTTCGTCCCGCCGTACAGTCAAAGTCGACCGAACTCGGCATGATTGCAGCGAGCAAGAATGGGATGTACCCCGTGTGGGTGTGTGGGAGATGTGCAAAAGAGAAAATTCGTAATAGATATGAAGTACGAAGCATTACGGTCTCGTGAACGAACCACGTGAATGTTTGCTATTGAAAGGCTCCGAACACATTCATCACCTATACGGTATGTTGGATGAGCTGGCAGCAGCGCGTGTCCCGGCGCCGGTGAAGCGGAGTGCTTGGAAAATATTTGTGGAATGCAGAAATGGGTGACCTTCGGGGAGGTAGGGAATGTGCTGTGTGATGAAAATATACACAACCTTGCAAGCATTCTGTGTGCATTCTCGGAACAGTGGGGCACACGAGAATGTTTGAGTATAAAAGGACGCCAAATTCACTTCCTTTGTGGCATGGTGATGGAATACCTTCAGGAGACTTTCTTTTCATATTTACCACATCTTAAGGATTGTCAGGCACAGTTGGATTTTTCTGATGAGAAATTGTGGGACTTTTAGGTCGCCAAGCTAGTAACAAACTTTCACACGAAGTTATGACTGGTTTGGGTACATTGAACGCTTTGCCACTGTAATAAGGCTGGTAGATCAATCAGTCAATCATTTGAAGACACAAAATACGAAAACGATGTGATAACTGACAAGAATAGTAAAGGAGTAGCTCGTTGAAGGCTTTTTCCGCCGTAAGTAAATGTATAAACATATCTGTTCAATAAAAAATAATCGTTTTGTACATTGTATAACTTTAGGCGCATTAGTAAGGAGTATCAAGTTTAATGCAAAAAATTGTTTTTCCGGCTCTTGTTTGAGTAAAATAAAGCTCAAATGCATTTTAAAAATCCATTGTCAGGGAACAAATTGGGATACTTTCCCATCGGACGACACCTTCAGGGTGTATGATATGGGACTGTGATAATGGGAAATAAATCATGCAAATGTGGAACAAGACAGCAAACAGCTAGCTGGCCGCACCTTTTGCCCAGCTCTCACCTTCGAGTGAGGTGACAATGTCAAGGGGTTTTGTTACTGTTTGCGAACTGTTATGGGCTGCCAGCTCACCCACCGCCTAGTGGGAAACCATTATGACCGTTGTGACCGTTTGTGATGTAGGGAAGATGGACAAGGGTTTGAATTATTCATACGAGATCAGAAGAGTATCACTCTTGTGGGAGCGGACAAGTAAATGTAAATTTTGAAATCTTCCATAAAATGTATAACATTATCCTGCATATATTTCTTAGCCTTACTTTTCACACGCTTTGGTTGGGTTTGTTTTGTTTTTTTTTGCTTGCTTTCCCAAGAAGATTTTCTTCTTGTAGTGTTCTAAAAAGGTTTTCTTAAAGAAGAAAGAAAATTTCTTTTTTCCTAGCACTTTAACTACCTTTGTTTTGAAACATTCTAACAGAAGGCAATGTGTTTAATAATGCAGAAAAGAGCTGTATTTCATTAATGTGACACTTGCTTTGCTGACAAAACGCGCCTTGATTAAGACAAAATTGAAAGGCAATCCTCACCAACGAACGAGTCAATCATGGTGTGTTACTAGCAGTTTCAGTAGCAGTCAGCAGCACGACCACTACCACCAGCATCATCCAATGTCTTGCCGAAGAATGCTAAATCTATCATATTAAAAAGTTGGACAATAAAGTCGAGATGGTTAAGCAATAAAGGAGCACGATGTGGTCTGCAAGCAAAGGTGCTGGTCTTCTGGCACACACACACACGTACACTCATAGACAGGCACGCACACAGCGGGAGAGAGTGCACGATAATGGAGGCTTTAATAAAGGCGATGCGATGGATTCCAAACTTCCCAGGGCAACCAGCAGCATTCCAAAGGCAAGCAATCCTCATTTTCAGCATGGCCACCATAAGTTATCTATCAGCTTGATAAATTTAGCTCGTTTCACGTCTTGCCCTCCTTGGGCCGGTTTGCTTCGTCGGGACGGTAGTGAAAAAGGAAGCGCACAATGTTTTTTTTTTTTGCATGCCCGTTTGCTCCAGATTGCCCACCTCCATGCGTCTAAGAGATTTTTCTTTTCATCTTTACGGTTCGTTGTCGGTGATGTGATTTTTTGTTGTTTTCCTTCTTTTTTCGCTTTTTTCGGTTGCCGTTCGTGGGTTTTCACTTGCTTATTATCAGATATTCTGCCAGCGCGTCGGTAGCTTTACTGGTGGAGGTTGAAGTGAAGGGTCAGGTTTGGGTTTCCTTCTTCCGGCGCACCACGATGATCCCACGGTTGCTGTCTTTTGAAAGTTTGCTTGGAAAATTAATCACGATAAGGATAACAAAATCATTCACGCACACACGCACGCATACACACTTCAATAACGGCGGGTAGTGGAAAATCCGGGCAGAAAAGATAATGTACCTTCCACACATTTCACAGCACTCGGTGGGTTCATGCTCTATTGAGAGAAAAGTGAACCGCGTAGAGACTTGCCGTGCGGAAGTGTGATTGCCGTTTTTCTTTCGGCTTCTCCTTCCCTTCGGGTAATGCTTTTCCGCTGGGCGTTGGCACTTAATCGGGGGGATTGTGTGTGTGTGTGTGTGTGTGTGCGTCTGGGACTCTTTTTTCTCCTCTCAAATGCGCTTCTTCATAACGCTGACAACAGGCTTAAATCGGAACACGACTCGGGGATGATTGGAAGAAAAGAAACACTTCTGGTAAAAATTATGGCAAACTGATTCGGAGGCAAAAACTAAACGCTTACGGTTGTATGGGGATTTTCTCTTTGTTAGGTTTTTGAGTAAAAAAAAAAAGCTCAGACGATATCTTCCAGCCCGGTACGAGTTTGCTGACGCGAAAGTACATCGAAGAGCGTGTGTTAATGTGTGCGATGTCGGCGCTGTCCCACCTTGAACGGATGACGCAATGCAAGACGCATCGATTTTTGCCTCGAAGCTGATTAATTTCGATTGGAGTGTTTGAGTTTTCGTTTTTTTGTTTTGCTTTCTTTGGAATTTTCATTCAATTAGGTCCACCGTGTGGAAAGCGCTGATGAGATTGAACTTCAATTAGGAAAAATTTGGGAAGCTAATGTGTGCTGCTGCGTAAATTTGTTGAAGGAAATGGAATTGGAGATTGAAGAAATACTTTTTTTGTGCATTAAAAATACAGGGGAAATATAAAAACTTGTTTATTTAGAAACATAATGTTGAAATACTGTTTAGCATCGGCTACTCGTCGGTAAGGAGGGTCCATAAATTGTACGGTAAAAATTAGGCAATTTGATAAGATTGCTTGCTATCGACTGGTCTGGTAGTCCGATTGCAGATATTGTACATCCAGTATGACTTGGAAGCTCATAAAACCAAGAAAAAGCAGTAGATGCAGAAGAAAACTTATCTTCTGTATTCTTAAGAACTCAATATTTTCATCCATAACGGCATGAAGCCAACGAATGATGCTAATTTGTTTTATTTCCTTTAAAATTTCCTCTAATAATTATTTTTTCTACTCGAAAACAAAATCAAACTTGCATTGATTGTTTTAGCTCAATCTTTTATTTTGTTACAGGTTCAAGGTCTCCCCTTCACAACGCTTTAGCTCCCACACGGTGTAAAAAGCGCAAATTCACACGTCCTGTACAAATATTTTCACACGAGTTTTACAAATGAAATGGCCCAACCGGGAACGGGTTCCCAAAGCCCAACGTAAGCGGATTTTCCACAGCAAAGACATAAACAAACCCTCGCTTGAGCAAACCGTGGCCTTGGTTTTTGTGCGTTTTGTTTCGGGATAGTCATCGAAGCTTCGTCACTGCAATTGCCACTAGCTTCAAAATGTGCTTGTTTAAGGATTCCGTTTGTCTATGAACGGCGATGCATCGACGTATGTGTGTGTGCGTGTGCTTTGACTTGCACCATAAATCATTAGATTGCAGCAATCCCGCACTAAAGTGCAATCGAACACTGCGATCCCAATCTTCCGACGGTGTTCCTTCCGATACAACGAGTAGCCGTACGCGTGAATAAAGCGTCTAAAGTACACCGGGAGCGTACACAATTGATTGGCCGGTGTAGTGGTTGCTTTCGAGCGGCTTTTCAAGCGTACAACGGTCACACAACCCACTCGACTGGCGCATTTCGCATTCCCTGGGACACACAATGACACATAATCTGCTGCTTGATTGAAGCACATTTCATGCACGTTGGCTGCGGCTCGCAGGTAGTTAAGCGGTATGCAAATTAAGCACTTAGCAAGTGATTAACGTGCTCGAATAATGCCATTTTGGTGCGTTGGGTAAGGCAATAAGGTTGAGTGGAGCGGAGAGGCGCGTGTGAGGGCGTCAGTTTCGTGGAATTTGAGCAATTGTGCGATTAATGTAGCATCACCAGGACGGGATTGGATGGGTTAAGGAGACGGCATGGGCATTTGGTTAGGTCGGCAGCGACAGCACACATTATCCGATGAAGGTGAGCATACTGAGCGTGAGGTTTGTTTAATGGTAATGCTGAAAAAGAGCATGTTATCGCCAAATGACACCCCATTACAATGGGATTTTAGTGGTGGATGTGTGAGTGAGTGAGTGAGCTGTGTTGCTCCTTTTGCTGGTTTGATTTTCAATCGCAATACGCCCAAAGGTATGCAATGGCGAGCGTTTTGCGGTACAGCGATACAAGCGCGAATCGGTTTGGAAAGGAAAAACTTATGACATTTTGGGGGTAACCTTACACTTGCCCAGAACACAAAACCTCCAGTGAATCTGTGCACAAATTTGGACTAGATCATCGTCCCCGAAAGCTCCCCCAAAGCTCCATCTGCAGTACGGGACGTGCTTGACCAGCTGGCCGGAAACTGCTGTGCTTGTGCGCCTTGCGGATGTGGATTTAGAGATTGGGTTTTAGTTGACCTCCCGGCCCCGGCAGGACGCGCGGCTTTTTCGCGAACGGTGAGTTGCACTGCCGCAGCACCAATCTATCGCCTGCATCGGTGCACGTGCACTGGATGAATTATGCCTGCGGTTACGGTGAATTATCCTTGTTGCAACGGACTGCCGGAACCCTTGCAATCTGGCTCAACGGAGAATTTGGCCCTTGCCGGACATCATGGGCGGGGGGAGGAAAGTTTTAACGGAACGCAATTTAACGCTTACGGGTGTTACTGGTATCTCTAATGGAGTTATCGCATGATGGCGATTAAATAGTTACGTGTTTAGCGGTCGGTATGGTTTGTGTTAAAGCAACCGGGAGGGATGAGTTTTTGCTTGGTAATCCTTAAAGTGGGCTTAAGCGATAGAAAAGTGACTATAACTGAGCTGCCTTTCAAGGGAATACTGGGAAGAGAAAAGTTTCAAAATTAGATTTTTATTGCATGGAGCCTTACTAGAGATAAATTTAATTTAATAAAAAATGTTACAAAACAAGGATTAAATAATTGAGCATATAAAAACTGGAATTACTCTCTCATGAACATATTTGAAAGATGAATAAGATTGACCTCTCTTCCTGGGGTCACCAGGGTCTCCTCTTTTTGAGTTGATCCTTGATTATCTACAAACCTCTCCTCGGTATGAGCATGTTCGTAGAAAACCACTCGTTCTAGAAGCTTTGTGTGTTGCGTTTAAAATCATCCATTGTATGACGATACTTGACTAGGCTGGATCTCGTGTTACAAAGTACTTCTTGAGTACACCTTGTCGTTAAGACACCTCGGCTATTTAGGCTGTTCTTCCTTTTAACTATGCTTTCATATTTTTTCCTTCTTTTAAATCCATTCAACAATCAAGGTTGAATATTTGAAGCAACAATACGCATACAAAGATGGGTGAGTAAAGCCTATAGAAGCTTTAAGGGCTTCTTTCATAAACCTAAAGTGATGCAAACTGTACGAAGGGCACATGCTTTTCATCCATGATTTTGTTAAGTTGATGATGAAAAACGACACTGTAAACTCAGGCTCCAGAAAAGAAAAGAAAAAAGAGAAGGTAGACCTGGAAGGCCCAGTTGAGCAACGTTCCTTTTCAGCAATAGTAGTTCTGCAACTCAACTTTACAGACAAAAGATTTGCGAAAGAATGGATTATCCAAGTCGTGGTTTTCTACAAGGTTTTTTCCAGGTACTGCAGACATTCAGATAAAGAAAATTGGTCAAACATAAATCATAACAGTACCTAAACCAACACATCTGCCCATCATATTGACCAACGATCGAACATCGATACTCGTTTTCAGAAATATTGTCATCTCTATTTTGCAGGATTTCTGGGAAAGGATTCCAATACAACAAAAGCTGCACTATTTTCCCAACCCTTCAATCAATCATATTTACAAGCTAAACGACAATTGTAAGTAAAAGATTTTATCCAATCACGCCGCTGTGGGTAAGGATGAATGCTTTGGATATTTATGTCTGTATCTCGATCACTGTCAACGCCATAACGGAGGGAAAAAATGGGGAAAGTAGTTGCAAAACCGTTCGAATGGAACCAGAAATGGAGAAAAACAACTGAAAGAAAACGAAATAATCAATATTTTTCCTTCTTTGAGAGCAATCAGCACCCAAAGCAGCAAAAAAAGACGATAAGGAACGAGAAAAAGTTTGCTTGATATAATTTTTCATCCATCCCGTTTCGTTTCTGTCCGGGGTTAGGGGTGTAGAGACAGGGAAATCGATCGTTTGGGAGAAAAGTGAGGGAAAAACTTTTCCCTTCCTTCCTGTGTCTCACTTCAGACACAGCTCACCTGACAGTAATATAAGATGGAAAAGGAAGAAAATAAAGCAGTTTTCTTGTTCTGTTCTTCATTTGCTGTGACATTCAAATGTGGTCGCAGTTGCGGGTGGTAAACGGTCACGTGCCAGCCATTCGTGGGTTTTCACCGCCATTGACAAACCCACATCGCAATGTTTGCGTGAAGAAAGTGCGAAAGAATCCGAAGCTAGCGAGGAAAGTGTGGCGAACCGGGACAGTAATGGAGCGCTGATGAGGCATGACATCGATGAAAAATTATGCAAAACAAAGTGCGATGGCGATCAAGGTGAGGAGATAAAAGCTTGATTTAAGCGTGATACAATGAAGCACGAAAGGATAGGAAAGAACAAAACCAGAAGAAAATTGAATTGGAAAAAGAAATGGGCAGAGGAAACTTTTCTTTGCTTGTATCGCTTTCTTGTGCGATGTGCTGGATGATAAAATCACCCGAGACTTGAGATCGTGAAAATGCACAATATTCATTTGTAGATTCTTTTTTTTTTTCTCGTTTGGCCCGTTAGTTCCCGTCCCGTGCGATCGGTGAAGGAGTGAAGACTTACGGCTATCAGCTTCTTTCAGCTGATTCCAATTTCCGAGCAAAAGAGCAATTCATCCGGTTTACCTTTCCGGGAAGATTTGCGCGGCGCACGAATGCTGAATTTAATGATGCAAACCCACTCAACCGATTTGCTTGAAAATCGATCGCAAATGAAATGTGCAGAACCACTTCACCCCGGATCACCGGAGTCGTGAAGCAGGTTGTTCATTCTTTATTCGCTCTTCTCCATTCGTTGGCTACAGGAAAGCTCCAGTCGAGTAAATGCGCTTCTGTAAGCTAAACCACGCTTCGGTGGTTTGCAGAACTGTGGTGTGGCGATGGTCGATTGGGCAAAGAGAATTCCGGCATGCGAGGGGGAAGCAAATGAAGAAACTTAAGCTATTAAGAAAAGTCGTCGCTAGATTGCATATATCAATTTTGAAGGAAAGAAAAGCGCCCGCTGCGGGTAGAAGAAAAAAAAAAAACGCTTCCAAAGCACTAGAAACATTGCAGCAGCAGTTACGGCAATACCACAAAACCGGTGAGAACAGTTGCATTTAGTTACAGGATTTGGGATTGTTCTTTCCACGTTCCGTTTCGTTTTGTCCGTTTGCTTTATTTTCTATTTCAATTATTCCACAAAGTAACTGGCAAGCTTGAATGGAACGGTGCCTTGGAAAGAAAAAACCAATGAAAGAAAAGCCATCCATCTGTCGTCGAACGTTCGCATGCTTGCTACGAAAGCTCTCTTATTCCCAGGAACCCACTGCTAGGTGAAGGATTTATCTGTTCTGAATCAGAAATAGATTGAATGTGTAAAATCTGTAGAAAGAAAGCTTGTAGCATCCACGCGGCAATCCATTAGAAGAAACAGCCGACAACAGCCAGAGTTGAAACAACTCTGGGGCAAGGAAACAGGTATAAATAGCGGAAAATAGTGAGGCGACAGGCAGAAGGTTTTGGCAAGCCACAGGATCAACAACGGCAACAATAAAAGAAGTCCAACTCCACTTCATTGGTGACCCCGACGTGATCGTACGTGTTCGGAGAGGAGCTGCCGTTTGAGGATCACGAATCAGCGAGCAAAAGGGAAACAGAAAAAACCAAAGACAGGCGGCAAAAACAGTTCTTTTCAGAACTCGAGCTACTTTATACGCTACTCAGAGTTCTTTTTAGAATTCAAGCTTCCTTTTGATCATTGTCCTTCCCGTCTTGGTTATCATCACCCTCTGGAGACGTTTCAACGGAGACAGCATCGTTCCAGAATATCACCCGGTTGCCAACCTTCTCAGTCCGCGGCCAAGTCAAACACGTGAAGTTTCGTGACGCAACGTGAAAATTTTTGTCGTTCGGTGGACGCGTGTGAAGTGTGAACGTGTAGAAATTTTGTGTAGTGTGTGGACATTTTCAAAGAGTGTAGTGAGAAAGTTCCTGCGCAAAAGTGAGCTACTAAACACGACGCGCGTGTGCAAGTAAAGACGTATCTAGCATACGGACAACGCTCATCTCCCACACTCCAGATCGGCGTCTTATCCCAGTGTCGTCACTCACACCTTGGGACGCTTGATTCGCACAGCACCACACCGTCTACCTGCCATACCTGCTACACCGTCAGCAAGTAATCGGGACGTAAGTTCTTTCGATGCTAAGAACCCCGATAAAAACCATGGCGACAACCAACGACGAAAATCAGCCCACGCAAACCTTCCCGCTACTCGATGGTTATGATGAAGCAACCATCACCACGCCGCCGATGACGCCACTACCAAGAGAGAGAAGTTCCGTCGTCCAGCCACAGACTAGCCGCGATGTCATCAGTTCGGTCAAACTGCCGCCATTTTGGACCAGCTCGCCAAATACCTGGTTCATACAGGCGGAGGCTCAGTTTGAGAACGCCGGAACGAAATCAGAGCGCACCAAATACGCTCATCTGCTGACTGCGATGTCGCCTGAAATACTCGAAAAAGTGATCGACATCGTCCAAAATCCTCCGACCAACAATCGCTACACCTTCTTGAAGGACGCTTTGCTGCAACGCCTGTCGATCAGCGAAGAACAACGGATCTCCAAGCTGCTGTACAACGCCGAGATGGGAGATAGCAGCCCTTCAGATTTTCATCGACGACTGATGCAGCTGGCCGGAGCTACCGAATTCTCAGATAAGTTGGTTTTTCGTTTATGGTTAGGGCGTTTACCGAAATCAATAGAAATTGCTATTATTTCCATGGCTAAAACTAACATTGCGGAAATATTACCCATTGCTGATAAAATATGGGAAGCGTCGAAGGGAGCATCGGTTAGTGCGTGTGCCTTAAAGCCAGGTCGGAATGAAATCTCGGAGCTTAGAAGTGAATTGTCAGAACTAAAAAACCTTGTTAAGCAAATGCATGTCTCACGCGATCGCGATCGATCAGTTCCACGTAAAGAATTCCGTAAGCGTAGTCTCTCGCGAGGAAGAATGCAAATGAAAGGGAAAAAGTTTTTTTGTTGGTATCATAACAAATATGGTAGTGCGGCAACGAAATGTGTTAAGCCTTGCAGTTTTGTAGCCAATATGGCTGACAAGAAACGAATAAATTCCACGGATACCGAATCTGTTGGAGAATTCCCATATTCATGCCGACTTTTTCTTCATGATGAAGTTTCTAAACTCACTTTTCTCATAGACAGTGGTGCCGATGTATCAGTGATTCCCAATTCAGTTTTCGGAGTATTAACAAAGTCTAGTGATATTTTGGTTGCAGCAAACGGAACTCCTATTCCAACGTTTGGAGTAAAGTTTCTAAATGTCTCACTTGGATTGCGACGATCTTTTCCTCATTCTTTTGTGCTTGCTGCAGTAAACCATCCAATAATAGGAGCAGATTTTCTTAAGCGATATGGTTTATTGGTCGATCTACGCAACAAACGATTGGTGGATCCACTTACCAATCTCTCCACAAAAGCAAGTATAGCAAAGGTTGATACACCATCGCCCAAATTATTTGCTTTTAACGATGTGTTTACAGGTTTGTTGAAGGAGTTTCCTTCGCTATTGGACTCCCCGGATTTCAACAAACCAATTAACCATCAAGTGGTGCATCACATTCATACCAAGGGAACACTTCCTATCTCAAAACCCAGGAGACTTGACCCAGTTAGGCATAAGGCTGCCCACGCTGAATTTCAGCATATGCTGGAACTGGGCATCTGCCGTCCTTCTTCATCGCCAGTGTCATCACCTTTACATATGGTTGCTAAAACCAATAGTGATTGGAGACCATGTGGGGACTATCGTCAGTTGAACGCGGTTACTATCCCTGACCGATACCCAATCCCACATATCCAAAATTTTGCGATGAATCTGCATAATTGTTCACACTTTACCAAACTAGACATTATAAAGGCATATCATTTGATTCCTGTTGCCCCGGAAGATGTGTATAAAACCGCGATAACCACACCTTTTGGTCTTTTTGAATTCCTAAGAATGCCTTTTGGTCTTAGGAATGCTGGACCCACTTTTCAACGTTTCGTTAATTCAATTTTTCAAGATTTGGACTATGTTTTCGTTTACATCGACGACATTTTAATAGGAAGCACTTCTCAAGAGGAACACATTACACATGTGAGGGAAGTCCTGAAAAGGTTGGCGAAGAACGATGTTAAACTTAAACATTCCAAATGTGTATTCGGAGTACCCCAGCTCGAATTTTTAGGGCATCATATTGATGGCAAGGGTATTACCCCAACCAAGGATAAAGTTGAAGCAATCAATACTTTTCCTCAGCCAAAATCATTAAAGCAGCTACAACGTTTTGTGGGAATGGTGAATTACTACCATCGGTTTATTCCACGAATCGCCGAAATAATGAAACCGTTGCACAAACACATTGCCATCCACACCAAGTTAAAGTCAATCGCTTGGGATTGGTCTCCGGAATGCGAAATAGCTTTTCAAAAATTGAAATCTAGTATTGCTCAGGCCACTTTACTCAAACATCCAAATAATAATGCTAACTACAACATAACTACGGATGCTTCAAACATAGCAGTCGGAGCTGTGTTGCAACAAGACAATAATGGTACTTGGGAACCGCTAGCATTCTTTTCTAAACAACTGTCGGAGGCTGAACAGAAATACTCCACTTTTGATAGAGAGTTATTAGCGATTTATTTAGCCATCAAACACTTTCGATACTTCATCGAGGGTAGAGATTTCTTTATCCTAACAGATCATAAGCCTCTCACTTCAGCTATTCACTCTAAAGCAGATAAAACTCCCAGGCAATACAGACATTTGGATTATATTTCACAATTCACGTCCGATATTCGCTATATTAAAGGGGAAAGTAACGTTGTAGCGGATACATTATCACGGATTGGGGAAAATTGTGAAATTGGCAGACTAGATTACAATTCCCTAGCTGTAAGTCAAAAGACTGACCCGGAATTAGAAAAGCTTTTAAAAAATCAAGCTCCAACATCAAAATACAAAATCGATAAATTAAACATAAACAATCAAGAGATATATTTTGAGATGTCAACCGGAAATAATCGCCCTTACATTCCAGAGCATTTTAGATTTTCACTGTTCAGGGAACAACATAACATATCTCATCCCGGAATCCGAGCGACTAGAAAGCTTATATCTTCAAAATATTTTTGGCCCAGTATGAACAAAAATGTTAATGAATGGACCAAAGCTTGTGATAGTTGTCAGAAAGCTAAAATCAATCGGCATACGCACACACCTTTGTCTCGTTTTGACCTTCCATCAGGTAGATTCGATCACATACATATCGATATAGTTGGGCCGCTTCCACTTTCCGATAATATGGCGTACATATTAACCATAATTGATAGGTATACTAGATGGCCGGAAGCGTTTCCCATGTCCGATATAACAGCTGAGACAGTAGCTAAAACGTTAGTACAACATTACATATCCCGATTTGGATGTCCCGTAAACATTACTACAGATAGAGGTAGGCAGTTTCAGTCCAAACTATTCGCGGAATTAGCTAAGTTGCTGGGTAGTCATCATATATCTACTACGGCGTATCATCCACAGGCAAATGGATTAGTAGAACGTTTTCACAGACAATTAAAAGGTTCATTGATGGCAAATGACACCTCTGAACGCTGGACTGAGAAGTTACCCTTAGTACTATTAGGAATACGAATATCGTACAAAGAAGATCTTAAATGTACTCCTGCCGAGTTAGTCTACGGACAGAATTTACGGCTACCAGCAGATTTATTAGCTCCATCGTTAGCACCTATGCCTGAAACACATGATTATGTAACGCGTTTGAAAAATGTTTTTAGCAAAATATCTCCCACTTCACCACGGCAATCGAACACTAAAGTATACGTAGATAAGAATATGGAGACCTGTAAAAAAGTATATGTTAGAGTTGATAGGGTTAGAGCTGGCCTCGAACCACCTTACGAAGGGCCGTATGAGGTAATAAGAAAATTAAGGAAATATTTTGTAATAGAGAAAAACGGAAGGCATGAATCCATCTCCGTCGATAGGTTGAAGCCCGCGCATTACATTGATAACATATCAAAAAGGGTTCATTTTACGCTCCGCTAATTAGAGGGGGAGTAGTGTAGCATCCACGCGGCAATCCATTAGAAGAAACAGCCGACAACAGCCAGAGTTGAAACAACTCTGGGGCAAGGAAACAGGTATAAATAGCGGAAAATAGTGAGGCGACAGGCAGAAGGTTTTGGCAAGCCACAGGATCAACAACGGCAACAATAAAAGAAGTCCAACTCCACTTCAAGCTCATTCCGTATGGTTGCGTTGGAAGCTGGGAAGGATTGCTTGAACAGACGACAGTAGAACGAATAGTTTGGATGACACAGTCGGTATGTTTTACTGGAATTGTAAATGGATGATTATTTAATAGACTTTCTTGGAAAAGAGAAATATCGCATGAAATTTATTGCAGTTGGATTCTTGAACAAAAAACATGAAGTTTAGATATCAATCGCACTAGTAGCGTTGTGGGAATTCTCTTTAATTTGAAAACTTCGCTTTCTATTCCAATTATTTTCATGAGAAAACTTTGTGAAATTAAAATTCTGAGTACAGGAAGCAGACTGATTTATTCAAAGTATTGGTTAATGGGCAATTCGTGCAATTAATTCTTAGAAATTGAATGTGACATTCCAGTTTTGTTCGGATATGTATGCCAATTCATTACAACTTTGATCATTGGTTATAACATTTATTAGGTTTTTGTACACAATAAACAATACAAAATTAAATCTTTATCTAAAAATCTTTGATAGCTATTTTAGCATACATAAAACAGCCACAATCAGACGGCTGACCAGGTTCAGGTCAGGTTCAGCAGCGCGCACCAGCTCACGGCCAGCACCGTGAAACGAACGCTTAGCAGCACAAATTCCTCTTTGCGATGCCCAATATTATGCTGAACAGCGGCCGGAGTTTCACCTGTGATTGAAAAAGTCCGCAACCGTTTCGCAAGATTCCGAAGACAATAAAATTTTCATTATCGCATCGGTACACGAACCCGAGGTTGAGCGAGTAATCCTATTACGCATACGTACCGTTCAGAACCTGTACTTGGACCGATCGGCTCTGCTTGCCGGCTACGGTGCAGTTGTAGACGCCATTGTGGACACGATTTGCCTGCAGAATCGATATCCGGCTGATGAGCCACTGCTTGGTGCCACTGTGGAAAAGATGGAAAGCGTGAGAGAAGGAAAGGGCTGTGTTAGAAAGGGTCTCTGGACAAGAACACGTTCGAACGGTTCCGTAATAGTGGAACGCAACGTGTGATGGGTCCGTTTTTGAGACCGACAAACGCTTTGATGGTGACCTCGTCATGCTGCTGCCGAGGAAATGGTGGACAAATTTTCATTTGAAGCTGCTACCGACGATAAATTATACGCAATTGAATGGAGCGGAAGCGAATGCCGCGTTGCTGCACGATGGAGATATTGTCGGTACGGTCGAAATGCGCTTCGTTTGTGGCAGTTGGAACGGGGACTGCAGATGTGAACATTTATCAATAGTAGCAAATTGTATGGCCGTGCAATGGACGTGCATGAAGGTTTGGTTTTCGGAGTAACGTCCCATAAATCCAGTAGAGAACAGGCAATAAGTCGTTGTACTTTAAATAAAGCCTTGTATGGATCATCGTTATGATTTGCTTAATCCCCTTGCGGAATAATCTATACAAAATGGGTGGTATTTAAGTATAATATCGCTTAACCATGTGAGATTCATCAGAATACATGATAAGACATTCAAATTATCGACAACTCCTAGGAAAATGGTAGCGCCTACGAACCTATTAACACCCTTACTCACATAAACACTATCGCAGGCACACACATACTTGGTCGCAACTCACCTAAAACTCATCTTGACATCCTTCGGCAACTCGGCGCCATCCTTGGTCCAGCTAATCAATCCTCTTTCCGTCGAATCCGACAGTTTGTTATCGTCTTTGGTGGTTTTGGTGCCTTGCTTCGACGTCTCGTCCAATGTGTTCGCTTGAGGACCGACGGTGGACTTGGACTTGGAGTTGGGCGGAAGACTCGCCAGATACGACGTCGACACTTGGCACGATATCTCGATCGTGCTGCCCAGTTTGTAGTATCGGTCGAAGAACTCGTAGCCCATTTCGTCCACTATTCTTACGGCTGGTTCTTTGGTGGAGAAGGAAAAATATGGACAACAGAAGGGAAAGTCGTTTAAAGTGTGAAAAAGAGTTAGATGTGATCTGAAAGAGTTCATTAAACAATGAATATTTTATTGTTTTGCAGGGAATTTATTGATGTTGTTTTCGGGTCCTTCCAGCGGGTTATTTTAGTGTTAAATTTTTGATGATTTCATTTGAATGCTTATAAACAAAGCAATCTTTCGATGAGCTATTTGGCCATTAGAAGGTAGCCCGAGTGATTCCACTTACCCAAGACGGTGAGATTCGTTGCAAACACCCGCGGAGGATGCGTCGACACCTGGCACATGTACAGGCCAGCGTCATCGGACTTGAACGGGTTGATATGTAGCCTCCAATTATTGGGATATTGAAATTTGACCTTTATCCTTGGGTCCCCGCTGTACGTATTGTTGCCCACGGTGAGTAACGACACCTTATCGGTGGTTCGTCGGATCCACATCACCTGCAGCATTGGCCGAAAACACAGGGCAAAAACGTTGTCGGAAAATAAAGGACAAGAGATAAAACACACCATCACTAACCGACCGATTGCAGACGATTGAGAAGGGTACGAGCATGTGGATAAGATTAATTTTAGCCAGTCCACCAGGTCTGCGTCCGTGCGAAGCGATGCTCTGGTTGGAACTGATTCTTTCGCATAAATCCCACCATCGGATCCCAAACCCAAGCACCAGCAGCGAGCAAATAGGTCAGGTGCTAAGAAACAGAATATTGCCACGATTTCATATGGTAAGATGTAGGCACGTCTCGGGGAGATATAACTTTGTTTCCTTCTGCTTTTGGGCGATTGGGGTTTGGGATCCGGATGCCGGACAATGGCGGACAGGTCGGATGGTCGGATGAATAATGAGTGGTAGACGGAGCGATGGCGATGATGCTTACCGTTTTATCTTTAAGCATTCCTACCCTACAGTTGAGGATGGCCTCCGTTGATAAATGATATCCAACCTGCAAGGCCGCCCCGGAAGTCACGTTGACCGGTTCCTCGAAAAAAGGACCCCAGTGACGCTCGTGATGATGCTTGCTTTGATAAGGCATCGAATGAACAATTCGACTACACCGCACGTCAGGTAAGGTAGGTATTGTCACTGTAAAGCAGAAGTGTGTAAAGAGGGCAGGCGTTTGCCTGAAGGTGTTTGAAATGTTAATGAGCGAATGTATTAGATCCTGTTTGGGCAACTCTTTTATAGATAAGATCGTACAAATGAATACAAGATGTTAAATAAAAGAAAATTATTCTATTCCAAGCAGGGCGCTTTTCAGTAACGATTGGCTTGGTTTTGAGGAACAAATTGCATACTTTTAGGTTACATTTAGTTCTTTTGAAGTAGATGTTTCGAGGCATGCTATTTAATTAACAAAATATAATATAAATTTTATATTTATAAGATAAATTTAACAATAATTTATTTGATCCTTACCTGCTGAAGACATCGAAGTCTTTATTATTTGACAGTTTAAATCATTTGTTCCACGCCAACAAGGTTCAGTCTGGGCTATGTTGTGCAAAGTGTAAATAGACCTGCGTTTGTTGAACTAGAAGGTGCTCTTTTTCCTCTAATGTAGCCATCATGTTTACCAGCGGACTGTCTTGTCTTCCACTTTACGTCTTCGATATTAAATCATGAAAATACCAAAAGGGTCAATGACATGCCACGAGATGTCCCAAAAAGGCCGGTTGCTGAGATTAAGGATTGAAACAAATGGTTTATAAATAACAGAAGTACGCTCCTTTTGCGTATAACACGTGCAGAATATATTAAGGGTATATCACGTAGAAAGGATAACGACAACCAGAAAACATTTTTATCTGCCTTTTAAGAGTCATTAAAATACAAAGAAACTACACTCTCTCATTGTCTAGTGATAGCTTCTTAGACTGGCAGCAATTTGCCCTAGAAGCCCTTCCTGGGTTAAGTTTGTTTGCGGATCCTTATGGCTAGCGGTTGTAAAAAAAGGTAGTTGACCGTACAAAATGAATTCACGTGTCTCTTGGACGATCCCGCAGATTAACTTTTACCACGAGTCCAGCAAGCGAGACTAGGAGAAAATGGTTTGCATTGATGGCGTTTCTTGGAAGAAGGGTCGTTTGTACATCGTTTGAAGTCTTGGTGCATTATTGAATTCTAGCAAGGGTTATGCTTTCTACGGAACCCCATTGTTTAGAGGAAACAAATGAACCCACGCATGTTTTTATGATACAAATAATTTAAAACAAAGACTTGCGAGATCAAAAGAGCTTCCACTTCCAGTTAGATGTGTCTGTGTGCACTTAAATTATGTTTCGGTGCTATACTCCCCAACACCGAAGCGTGACATGATTTATTTAACAACATGGACTCATTTCCTCGTTACTGTCACAACTTCCGAAGGTTCGTCTAAACGCACAAGATAAAGATCCTCGTTTCAGTAAAAAAAAAAAAAAACTTTGTAAATGGCTTATGTGGGATTTTCAACGCTACGGTACGCTCCGAGGCAAAAACCTCCAAAAACTTGCCCTTACTCATTCGCCCATTAAAACTCTCTTCCGCCAGGAAGTGGCAGTGGCACTCGCAAAGGTACGATGAAAAGACACGATTAGCTACCGAGCAGACGAAGAACAGCCTCCAGGATCTTATGCATACAGAGAGCGGCTGGGGAGCCGGATGTGGAGTGTGCCTTACCGAGCAGTGCAAGCCTTTCCAAACTCGACTTGCCAACCATTGGAACCCAATTAGTTTTCTCGATGAACATGTCAGATAATCCCGGGTACGGTACAACCTTCCGATGCTTGCCACTCGCATCAGAAATTGAAACGATGCAAGGCGCCCAGATTTTGATCTACCACTTCTTGTACGTTTACATATCCCAGCATCTCGTTCTTGGACGTGTGCGAAGTTAAAGGACACGGTTTTAGGTTTCCCTAAACGATGCGTATGGGATTGGTGCCACTTAGGAAGCATATCCACTCATAAGTCTGCCCCGCCGGCCCGCATCTAGGGGTGCGGAACCGGAGAAAGGCGAACAAATTAAACTTAGTTTTCTCTACAACTCGATAACCGGTTTTGAGTTACAACCGCACCGAGAGTGTTTTTGGTTTTGGGCGAAATGGTCGTGTAGGGAAAGTTTATGAAACTAGCCTAGTGAATCGTCACATGACAGAATGTTTCACAATAGGTTGTATCGAGCTGGTGTAGACAGTTTCGCAAACATTTACGGGAGTATTTGAAGAGATAATGCCCCAAGGTATGCAATAAGCAGTACACGATGATGCTATGTTGGCTGAGCTGTAAGAATTTTTTGTTTCGAATGTTAAACTTTTTCAGAATTTACAACCTACTCTAGCAAAAATGTGTTTGTTTATCATTTATTACACAATCCAGATGGCTCATTAGTGGTTCCAGAACATCGAAAGAAACATCAACACTCATACAAAATAAAGCGTTTCTCATTTGATTGGAGAAACTTTTCCAATCTTCCCTGATGGACCTGCGCCACCTTACTAATGGAAGCAATCTTTCAGACATTTCGTCGGTCTCATGCGGCCTGGCAAACAAGATCCAATTTTATTAGAATCTCTTGACCGGTTGCGCCCAATCATGACCTTCTTTAGATTATTATTGCATCAATGGAAAATAATATATGATACGCGTGGCATACAGCAGCCGCACGAGAAAGGTTAAGCGAAACCGGAAATGAACTCGTTCTGGAGTTGGATGGACTTTTCTGCTCGTGAAGGTTTGAACGTACCAATTGCCCGATACACCACTCGGACAATCAGTTACTAATGCCTCAGGAAGCAATTTTAAGCCTTGTTGAAAATTTCTTCATTTCCTTAGTGCTTCAGCAGTAAGCGAAACCCGGAAAGCTTGGACAATACAGCTGAGTATGGAGTTTAGATGTTAGCGGAACTTTTCCGACGAAAAACCAACACTCAGCAAACACAAAGGAGTGGGGGAAATAGGGAAAAACTTTTCTTCGCAGCTTTCAGGGCCGCTTCTTTACTAGCGAATGGAGAATGTATTCTCTCACACACAGACAATTTCTGTTTATACGCTTACAACCATGTTTAGGTCCGAACGAATATTCATGCTGGGCAAATGAGCAGCAAGTGAAATGTTGGGCGTTGGGGTCGAGCAACTGTATGTTAATTTGGAGTGAATTTGCGCTATAAAAGCATTATTGCTTTCGACTTTGCATGGTAAAATTTAGCGTGTAAGAAGGTCAGCAAAATGCTTTCGGCTACAGTTATATGACCCTAAGGAAGAAAAGTTCCGCCACGGAGCACGATCGTTTTGTATCGACCAATTATCATCGGGGGCAAGCAATAAAATGGTGTCGATAACATTTTTGTTAGATACTTACAGCAATCGACCGAATACATTACAAAGCCGTTTCGTCAGCAAATAAAGCAACTCATTGGAAAGTGTAAAAGAAGCATCAACTTGCGACTATTTTTTTAAAGAAGATGTTACTTTAACTCGAAATTGGTAAATACATTGCTTTGCTGAAACTTTTTGCTATCGGAAAACATCTATGGAAGGTGATTTTTCTCGCAAGTCTACTTTGAAACCCGCATTTGGATTTTCATTTTTATGCATTTTGCTTAACCGACAAACAGTACGGTAACTTTGCTCCTGTTTTTGTGTTTTTTCTTGTGCTTTTAGTTTGGATTTTTCCTCTTTTCCGTTCCAACCACATTGCTCGAAACGTCGGAGCTGTAGTTTACAAGTTTTAGTCACAGGATGAGATCATTTATTTTAACCGGTTTGCTAGCGGGGGTGTTTTTTTTTTCGCTTCCGTTCCGGTCGCGTTTTTACTCACAATTTGGAAGCTTGCCCTTTGCCTTTCACGGTTCGCGTGCACGGTTCGTCGGCGGTGTCGCGGAAGCTGTGGGTGGTTCGCCAATGTAGGTCATCTTGTCGTTGTTTTATTGGCGAGCATTAGTGTTACTTATGCCACAAGAAATGGTACACATTAAAATGATAAAAGAGCCACACTCTCCTCCCGTGGTGAAGCATGGTAGCGCGAACATACACACCCTGACGCGGACGTGTGAATGAGATGAAAAAAATTTGCGAGAAAAGTTGCAAACCGTTGTGTATGTAACCGCTTGGTAGCGCAAAACTTTAATAAAATAGCGGAAGTCAATGTTTTCAAAAAATTTGTTTCCTTCTACTCGCCAAACTTCATGGGGCGGTTTCTCGATACCCGATCGGGACAAAGGCGCACACTTCCATAAATAAATCGCCACCATAAATTCTTGTTATCCACAATGGCGTGAATATCGTACCGTGCACGGTTAGTGTTCTCGCTTCTCCTGGGCTTGATTATTCGTCCCTGAATGCGGGACGTTTTATCGAACCCATAAGTGGTAGTGCTAGTGGTAGAAAGAAATCGGTAGAAGAAAATGTGAAACAACCTACAGCGAAATATTTAACGTCAGCATTGGCCGGAATACTTTGTGCGCATTCTGTAGCATCCGAGCTAGGTTGGTTGTCACAGCTTGACCGGCAGGCCGGTAGGGAATCTCTGCATCCACACGTCGGATGCTGATAATGATAAATGATCAACGCCAACAATGCGATCGATAGGGGGTCGTTTCGTTTATGTGTGTCTTTGGCGAAGGAATCGTGATGTTCATTCGGATAGGTAAAAAAAAGACCTTTCCAAGAAAAAAGATCATTCCGATAAACGCCGGCAAATGAACAGAGAAAGATGCTTAAATAAAGTATTTAATGTAAACTTGTAAAATCATTTGTAGTCTCGTTATGATGTGTCTTCAATTAAACTTTGAATTGCATACTTTAGGGCACAAGTATTATGCATACTCCAGTGCAATTTGAATTGCATGTTTCATCTAGCTTTTTCCAAACATTGATCGATTTCAAAAAAGATTATTGCTTTTAGTACAGCGTATATGAGCTTGTTACGTTTCAAAGCATCACCTTATTAGGCTAAATATTTCACCTCATCTGATTGTACCCACATGCGTGTATCTGTATGTATGTGTGTGGATGTGTATTTTACCAACACCTTGGTAAGAAAACATTCCCTCTCGCTGGCTGGCAAGCAAACTTCCGACCGTACAAGCAAAACAGTTTGTGTTTCAGTCAAAGCAAACATTCTGCTCTGCGCATCAATGTTCCATGTGTGCTACCGGTTAAAATCGGTGAAACTTCTGGGAAAGCTTTCGAAGCTTCGATGGTTTAAGGCCCAGCTATCGGGTTTACGAGGGTTTACGGGTGTGCTTCAAGGTGAGTGAAATATAAAAGAATACAATGAAGTGTCGAATGAAGCAAGCGGGATTGAATGGTGGTTATATGATGGTCTTACCAGACGACAGCAAAGTGTGATGGAAGTAGTAAAAAGATGGGAAATTGAATTTGGTGAAGATTACAAGCAATTTGTCGAGCAAAATCGATTTTGAGACACATTTAGTTTTGAAATTGAATTGCTTGTAAGACACCAAACGCTCTTTGTATGCGGAAAACCAAACTCTTTGAGGTATAAAAAAAAGTGTGGAAATCATATTTTTCTTCGGTTTAGCATAACTTGTTAAACCATTAGTGAGTTGAAATTTCACAAGAAAAGCCACCAACTACATTCTTATCCAAAAAGTACTATTATTTTCAGCTTAAGGTGTGATCCGTTAAGGAATAAAATGAAACACCCTGGCTTAGTTCATCAAGAATTTCAAGAAAATCGTTAACATTTTTTGGCATTTTAACACGCACTCCTGCTCACATAGAAGTAAACGAAAGAGCCCCAAAGGATATGTAAATGGCAATGGTGGCTGTTCGCTGGAGCTCAACCGTAGGCCCCACACACATATACATACAGCTACCACAAAACTGTTTTGATGGTTCCCTGTGGAGCGTCGGGCACGAGTGTTACCTGGCTGTTCATTTGCATGAGGTGTGAAAGTATTCTATTCCAACGTTTACAAGCGAATGGGGATGAGCCATGGTGCCCCGAAGAGGTCAAGAGGGATTTTACGTCATGACGATGAGATCACGAACTATCAACCGGTACAGAACTACAATCCCAAGCGATCCCGTGACCTTTTGGCAGAGCGTTGTCACTAAGCACGGAACCTATTGGTCGATAAGCATACGATCCTTCCTCAAACATACCGATCGGTAAATCAACTCACTGTGCCGAAGAAGACGAATAACAACACCACCGTAACGGACTCATCAAACACACTGGCAATGTCGCGAACGTTGACCCACTATGGAAACGCAACGTGAACGGCCACTCTCAGTAACGATTCAATCGTAACTGACCTTCCAGCGTTGCCTGTTGTAGGCCATGCCGAACCGACTCCAAACAACGGTCGGTGCTCACGGCCAGATGACTTCTCCAGCATCCGGTAGATCTCGCGGACTGAAACCGGAACACTCACTCGCTCTCAGGGAGTGACCTCGTGGAGTCTGCGCGATCGGTGTGTGTGTGCATGGTTCGGAAGTTCTGATGAACATCCTCCTCTGATCCTCTGAGTGTTTCTCCGGCAAGAACTCAAACCCATCCCAAATGGGGTGAAGAGTCATTCCATTCCTTCAGACGCATTTTTGTGGGACGCTGAGTAACTGATGGCAGCTTGTTGTTGTTGAGTTCCGTTTCTCCTCATCCAGCATCCCTTCTTCTTAACTGTCATTTATGCATCGCTTCATGTCTTTCTGGTCGTCTTTTCCCACGGGTCACTCCTTTATCTTGGCCATAAGTCTCGCTGATTTCTTTCCGTTGTCCTTGAGTTAAGTAAGAATTGCATTTGCTTTCCTGCTTGAGTGCTTTAGCAACCGTTTTGCAGCACGATGACCAACTGTGTTGCACGTTGTTTTCTTGGAACGTGAAGAGCATCCACAAAAAGCACATGATATCATTCAATAAGTCGATGAGAGTGTCAAAATGTCACCAACGACTGGAGTGGAGACAGTTGAGGTGATGCAGTCTATCGGAATAAGGGTAAAGGAATTTTGATGGAATGTGTTCTTCCTAGAGCCTACCTATCTGTTGGTATAGCCGTAAAGAGGACACTGAGATGGGCGATAATTTTATGCTGATATCATCATGTATAAGAGCTCACTCTAGAGATCGCTTGGAAGCGGTTTTGGTAATTTAAGGAGTTCTACAGGAGAAACTTCCTAATGCCTTGTAGTGCGTATTTCACGCAGCGTATATAAAGCAACTCGTTCATATGACACCTTCCAGGAACATCTCTAATAACTCTCAGAACCCCACCGTACACGTTCAATATTTACATCGGCAAACATCCGAAGCCTTCGAACCGAAATTTGCGTTCGTCTTCGTAAATGTTGTCTTTGGCGCTCAACGTGGTGGAATTGAATTAAAGGTATGATACATTCACCGCAGTAAGTTTGAATATTTATGCCACTCGTCGTCATCCACGACGCCTCCAGCCTCGATGGTGTGTGCAAGAATCACACGAGGTAACGTGTGGTAAATTGTTATTACATATGTAACGTGACACTCTGTTAGCACAGTTGTGTTCGAAGAAAAGCGTCCGTTCAGCTTTAAGGCCACGACGATTTTCCAATCGAAGATGTGCAAAAGAAAAGCATGTTCGAGTAGTACGGGCAAACAGTATCAGACACAGAAGACACACACACACACACACATATATATATGGAGGTGGTTGGGATCCGGTTACATCAGGCTGTCGATATGTGTTGCCCAATGTTCCAATTCGCTTGTTCGGGACTCGGAGTTTTTGCACCAAAGCTCAACGTTGTTCAGCAAGTCTTAGGGAAAAGGATGAAAAACGAGCCAAAGTACCTTTTTCTTCATCATTGGCAACAGCAGCAATGATTCGGCAAGATGTTTCCGTTCAAAGCGTTCGACCTCTAGCGAGTGGCTTTTTTTTCTTCTTGCCCCTTGTTATTGTCGATTCGTCTTCAAGACACGAAAGTATTTGAAATTCATTCCTTGTTCTAGGCCGGTAAGAGAGATGTGTTTTTCTTCCTGCTCAGGTATTATATTGCAACAGACAAGAGCTTTGAGAAGCGAACTGCTTCTTGAAAATAACCTCGTTGGCAAAGGACTATGGGTACATGGTGGATAAACTGTGCTACCCTTTGAAGTAACATTGGCATTTTCGCATCCTTAAACTGATAAATCAACTTTCAAAGTCAAAGAATCTCGGTAAAGTGTGGGTAAATCGAAACAAAATTAAAACCTTTTCCTAGAACCCAACAAACTTTGTCACTTTTTGAACCTGCAATTTGAGCACTATGCGCCGTGAAACTACGCGAAACATGTCGGGAAAGCAGACATTGAGCTGTTCCTTTCGCAATCGTGTTTCACGGTCCGATGACAATTGGCTACAGTGTCCTCCCCAGCGACTGCAATGGAATTAAATTGGCAAAGTCTTGTTGATAGCGCACGGTAACGAACCGGCCATACACGGTGAAATATTTGAAGGAATGGTTTGCAAGGCGCAACCAAAAAAAAAAAATACTGTCATTCGACAAAATGTATGGCCCATGGGGAGTGTAAGAAGAAAAGAAAAACCAAACTGAAACCAAGCGTCTCATGCACTCGAGCAATAATAGTTGTTATCTCGTGCAGCTCGTGATGCAGACATTTCCTTGTGTTTTAGCCATTTTAAGCTTTTATTGCACTTCGTCTACCGATCCGCTGCTGAACGTTTCACGGCGCAAAGCATCAAACTTTACATGTTTGACATCATTTTCAAAAATTGTGTATACGTTTCACTTTATTGGATGATCCCGTGTTTTTAATGCTGGTTTCTTATCCAACGCTTCTAAATGATCTCCACTAGTGGAGTTTTCACTGAATTTGGAAAGTGATGGGAATGGGTGGCTTCCGGCTGTTGCTGGATACATTGCTCTGGTAGCACAATGAGATGCAGTAAACTATTATTGCCAAGGCCATTGGTGAAAAGCAGATCTGAGGTTATCTTCTCGCTATTTGTTTTAGGTTTCGTCCACCGACGAAGGACTGCAGGGTTTTTCGGGGAAAGGATGTTTAGTAGGGGAAAGGGTGTTTAGTGCAAAAATGCAGAAAACATTTATTTTTGGGACTTCAATTATACCACAAGTTTCAAGAAAAGTATAATACTTTTTCATTCAACTAACAAAAAAGCATAAAATGTAGAATTGTTTAAATGGTCGTGTGCGAGAGACCCTGCATTACACCTTGCTATTCGCTAGGTTGTCCACCACACCACACCAACACAGAGGCGATACAGTGACATAAAAAACTACAAGAACCGTTTCATACTACAGCTGGTAAACATCTCAAGCAAAATCACTGCACTTCATGCGACCAGGTGCATTCTGTGGCACAAATGCAACCCTCAGGCGTCAGGGTAAAATTTCAACCAGTTTCGTTTTGTGGAAGCCGCGAACGTCCAAACAGAGGCAACGATCTGGAATCCTTTCTTCCACCCAACCCAAAGTGCAGCAGCAGTAGCAGCGCAACATAAGCAGCACATTTTTATCGCATTTCCTACCGAACGCGGTACTTCCGGCAGGCAGGCACCGGAGTCCAGAGCATCGAGAACGGTAACGAAGCGCATGTTTTGGGAAAGTTTCAACTTTTGCACGGACGCTTTTGCAAAAAGCGGCTTTGGTTATAACACTTCCTAATTGGAAAACGAATTTCAATGGTGTGGTGGCAAAAGTCTGGATGTCGTTGGTAAAAGCATTTGCCGTTGGCTTTCTTGGGAATATTTATGTTTATTGGAGCATGTTGAACATTTGGCCCGGATCAAGTGCATTGTTTAGTAAATAAAGATGAACTATCCCGAGTTACAATAAAAGGGTTGTTATAGAAACTTCCAATCAACTTTTGCCATGCAACGTTCCAGATAACTAGCAATTAAATATTTCTAACTCAATGTCGGAAAACAATGGTAGCTGTAGATGTGCAGCTAGGCGAAAGTTATTGCGATGATCATTTATTTTATTGCATTTCCATGCACAAAAATTTCTTTATCTTGCTCCATCTTCAACTAGAAATATGTCGATTCTATGAACCACATCCAGCATAAATATTTATTGCCCCACATGCCCTCTCGTGTCTTCAACCCTCCATTGGTAAGTGGAAAACTTTTCCCACGCGATGTCATACACCCACAGACGGAAAGAATTGTTGCTATGGATTTTGGCCAGAAAAAGAGAAAGGGAGAGAGAGAACTATGAAAAATCACACGACGCCTTACCCTGTTGGTATGTGATTTTTAATGGTCCAGTTGTTCAGCTCTTCAGTCTCCATTTCATATTCGGATATTCCAATTCCACTTTAGACTTAAAGCTTGACAAAACAAAAATCTGACCGCAACTTGACCAAAACTCCCCAACACCGATGTTCTTCCCTTTGGTCTCACCAAAACTAGCCATGAATTATTTACACAAAACTTCCCAAAACTACTCGCACAAGCACACACACACACAGAGCACACCAGAAGCCTAATCCTTCAAAACAATCAAAGCCATATTTCTGACCCCCACACCGTCGCACCTACCCATGGCTCCGGTCAACCACCAGGCGCCTCCATCGAAAAGTCCACGCGCTTTTCATTGTGCAATTGTGCAGTGCTGTGGTGGCGTTTTGGTGGGATGGGATTTTATTCGCATATATTTTATTCCACTACCACGCGGAAGGTGTTTCCATTGCAATGGGATTCCGATGGCTGAGCTGAGCGGACAGAAATCCCGAACCATGGTCCAAGTTTTCCCAACGCCTAATCCGGTTTCCTTCGTGTTTTCCACTGGTAAAGGAGGAAGTTTTTTTTTCTCCGGGAGGTAGCGCCTCAGCTGGTGGAACAGTGGACCAGTGATAAGCGAAAAACGTGAGAATAGTTTCAACACTCCCCCCAAAAAACGCAAAAGCTTGTGGCCAAAGTACCGGGAATGACACCGACGCTACTGTGAGAGTGTGTGCATGCGTTCGTTTGTGTGTGTATGTGATCTCACATTTGCTTCTAGTTTCTCTGCTAATCGTTTTATGCTGAAAGGTTCCACGCTGCCGGGGCTAGTGGTCGTTTTTCTAAAGCAGAGAGTTCACGCGACATTTCCAGATTTTCATCGCTGGAAACATGTCGCCTTGAACAAGGGAAAGAGAGGAAGAGAGTGAGAGAGGGAGAGTGTGTTGTACCAAGCACATATTTTGGGAAGAGTTATCGGATATAATTGTGATTTATAGACAAACATTGAGGCACAGGCATGCGAACATGAAGGCTTGAAGCCGGACGTTTGGAATTTATTCAGTCGCCATTGTTCTTGTTCCATTTGCTGGAAATATACTCTTCCGGACGGGAAGCATGAGAAGAATGTCCATTTTATTATGAAGCGATGTCCCATAATATTCTGCTTGCAGTCATAATAGCGTTGTTGAACGGATTGAAGGGTGAAGCACAATAAAAGATAGAGACGCTTCGTATTGTCTTCATAAATGCTTAGAAATAGTTTTGGTTATGTTTTGGGTTGAGGTCACTGGGTGTAAGAGTCTGTGGCAGAGTCTCTAAAAGAGAATAATTTAATCACATATACGTGCTGTTATGCTAGGAAAATTAAGATCAAACAATCATGCTGTGCACATATGTAGGGTTAGTACAACTGTGTGCATTAAACTGATAAGAAGTTTATATTGCCAGAAACATTACCTAACGACATGTAGCATAAATCGCTGCTTTTTGACAAGTGCCTGAAAGTATGCAACCAGCACGACCCAACGTTCAAAGTACTGTTCATTAACAGCAATAAAAAGCTAGTTTTTATTTCGTTTTCGTTGCCAGAGTCGGAATAAAATACCGAATTGGAATGTTTATTAACGTAGTGTAGCGTAACTATGTTACACTTCTCAAACATTGTTTCGAAAATATGTTTCACTACGGCCCCCTTTTTGCTACCCCGAGCAGCAAAATGTGGCAATATATCACGTTCAAACATGTGCGCCGTGCACTTTTATTCTGGCTTGATAGTAGCGATAGTTCCGAAAGAATAAAAGTGTACCGCCGCGGGCACTTCCAGAATGCGCGATGAGTGTCTAACGTGTCATCAAAACTGATCAGCATCGCATGCGACCGCGGTGGGCTTTTGTCCAGTAACTCAGCAACAAACGAACATTTTGTGCATTCCATCAACGGGTGCTTGTCCTTGCTGCCAGGCACCAAACATTCTCGAGTGTGACAGCGTAGAACGATACGAAAACTTGTGAATTTGCATGTCCTTTTGCGCTACGGCTTCAGTAGACAGGCAAGGCACTGGGATACGGTTCGTTTCGACCCACTAACCGCCAGAGTGCGCTGTGTGGCGTGTGTGGTTATCGTTTCATTGTTTCTCTGGTCTCTTTATTTTTTTTTTAGTGCTCTTCGCCTTTGCTTAGAATTTCATCTTCCAGTACCAGGCTGTGGCCTGTTAAGGCGCGCTGTAGAGCAGAACGAGGTTTCGGTCCTTCTGGTATCGGAAGCACGAAGCTCAATCCGATTGGCGTGTGCAAGAAATGTGTGCCAGCAAAACGGATGTGGTTGCATCGGTCTGTCCGTTTCATTTACCATGCGAGAGGACAAATGACTTTGTCGAAACGGGTTTCTCCCAAAAAGGATCATGCCCGGAAGGAATGGGAGGGCTTTGGGACAAGTTTTCGGCTGGGGTTTGGAGGTTTGGTTCCGAAAATTGGCAGCCATCGTGAATGTTTTGAGGACGGATGTACGATGTGCTCTGCTTCGTTTTCTACTGAAGTCCGGTACAAGGAGTTGAGATTAAAGCAAATGAAATGTGCTGCAAAGGCAGGGGGAACAACTTTAATTAAATGATGTGTGATCCTTCGCATTGCTGATATGAATTCGGATTGTATCCAAAAACGTTCAACAGTCACTTGTTGTGAGTACATAAGTCGTAAATTTTTGGAAAAAAGTTTAGTTATGTTCTCGATTTTATGCGATCCATTTTGAAGGAAAAAAGCGTTTCTTTATCCTTTCAAATTCCGATGAGAGTTGATAAAATGAGCACCCGTGCCTAAAGGTATGCAATTAGGAATTCTTCCATCGTATTCGACGAAAAAAGGGGATTGAAGTCTAATTAAGCTACTCAAAGGGGTAATGATTTTTTTTTTCATCACAATTTATTCTTAGCCATTTTTTTTGCATACTTTCCGGTGATAAAAGCCCTTATTGAAATGTACCATTTACACCATTTAGATTTGTTTTCCTCTTGAAAATTAATATTTGCTAACTAATTGATTTACCGTTTCTGCTTAAGTGAAAACCTACCTACCGAATAACTTTTCCCAGCACAACTCAAGCACAAAAGTGTGCCTCACGCAACAAAAACGAAAATAGACATAAAAAAACCTGTTACCTTTATGATATTTCGATCGTTTGTCAATATTGCCGTACGGCTGATGAATATTTATCGGCCAGCTGACAAATCGAACCCTAGATGTCGATAAAGCATAAGAAATGGGAACACCATTGACCGGAAAACTCACAATCTGACAGCCAAAAAGCATCCATCAGTAGTGAGTGCTTTCGGCACATCGAAACCACATTCAAAGCCGTACCAGAGCGCTAGTGCTGCAATGTAAAGGAAAACCCACCCACACCATATGATCATTATCACATCAAATAACCATTAAATATTTATGATGAATATTGTAACGGCTCCAGTGGCACATTTCTATTTGCTCGGTTCGCAAAACCTCGCCCCAAACAGCGAACGCTCAGGCGGCGGCAAATTATTCAACGAAAGGAAATAAGGCTGAGAAAATAAGTAGCCAGCTAATCATCGGCTAAACAGTTTCTCCGAAAAAGGGGTATTTCGTTTGTCGTTTAATTTGGGTTTCGGTTCACGGGAAAGTGAAAGTGAGAAGCAATTTTTACGCTTCATCTGGTGTGCAGAATTTATGATTAATGCGTCTGGTTAATGAGCAGCGGGCAAGTTATTTCCCGAAAGAATGGAGCGACGATGACGATCGAAATTAGTTCGTAAAAATTATTGGAGCGTAAAGAAGATTAGAAATAGTTTTTCACCAAGGAAAAGTTATAATAATCTAAAGGGAAAATGAAATTTATGTTTTTCTCTTTTATTTGTGAAAGCCATTTTCCTCTAATGTTCTTTTATCACGGAAAGAAATACATTTTCCTGTTTGGTTGCAAGCGCGTGAGTTATGTCCGGTGCGTTCTGTGGCTCAAGGGTGATCCAGTCATACCCAAGCACAAGTGCACCAACCAAAGTGATGAACTGCATCCGGGTGGCATAACCCGACAAACAAATTGCATCGCACCGCATCACATACTCACACACGCTGGGTTTGCAATCATTTTTATCTCGCATCACTAGAACGAGATGTAGAAAAATAGCACACCAAAAAACATCATCCCCTGACTCCGGTTTATTTAACCCCCGGAGGGCGTTTGCTACGGAAAGGTACGAATCGAAAAGGGGATGTTGAGGTTTAGCAGCTTTATAAAATCGTGCGGTTTTGTGTCCCATCAGGGAGTTGGTTTCAGCGAGTCGCTAACGATGGGGAGAATGCTGGTTACCGGGCAGGACAAAACTACACCCTCCAGTGCGATGGTCAAAACGCTTTTGTCCGGTTCGATGCTGGTTCAATGCCCACGTTTGACCGGAATTGCGTCATAAATCTCACAGCGTTAGGCGATTGAGCGCGTGATCAGTGTGTTTTAGACTGTGAGATGTCATGTTTGTCTATAAAATGGAGGAAAGATCAAACACTATGCCCAGCTGTATGAAAGAAGTACCACTTTGCAAATAAAATAAAGAGTTCCTTTTCTTGTTTAGTGCTTTGGCATTTTTCCAAAACAATTACGAGTAAATGGAGTCCACACAGCTGTGCATTCTCACTAATGTTAATATCAACCTTTTCATGCAGTTTCTTAAATCACTAATAACTCACCTGAAGCAACACACTTACCTTGCAGTTGCTCGTTAATATCGTGCCCTTGCTCGCTTTCCTTTCAAGCATCGCCACCCCCGGTAACAATCGCCCTGTGAAGTGAGGATAATTATTTCATCCACTAAACTCTATTCCACCCTCATCCTCACCTGTGTCGTAAATTTACCGAAAACCACAATGAACCACAGTGAATCGCCCACACAAAAGCACCAACAAACCACTCCCCCCAAAAACGGTTTATCGACATAATCCTGTTTTGTTCCGTAAATTGATCGAACCAATAAGTCTCGTAGTTATTTATTTTTAATCTTTTTCACTCCTTGCGCAATCGGGAACCGTGCGGCCATGGCTGACCAGTTGCCAAAACTGTGGAATGTCTTGAGTGTGGAAGCTGTCGTGCCGCAAGGAGCCTTGCCGGCACAATTACACGGGAGCATAAAGGTACTCCCAGAAGCTCCCGGTGCCTGACTGAGGATAATCGCTTCAGGGTTCTGGATCTGGCGATTGTTTGCCGAAGAAAGGATCTGAAGGTGCATGCGGGCATTGCCAAGTGGTCCTAGGAAATAAATTGTTCGGTCGTTAAAATGTCGTTCGATGTTCGGTGCAAAGGGCTACGCTGGATTTTTCCGGAGGCGGGAGAGAAGGAGAGCGAAAGGTCCCGGGTCAAATCAATTCAACGGTCATCCAACAAAACGATACAAACCCCGTCGTTCGCTTGCTTCGGGTGAAAGGAAGCTTGTAAAGAGCAGAATGAAGGAAGGAGAAGAAAAAAAAACCGCCCGAAAGTATGCAATCGGCCATTGTGTATGGTTCGACCATTGCAAAAATCTCCATCACTGTGGATAGCGATTGTGTCCGATGAATTGGTCGATGGTACTAGTACTGGTAATTGATGGGGTGATTTAGTGCCCGGATCGCTGCCTGAGTATCAAACTACGAGTTCTGGGGGCCTTATAGTTAGAACAGGCCGCTTGGACCGATCAAGCCTTCCTTGAAAATAGCGTTTAAACGAATCTTTCTTGAAGTGAGTGTTCAGTTTTTAATGTGAAATAGTAATTTTCAGTGGTTTCAAACTGCAAAGAAGACGTTTATTTCTTCCATATCACAAAAAAGATACAATTTCAAGTTTAAACAAAATTTGAAAGAAACAACATCATACCGAAACATGCAATCCTGATAATTTTACACCCAGCACTAGATCCTCCCGAAAGGTTTCTTACCATCTATTCGCTCCAAACTTTTGCCCTACCCCATCCCGATCCTCGGCCAACCACCAACACACAAGAAACGATCCCGGAAAGGAAAAAAGGGGTTAAAATTTGCATTCTCAACTCTTATCCTCGGGTGCCATCTGTTTGAAGGATATGCAAAACTTTGCCAAACCATTATGGGCGGAAATTGTTGACAATATTTCATCTGTTTCTTCTGGTAAGCTTTAAAACGGGCGCACGGTAGCAAGGCTTGAGCAAAATTGAAAAAGTTTTTCACCCGAACGCGCACCAGCAAACGGAACGCGGCGCATTTGCTTCTTGTCTTGTGTGCTTTCCGTACCATTTTTCGTCCGCTCACCACCAAATCTCGGTCAGCCCGAGCTAGAACGGTGGTTTGGTTTGGTTGTCCTGCGATAGGCACAGGAAATGGCCAAAAGGCGCATACACACACACACACTCACACACCTTTCTTTCGCTGGTGGAAGGTTGCAGCTTGGTTTTATTTTTAACTCGCCCGCTTTCGACCCATATTTCACAAGTTTTATCTGATTTGTACTGATGATGCTGGAGAGAGTTTGTTCAGAGTTTTCGTAGGATATGTTTGGCTCACGTGTTTGCTCCCGTAGACGGTAAAAAGGCCTACCCATAATTCGTCATTTTCACGTAAAATGAATTTATCTTTCTTGAACATTGCATGTTTGGCGCCGGGTAGTTTTGGTGAAGGCGTAAGAGCAAAAGGTGAAAGGTACTTTTTTTAGTGCCTGTGGTGTGTGGGTCAATGATCAAATGGTATGAACTCTTTGGGTGAGATGATGCTTCATTGTGTGTGTTCAAAGGTGCATTATGTTGGTGCTAAAAATGTCAATGAATTGAATAAATCGAACTCTGTAGTGGAATTTGAGTAGCAGAAATTTTAAGTTATTTGTGTTACGGATTGCCTACAGCAAAGTATAATTGATTGTAGCACTACTTTGGTACACGCAATGTTGTAGAGATTGAGCATCTTATGGAGCCTTTCCTATTTGATTTGGTAACATTTTAAAAGGTTTAAGTTATTCGCTAACAGAATAAAAATACAACAGCCAAATTCACGCTTGTTTGTTACGTCTTTATTAACTTAAGACCCAAAAAAACGAGCGCGGCTATCACGAAGACAATATTTTTTGGATGATTTTGATTTATTCAGTGACTTTTCTTCCCCTTCCTTGTAACCCCGTTCTGCTCAACTGGTGTGAGCCCGATGAAAATGGAAAAAAGTGAACTGAATGACTGATTACTTCCAAACGCTGTACGATCTCCGTTACAAAACACCACCTAACTACGCCGCATTATTTCTGTTCCGTTATGCTCAGTACTGCCTAATCGTGCCTCTATTGTGCTCGCGTTGCGTTGCGGGTAGATTACAATGGAGATGTTGACGACTGCAATGTCTTTCACGCCTGTCTCTTTGTCGTATTTACTTTCCCGTCGTAATCTCCCACTAGCCGAGAGCCGCATTCCAAACGCTTACGGCATTTGCATTACTTCAAAGATCGGCTAGCACTTGCAAAGCATCGTAGTAATGTATTTCTTTCATGCCGCCTTCACTCGGAAGCATCGCTGCCCATTTTCCGGGTGAATGTTGAGCTCATTTCCGCCTCAGTGCCCGATTAAATGTGTAAGCTAGAAGGTCACAAGGCGGCACCTTCGGTCCGTTTGATCCGGCACATCGAGCACAACTGAAGCGTCCACTTGTTGTTTGTTTTTCTCTAAGTTTATATATTTACCATCAAACGTGTCTTAATCCGAACGAAGATTTATATCGTTTCAGTGTTAATTCCACCTTAGACGCTAGCAACGAGCGTACCAAAGAATAAACCAAAAGCGAGTGAACTTCGAAACGATAAAATCTCAATAAAACGTGGATGTGGAGAGAACAACAGAAAAATACTGTTCGTAGGATAGGAACTCTCCGTTCGGGATGGGACCATAAATCAAACATAAGGATCACTTTAAAAGCTTTTGATGGGAAGTGGGAAGGAAAAATGGTTTCGGTGGAACATTGATTGATTTTGTGGCCAGAGTCAATAAATGGTTGGTAACGACGAAGCTTGCACAGGTCGATGGTTCGAATAACGCTCTGTTGAAGGAAAAGAGCGTCTGTTGTCTTCCGTGCAGTTCAAAACATCAGTTGTTTAATGTTTACTTTGAGAAAACAGATTAATAATGTTATGTAAATATACAGACGCATTATGTAAATAAAAAGAATTCTAACTAAAGCCAAGTCCTATGTCAATGGGCCATATTCTTCTCAACGAACGAGAATGAAGTGATAAAAAATACAAATTTGATTAAAAATTCTCATTAACAGCTGACCTCAAGCAAGCCTCATGTATGAAACAATATTTATTTTATAGTTTAATCAAATGAGAACATTCAAAAAGATTTAATCAAACCCCAGCATTTCATGAGACTACAAACAGCAAGCAATTTTGAATTGAATGTAACATGTTAATCAATCTCACACGGGAACGCATCCGTGGAAAATTGAGGCATATTAAAAGTTTCCGGACCTTTCCCGGTAGATTGTAGTTTTGCTGTACAGATTTGCACTTCACAGACAGTATCCAAGGCTAAATAGTTATCGAAGGAAGACATTACATTGTAATGAGAAATACAGATTGTACACTTGATAATCAGTGTCGACAATTTCGCCTCAAAGTATGCCATCCGCTTCACAACGGGCTTCTAATTGAGCATTGTGCAGGGTGACGTTACTTCATAAGTGGCTTTGTTGACAAGACATGTGTTCAGTGTTTGAACTAAACAGCCGCCCGTGTGTGTATGTAGAATCATATCACCCAATAGCTCGTCTTTGCTCATTATCCTCGAAAGACTTACCCTTTTGTCAGGACACGCCAGGACGGACGGACACACCCACACAGCGAAGTGGTACCGTATTTGTTGTGTCAATGAGAAGATATTTGTCGCGTAGCAACCGCAAAACGCGTCACTGCAACCCTGCAGGGCGGCTTCCGTGCCACAAAGCAACCCGTTTCAAAGAGATAATGCCGCTTTTTGCTGCCGTGCAGCTACTTCCGGTTGACAATCATCGTGTCCCGTAATTGTTTATCGCCACGGTACGAACTGCATCAAGCATGAAGCATCGACTCATTTGCCCGTATAAATATGTGGTGCAGGAACCCGTCAACGTTAAGCCACTTACTGGATACGCTTTTCAAAACGCGTCCCAAATCTGATCCCAAATCTGTCCCAGTGTCCTCACGGACCAGTGCGGGCTGTTTGAAGTGTTTTGTACGGTGCATTTCAAGCGAAGAGCTCTTGAAACGGGCGTGAATTGGGACGGAGATTGCAAAAGGAATTACGCTGCATTGCTAGTGAAGTGGCTCGGATGATTCGTATTACTGCCGTGATATGTCTAACGTGCTGGAGGCTATTGATGTCGTTGGCTTGTATCAAAAGGAAACCCTGGAACATGGTTTCTAGTATTGAGAAATTGCATATCATTTTGCTTTGATATTCGAACAACAGAATACTAGTGTGAATATTGCGATGTAAGGTAAGTAGCAGCATTAGCTTTAGATACAGTTTAGGAGTTAAAAGACCTTTATATATTATGCGCACTTTAAAACAAACACACATTTAGTTAAATTTTCACCAGATCAAATTATATAAACACATGTTCCAGGAAGAGTTTTTCTAGAGGAAACATAACGAGCAGAACGGCACACCAAGAGTTAACTGATATCATTATCCATATCCACCAACCGTTGCTTCGTTTTCGAGTCGTGTTAATGCTCCCTACCCGAGTGCTGTTACGCAAACGAGATTCGCACAAGATCGGTTGCTTTATGTGTTAAAAAAGCGGCTCGTTGTCTCATCAGTGACGGTGGCTGTGACAACATAATTATCGTATAATTCCAGATAATTCTGGTAGAACGATGATGTTCGGATTCGGTGCCAGTGGTTTCACAGGAACGCTAAACCTCAGCATAATGTGATGCAGGTATTACAGAACACGGAGCACATCAGTAGCACAGCAATGGGGAGGAAGTTAGCGATGGACTGATATTTTGAGATTTAACTTTGGAAAAATATGTCCCTTGATGATAAAATATGCATCACCATAGCCTCACGGCTTTTTACTATTCTTGTAGTGGCGTTTGATGTGAGATGATATTGAAAATTTAATTAAATGAATTTAGGTAAACTTTGTATGACATCGTAGCGTTCCAGCTACAACCATTAGCCATTAGAAGTAATTCTACTGGGCGTCTCCATCGACGGAAGAGCAAAAATTAAAAATATTAAATTCATATCACAATAGTTTGTTCTACCTAAGGGGTAGAACCTTTCATTTGAACATTGATAAGTCATAGCCTGTTCTGTAAAATATTCAGCATGAATTTTTATTTTGCGCTGATTAAAAAAAATCCATGCAACTAATTGTCTGCCCTGTTTGACCCTTCATCATATACGGTCCATCGTTTATCGTGGCCGGCATACTCGGTTTCAAACTATCTCTCCATTCATTCCTGCAGGAACCGCAAAAGGCTAAAAACAGAGGTAACCGCACGCAAAAGATCACTCATCCGTTTGGCTGCACAGCGATAAATACCTCCAAAACCTATGGGATGGTTTAAGCAAACGAATGAGAGTGAAGAAAAAAACCTCCCTCCTCCCTGGAATACTCAATTCAGGAACTTGGCAATTTACGAATCACGTCCTTCCTGCTTCAATCAGGGTTCTCTTGCAGCCGGACGTGACGGAATTCACATGAATAGGTTTTTGCTTAGACCGATGAGCCATATTGGTGAATGTTATGGCAGTCGTCTTTCAAGCGTTGATCTCCTTCGAAACCTTTCAGCAAAATTTGAAATCAAGCCAATTGCAAACGAGATCCGGGGGCAGAAATTGTACAGGAAGGAACACGATGATCAAACGAAGGCTGCAAGATGGTATCGTTCTGTTTCCCCTAAAACTGTACCCATGCTTGGTTCATTTATAGAACTAAACCATCCGCATCATATGCTAGTGCCCCGGTCTAATATGCTGATCGGACATCAGGTATATAATTACTGTTTTTGTAAACCGTTTATAACATCAATAAGTCGTACCGGTCACAAACCTTTACCCCCTCGGAACGTTGGTAGAATCACGAAAATTTATATCACTAATTTGTCTCAATCACCAATGGCAAACAAATCTAATGATGAACCCATTAAGGGATAAGCTGCCCGGGACGAAACAAAGATGACGGTATTAATTAGCACCAGGTCGTCGTCTCTCGGTCTTCCTCCTGAACCGGCTTCTGCTACCGACTCGGGCATCCATCAGACACCCGATGAAAAAGCACCCTAAGCGACCTGCGGCGAAAGGAAAACGATTTTGTAACAAATAGGTTTGTTTTTGCTGCCTTTCTTCGGTTCCGTCCACCGGTCCACAGTTGATAGAGATGTGGCATGGATTAGTGAAAGGGCAGAAAGCAGAAACAGGGGAAAAAAACACATTTTCCTCCCCATCCCCAAGGGCGATTACTTTTACATCCGGTTACATTTACAGCGTCGGAAAACCGGCAATATTGATCTCACTTTATCACTTTGTAGCCCAGTTTTACCTCAACAGGTCAGTGAAGAAATGAATCCAAGCCGAAAAGGAAATTAAACGATAACGGGTCTTGTATTGGAAGATTGTTAACCGAACAATGTACGGGCTTGTAGGCAGAAACGGTGAATACTTCCCAGCACGATTATCGTCTTGGCTTCACCATTAACCGCAATGACGTGCACAATCTTGTAGATTTAGGCGTGGGTAAAGTGTGGATAAAATCGCTTGCAAATACAAAAAAAAAAACCTGTTCTAAAGAAGAGCTAGACAGAAAAAAATGGAGCTCACTTTCCTGGAATGTGACGCGAATGGAAGATCGCAGGAAAGAAAGAGAACATGTTTTTGCAGTTCTATTTCCTATGTTCCACTTCCTGCTACGGGGGTTGAACACAAGGTGAACAATTTCCGGATGCCTTAAGGATGCTTGCTTCACCAAAGCATCGTACCGTTATGATTTTTCTAGTGTGATTTTGAAACGTTCATCTCAGCGAACGGAAATTGAACAGCTAACCGTGCATGATTGGTAAGTGTGAATGATTGATAGATAGGATGGAGTACAATTCTATAGTCTGTGAAATTTTTATTTCAAGTCGTGTATGCTTGTAGACCGTGAAAATTTAACTAACATTTTTCCCCTTTTTCAAACATTTTGTTTGAAATTTTTTTTTATTGGTATTAGATAAGTAAAATTGATATATTCTTTAGTTAAATGACCAAAATGTCAACCATTTAACCATTGAAGTAAAACAAATAATTTTCAATTTGCATACTTTTGGGCATAAGTTAAATTTAATGTTTAAGTAAAAAAGTCAGTTTACACGGAACATGGAATGCTTTTTTTTACTCCTTTCAAGGAAAAAAAAGCAAAGCAACTTCTTTCGAAGTTGTAAATCTTTAATGAAAACAAATTCTTCCCAAACTTCAAGCTGTTTGCCTTTCTCGGCACATATTCATAAGCCCGCAAAAAAGGCACTATCCAACAGGCACCCACCCCATCAACATGACAAACCGAACCAAACAGCTCGGCTTATTTATGTGCATGAAAAATATTGCAAACGATATAAATCAACCGATCAATCAATCACAGAATCATCCCTGGGCACCCATTATGTCCACACAACTCGTTCCCGGCGACGACCGACGACAATGAGCCCTGCGAAAACGTCGGTAAGCAATGATAATTTTTTGGCCCAATTTCCCATATCGGTTCCCGCCGCGCTCACATCAATCTGTATTCTGTCGTTTCGGTCAACCGACAATGATCCGGTTTCGGCACTGGCTGGCCGTGTTTTGTACGCATTTTCCTTTCCGTTGGCTGAACGTCGAGCTTGACCTACAGCCAGCGGCACGACAAAATTCCATTTATCTCCTTAATGATGTGGTTCTACCAGCTCGATGAAATGGATGCGTTAACCAGCTTACGCAAATATGGCTATCGAACGTGAATCCCGAACCCTCGCACCGGTAATGGAGAAGAATTCAATCCACCAATCTCCGTAACAATGCTGATTACATCGAGCCAAAAAGAGTCCGATACACAGCAATGGCCTTACATTAAGCTTCTTTTGTAAATGTATCCAATAATAACTCGTCAACGAATTTCTATAAGCTTTAACAGAGTGGCTTAACAAAAGCCTATCGCATATTCAAACAAAAACAAAAAGTTATGCTCTTCAGCAAAAGTGATCAGAAAATGAGTTGAACAAATCTATCTGATTATCTTACCACCAAAATGCAACATACATATTCTACATAGCGAAAGTAACATCCAGAATCCAGAATGTTTTTCGCTTGCCCCTAGATTGCATTTCATTCTCGTCGAACTTTGCATGCGCGCGCGTACACACAAATCTGATGGCCTACAAAACAAAACCCCAAACTTTTTTTGTTTGGCATACGGTCATCCGATCCATTGCATTCAATTTCTCCCAGCTGATGTCGTCGGTTGCATCGCATTTACGGTAGCGTGCCTGTCCCGGGCGTACATCATACGGGCGCATACTTTTATCTTTTCCTGTTAATTTTGCCATTGCTACTTGCTGTCCCTGCCTGCCGCGCCCACTGGTGTGGCTGAAGTGCATTAATGGATGATTGCACCGAGGCAGTGCAACAAAAATCGCACGCCCGTTAAATCAATATTTATGTTCCATTTCACCCATGTTGTTTCGCTTTGCCTGTTGTGGCGCGTACGGTGTTGCTGGATTGTTGTACGGATAACGATTTTTTGTTTTCGTGCACGCGTTTTTGTGAGTGATTATTTTAAATAGGCTACCAGTGCAACATTTAAATGAACGTGTGTGCACTACGAAATTCATTACGGTGCGTAGATGCACGCAAACAAAAAACTAGCGGATGGTACAAAATAATGTTCGCCGTACGTGGGGTAACTTTTGAAGCCGTTCCTCTTGATAGCCAAATTCGTTGTATTTAATTATTTTTTCCATGTTTTACTGTTTGCCTTTTGTACCGTGATTGTGATCGTACGATGATGCCTTTGAAGGATTTTTTCAGAGCTTGAAATAGGGTTCGCTGAATAAATATTGTTTTGACACATGATTCTCGTCACAATAGCCTAACAGTATGCAATTTTGAAACAATTTATTTCTAAACCCTCCCGGGCGATTGTTATTTGATAGGTTTCATCCGAAAAAACTGATGCTGGACGAGCATTAGCATTTCATTTAACCTTCAAATATCTTCACCAAAGGTCTACATCTACACAAAAAACAACCACATAAGCTGGAAACAGTCACCTTTAAGTGCGATTAAAGTGGTTCGATCAATTTGCCACAAACGCTTACAACGTTCGGCCCACCGTTCAGTGCGATTTGTGCGAGTCATTCCTGTTAATGGTGAGGTTTTGGTAAACGATGCCCATCCTTGCGTACGAAGACACATTTTCGACCTTGAGCGAAAAAGGAAGAAACTTTCTTGATGAAAAAGAGGAATCAAAAACTTGTTGAGCTGTTCTTTAAGCAGAGCAATAGGTAAACTGGACCGGAATTGTTCGTATTTGTAGCTGTTTACCGCTGTAAATGAAATGTTTTGGTAATTCACGGTCTTTGGGGACCGTTTTTTGAAGTTCATGCGCTTTATCGTCGTCATTAATCGCTTCAAGAAGAGTTTTTGGTCATAATAAGCAATGTGCAGGCATGATACTTGCATGCCAGAATAAAAATGAGCATCTCCGATCGTTGAGTATTTTATATTAAAGTTTACTTTCCGTTGTGTACATTGCAAATGTTGAAACAACATATTTCCCAATGCTTTCTCGTCAATTTTCGTTTCGTTAACAGTTTGGTAGTATAATAATCTTTTTTTTTTTACTCCTTTTTCTGTGATTGCTTTGCTTGGTTTGCACACGGGACAACCATCCCAGTGTGAGTAAATTCCCAGCCCTGCTGTGTGTTTGTATGTGTCCCTAACACCAAAGCTGACAGCATAAGGCGAACGAGTTTTGGCGTAAATTGGCTTGGTTTCAATTTCTGCTGAAACATGCTGGCCGGTTTGTGCACGGTTTGCTTGCGGTTTTTGGTTGCACAAGGGGGTCTCCCCCTTTTTTTCTCTATCACGTATTCTCACACGAATTCTCCGTTTGCCACGGCATCACGTACGATGCTTCGGGGCTCGTGAGGATTGTGCTGCAGAAAGTTTTCTGCTCGTGGAATGGGAGAGGGCGATCGCTCCTTTGCTATCATCAAACGAATGGTTCGGGAAATGAACAGCAGAATGGCTAATTGTCAAACAAACTCATCAGTGTGAGAAAATCTTTTTGTGATCTTAAAGCAGGTCAAAGGTTTGCTGATCTGAAATGTTTCATTTTGATTTGGCTAGCGTAAAGTAAATTCTACGCTGTAGAAGCGATGTGAAAATTGTTGACGGACAATTTTGGATGGTAAAGTAATAAGCTAATAACGGCTAGAAAGGATATGATAACGTCAAAGTAAGTATAAATCTAATTATAATATGCTTTGACAGATGACTTTTTATGTCACTTTCCGATGCGATAAAAAAACAACCTACGCACACACACACACAGACCAATTCAAAGGTCGATCCCAACACTACCAGAAACTCCAACGGGGTATCGGGAGTCATTTCCTGCTCGATAATTTAATCTTTCAATTTATCTGCTGAAAACATTTCCGCGGTGCAAATGAAATTAGTTACAACAAATTATCAACTTTTGCCATTTTCCGCCACCATTACCGGCCGAAAAGAGGAAAGCTGCGTGTGGGTATGGCCGTTTGCTCACCCACCGTGTTTTGAGCCCAAAATAGCGGTAGCACGGGTTCGAGAAATGGAAATATGAATAAATTATGCTCACGCAGCATCCGCCACAGTCTAGGCGTGCCGTGTTTCGCGTTCGTGTAGGATGCAACTTTATTCAATTGTTTTTTTTTTTTAAATAGGAAACTGAAATAAATTTTCTCTTTTCCTAGCATTTTGGTCTATTTTAAAGCCAGTTACATGAAGATGAAGTTGTTTTTCCTTAATATCAGCCCGAATTTTGAAACAATTGCTATGATAGGTGTTAAAAATGTTGCTTTTAAAAAGTGATTTACACAAAATAATAATTCGGCACTATTTGTAGTCAACAAACACTCCAAGCGATCAACATCGTTATAACCTATCGTCAAACAATTCGTGTAAAATCAATCAATACTGTACAGGAATAATTTTCTGCTTCACTACGCTCACAAATAACGATGCAACGGCTGCCCGCTAAAAGCGCTCTTACGTTTTGATTTATGACCATGGCCACCCGATAGGACATTTATATCGCGTAGACTCTTTTCTGGGTGCGTGTGCACTGTCTTTTTATATATTTTTTACTGTCTTCCACCATTTCTTTTTCAGTGTGTTGTTTAGAAGATGCTGCCCTTTTTGAAACTGCCATCAGCGTCTCAGCATGGACTTTAAGAGAAAGCGAAGCATAAATCTTCCTACAGATTGAGCCGCATTTGATCTTCTAAGGTTCGTGACCGGAAGAATAAAGCTTGAACTTTAGCTTTAAAGAAACGTCTTCTGCTTTTTACTTCCATTTTTGTGAAGCAGACAGCAACATGATAAGCTTCTTGTTTGCACTGATGATGTGTCACGGCGAGACGATATGATAATTCTTTTCAATGCAATGAAAGATGACGCTAACTGTGGGTGTGGTAGGTGCAAACATTTTCCATTTCACGTACGATGTTCCAATTTATAAAGGTCCTTGTAAATAAAATGATAATTTTACATACCTTTAGGCGTGGAATTTTGAATGTTAGTTTCATTTCATCACATCTAAGGGATGCTAAGCAGGATATCATTCCAACACGTAAGTGCGAAAATAGAACTTCAGCTTGTAAATACATTTTCAAACTAATTTTTCATTAGTGATTGGCAAAAATAACATGAATTCAACCAGCAGCCACAACAAATCCCACATACTTCGGTTGAATTAATTGCAGTTCTCTAAAAAGTGGTTTTAGTATTGGCAGGGTAAGAATTGCATGTGGCTATGTGCACCGTCACTTTAATCCCCGTCCGATTTGCTACCCTTATGAGCTCGTCTGCTGAAAAGTGCTCTTCACAGTTATTTGACACTTGGTGAGAACATCACGTTTCAGGCGTAGAAGTACACTTGAGAAAATATGCTCCCTAAATTTGTGCAATTTGCTGTTTATCGTGAAACAATCATTTGTTGAGAGTTTTTTTTCATTATCATGATGCAAACAACACTACGCGTTTTGAATGGTACATTAACTTAAAGAATGAAATACATAAATCTAGTTTCAAACCGGTGCTAGGAAAAACAGTTTCATACATTGTACACAAAACAGAACTGAAGCCAAATTTAGCTACCATAAGGCAACGTGTAGGTGATACATCTAAATTGATAACGAAATTTTAAACCACAAAACAAGAAAAGATTTATTATCTCTCTGACAGCTCGGGTAACTATCACTGGCTTTGCCACCGCTACCAACACTTCGACCCACGCTTGAAACCGACTCCCTGATGGGACACAAAACCGCACGATTTTATGTAGCTGCCTAACCTCAACATCCTCTCCTGGTCGCTCAACAACCACAATTCAGGATATGCCACCTCCAGGCTAGAAAGGAAGAGGAAGATCGTTAGAGTTGGGGGAATGATGTTTTGGTGAGCTATTTTTCTACTCCTTCGTTCTAGTGCGATAAAAATGATTGCGAACCCAGCGTGTGTGAGTATGTGTTGCGGTGCGATGCAATTTGTTTGTCGGGTTATGCCACCCGGATGCAGTTCATCATTTGCTAGTGCACTTGTGCTTGGAGACCACTTCGGAGTGCACTTCGGAGGCCAATTTCGACTCGAAAGCGTGGCCTAAAATAATCGTCAATGCGGATCGTGCTGTTTGAATATATCATTTTAAAGGCAAAAAGCATATTTTAAATATTTATTTGAATATTTTATCGTGCGTTATAGCTAAACGGTTGTCTTTATTTTGCAAAAAAATTCTCTACTCAGTTTTTACTTTAAAAATAAACATACGACCGTTTAAATGGTAAATGTGTGAGATTAAAGAATTGGCTTGCATACCTTTAGGCGCATAAATTCGAAAACAATCTATCATTTGTGGTATCTACAAAAAAAAAACCACACTCATCACAGCTCTAAAATTGCCGCACACGTCATTCAAACACAAAAAACGAACAAGTCGCTTCATGAATGATTTGCAATTATGCCACTGAAGCTCTTGGGCAGTTGACTTACTCATAAAATAACTCATTAATCATAAAATTCACCGATGCGCGTGTAAAACTCAACATTGCTGCTGCCCGCACTTTTGCAAAACTAGACGAATGTGCTCGTCTGTGCAATGGCTTCAATTTAAAAATGATTAATTTTTAATTATTTTTCCCTGTTTGTTCACACCCAAACATCAGCAAACAATCATCGTCGAAGCCAATTCAGCGTACAGACATGCCGACTCAATGCTGCTAAAGATGCTTCATTCCGTTGGACTAATATTTACCAGCTTGGTGATGAGATCGGAACAATTCGGTTGGTTTTTGTTATAGTATCGCATCGTGTTTTTTGAAGTTGCTTTGCATTTTTCAGTCATTGTTCTGCCACCGGTCTGGGTCAACTGTGTGGTAAATATTCATCATCCAATGACAATATTGATCAGTGCATTTTGTTATTTTGTTCGCAGCAAGGAAATCTGTTTTATCTTTTTCAATCAGAAAGATAATTTTACGGTAGGATAGACTACCGCAAAGTGGGTATCTCATGGCCATTTGTCGAGCTTACGGAAAATTTGTAATTCAAATTCAAGAAAAAAATTTCACACACTTTCTGTTGAACAAGACAGGTAAATATGTTAATGTCAAATCATGACAATCTTTTAGCCATCGCTGGCAGGGTAAAACACTATTGCCAAGCACGAAACATGCATCGCTACTATCAAAGTTTAAACATTATTCCAGCACATGTCGAAACTGACAATCAGTGATGTGTTCTATAATTCAAACAACTTTCTTGCACTACAGTGCATTTCATAGTCGTAGTCTCTAGTAGACGAGGACTGCCTGCGGGAAGAATTTGCAATGAAATGTCATACTTTTCAGGCGTAAGGCAAAGTCACGTTTCGTACCGAGAGACTTCAGATCCAGAATATTGTTATTTCGAGTGGTTTTGTTTGCTTGTTAGAAGTTTTGTATGGAAATTGCGGCAAAGATATATTTCTTTTCCAGTGCCATTGATGTCCAACACATTTTCCCCGTGCTGTATGGATGTTTGGGCAAATGGTGGAGCAAATAGTGAAGGACAATTTATTTCACTTTTAGTTTGATATGAAAGCAATGCCGATTGTGTTATCAGTTTTTTCCTTTGTTTCCACGTATTATGCAAATAGGGGCAATATTTAACCATTTGCCCAATAAATTTTAGAAATGCTTTTATATGTTAATGAATACAAATGAAGAATAACAATAATCAATTGCTCTCAGTTACCATTGAGGTGAGCAAACACTTGCAGCCAACGATATGAATGCTTTTTTATCCTCAACACTTACTTATTCCACTAGTTTCCGATTACAAAAAGCACACAAATTTTAACCAAAGTACCATCACCGCAAACAATACGTGCGTGCTGCTGTATCCATCAAATATTCATCAAAGAAACGTCAAGCCATCCTTACGCACGAGTGACACAATGTTGGTGAGTGAGGAATTTCTCATGCAAAATTTTCGATCCCGCGAACCAACCAACACCGTTGAAAACTACCTCATCATTAAGCGGTTTCAAAGGAAATTCAGTGGAAATATTAACATCATACTAAGAACAATCCTCTTCATGCGATGTTTGCTTTGTGCGATGGCTTGGTGATACTGTTTGACAAACAGTCGACACCCGATAAACATTAATACGCTTGAGTTTTGTTGTCGTTCCGATTAACGGTTCGGAATGCATTAAACATTGCGGATTAACTTTGATGTGCAATCTAATTCATGGAAGAAAAGCTCCATGTATTTACTGTATGTAAAGTTATGGCGAAATGTACAGTTAAGCTAATGGAAACAATACTCTTGTAACTCATTCTCGTGTAAACTCAAGCAAAAGGATCATAATAAAACGGTTTTACTCAGTAAGTTGCATAACTTTACGCATGAAAACGGTTAATGTGATTATGCAACAATGAATAAGAATGTATCCTTTATCCCAAGAGTTACATGTCGGTAAGTTAACCAACAAATTCCAAACCCTTCAAAATTAAATTGCATATTTTTCAGCCATGTACCGTTTGATCTGTTAAGAAAAACGCTACACATACGACCCGAAAAGTCATCTACACCATCAGCGATATTCATTGTACAGCAAAGACGCCTCCGTGAATTGCTTGACAATACCCCATTATCATAAACACTTCTGGGAAAAATCTGTCGGAAGTCCTCTTACATGGAAACATAGAGACGCGCGTATGTGTGTGTACCTCCTGCTGATTTTTAAACGTTAAAAAGCATCCCCTAACGTTTGTGATATGAAAAATTCCTCTCCCGCTCTATCGCAGCAAGATATTTGAGCTCCACGCTCAGTTTCTTGTAGCAAAATGCACACGACAGCTCGTACTACTTCAACAGATACAGGCACATCGCGCAAGCAGTGTAGATAACTTTGCCGTTATTGATCGACAAGACGCGTTCGCTTGAAGCTCACCAACTCGCCGCCCTGGAGTAAGAGTGGCGCTTTCGCGAACGCCACCGAAGTAGGTTGATAATGTTGATGGGTTAAACGCTTTAAATAGCATCATTATTGAATCGAGGACACGCTGTCGCACCTACCGGCAGAGCGTTCGGGCGCTCGTGCTGGATCCGGGCGCGGTAACAGCACGGTAGGCAATGGCGTCATCATTAAGACAGTCGTTAAGAAAATGTCCTTCATCGTTCGTTCAGTGGTGTTCCTGAGCTGTGACAACTCTCGACAGCAAAGCTATCGAGTGTTGATGATATGTGAGGCAGGCACGCAATGAAAGAGCCTGCCAAATTACCTGTTGGTTTATGACGTTCGTTTCCAGTGGCATGGTATTATATTGTAATTTTGAAATATTTTCCACTTTACGATGTAGCTGTGCTGTGTGGGTAGTAAAATGATGAGGTGAATGCATTCATCATATTTTCAAACTGGGAATGAAGTATTATGATAGTCAAAAATTTCATTTAAAGAGGTATCTTATGCTATATACCTGTTATTAATTCACGCAAGTATCAGGGATGATACACAATTTAACACATTCAACTCATTGCATAATTTCAGGCTCTTATTTTCCAAACTTGATTTCAAAAATAAACCAAAAAAAATTTAAAAAAATATTACTAAAATTTTAATTAAATTTTAAAAACCAATAGTAACCGACCGACTCGTCAACAATTTACTGCACGCTTTATTACGCGTTCTATCAAATCCATCACGCGAAAGCACGCGCTCATGTGCATTGTCATTGGAAACCAAATGAAATTAAAACAACCACTGCTTCATGATAAAATGGACATTCTTCTCATGCTTCCCGTCCGGAAGAGTATATTTCCAGCAAATGGAACAAGAACAATGGCGACTGAATAAATTCCAAACGTCCGGCTTCAAGCCTTCATGTTCGCATGCCTGTGCCTCCAATGTTTGTCTATAAATCACAATTATATCCGATAACTCTTCCCAAAATATGTGCTTGGTACAACACTCTTCCTCTCTCACTCTCTTCCTCTCTTTCCCTTGTTCAAGGCGACATGTTTCCAGCGATGAAAATCTGGAAATGTCGCGTGAACTCTCTGCTTTAGAAAAACGACAACTAGCCCCGGCAACGTGGAACCTTTCAGCATAAAACGATTAGCAGAGAAACTAGAAGCAAATGTGAGATCACATACACACACAAACGAACGCATGCACACACTCTCGCAGTAGCGTCGGTGTCATTCCCGGTACTTTGGCCACAAGCTTTTGCGTTTTTGGGGGGAGTGTTGAAACTATTCTCACGTTTTTCGCTTATCACTGGTCCACTGTTCCACCAGCTGAGGCGCTACCTCCCGGAGAAAAAAAAACTTCCTCCTTTACCAGTGGAAAACACGAAGGAAACCGGATTAGGCGTTGGGAAAACTTGGACCATGGTTCGGGATTTCTGTCCGCTCAGCTCAGCCATCGGAATCCCATTGCAATGGAAACACCTTCCGCGTGGTAGTGGAATAAAATATATGCGAATAAAATCCCATCCCACCAAAACGCCACCAGCACTGCACAATTGCACAATGAAAAGCGCGTGGACTTTTCGATGGAGGCGCCTGGTGGTTGACCGTAGCCATGGGTGGTTGCGACGGTGTGGGGGTCAGAAATATGGCTTTGATTGTTTTGAAGGATTAGGCTTCTGGTGTGCTCTGTGTGTGTGTGCTTGTGCGAGTAGTTTTGGGAAGTTTTGTGTAAATAATTCATGGCTAGTTTTGGTGAGACCAAAGGGAAGAACATCGGTGTTGGGGAGTTTTGGTCAAGTTGCGGTCAGATTTTTGTTTTGTCAAGCTTTGAGTCTAAAGTGGAATTGGAATATCCGAATATGAAATGGAGACAAGAGCTGAACAACTGGACCATTAAAAATCACATACCAACAGGGTAAGGCGTCGTGTGGTTTTTCATAGTTCTCTCTGTCGCTCTCTCCCTCTCCTTTTCTCTGACCAAAATCCATAGCAACAATTCTTTCCTTCTCTGGGTGTATGACATCGCGTGGGAAAAGTTTCCCACTAGCCAATGGAGGGTTGAAGAAACGTGTGAAACATGAAGCCATAAATATTTATGCTTCAGGTTTCTTTATATGATGCACGTTTCAACAGTCACAACAGGGATCTCATTCAACTGTCTAATGTTTTGTTGAAAGGAACATACTGTCCTCAGTTCTTTTTAGATTAATTGTTGCTTTTGGTTGTGATTCCATCGCCGAGCTTTTAACACGATCTGCGATGGAAATATCCAATGTGGAAATCTTTCTTTTATACTGTTGATGTTTACGCGGGAAAAGTCGACTGGTAGAATACTCCAAATCAGTTTGTTAAAGAGATAATATTTTAGCAAGTGCTTCTTGTGGGTAACTTTACTTCATAGAACTCCACGCTTCTCAGTTACTCAAATACTGCGAATCGTTTCTTCGCGAAGTTCATACTACCCCGAAAACAAGCCTGCAATGCTTGTAAAGCAAACCCGCAACTCTCATCGGACGAGACAAACCGCTGTTCGCTAGGGCAAACGCGAAAAAAACCCTTGTTACCTTCGTGGAAGCGAAGGAAACCGTGCCACAAACTGGCTGGCTGATGCTGACTCGCCGACTCGCCGGGTATCCTTCATCTGGTGGCCCTGGGGCGTACATTTGTACAGGCGTGCATCTGATCCGTACACAAGTTTGCACGGATTTTCGGTTGTGCTGTTTGCCCGCTGCAGCTTAAAATTGTTTGACTCGTGCGAAAGACGCATACTAGTTCCGATAGTTGTGGTGCACGGAGCAGGCCGAAGCAAAGTATGTTAGTGTGCACGGGGAAACAAGCTTGATGATTTTCCGTAAACAATGCCAGGGCAATCATCATTTGCGCGTTCGTATTGTGTGGATGATAAGTGCTGCAAGGCATGAGCGAATGCATTCATACCAACTACCAGGTAGTGAAATTATGCTTAGTCAGTTAGCTCATTTGCACTATTACTAGAAAAGGGTATTCAAGAATTTCGTGTAAAATGATGATAGTTGCTTTCAACACTAAAAACGGATATTTTAAACATTTTCAAGCAGCCTCTTCCCTGCCTAAAAACATGGGGAAAATTATCAAATACATTCGTGCGCTGAAGCCAGCAACAGCAAAAATACAACTAGAGGAAACATCTTGCCGAATCATAGCCGATGTTGCCAATGATGAAGAAAAAGGTACTTTGGCTCGTTTTTCATCCTTTTCCCTAAGACTTGCTGAACAACGTTGAGCTTTGGTGCAAAAACTCCGAGTCCCGAACAAGCGAATTGGAACATTGGGCAACACATATCGACAGCCTGATGTAGCTGGATCCCAACCACCTCCATATGGGTGTGTGTGTCTTCTGAGTCAGATACTGTTTGCCCGTACTACTCGAACATGCTTTTCTTTTGCACATCTTCGATTGGAAAATCGTCGTGGCCTTAAAGCTGAACGGACGATTTTCTTCGAACACAACTGTGCTAACAGAGTGTCACGTTACATATGTAATAACAATTTACCACACGTTACCTCGTGTGATTCTTGCACACACCATCGAGGCTGGAGGCGTCGTGGATGACGACGAGTGGCATAAATATTCAAACTTGCTTCGGTGAATGTATCATACCTTTAATTCAATTCCACCACGTTGAGCGCCAAAGACAACATTTACGAAGACGAACGCAAATTTCGGTTTGAAGGCTTCGGATGTTTGCCGATGTAAATATTGAACGTTTACGGTGGGGTTCTGAGAGTTATTAGAGATGTTCCTGGAAGGTGTCATATGAACGAGTTGCTTTATATACGCTGCGTGAAATACGCACTGCAAGGCATTAGGAAGTTTCTCCTGTAGAACTCCTTAAATTACCAAAACGGCTTCCAAGAGACCTCTAGAGTGAGCTCTTATACATGATGATATCAGCATAAAATTATCGCCCATCTCAGTGTCCTCTTTACGGCTATACCAACAGATAGGTAGGCTGTAGGAAGAACACATTCCATCAAAATTCCTTTACCCTCATTCCGATAGACTGCATCACCTCAACTGCCACCACTCCAGTCGTTGGTGACATTTTGACACTCTCATCGACGTATTGAATGATATCATGTGCTTTTTGTGGATGCTCTTCACGTTCCAAGAAAACAACGTGCAACACAGTTGGTCATCGTGCTGCAAAACGGTTGCTAAAGCACTCAAGCAGGAAAGCAAATGCAATTCTTACTTAACTCAAGGACAACGGAAAGAAATCAGCGAGACTTATGGCCAAGATAAAGGAGTGACCCGTGGGAAAAGACGACCAGAAAGACATGAAGCGATGCATAAATGACAGTTAAGAAGAAGGGATGCTGGATGAGGAGAAACGGAACTCAACAACAACAACCTGCCATCAGTTACTCAGCGTCCCACAAAAATGCGTCTGAAGGAATGGAATGACTCTTCACCCCATTTGGGATGGGTTTGAGTTCTTGCAGGAGAAACACTACCAGAGGAGGATGTTCATCAGAACTTCCGAACCATGCACACGCACACCGATCGCGCAGACTCCACGAGGTCACTCCCTGAGAGTGAGTGAGTGTTCCGGTTTCAGTCCGCGAGATCTACCGGATGCTGGAGAAGTCATCTGGCCGTGAGCACCGACCGTTGTTTGGAGTCGGTTCGGCATGGCCTACAACAGGCAACGCTGGAAGGTCAGTTACGATTGAATCGTTACTGAGAGTGGCCGTTCACGTTGCGTTTCCATAGTGGGTCAACGTTCGCGACATTACCAGTGTGTTTGATGAGTCCGTTACGGTGGTGTTGTTATTCGTCTTCTTCGGCACAGTGAGTTGATTTACCGATCGGTATGTTTGAGGAAGGATCGTATGCTTATCGACCAATAGGTTCCGTGCTTAGTGACAACGCTCTGCCAAAAGGTCACGGGATCGCTTGGGATTGTAGTTCTGTACCGGTTGGTAGTTCGTGATCTCATCGTCATGACGTAAAATCCCTCTTGACCTCTTCGGGGCACCATGGCTCATCCCCATTCGCTTATAAACGTTGGAATAGAATACTTTCACACCTCATGCAAATGAACAGCCAGGTAACACTCGTGCACGACGCTCCACAGGGAACCATCAAAACAGTTTTGTGGTAGCTGTATGTGTGTGTGTGTGTGGGGCCTACGGTTGAGCTCCAGCTACCTGGCTCCATTGCCATTTACATGTCCTTTGAGGTGCTTCCATTTTGCCGTGATATGTGTGCGAGAGTGCGTGTGAAAGTGTGTAAAAAATGTTAAAGATTTTCCTCTACAAAATCCCACAACATCCCCTGGTAGGCCTCGCGCACGGATACGCACAACTCGGTGGGGATGTTGTGCGAGTGTGCGAGATGTTTGACTCGCGGTGCCAAAACGGATCACACCTTAAGTGGATAATGGAAATTACTTTCGCACACAGTGGGTGCGTTGGTGGTTCGATGGAAATGTGAGAAAATGTGCTTAATGTTCTTAAAATTGCTGCCCACCGAAATTGAGTCATTCGAAGCGACGTTGAAGATGTCGTGAGACACGCTGTCAGTGGCAGAAGCTTCTGTGATGATGTGAAAAGCATAAGACACACCGAGTGGCCCACAGAGTGTTCAGAGCGTCGAGTAAGAAAAAGCTTCTTGCTCTGGATGGTGTAATTATTGTCGGTGTTTCATTTTACACTGTGAAATCAAAGAGGCAAGAGCGTACCGTGTGGAGCCAGTGCGTTCTCCATTGAAGTGCAGTAAAGAGGTGGAGGCTTGTTGCTAAGTTGTTTCAAGTGTATGTTGAAATGTTAGAAGTGAAACACCCGAAACTGTAATGGAAAGCCATGCGGTTTCTTTTATTATTCACATCAACTTTCAGCGTCTAATGGATTCAAGTGTAAATAAGTTTGCTGATTGTACGAAATTGGTAGTTTGTTTATGTAAATGTAATAATTCCTGTAATTTTCTCACACAGTATTTATCAGAGAGGCCACGGAAGGGCTTGTATTTCCTTTTAAATGTGTCAATTGTGTGTTGGACAAACAGCACACTAGGTAAGCGGGTGATCAGTCACAAAAAAGACGTCGGACACTATCTTTGGAGTAGCTTGAATCATTATTAGCTACGGAATGGCTTTTTTTAAATAGATGTTTACCATAAAATTGCATGTAGCAAACATGTAGCAGGGCGAGAATATTGTTTTCAGTATAAGAGCTTTCTAAGCTTTCTAAAAATCCTTTGAAGTAGAATTTAATTTAAATTTCAACACAAACCACTGTGCTGTTCTGAATCTTTTTAAACTTTAATCAGTATACCAGGATTGTTTGGTTTTTCCAACCCCCATTATCAGCATGTTTAATCACACGCAGCGAATTCTATTGGTTGCTTCTACACTATGCTTGCCCACTCTTCATTGCCCAAGCAAAAGCCACAAACCAACGGCCAAAAACAAGCGGGAAAATAAACAGTAAACAGAACGATTATTTTTAATGAAACGAACAAAAACAAAGCACCAACAAAACGGGTCGGGCCCAAAACCGGACCGAGCGGAAGCATTTTTAACGAACCGTAGTTGTTTGGAGTTTTCTACTCCGGACTTCCTAGGCGGTGGATGTTCTATTTCTACTCTTCGCCGTTTTCTTCTCACACTCGTGAAAAGTCTCACCATGGCTCACCTTACGAAACCGGTGGGCAGTTGGAAAATCAGAACCACGTACACGGGTACGGCCAAATCGCTACGGGGACCTCTCTCGTGTCCGACAGGATAACGATTTTGTGCAAACTGTCTGGAAAGGTTCGGCTATCGTTTGTAAGCACCGAAAAGGGAAACAAACAACATCACACGCACGAACCAAGTGGGAAGAGGAGAGAGCGAACGTAAAGGAAAAGCGAAACGAAGCTCTTTTCCGCGCGTGTTGTGTTTCGGTTTTATCTCTCACGTGTCTGTTGTCCACCACCACCAGCAGTGCCTCCGTTGTCTTATGCGTCCGGCTAATGGATGATTTAAAAGTTTGCCTTGTCTCGAATCATGTCACAATGGGGCAAGGAATTTTTCATTTCACAAAGTCAGGAAAAAGAAAAACGGAACACAACAAACTTTTCCTTTCCTTGTTCGTTGCTTTCCACTTCGGTCGAGCGGAACAGGAAAAACGAGCACGCACACACACACAGGTGCCACTAGACGGTGTCGTTTGTAGTCTCGCTTAGACCAAACCGAAACAGGCTCGGCGAAACGGGCGAAGGAGTACATTCTGGCGGCTTTTGCTGCAAAGAGAAAAAGGAGCAATTTTAATTAAGTGAACCTTCTTGGATGAACGGAAAGGTGTCAGTTCCGTAGTTGCCTTTTAACACACTCATACAGCATCGCACAAGAAGGGTGGCCAACCGTGACCGTGTGGTACACATGGTTGGGTTTAAAAACAACATAAACGATTCTTTCCCCGTCACTGAACGTGTGTCCCGAGGTGGTGAATGTTTGTGGATCATCCTTCGGCTTTAATACATCAACGTTAATGGAGCGGTTGGGAAGCGCCTGTGGGCAAAGATAATTTGGGGCACATTACTTACCATTAGCCTCTATTAAATTTTTAGAAAACATTATCCTTCCACTACTGGGTTGATCACGGGATCATTCGGAAGGATAAGTATTATGTTTGGGGTTCAAAATTGTTATTAGTACCAGTTACGAGCAGCTGGAAGTTTTTTTTTTTTTTGTTCATAAATGAAACAAACGGGTGGTTTTAAACTAATAATAGTAATGATAATGGTAGATTGAACTAGTGTCCAGGGTCTTAATAAATATATTAATAAATATAGTATTGTAATAATGAAATGACTTAAGGCAAGCTGGTACAGACCTTCCTCTGCATAGTTAAACGACCTATTTGGTCACGTCAACCATCGATTGGCTTTTAAGACTTTAGATAGTCATGTCCTCACTACGTTGGAACGATCCGGATGGAATAACCAGTGGGACGCCCCAGTGGTGATTTAAATTTTGCATTCTTTAGAACCAATTAGTCTGCCATCTGAGCTGAAATCAATTCGGAACAAACCGCCAAAAGTTATGCATTCTCAATGCAAATAGCACGCGATGCCCTTTCAAAACACATTATCTTTCTATCGTTTGAAGTTTTTATAATAAAAACTACTCAAATGGAAAGTAATGTTGAAGGACAGTACTATACACCACATGCTTTTTCTCTTTCAAAAATGCATCCTTCCTGTTTATAGCTTCTCTTAACCTTAAGTGAATGAATTCATTAGAATACGTGTTGAGCAACGGGCCAGAAATGCAATGGGATGAAAAATGAAACTACCGGATGCTAATGGGTGTTTTTCGTCCCGTCCATTCTCATTCATCTCTCGCGCTCGCACCCTTTACGAAACTTCTTCTAAAACACCATCTTTGGCAATTTGCCACCAGAAGCTTCCCAAAGGCGAGCGGGGGAAAAAAAAGGCAATGAAAGAGAAGAACTTTCAGCCATTTCTAAACCGGGCACATTTCACACACAAGCTCACCATACACACACACCCAGTACCTCGGAACGGAACCACCAGTCGTTGGCGTTGGCCATTTATCATTATCAGCATCCGACGCCAAGGGATGCAAAGATTCCCGTACAGACGTCCTGCTGGGCTTTGCCAGAGATGGAGCAGGAAAACGAAAAAAAAAAACATCCCGTTGCAGAATGCGTCCAAGCGTCCGCTCGTCGTCTGGCTGCGTTGTTCATAGCCATTAAATATTTCACCGATATCTTTCTATTGCTTCGCGCGCGCGTTACCTCGTCACTTGCGGCTGCCTGTTTTGCTTGCTTGATTGCACCATCCGAGTCCGATTCGATGCAGGCAGACAGCAGGACTGACAACCAGAAGCATAATACACACACACACACAAAATGGATGAACAAAAGTGAACGAAAAAAAAAACGAAAATGATCGAACAAATGAACGCAACGGAAATCATAGAGCATTGTGGATAACGAGAATTTATGGTGGCGATTTATTTATGAATGCTTTCCTTCCACCAATCAGCAGGACATTGCCGGGCGTTTTGATACACTCACAAACGCACACACACACACACACAGAGTGCATACACATTTGGGTGGCCCTTTTATGTTTTGGTGGCGGTGGTGGGTGTTTCTTTTGTTTTCCGTGCCAAACAATGTTATCGTTGCTTTCTTTTCGATTTCAAGTTTTAAGCGCTACTGTAGAGTCAGGCAAAAAGTGGATCCAAATAAAAGTAAGCCAATCAATAAAATAAACTGACATCCACGGTTTCTAGTGTCCCTTGAATGCTGTCGCTAAGAGTCTTTTCGTGCGTTTCTTTTAATGCTTGATGAATGTTTTTTTCTTTCTTCTTAAAACAAATTATATCCACTTGCAGGAAAAAAAGCTTTCTCCTTATTAATACAGTTTGTTTTCTGCGCAAAAAGTATGCCACAGAGAAAAAAGGTCCGTCCTGCGTCATATTTTTCACGCTTCATTTCATCATGATATAGTACATAAATATGCCGACCGTATAATGAGCCTCACAACGCTAAAAATCACCCAAAAATCTGGCTTCTTGCTAGAGAGAGAGCAAGTAAAAAAAAAACCTTCCCCTTTATGCGAAGAGATTACGCTCCGTGTGAAAAATCGTCACAATAAATAAGCCGGCGCGTTAGCGAGTGCAAAACCAATGAAAAATGGAGCACAATCAGTGGCAGACGAAACACAAAAGCTGATTAAAAGATTTTCCTTTTTTTTTTTTTGGTTGCTCTTCCTATATCGTAAAGCATGTCGAAATTAACAGTGAGTGAAACAATATTGGTACGATCGTAAGTGAGTGCGCGAGAGGATAATACAATATCATTGGAAATGAAAATCAATTACGTGTGTAACAATAATGGTGCAAAAATGTAAACAGTGCATAAACTAGATTTATTCATCCAAGAAGTGTGTTGGTTTTGCTGGAAATGGTAACAGTGCGGTCGGTTTAGTTGTGCGCGTTGTGCGACACTCGGTTGGTCGAAAACAGGATGGAAACACGGTACACTCTTTAAGCGAAACCATGTGGATAATGCAAACGCTCCTGTGATGACATCGTTGGGCTGCTTCAAACATCAATGCAACAGTGTCGCAATCGCGACCGTTCTGCTTCTGCTGACGATGATGATTGGTAAGTGGTTCGCTCGGCAATCGTTTCATTCAATTGCTTAATCGAGCTGGCAGACAAACACACCAATGTTCGATGATCAAACAAACACTCAGGCACCTAATTCCCTGTACTGAAAATATCTATAAGACTATCTGTTCTTCATAACCATCACCACAAAACAAAACTTTCTCTTCCTTAGGGACAAGTCAAGTGTTTCCTACGGCTTAGGCTGACCATTTTCTTTTCGAAGAAATTTCCCTCCAAATTAACGTTCAATTGCTCGATCTACCTCGGCTAGCCAGCGTTTGTTGTTTATTTTCTTGCCCCAGTTGTGTTAATATTCGTTCCAACTCGGACAAGGTGTAACAGATGAAAAAGCTGTTGCGTGTTGGGAATATGGCTCAATCGACAAACGAACGAACGTAAAATAATCTCCCACCTAGCAGCTCTAGCTGAAGTGTTGAGTTTATTCGGTATGCAAAGTTAAGTAGACATTCTTCAACAAGGCGTTCAATTGCTTGCCGAGCCTGGAGGTTGTAGAGGAGCGTTCGTTTTGTTTCGCGTTCGGAAAATATTTAGAACTTTCCAATCAAAAATCGGCTTCCAGGAATGGTTGAAATAAATTGCTATTTGAATCATATCGCGTGCCGTGGTAGTATGATTAAGCATCTCTTAATGATGGTAAAATGAATCAATAAAGCGCTTACTTCAAATATTTACTCGCAGATTTTTGAAGCAAGTTCTACAATATTTGTTAAAGTGTTTTAAGATTCAAAAATGCCCAACGAAGGAATCAATTCGCAACGTCGGTATAGTCAAAATTGCTTGAATTTTAGTTGAAACTTAAACTTCGCCTTAAAGTATGCAAGAGTTTGTTTAAGTTTCCATTTAACGCAATCGAACACGTGTAGTTTATATGTATTTCGATTTCCATTAATATTAGCCTTACGCTTTTTAGTGCTTAATTATAACTTGTAACTTACAAACTATGTAAAGCTTAAATTACAGCATTTCCACCAAAAAGATTTAAAGCCTCATGAATCCATTGATTCGTGCCACCTTTGCAAAATTGTTTGATCATAAAGATAATTGCAACATGATTTACTCGTGTATACTACTTCAAAGTGTCACCGGCATACAATACAACCCTACTCATACACCTAACCTCACTTCAATCCCTCCTACACAAGCACTATACCATAATTTTAAAATATTCAACAACATTTCGATAACACTAAGATTCATACAGTGTGATAACTGGCGGGCCCGATTGAAGATAAGGCATCCATCGGGCAGCCATAAATCACCTCAAGCCACACGCCATATAGATAGAGCAACAATATTTCAAGGGTCACTGAATGTTACCGGTTTATCTTACGTTGTTCATCAAGGAAACTAATTGGGTCCTGCATGTGCCGGCTAGCCTAAATTGGGGAAAACCTTTACCCGGTTTATCCCTTCGTTATCCGTCATCATGTCTAACGTGTTGCTGTATCGTTTCGAAACACCGGTATGTGAAGTTTAGATTTCTGGAAACGGAACTTTTTCCCGGTAAAAGACTTCACCTATCTTGGTGCCTTAATCATTTGAGGATGCTTTTGAAAGTTTTCCCTTTTGCCCTGTCAGATCGCATTGCAGGGATAACCTAACGCAGAAAAGATTGATGTAATTTTAATATGTTTCTTTCGAGATTTAAAGGCTTCTCTTTTCATGAAACAGAAGCCTACAGTAGCATATCTCTTGATGGTTGGTAACATGAACAAATGTCAGGATTTATTCCAAAAAACAGTAAATCATTTACCGGAGCGCAAGCCATCCTCAAAAAAACACACAAAAGAAGAAAGAGCTTACGAGTAGCAAAGTCATCTCGTACAGTCGCGATGAGAAAGCGACCATCTGGAGCGTAAAATAAACAAAAGAAAAACTTAACAAATGCCGGTTCGCGGAAAACTTCGTTCCAAGCATTTGTGTAAACAACAAATGCAGTAAATGGGTGCAACCACTTTGAGAGATGTACTTGAAGCACTTTCGTCTGTGCAAGAGATTTTTCTTTATGATAATTGAATGGCACCATTACGCACTACTGTACTTTTCGTCTAAGAAGAGTGTGCCAAAGTGCCTCTAACTACCGCACAAACAAGAGCAGTGCATTTTCGTTCACACAAAATACAGCATTTCTTACTTTAATATAGATGCATTTTGACATCGCTTAGAAATTCATCTGATCATCATTCGCCTTTAATCATCATTAAAATACTGTATCTTTGATAGCGTCCACTGTTTACTAAACGATGACGACGTTCACCATGCCTCAACTTGTTTTGACTTCTATCCATCCGAAGATAGAATCGATTGACCCATCATCTAAGCATAATGAAACGCTATCTTTTCCAAGAAGTATCGCACATAACAGTCCACTCCATTCCGTGGCATCCCTCGTTCCTTGTTTTCGCAGATGTACGAGAGCAGACGATGCTGACGGAGCATCCACCCACCACGGAGGATCTACCATATTCTAAACAAATCACCTCAAACAGTAGAATCCAATCTCCGACAATGTCATCGTCGCCACCGACCACACCGTCCCCACAGTCGAGTGCCGCGTCGACGTCAACCACGTTCTGGTCGGAACCGTCGACGTCATCGGTGACTCTGTCGGTGACAGCGTTACATATGGCAGCACTGCCATTGCCGTCATCGCTGACAGTGTCGGCTGAAAGTCTAATCCGAGATGTGACATCGGTAGTAACGGACACGTCGACACGTCCGCACCCAGACACGACCGCCGTGCAGGGAGCGGACCTGCCATCCGTTGGAACGACACACACAGTTCCGCCCGGTGCTCGAAACAGTCAACCGGCCGGGACGTTACTAGGCGGCGTGTCTAGCGATGCAGCCTCACAATACGACGGCAGCAGCAGTGCAAACAGCAAATACACGACATTTCGACCATGTAAGTCTGACGCACTCGGTACCGGGGAAGCAAGAGAAGTTGATAATCGATTTTACCGCACCTCGTCGGGGGGAACACACCTGAATCCGGATGTTATTAGTTTCCTAGTTCTTGATCCGATTAATCGTTGCTTTGGAAAGAAAGAACTTGACAAACGACATGTCTGGGACGCGGATTGCATAGCTGTTGATGTTTTATTATGCAAATTGAGGGAAAATACATAATTCTATTGTTGTTTCTAGCTATGGAAGATACGGTGGACTGTGTTGAGTAGACGATAGCCAGGAATTCTCAGTAGTAAATAGATCTATAAAGGGTCTTTAAAGAGGCTCCTACCACTTTGAGCACCATAAAAAAAACTAATTTGAATATTTGAGTACATACTTTCCGGCGTTAAGATAAAACGCGTTTCTTCTGCATCCAGCAGCATTATCTTTTATTGTCATTTGAATCACTTTGTTTACAGTTAGGTAAAAATAGTGATAACTTTCATAAGACTTCATTGTAGTCATAAAAATCGCTTTAAGAGAAAGTTATTCTTCACGGTCCAGCAGGATATCGAATGAATCAGTTTTCACATGCATGATCTTGTCCATGATCAAGTTTCCAAAACGTGGTCGAATGCATCCTCTCATTAACATTTCAAACAACTTCTCGCACACGCCTGCTTTCTTTACACCTTATCTTGCAGTACTAATACCTACCTTACCTGACGTGCGGCGTAGTCGAATTGTCCATTCGATGCCTTATCAAAGCAAGCATCATCACGAGCGTCACTGGGGTCCTTTTTTCGAGGAACCGGTCAACGTGACTTCCGGGGCGGCCTTGCAGGTTGGATATCATTTATCAACGGAGGCCATCCTCAACTGTAGGGTAGGAATGCTTAAAGATAAAACGGTAAGCATCATCGCCATCGCTCCGTCTACCACTCATTATTCATCCGACCATCCGGCCTGTCCGCCATTGTCCGGCATCCGGATCCCAAACCCCAATCGCCCAAAAGAAGAAGGAAACAAAGTTATATCTCTCCGAGACGTGCCTACATCTTACCATATGAAATCGTGGCAATATTCTGTTTCTCAGCACCTGACCTATTTGCTCGCTGCTGGTGCTTGGGTTTGGGATCCGATGGTGGGATTTATGCGAAGGAATCAGTTCCGACCAGAGCATCGCTTCGCACGGACGCAGACCCGGTGGACTGGCTAAAATTAATCTTATCCACCTGCTCGCACCCTTCTCAATCGTCTGCAATCGGTCGGTTAGTGATTGTGTGTTTTATCTCTTGTCCTTTATTTTCCGACAACGTTTTTGCCCTGTGTTTTCGGCCAATGCTGCAGGTGATGTGGATCCGACGAACCACCGATAAGGTGTCGTTACTCACCGTGGGCAACAATACGTACAGCGGGGACCCGAGGATAAAGGTCAAATTTCAATATCCCAATAATTGGAGGCTACATATCAACCCGATCAAGTCCGATGACGCTGGCCTGTACATGTGCCAGGTGTCGACGCATCCTCCGCGGGTGTTTGCAACGAATCTCACCGTCTTGGGTAAGTGGAATCACTCGGGCTACCTTTGAATGGCCAAATAGATCATCGAAAAATTGCTTTGTTTCTTAGCATTCAAATGAAATCATCAAAAATTCAACACTAAAATAACCCACTGGAAGGACCCGAAAACAACATTAATGAATTCCCTGCAAAACAATAAAATATTCATTGTTTAATGATCTGAAAGATCAGATCAAATCTAACTCTTTTTCACACTTTAAACGACTTTTCCTTCTGTTGTCCATATTTTTCCTTCTCCACCAAAGAACCAGCCGTAAGAATAGTGGATGAAATGGGCTACGAGTTCTTCGACCGATACTACAAACTGGGCAGCACGATCGAGATATCGTGCCAAGTGTCGACGTCGTATCTGGCGAGTCTTCCGCCCAACTCCAAGTCCAAGTCCACCGTCGGTCCTCAAGCGAACACATTGGACGAGACGTCGAAGCAAGGCACCAAAACCACCAAAGACGATAACAAACTGTCGGATTCTACGGAAAGAGGGTTGATTAGCTGGACCAAGGATGGCGCCGAGTTGCCAAAGGATGTCAAGATGAGTTTTAGGTGAGTTGGGACCAAAAATGTGTGTGTCTGCGATAGTGTTTATGTGAGTAAGGGTGTTAATCGGTTCGTAGGCGCCACCATCTTCCAAGAAGTTATCGATAATTTGAATGTCTTATCATGTTGCTTGTTGTATCAATCGTCCAATCATGTATTCTGATGAATCTCACATGGTTAAGCGATATTATACTTAAATACCGTCCATTTTGTATAGATTATTCCGCAAGGGGATTAAGCAAATCATAACGATGATCCATACAAGGCTTTATTTAAAGTATAACGACTTATTGCCTGTTCTCTACTGGATTTATGGGACGTTACTCCGAAAACCAAACCTCCATACACGTCCATTGCACGGCCATACAATTTGCTACTATTGATAAATGTTCACATCTGCAGTCCCCGTTCCAACTGCCACAAACGAAGCGCATTTCGACCGTACCGACAATATCTCCATCGTGCAGCAGCGCGGCATTCGCTTCCGCTCCATTCAATTGCGTATAATTTATCGTCGGTAGCAGCTTCAAATGAAAATTTGTCCACCATTTCCTCGGCAGCAGTATGACGAGGTCACCATCAAAGCGTTTGTCGGTCTCAAAAACGGACCCATCACACGTTGCGTTCCACTATTACGGAACCGTTCGAACGTGTTCTTGTCCAGAGACCCTTTCTAACACAGCCCTTTCCTTCTCTCACGCTTTCCATCTTTTCCACAGTGGCACCAAGCAGTGGCTCATCAGCCGGATATCGATTCTGCAGGCAAATCGTGTCCACAATGGCGTCTACAACTGCACCGTAGCCGGCAAGCAGAGCCGATCGGCCCAAGTACAGGTTCTGAACGGTACGTATGCGTAATAGGATTACTCGCTCAACCTCGGGTTCGTGTACCGATGCGATAATGAAAATTTTATTGTCTTCGGAATCTTGCGAAACGGTTGCGGACTTTTTCAATCACAGGTGAAACTCCGGCCGCTGTTCAGCATAATATTGGGCATCGCAAAGAGGAATTTGTGCTACTAGGCGTTCGTTTCACGGTGCTGGCCGTAAGCTGGTGCGCGCTGCTGAATCTGAGCTGGTGTTAGCTCTACTGTTAATCGTTCGGCACCAACTCACCGGCACTTCTTTGGAAGGTGATTTGAGAGGCAGCTCCGAAGCACAGCCAAAAAAAGTGTCAACGCTCACCATAGTTAATTCGTGTTAACAGAAGACGAGTTTAATAAGAGTGACGAAAGAAATTGTGAGATAGTTTGTGGGAATTATGTCTCCCTTGTATCGAGAAGCTCATTATACTGTGTAGGGAAAAGTGAATACATGACACCGCAGCAGGTATCTGTATTGAGATTTAGCATGCATTGTATGGAAAGGTTTCTTCAAACGAATTCAAAAGTCAAACTCATTTGGGTCAACTTACCAGGTTGAGAGAAACGTTAAACTAAAGAATCAAAATAAGCGTGTACATACAATGAGTTAATAGGTAATGCACATCTTGTTATTGTAATGTAAAAAGTCTCATTGCGTGTTTCGATTTTATTTTGTGTATTACTTGTCTTCATTCATAGTACGGACAGTTTATAGCTCTACTTCTCTAGTTTAAAACCTTCATTTAACGATCGTGATATAAATTTTACCACCCTTCATGGAGTGATTGTTGAAAACGGTTATTTTTATAAAAAGTGTATGACGAACGATTTTTCATCTTACAAATTAGTTAAAAAAGTAAAACCATCCGCGTCGGTTTGTATTGTAATGGGATAGCTGCTCATGACGTAAGATAACCAGCACACCTGTATCCTGATTGTTTGAAGAGGAAAAAGACTAAGTTACGGAAAGAAAACAGAAAAACATTTTGCGTAAATTAGCTAAAATCGATTGCTCACCGGCTGTCAAGCCACACAAACGTTCGAGCAACTACTGACCCAACGGGAGACGATTGGGACAAAGGACAGCAAATTGTCAAACCATGTATTACTACGTCAAATCAATTGCAAATATACAGCAGAAGGAAAGGAATTCTTACACAACAGTACACACAGCAGAAACAAAAAAAAAACCTAAAAACAAACCCAAGTCATTAAAAAATTATGCTTTCCGCATATTCGGAAAGATACAACTGCATGCTACAACTATACCAAACCCGGAGAGAAACAAGTACATTAAGGATTAACTAAACTCGAAGCATTTAAGCTAAACCAGCAGTGGGTGGGTGGATTGCAAAATGGATGGAAATGCAAAGCCAAAATATATACCACCAGAGAATAATGGGACGTCTCTGGCGAACGTAACAAAAGCGTAACACGTGTTTATTTTCGTGTGTGGGAGAAAATGGGTGCACAATATCACACATCATCATCAGTAAGTAAGCGGTTGTATTTAGATTCCACAAATTGAGTTGATTTCGATGCATCCAGTTTGCTTAAAACGAGAACGCCCGTCAGTATGCAATGTGCAGTATGATGCAAACGACAACGAATTATGAATTTCAGGCACCGATTGATTTTTCCTCGTGTATTCTGTATTGAGGATTTGAATGGCTGCTGTTAAAATGAGTTCTTATAAAATCGCTTTGCAGCTTAAATTCCGAAGGCTAACAACTCATCAAAAATTATCCTAAGAAGACATACGTTACTGGGCTATAAACGATGGTATTTCAGTCCATTTTTTATTTCCATTTAATCTCTGCATGAATTTTCAAACCTTATGTTGTATACTGATCAATGCGACGAATACAAAATACCTGCTTGCCAGAGGCTCTGACCGTGATAGAGCCCGACTCGGAAGCATAGTATCAGCTGACGGCGATGATCTCAAGGTGATGGAGGAGTTCTGCTGCCTTAGTCCGATCGTAACATCGGACAACAACGTAAGCAGTGAAATCCGAAGGCGCATTGTTCAGGGGAATCGTGCCTACTACGGACTCCACAAACTCCTGCGTTCCAGAAGACTTCAACAACACACGAAATGCACGATTTACCGCATCTTGATACGTCCGATAGTCCTCTACGGGTACGAGTCTTGGACTATGCTGACGGAGGACTCCAATGCACTCGCCATTTTCGAACGACGGGTAGTCAAAGCCGGAAGGATACGTTGACTGGGGCACGTGATGAGGATGCCGGATTCATGCCCCACCAAGAAGGTGCTCGTCAGCGACCCGTTCGGCACGAGGCGTAGAGGAGCACAGCGAGCTCGTTGGCTGGATCAAGTGGAGTCTAATCTGTCGGAGATCGGATGCAGCTGTGGATGGAGGGCTTCAGCCCTAGACAGACTTTCCTGGAAACTGATTGGGGACCTGGCCATGTCGACACGACGTGCTCAATCTTCAGCAGGCCAAAAAAGAAGAAGAAGTAGAAGAAGTTGTATACTGAGACTGCCAAGTTGATTTATTCTAAAATTTTGTCTAGGCTCTGCTACAATAACGGCTCTGAAAATTCAATTATTACAGGAAACTCATATAAAATAAGAATTGCTCCATCTTACGAACATTAAACATATTCCAAAAGGTAGCTCTACTCTATGTTCCGTACAGAAATGTTCTAACAGTTAATATGTTCTATCAGCTTATTCACTGATCACTATTCTTCTTTGATTCTAATCGTGTCCTTCTCTTGCTTCAGTACACCATCAATCAATATTCTTCGTTCTACAAGGACCAATAGCTGAGTTGTCTTCGCCGTCGTCATCAAGCTATCACCAGCTGACGAGTGATTTAATATTAGATCCTAACCCCTAAACAATATGCAGCAAAAAATAGTTTTCTCACGATTACAGCTTGCTTCACCGACCTTCATTCTACTGACACGTTCAGATTGAATCAATTCTTTTTTCTTTGATCCAACCGTACACCACGTAGTTATGGTTCGATTTTATGTTATTCAGTATCGATTTTTCTCAAATCGACCAACTTTTATAGCCTCATTACACTGCTCTAGGTCACGTTACATCCCTTCAAATAAGGCAGAGGCCACAACGATTCTCCTAGCAGTTCACGAATAACGTTTCTGAACCTGGCCTAGACATCGTGGTCAAACCTAAATTTACACTTTATCTTTACCGGATTCAGGTTGATGTTACCTTCAAGCAATTGAGCAAATTTCCTTTCTTTGGCCAAAACACAACGTTCGAACGATCGTAGGTTTTGATTACTTATAGACAATTTCCCTAAGCCTACCTAAGCAGGCAAAAGTCATCGATTGTTCTCCTGCTGCTGGTGTTTTGCCTTCCACACAAAGCTCAATCTGTATCGTTTTTTTTCCTCCATTGCTGAAAAAGTATTCCCCAACTCCGTCCGTTTCCCCAGGGGAAATTTGTTGCGCGACACAATCAAAACGATGACAATTGTGAAAGATATTGAAAGTGTGGCCGATTACCTTATGGAAAAAGACAATCAAATAAAAACTTTGCACCAAAAAGTGCTGTTTTTAGAGCGATTTGGATATTTTAGAATTTGTACCGAAACAAAGGAAGAGCGCTAGAACATTAAAATATAGCTTGAAATCAAAGTATCAAACGAGTAGCCTTGAATGATTTTTATTTTCATGCGAGATGGCCATAAAAGGTGAAAAATTTAGTAGTAAAATTAGATGTTTTTATTTCATGAGAGACGGATCGTATTGCTCAGTCAAATCATTTCAATGTAGAACATTGTATGATAGTTAAATATAATATTTTTTCCAGTATTTTACGTACTTCCAGCCAAATCTATCAACAACAAAATCTTTCTCTTGATAAAATTATTCAACGCTTCTGTACGCTTCCGGTAACTTTCCTCATGTCCTATTCTTCCTTGGTAATTCATCCAGGTAATGCTTACTAAGCTTCCAGGAAACACCAAATAATTCCTTTAGCCTTCTGTCTCGTTTCCTGGTCGAGTGAAGTTGAATAATAAAAATGCCCAGCTAAAGTAAATGCAAAAATCGATTCGGAACGGAACCTAAGAAAATGCGAGCTTCAATGCTGGTCTGTCCGTCCAGATCAAAGGGTTTACGACCTCACCGCAGCTCCAGTGCCGAGCGCTTCCGATCCCTTATAAATCTGCTGATCCTTTCCTGCTAATTATTCTGCCAATTTGTGTCTCTTCCCTGGATGCTTGGCTAATTTCCGGTTGTGCTAATCGATTTGGGAGCTGGGATGAATCTTGCTATCCTATTAACCTTTTTCGCTGTAGGTTTCTTTTTTTTGTGGAAAGAAAATAAACGAGAAGAAAGATGTTTAGTTATTGGAAGTTGATTTTAAATACATTTGATCGCATAGTTTCACTCCTGACGCGTGTGGCGTTAAGCTGTCGGACACATGCAAAGTAGTATTATGACGTAGCGTGTAGCTTTTTCATGGTATTTGGCTTTCACGCAAGCCGCCAGACAGCATTCTTATCCCGGACAGAGCAACCGAACCGTAAGCGTACCAGCAATTCAACACGCAAATAAATCACTTCATCACTCAACCGTAACATAATCTGCTAAATGCTCTCCGACCATGTTTGCCTCTATGAACAGATTTGAATTAACTTTACAAAACGGTCCTTTCGAACGCATGACTGAATCGTATGGCTTGATGGTGCTATGATTCTTCTTGATGTTTCGCTACTCCTGCAACTCAGCCTCGTTTCTTCTCCCTTTTTCCATCTTCAACACAAGCGAAGGGCTTTCTTCCTTCCGGCAAAGAGAGAGAGAGAGAGAGAGAGAGAAAAGAGAGAGGCAAAAAGGTTTGCAACGGTTCTTTTGATTGAATTTGAGAACGATTGCGGAAACCGACAGCTGATTTGTTGTTTTGGAAACATTCGCTTGATATGGGTCCGGGCTTTTCGTCCTAACGGGCACGCACCGGGAACCGCCCGGTTTTATGGGTTAATGTTACGGTTTTGTACAAACACTGAATAAAGATCCTCCGTCAAGTAAGATTTTCACCAAGTCATTCCTTGACAGTTCCTAACCTTTTCCCGAACTGCTCGTGAAGAGCGGGCCGTAGCTGGTACATTCATCGCGTGGCATAGATGAGATGCATGGGTAACGTTGTGGGATGTAAGTAAATGGTTAGTATTACAGATTTAAGGATTTGGTCTTAATCATCCGAGTGGTTGGAAAGATTTAGGATATGTATATTAATTAATACGTGCTTGAAAAGTCCGTCAATCTGCCCATGAATAGGCATAAATAAGGTTGAAAGAAGGAAGAGAACCCCTGCGAGTTCTTGCTGATGTTGTACAAAAGTTGAGTAATGAAGGTCATGCTTCCATTATATTCAACAAAACAAATGATATCTAGTTGTGAGAAAAATTAATATCTTTAATAAAGTACCCTAGTGGCACTGTGGCGGGTTTTTTTATCCGTTTCCTCTAGATTTTAGACTCCAAATGTTTATAGCTTTCAAAAATAATTTTTCGAGGATAAAATCGAGAATCAAACGAATGAGTTGTCCTTAAACGTTTCATTGCTCTAGTACAGTTTAAGTAACTGCTGGCATTTATTCGTTTTAGTTTATATTTGCCTAAAAGTATGTCCCATGATTCTGCTGAAACTCTCGTTCAAAACACTAGAATTTTTATTTATTGATTATTTGATGTAATATTTTAAACAGATAACTCATCTTTTTCTCGCCTAAGAAGAAAACCGATCTCATCACCCGATCTTTTTCTCACCTGCATCATGCCTGATACCTCGAATATACCCCTCGGCACTGCTCTGACGAAATGCATTCGACGGTTGCCCACCCCATTTCAACACCGAACATCCCTTCGTTTCAGCGGTATCCCTTTTTTTACACTCCGTTTTTCAACTGTTCAGATCTATTTGCGTCATTTTGCTGTTTGCCGTGCTTTTGCACCTCCCCAAAGGGACTCCTGAATGACTCTTAATTCCAAGCCATTCAGGCTAATTCAATTCAGCCTGATTGAGATAAGCTGAATATGTAATACGCACCACGCAAGGCACGAAGATGTAACACCGGCTTCCTCAAGCGAGCGCAACCAAAGGCCAACGTCTGACTCAAGTGCCAAGGCGCTCGGTGAGCAGCAGCAGAAATAAAAGGACACTAAAGAGTTCTTGAATGCGCGTACCCATTGCACTTTGAATCAGGCCAGCATTGAGCTTTTGTTAAAGGAAGAGCAAAGAAAGAATAGGAAAAAAAAACACGCTAAACCAACGAAAGATGAAGGAAGCTTTTTTTTCCTGCCTCATCCCTTATCGAGCTTAGGGTGAGATTTTCTATGATTAAAATTATACGTCTTTTTTGCTTGCCTTTGGTACCTACCGCACCCTCTATCACTTTAGCTACACTCAAGGAAGCTATCGTCCGGAAAAAAAGCCCGGGCCGGAGTTTTTGAAAAACGATTCCGGAAAGAGAATATCGCTATTCCCTTTACGGAAGTGCGCTCAGTGTTCATTTTACCCGCACCAGACCATAAACTCTCAAGTACCGGAAAATGAAGGCTCAAGCCGCTTCCTCAAGAGGGTGTCGGAGTGGTATGTATGGGTGTGTCGGTGTGGGCATGAGTTGTTTATCTAGATCTTTTCTGTTTTCTACTTTGCACCAAAGTTCGTAGACACCATCTCTAAACGATGGTTGTTTAGCTGGTGTGAAGTGGACAGGGAGCGGGATAACGAAGGGTCCGATGGAGACTTGCTTGTGTCATTAGAGACCAGCTGTTGTTTTCTAGTGCTTGTCTAGTTTATTGCCTGAGAATTAAGCGAATTTTTGCTTTTCCTTACGCGTGGGAAACGATGAGACGTATTAAATCTTTTATTATAATTAGACGCGTTTGTGTTGCGTTATTCATTCACTTTTTAACGCCTTACTGTATGGTATGTATTTGATGTTTTAGAAAACTGTGAAACGGAGCTGGAACGATCATAATGCCCTTCATAGTCATGCCCTTCCGGTTCATAGTGCCCATCATACGTACAAACATATTTTGCGGAATAATTGTGAAACAGTAAATAATTGAACACGATATTGCATACCAACAGGCGATTCTCTAAAATGCAATACAGAAAAGGCTTTTTGAAAGGAGTATTCTTGGTACACTGCTTTCCCTTCAAGCAACTTTGTAAGCTGTAAAATACAGTCATAATTTTAGCAAAATATGGCATATTGAGGATTCTTCAAAATCTACAATTCCGAGCAGTGAAAGCGACGAAAAACATCCAGCAAAAGATATTTTCTATGAAGATGAGCTATGCTGGAGGAAAACTCTTGTCATTTTCACACGTCATGTAATAAGAATCGTATTGCCAGACCTTGTGTGGAAGTAGAATATGTGCTGCTTGATAATTGCAGAAAGTGAGAAGATTTCTTCACCAAAAAGGAGTCTTGCCAGGAGTCTTAAACCACAAGAAAATGTGCTCATTCACAAAAAAAATCCTTAACCTATGCAATCCGCACAGCAAACGTCACCTTTTAGAGATTTTTTATTTAATACGTGAGTTGAAATGAGTCGATTTTCGTAGAAAAAGACACCAAACAATCCTTTTCCGAATCCCAGTGTCACACGCCCGGCAAACGACTGTGACGGATTTAAACTGTTTTGTACCATTGGGTAATGCGACGATGAACCTTTCCTCGCATAAACATCAATCATCGTTTGAAATCACTTGCACGGATGAAAACGGATCACATCTACTTAGCGCGAAACCATTATTCACGATTAACTTGTCCTCAAGGAGATGAACTCTAGCACCGGAAAGAAACCATTGCTACCTTCCAACATTGGAATGGTGTCCTCTCGTCGTGTGAAAATAAAAATACACCTATGAAACACCGCAATTATTGCATTATACGCTTCGCCACACTAAAGCACATAACAGCCACACACACACACTTCTCATGTTCCTCCCTCTCTCTCTCTTCACACACATACATGACTTTACTGGATGTTTTCCCATACCTTTCCTGCACTCCACAATTGTATGAAACCGCCATTATGAGAATCGAGCAGCTGTGGCTAGAGATAAACACTCTAAACTGTAAAGAGATTAATTTTGCGAGTGGTTTCGTTTGAATGAATTCGCGTCGTTAGTATGGTCGACTGACCCCTGACGCTCAACCGGTATTTGATGCGATTATGATTTTCATTCATTTGCATTATCAACATGGCCGGCCACCCCCCGAAGCTGGTGTTTCAATGGATAGTTTTTGTGTGGTACATTAATTTTAAACAATTGCTCCCATTACGGACTGTAATTAAATTTATCAAGGATTTTCTTCTAGTTCAAACACAATTCAATAACGGCTTACAGATGTTCGTACTTACAGTTTTGATCTGTCATAGAAAACCCAAGCAGCCTAATTAAAACTTAAAAATCGATTTCTTTTGATTTGTAAGTGATACAGAAAAACTAAAAACAATGTACCACTGTAGGAAGGCCACTGACAGGTCTATTAGGCACAATGCAAGCCTTTTAGCAAGAGCTAACCTTGTAAAAATATGCATAAAAGATGCGCGAAACAAACCGCACAAACATCCCTAAAAGCAGGCACCAACAAAGCCGGAAATAAGACTCACAATTGCGAAATGGTAAGTATAGCAAAGTTTTGCTCGACTTCAAATTTACATCTACTTCAGTTGCATCACTCGTTGCCTTGCTTTTTTTTTTCTCTCCCCTGTTTGTGTGCTTTGTTTCGAATCGGACCTTGCAATGAATTATTCATAACATGGTCCATCTTCCTATTTGCAGTGTAAAATGCCTGCCAACCTCTAGGCATCTTACTTTCCGTCGGCCGTAGCTGGGCTGTGACTTGACTCCACTTGTAGGTCGCGGCTTGTGGGCCATGTAACCCCCATTTCGGCCAAAATATCCACCAATTAACCCCACACGGCAAAGCCGCTTCTTCCCTTTCGGCTCGTTTTGCTATAAATTTGCATGATTCATTTCACATTACACTGTAACACTGTAAAGGGCTTTTGGGACACACAAACTGGCTTTTTTTTTCAACACGGAAGCCAGTTCGGTGGGGTATTTTCGAGGGCTTTACATAGGCGCTTGTTGTTTTGTAACGAAAAAATTGAAAAATTGTACCATTTTTTCGATGAAACATCCATCTTCTTGATTGCGATTTTTTTTATTTTTTGTAGTGCAAAACCTGTGCCCGAAGCAAAACAAGAAGTCGTATTGCAATCAATTGAATTACAAATTATGGTTTAGCTTTCTGGATTGTTTTTCTACCATTAAATTATAAGTAATTTTATTAGCTCGTCACAAAAAGCAGGCTTTTCAACAGCTATCTCAAACGATGATGAGCGAGTGAGAAAGAAAATAGTAAAAAATTAATACCCACTAGCGAGTATTCAAATAGTTCTCAAGCCGGATAATGGAGATTTAATACCACTGCCATAGGGAATTTACCCCGAAGAAAAGCAGCTCTAGATTACAATTTACAGCTCAAGAACTATTTTAAATCCTTCTTGGGGGATAGCGAAGCCGAAGAAAGCGAAACCTTCATTCACTGGGGGCATATTATTCAATTAATTCAACGCTAATTACATGCCTGACTTATACTCCGGAATCGTTCGCTACTGGGGCAATGAAAGTTTAAAAATTTAAATAATTATTTTTCATTACGTAACTGTATTTGTGTTTCTTTACGATTTCGTTCCCGGTGGAAGCTTTATAACTTTTTGAATTGATTTATTTAGTTATTTTGAATTTTTTCTTAGCACTGGAAACAACCATAAACGTCTTACCGTGCGACCTTAGTTGGCCAATGAAATTCAAATTTTCTACTTCAATAAACACTAACTATGCAAGCGAAATAGAACGGAGAGCGAATTTTAATGGAATATGGATGTAAACCGGAACTTTTTGAGAAGATTGATGAGCTGCACGATGTATGCCTGCACCGAAAAGATGAAAGCTCAATCTTGCTACTCACGCTGGGAATTAATTGTGACCAAGCAAATCATTTTCGAACTTCAATATTGAATTAGTCATGCTTCAGCAAAGCTTTGACTTCAACAAAACGTAAAACGGAACACAGAACATTCATTAGTGAAATCATACAAACGTGAAGATTAAATAAATGAGGAAATACAGTAATACCTATAAGAGTGGTCAATAACACCATTAAGTGGTTTTCTAAGTATCCAATAAAAAGACAAATTTCTCATTTATCAATTTTATTACCATACTTGTAGCTAAACCGTGCAGACATTGGTCAGCCTTTAAGGGGTTCGGAAAACCTGTTACTGCGCAACATGGCTTCCGAATTAATTTCTTTCAAACTGTAATGAATAGAACGAAGGAGGATAGTCTGATCAACCCGATGCTAAAGGGCATTAAATACGTGCCAACAAAAGCTCTTGCTAAAGTTCATAATCGTAACGACAGTGACCTGAACCGCGCTCGGGTAAGTATAGGCAGTCGATTCGGTAGTTTATTTTGATTACTGGTTTTTGCTGGAACGTTTGGCCGAACTTCGTGGTTAATAAATGTCTGATAATATTAAATCATAGCAGAAAAGACTATTTTTAGAAACACAATACGTTACCATTCACAATGGCTTACAGCTGTACTATTTTTATCCTCGAAAAGAATTTGATTAGGATATTAATTTTGAAAACAGTACAAAAAATGGTATGGTAACGTAGGTGTGTCTGTCAGTAAACTAAGCTAAACTGAAAAAACAAACACTTCAGTACTCGTGCAAGCTGAATAATAGAACATTGAATACTTTCAGGTTCTTCGCTTCAAGCTTCAGTTGGTTGAAGATATTGGTTTATCTCAATGTTTCCATTGATCACTAGTACATCCCCCCACTTGAAAGCTCATAAGTTGTTAAACCACTGTTTTGATTCTGCTTTAAGCCCTAATAAGTAACTGCTTTGATCATAAACCACGCATCCTATGGGTGAAATATTTCGATTCGCTCCAAATATAAGGCGCAAAGAACACGAGACCGGTTCCCATCGGAGCGAACGTTAATAACAATGAGTTGAGAAATTAATTAACACCTGATTCAGAGAATTTTCTGCAGCCGCATCAAAGCTTCACGATTAACTCTTAAAATCCTCTACGAAAACATTCCAGGAGGCTAAGGTGAACAAGTTAGCTACATAAAGGATTGAATATTGTGCTAAGCTTCCAAACTGGCCACTATGTCTTTCGCTCGATTTTAAATGCTTCTTCTCCCGCTTTATTTCACGTTTGCATTTTTAAAGCTCAAAATTTTGTAGACAATAAAGTGTTGAGGATGTTTCTTACCACCTTTTTTCCTGAAGCCACTTAAAATAACACTCAAGAAGCTTGAAAGCTATTATAAGCAGCTATACCGCAGTAAAGAATGGATCCCAGAAGAGCAGACTTTCTACCGAAGAAATTAGCAAACTCCTCCACACAACTAACCTCTTCGGAGCTCGCTTTTATTCGGAGCTCTCTACCGGACCACCAATTCAATTCCGAAAAGCTACAAGCTTTTTTATTATGTTCGCCTGTTTTATGTTCTATTACTCTACGTAGCCACCATCGCCCGACCACTGTTAGGTATGCTAGCATGTGTATTCCTGTCGGTCGCATAATTTCTTAATTAAGAAAAAAAAAACGAGCATCCCTCAGCCTTTCCATATTCATCATTCCCTGGCAGAACCTAAGCAGCAGCAGCAGCAGCAGCAGCAACAACAGCAAGGAAGCCAGGAAATAAAGCGTGAGGCCACCATGAATATGTGGCCAGCCTAATGCCACTGCCAACAGGGCCCAACAGGGGAAAACAGACCAACGGGTCGTCCCGGAGCGTCGCGATTGGATGCATGCAGGGCGAATAAATTTGCACAACCAATGTTATCGCAGCATGATGCTCGGAAAGTTAAAGCCATTGTGTCGGTGGAAAAGCTTGCACGGGTAAAAACCCTTGGACAGAGAAAGCCCCAACGCTTACTTGCTGTTTAATCATCCGTGCGTGTGGTATAATAGAATAAGTGATACATTTATCACAGGATTGATGCTAGCTCAGGGCGTACGGATGCCATTAATTATGCAAGAAGTAATTTTTGCAGATTGATGAATGGCTGCAGCAAATGAGTTATACTTTAAGGGTGCGATAAAAAATGTTTTAAAAGATACTTATCCAGAAGATTAAAAGGGGAAAATAATTAATTCTCGCCGCAAAGTATATCTAATACCAAGTGGAACGTAATTTTTCCTGCTAAATTTTCATCAAAGCAAAAGAGATTCATAATTTCAACACACTCTCACACGTACCTTGAAACGGTTTCTACTTTCCCGGTTTTGGTCACGAGACTAGAGTGAGAATCGCTTCACTTAAATCGCCACAGTTTACGCCAGCCTTCGATAGAAAAACGTAATGTGTTTTGCTCCGGTTGAATCACACATAATTCGATTTGTAACGATTGAGTGATTACAACGATGCAAGATGAATGATGTTACGAACCGGAAAAAGACCGGTGCCTGGTAGCAAAACAAAAAACCCCACATCAGCCAGTCAGCCAGGTTATTCACCTCCTTTTTCTGGTGGCCGCATAGCTGAAGCGGTCCAGCTTTGAAGCTTAGAAATGTGTTAATAGGCTTACTTTATTTTGTAGACAAACACTTACATGGCGATTAGTTCGGAAAATTATGAAACTGTAAATTTTGTTGTTCCATTAAGCATATCTAAGCCTGAAAGTATGCAATTTGTAGCACAAGAGAGATTTTTAACTACAAATGGGCATCGTGGGTATAATTTATTTGAGCAGGAAAACAATTAATTCAACAACCGATTGAATATATACTAGTGACGGGCGCAACGGAGCGCATCCACGGCCCCGGAACCGGTTATGACCAAACGTTTCTGCAGTACAGAATCTGCACCTGTGGCTTTGGAGAAGACTAGGGTTGTCTGGAACAACGTGTGATTCCGGTTCCTATTCCGAAGACATCGCTAAATCCGCCGATTCCGAGCAGTTCCAAACGGTTTTCACGTCAGAAACCAGTTCCACTTTTACGCTAATTTCACCCATCTCTGCTCCGGAACCGACCAGTCATTCCTGAAGCCGGTCGGAACCGACTCTAGCTCTCGGAGTGCTGCTTCCCCATACCAGTTCATACCATTCTAAGCTAGTGTCTTGCATGATCGATGCTGGAAGTGTCCCACTTGGGCCGCATGTGTTACATCCTCATACTGACAAATTGCTCCCACTCATCATCCGCTTACGACGCAATCCGACACAACGATCAAAATTACCACAAACTCGCTACACCACTTACCTTATCAATTTCTACGAAAAATCCGTCTTTTTATCTTCTTTGCTTGCGACTCTAGACCATATTTTGCCGCTTTTGGATGTCTTGTCGCTTTGCTCGGTCCACACAAACACACAAAACAAAATGAACCATGCTGTAAAGCACTCGCAATCGCAATAGTTTATCGTTTCGTCGTGATTGATTTCGGCCCTAATCTGGGCAATTGATTGTTGTAATAGGCTTGGCGAGCATTAATCAAAACCTGCCGTCGTGGTATGATGGAATGTGCCTTGGGAAATGATTAATATTTCTGGAAAATAATTTAATTATCTTAACCACTGTTACAAGCGTAGGAAAACCAAGAACGATGAATTGAAATTTTCTACTCAAACAATACATTGTTCAACAACTTTTGAAAAGTTTGTTTACAAACTCTATTTTATTCTTGACACATTCCCATCATATTACACAATTTCATTCTTTATAGCTTTTTTTTTAACCATAACATCGTTAAGCTTCGATTGGATCGGATGGATGCTTTTTCTCATCCCAAGTATCGGTCAACTGGAGGCCTGTTCAGTTCATCGAGCTGATCATGGGAAAGCTTATTCGGAGAGAGAGCTGGCAGGAACACAAATCAAAGTTGTAACCTTGTAGTCCTCGGTAGTTCAGTGGTAGAGTGGTTGGTTCACCTTTCACCCTCCAATGGGCCCAACCCTTTTCCTGTTCCTCTTTCCCCGCAAACAATAGTTTGCCACCCGGAGTTGAATCAGGAGAAAAGCTGTCCAATCCTACTTCAACCACCACAATTCCTTCTGCAGCTGCAATCAAGCGAAATTGGCGCATGTTGCTGCTGGAGTGGATTGTTTACGGTGCAGTTGCTGCTGTGAGTCGTGTTGCAGTGTTTTGCCCGATGCAGGGACGTTCTGTTTGTCTGGTTTAGTGGTGTGTTCTTATACGTGTGTGTGTGTGTGTAGGCACAAGGGTTAGTTATCGGTCAACAAGATCGTTGAGTGTGAGAAATGTTTCTATTTTATTCGATACACTTGTCGTTCGGGCTCAACCGGTGCATCGTAGTTTTCTTTTGACATTGTTTTCTGTTGCATTAATTGTAGCATGCGAACAGAAGACAAATGCTTCCTGAACTATGGGCTGTTTGCCACCTTCTCATGAGAAATTAAATTATGTTTCAACAAAAAATAAATAAGTAATGGCTTCTTTTCAACGACTTTGCCAAACCAACTTAAGTAAACCTCTTTCAAAAGCAATTTAAAGTATTTGAACACCACAACAAACAGCACGGAAAATGTGATTAAACCAACCGATCTACTTCGTCGGTAAAGTTGCTGTAAGGTCAGATGGAGGGTTTTCTTTCATTTTTTTCCCCTTTTGCTCACCTCCATTTATTATAGCAAACCAATTTTTCACTCACTCGTTGTATTCCTCGCACTCATTTGAAGGGCATTAAAAAAGAAAAACTTACATTCCTAGACATCAACTTACGAAGAAAAGTAAGCAAGAACAAACGCAACAGGAAAAGGAAGAAAGCAAAAAACATCCATCCCATCCAAAGCACAATAACGTAAATTGTCATTACGATGTTTGTGGCCATCTTCTACTGTGCAAACTCTCCCGAGTTCTGGTTTTCCTTGGCCTGGCGGAGCAACTATCTGGCCCGCACTTGGTCCGCGAGGAAAAAAACGAACTACACTCGGGGAAAAAGCGGAAAGTTTCTAATTATTATTACTTCCAACAAAGCACAAATGAATAACGGTAATCGTCTTTTCCTGAGTGGTTTTCGTCGTTCTGTATGACTTTTCAGTTATGAAATTGTTTCTGTCTGCTTTTGGTCCGAGTGTTGCTAGTGGCAAGCGCGAACGGATGCGAACAAAAAGAACTGCAACGTCTTCTTGGTATCAGAAGGAACAGTTTTCTTGCAGACGCTTAATACCGCCGCCCACTGTTCTCTTTCTCTCACCCTCTTATAAGCCGCACAGCTAAACATTTAATTTTTCTTTAAAATTTTCACCCAACACTTATCATCAATATGCGATAAGAAAAAGCCAGCGTTTCGTATCTCGCGTGCTTGTCATGTTGAAAAGCTTCCTCTCCGGCAAAACAAAAACCCAATTATTCCGATCCAATAATCGGCCAGCACGCCCTCGCCTGAATGTACTGAATAACGAGCAATCCACTTTACCACGTGCGCGATTATTGATCGAAATTCATAAGATTTTATCAACGAACGTCCCAGTATTGACAGCAATCGATAACTCCACTCAGACACGCACTTCCGACCGCTACCGGAAAGCAGAGAAAATGGGCTTTAGCTTTTCTTTTTTTTTTTTGGTCTTCTTGTGGACAGACCTTAATCCCAAGACACTCACAAGCTTCCCTGTTGAAAGGTTTATTCAGGTGGAGGCTAATAGGCCTTAGGAAAAAAAAATGATGCAAATCTTGTGATGTTAATCATTTTGTAATACTGGATGCATACTTTACAGCAAAAAGTGGCTCAAAATAAAACATAATTTCTTATCAGCCCCCTAAAACTATGCAATCAAAGATATAAAATTGTAATTTTGCTTCCTTTTTAGTGGTTTATTTTCTTTTTCAATTAATGCTTCCTACAGAGCACAGTTCCTGGAGCAGCATATTGTTTCCATCACAATTTCTCGGAAGCTACTCCGGCTACCCCGCTCAAAATTTCACTCGGAACAACTTGCAAGAAGCTGTCTCCAATTCCTCGCCGGAATTTGTATTTTGTGAACACTAATTTTAACAAATACTAAACATTCTTTGCACACCAGCAAACAATCCAGCCAGGCAAATAAGTTTCGAAATTAAATATCGCACAACCGGCACTGGAATGTGTTCGGCTGGCTGTGCGAGCTTGCAAATATTCAAACTTTTTCCTTTCACGGGTACGGGTTTTTCCCGAGCCGGAAAGTTACCCAACCTAATTGAACAATCATCGCTGCCAAACGGCTAAAGTTCGGTGTGAATTAAAGTGGTTCGATCTTAATGAAAGTCGCTCGGCTCGGTTACTTGTTTTCCCTTTACGTCCGCTGTGCTCGGACCGAACGGCGACTCTTTACCTTGGTGGTGGTGGAAGGCAAGGCAAGGCTGGTCAACGTTGAGGTTTTGGTGCGAAAGCCAAAGTACCAAGAACAAGGCACAGTGTGCATCGTTGGTTGAAAGTTGTTACCCCAGTGCCGGAAGGCATGATGACATTTTATGGTTTTAAATCTTCAGCTCCACGGGTGGCAGTGGACACCATTTCCCGGTAGACTCAACTCACCGCTGTTCTCGCTGGAGACACTTGAGCGGAGTTATGGCACTTTCGTCCAAAAAAGTTTCTTTTACTAGCGGTCTCCCTTAACGCTGGCCGTCGGTTTCTCGCTTACCCGTTTGAACAGCATCGCTTCCAATGTGCTGTGCCCGTGACAACTTCCCTGGCTTTTCCAAAAAAATAAAGAAAACTCCTTCGGTCCCCTTGGCTCGGCCGGATTTCCCACACTTCATAATCATACACCGAATAGCTCTCCGGAGGTCCGGCCAACCCCAAAAGCGGAAACACCCGGAGAACGTGACCGATTACCTGCACTCGACGCAAGGTGGATCAATTTCCTCGTCGCCTCTCTGCTCCCAAGCACAAACATGGAAAGATGCTTTGGGGAGTCCTTGTGCTGCTGCCGGCTGCTTCACGTTCGTTGGCTGCAAGAGAGCTAAAAAAGCTATAGTCACGTCTCGTATTTTTACTGAGAGGTTGAGGTGAGTTACCCATCACCTGGGAGCGAGTGATCATATCAGGATTATCAGCAAACCCTCTGAATGGACTATTTCGATTTGTCAACAGCAGCTCGGCTCGTTACATATGCTTCATAAACATTTTAGCCTCCATCCTACCACACACAAACACACAGAGGACATGAATCTTCCCGGAATGTAAGGGAAGGTCAGGAGATCCTCTTCCCTGACTGCTGATCAGATTCGAAGGCACTCGAGCGTTTTATTGACACTTCCGGTGGATTAACGAAATAAATTTTGTGTGGCCCTCGCCGAAACACGGAACACACTCGAGTAAATTTTGAACCCAGTATTAGTACCCGAGGTGAAAGGGTTAAAGGATGCTTTCAACGAGCGCTTTCTCGGTTTTTCGAGAAAAATGCTAACTACGGCTTTGCTTCAGTCCACTTACCCGAGAAGTGGATGACCTCCGAGTACTTCAGCGTGTAAAAATATGTTCGAAACGTTGCAAACATTGCTCGAACGGTTACAGTTGTCGTTTCGGCACTTGATAACATTCGATCCATCGTTGAAGAGGGCAAAGCGCAACGAATTGGCCACCGTAAAACCCTTTTGTATTATGAGCTTTGGACGACTAGACTACAAAATTGTAGCAAGGAGCTAATTGACTCGAGCAGGACTAAAACTTGGTGGCATTTACTGGAGCTTATTTAATTTAATCATGCTTAAATTATGTACAGCACACTATTTATGAAAGTAATAGAATAATTTAACATTAATCTAATATACAAAAAGCTAACATTTTTTACTGCAACTGAAGAAACAATATTAAACGTAACCTTTAAAAAATTGTCTGTAATTTGCATACTTTTAGGCACATGGATAAAACCGCCTCCAAAGTAATCAACACAAACTTTGGTACTAATGACATTTTCTTATGTAAGATTACACTTTAATATATCACAAATTCAGTCCAGAGTTATAGCCAATATAAAATAATATACTACATGCACCTCAGGCAATGGTACGGCCCGTTAAATTTATCACCAAGATAATCAAATAATATTTTTAATCAAACCATTCGCCTGGCGCATTGATCTGCCTTCCATAAATTCACATACTGTATTAAGAGCTTTATAATGTGTGCCACAAAGTGGGGACATTATTTTCCGAGAATTTCTCAATCGATACACCTTCGCCTATCCGGCCTTTAATGATGGCAGTACCCTCAAAGGCCTCAAGGCACACTGCAGTACATTCCGTTCCCGTCGGGCATTGGTATGTCACACACATACACGGGTTTGTGGTTGTTTTTTTTTTCTCCCCCAACACTAGATTATCCGTTTCTTGCTATGCTTTCGGTTGGCGAACTCAACCGTACAAGGAATAAAAATGATTGGCTATAAATATTGCTCTATGTTAATCTTTTTTATGTGCTTTATCAAGTGTCGATAACGCGGCACAACAAACCAGAACAACGGAACGAAACGCTACCAAAAAAGAACCCCCAGAACCTGGAAGGTCTCGTTGCAAAACCATGAAATATGAATTCTTTTCACACCCAACGCACATAGCAGGAGCGAGTGAAAGAAAGATGGCGGGAGAGAAAAAAAAAACGCACCGACAAACGAAAAACCCCAACTTTGAAAGTACAAAAGCCAAGCACGCTACATCCCGGCGTAATGCGGGTTGCAGCTCGCAAACAATTGGGAAGCGATAATGTTACAAAGTAGCCCGAAGCATTATCGTGCGAAAAAGGGGTTTGCAACGGCGCCAAGGGTAAGCAAGTGGGTAGATTTTCGTTTTTTTCTGTGATCCCAAATCTTGTTTTTTATTTATCTTTCATGTTCCGAATACTTTGCACCTTGTTTTCAAACCGAAAGCCGTAGCCGTAAAGAAATGGCCGAATCTACTGCTGTGTGGTTGAATATCGCCCTTGAACGGAACGGCTAAGATCGATAAACATCAGCACACCCAATGGAGTGGGTCACTTTTTCTTGCTTTCTAAAATATGCCGCCAGCTACATCGATGTTAACTTGTTTAGTACCTCAGACAAAACCCTTTCTTCCCTACGTTCATCCGTCTCTGCAAGTTCCACAAGAGTCCGTGAAATAAAACCAAACATTTTGCTTGCATTTACGGGACCACCTTTTTCCCTTCTCCCTGTTTTTTTTTATGCCCGGGAAAGGTTCCCGTTTAACGATAACTTCTTAGAAAATTGCCCATAAAACAACCTTCGATTGTTCCCCGGTAGCTGAAGATGACGAGTATGGCACTGATAAGCGGTCCCATAAAATTACGGTAATTACCGATAATTGGTCCAAGTGAATTAAGATCTTCGTGAAGGAAAAACTCCTTCTTGCAATACTTTTCTAACGCTGTCCACCGTGACGAAGAAGGAAAGCAGAATGTTGGTTTGTTTTCCATTCCGTTTCTACTGTGGAGTGTGTTGCTGCAGGGATCGGATTGATCGATCGTTAAGATTTTATGAAGTGCCTAATTAAACCATTAATCAAAAGTTTACAGCTCAACAGCTGTAGAGTGAGAATGGTTTTTGAGAGCTAATCACGTTTTATGACACGTTGTGCTAACGAAGTGAATACGATCAATCTTTCCTATGTGTCGCACGGTCAGAATAAGACGAGAAACACCAAACATGTAAATTGGAGCATTTAAAACCTTATCTCGTCACAAAATTTTGTGAACGAAACTGAATGTTAAGTAAAAATATTTTGTTATATATAATTATGACGGTAGAATGCCGTATTGTAAGCAGTATAAATATGTCTAAGTAGTAAATTTTTATATTAATTTAAATGTAAAAAGGTCAAAACTAAACATAATTTGAAGATAATAAGCTACATGAATATTTTTCCCATTCGTCCCGACTAACCATGCAACTAATGCATTACGTTTTGTCTGTCATCAATCCCGTCATTTGAAATATTATTGGTCAGCAAACGCACCAAAAATTGCATCCGGCGAGATTGTTTGCTTTTAATTGTACTGGCCACGTGGCCATCAAGTAATGCATTCAGAGAGCACTTAAAATCAACAAACAAACCTCAGCTTTATCACGTCCATTATTCACTCGGACCTCCCAGTGACCCACTGCAACCAGTAACCCTCGGTATACGACAGCACGGCCATATCCAATTGCCACTGTTTGCATGGTATTAATGTAACCGCGAAACATTCTGCGACACGCATTTAGTACGCCATTGTTCTGTATTTGCTGTATCCCACTCATCAATTAATGCGATAAAAACTGGTGCCACTGGTAACAGTTTTCATCCCCTTTTTCTCGCTTCAGTCAAATACTCTATCTATTCCCATACCTTCAACCCGCAAGATGCAAACCGCGCCAATCCCTTGGGTAAATGATGATTAAATTCAACCCCATCTAAATGAGGGCTTTTGCCGATACGCATTTTCAAACTTTTCCATCGCCAAACCCCGTCCATCCGACCTTCCACGAATTGCCTTCCCGCCCATTGTGTGAGTTTGTTTGTTTGTGACAAACATATTTTTACGACATGACGGGATCTCTTTAAATTATGCTCGCAAACAACGCTACCGATTGCACACCCCATCATTTTTCCCCTGCTTTCAAAACATGTCGCCCACACGTGCCTTGGCCTGGGGAAAAACGTGCTTGTACCAACAAAAGCACACCCCAAAGCGTACGGAAGCCTACTGTTGGGCCCGTCGGATTGTTTATCTTTGGCATAATTGATAAATTGACAAACAATCGTTAAGCGTAACTATCATAGGACATATTAGCATGAAAATGGCTACACTTGCTTGTGTAAATGGTAAACGGTGGCGCATTACCCCGGCACCCACCCCTGACATGGCGATGGAAATTGAGTCGTGTATTACTACGGATTCAAGCGATGGTTTGCAACGATCTAAAGGGGCTTTCGGTAAATGTCACAGCCCATGCTGGTGCTGGTGCTCATCTCCGGTTTGTTATTAGTGGCCGAGAGAGCGAATGCAGCTGCGATTTGTTTGCTGCAATATGCAGACGCATTAATGTGTGTGGTAGGTAGGCGTAGAGTAGGGAAGGGAATCAGAACATAAAACCACTCCCTACCGGTTCGATAATTTACGACCATTGTTTGGCACTAAATTAAGCTGAAAAGCAAAAGAGTTCAGTTTGGCATGCGTGTATCGATTACATGTAGGAAATCTTTTGTTTATAAATGTATAATGCTGATATCATGTTAGCTCCATAGTTGAAACGATGAAAAACAATAGTATTTAACCTTTTTGCATTAACTATCGCTACAGCCACCAGGCAAAGCTCTTTTGTAATATTTTGCGTAAATAACGTTCGAATCAAACTAAAATTGAGTCTAAGATGCACATGATAACAATTCTCAGTATGACAAATAAAAGAATTATGTATATAAAAATCGTGTGATGTCAGAAAAAAGCAATATGTTATAAGTTACACAGCATAAATTCTTCTTCAGATACTTCAGATGGAAATAAAAAATATAAATAAGAAATATACTCACTCATGTCGGCCTGCTCTTTTAAAAAGCACGTCGTCGTGACATGGTCCGTTCAGCTGCAGCTTCCCATCCGTGTAGGCACCTGATCTCCGACAGGTCACCCTTCACCTGATCCAGCCAACGAACTGGGGGTCGCTGAGGAATACCTTCTTGGCGGGGCATGAGTCCAGCATCCTCATAACATGCCCCAACGTATCCTGCCGGTCTTTGCTACCGTCAGCATGTCCGTTTCTCCTTATAGCTCAGCAAGCTGTGGTTGCTCATCCTTCTCCTCCTCACTCTATGCTCGAACACACCCCCAAAGATGGTCCGGAGGATGAGACGCTCAAACACGCCAAGAGCATTTGCATCCTCCGCTCGGATGGTCTAAGACTCGTGACCATATAGGACCACCGGACAAATCAGTGTGATATATCTCACATTTAGTGGTGTCTCGAAGCCTTGTGGATCTGGAGCAGACGGTGAAGGCCGTAGTAGGCACGATTCCCCTGGACAATGCGTCTCCGGATTTCGCTGCTGACATTGTTATTCAAAGTTACGACAGTCCCAAGAAAGTAGAACTCCTCTTCTGCCTCGAGATCGTCGCCGCCGACTAACACGCTGCTTCCCACTCGGGCTCTGTCACGATCACAGCCTCCGGCAAGCAGGTATTTCGTCTTCATCGCATTGATCATCAATTCTTGCTGCTTCACGTTTCAGTCGGGTGTACGCCTCACACACCTTTGCTGTCGTCTTGCCAACGATGTCATTGTCATCCGCGAAGCCAAGAAATTGAAGAGACCGGTAGAGAATAGTGCCACGGATGTCGTTGTCGATATAGCCCCGTTCTTCGTATGACACCTACCAAGGACCTACCTGACACCTATATTGAACAGTAGACAGGAGAGACCCCTCAGACCCCTGTGAGATTCGAACGATTCCGACAACACGGTCGATACTCTCACTCTGCACTGCACCCCATTCATGGTGGCCTTTAACAGCCGGATCAGCTTTCCAGGAAAGTGGTGCCGCTGCATTATGTTCCATAGCTCGTTCCGATCTATGGCGTCGTAGGCCGCCTTGAAGTCGATGAACAGGTGGTGCTTAGGGATCTTGCGCTCTCGGCACTTCTGGAGGATCTGCCGAAGAGTGAAGATTTGGTTGGTGGTTTTGCCTCCAACAAACCCGGCGTGAAATAAAAAATAAGAAATATATTATATATAAAAATATTACAAATTTAAATTGTACATCGAAATTTGCTCCCGCTTGTTTGTTAAACTATTTTAAAACAGTACTATAAAAAAGCATAAAAGAGAATAGACCATTCTATTTTATCCCCCAAACCTGCTCAATGTGTATCCTTAAAGCAGTGAGTAAATATTGAATGAATTAAAACAAAGCATCTCAGAATCTTACTGTACGAAATCCCGGTTGTATTCGTCGTTTACCCAAAATACTACCAAATCCTTAAATCCAATCGACGAACGACGATAGTGCTAAAATATGCATAGCGCATAATGGACTGTGTGCTCTACGGTTTGCGTTTCATATTATTGTTACACAGATACCGGAAACGTACGGTGAAAGAAGGTGGGCAAGAACATAAATAAAACCCATATTTTAAGTAAAGATAGTGTACAGATTTTGCTCTATACATCTCATCTACTCTGCACTATCTTGAACAAGCAAATGATTTGATACAACGCATTACTGGAAGGGTAAAATAGGAAAATAAATTAACGATAAGAAGATTTTGTTTGTAAAAGACAGCTATCGATAAGATTATTTCTATCACACCCCCAGTACGCCAAGAATGCATATCTTACACGCTTTGTTTTCTTTTCCCTGTCAATTTCCCCACCCTTGCCCATGCTACTAAACATGCGCCTGATTTTTTGCTCACCTGTTAGAAACATATTTGCTTATCAGTTTTGCATGGTCGAGGCTTGTTAATGCAGACGGTGTTTCACTGCTATCTTCCAACAAAGAAGGAAAAAACCGTGTCGATTCAATTTGAATTTTAACTACACACCCACAAGCCTTTGCTGCACGTGTTTTCAGCACATTTCCCGCACCGAAAGCGAGTTAGAAAACGCCAGACGAAAAGAAAAAGTACAAACATTTGCTCACTTACAAAGCACAAAAGCAGCCGGATAAAAATGGTGCCTCCAAGTGGTCCATTGGGTGCGATAAGCGTTTCCATGTTGATGTTTTTTTTTTCTATTTTGTTTCTCTGCTCAAAAGTAACTATTCGAAGATGTTGCAACTAATACAAGAATGGATCCGTTTTGTCCCACTGACTGCTGCTGTTCAGAAGGGGGCACCATTTTTGTGAGGGCCGGCATCCAGGATTTAAGTGCAAGAAATAAAAAGCTGAATAAACTTTTCCCTTTCGCACACACACACGAAAAACCACACTCATATGTGTGCAATCAAATACGTGCGTCGAAATTTAAACTCTTCGGTCCAGAGCGGTGGCGGGATGCAGCAAACCGAATTGTGCATTGTGCAGTGCTCGTTGCCGGATCATCCGTCCGGTGTTATACATCCACTGCAGTAACAGTCACGCGGTGCGGTACCATTTTTCCTGCTCCGAGTTGCAGGTGTCCACGTGGCAGTGAAATGCAGTGCTTGCAATGCAAACGCTGGGCATACCAGCAAAAAAATAAGGCACGAGAGGACGAAACGACACTCAACTCGATTAAATTTCTTTAAACCCGCTCCGTTTGTTTCTTTTTTCTCCTTTTTTGGGGAGGGCTAGTACAATCACATCTGTCTGTAATCTTTCAGCTGGTGGTTTTGTGATTCCAACTTTTGTCGTACCGTTTGAAATGCTAACTAACGCTTACTGTTTGCTGTTTGGAATGGAAAGCATAATATGTGATGTGAACAATTTTTTAATTTTACTTTTATCATTCGTTTACCGAGAGATGAACAGCTATTAAAACATATTCATAGTACTGTTTGAAAAATTGCAAGCATTTTTTCTCTTCCTTTTCTTGCTTTTGGCCTGCTCATGGTTGAACACGTCGTGATGACATCGCCGGGTCACCAATTCGTTTCCAGTCTAGGGCTTCAGTCCTATATCCACTCCGATGCATCCGATTTTTTTCCTCAAAAACCCTTAAAATCAAAAAGGCAAAAAGAAATTTGACCAATAATAGATATCCATCCAAACCTTGTTTGAATTGATATGGTTATGGCAAAAAAAAATCGATTTTCAATCGTTTTTATCTTCCCAGGAAACAAACAACATGAAAAATCTGAATTTTTATTTAAAATATCCAAACTGACCCTATTGCCCTACAGCATCAACATTCACCAACGTCATTCCACATCTCGTTTGTCCATCCTTATCCACGGAAAAAAAGCAAATTTCATTAACAAACTTCATGTTTAATCAATCGCCATCTTCACTCAAATTTATTATCGACGTAAACCTTGCGGCCCGCATCGAATGATATTTTGTCATTTTTTTTTATTTTGCTTCTTTTTCCTATTTGTTTTCCTTCACTGATCATACTTTGCCACTCAATCTTGCTACATGTGCGTAGCAAACTTTTACCGAAAGCTGTTTCACGCTTCGGTGTTTGCTGCTTCATGCGTGGCTAGATCTTTATTTTTGGTTCTTTTCGGTTTTATGACACCTAAGACCGCCCCAGACCGAGCGATCCATAAACGTACCACAAATGCGTACCATATTTAATCTCACACAACACTGGCACTCACCATACTGTACAATGCATGCAGGAGACAGTATGGAAATTTTGCTTGAATTAAACACAAATCATTCAGCAGCATTAATCGTTAAAAGTTATGGCAGGGGATTATATTAGCTCGAGTTGTAAATTGATACGTTAAACAACCGTGCAAATAGCTGCGGGTGGTGTGTTTCACAATTTAGAATTACTCTGCAGGGAAAGGAATGTAAAGATCGTAACAAGAATCATGTGACAAGTCAAAAGTTACAAAAATTTCCTATGTATACAAGGCAAAATATTTATAAAACCTATAAGTTTTATGTTGAATTGACATTCGAGCAATCGACAACTATGCAATTCGCATTACACAATTTAAATTATTTTTTATTTTTCTTGTGAAATGAATTCTACTCTCTCAAAATTGAAATAAGCTAGCTGGAAAACGACTGCCGTGTTTCAAATAAAAGCTTTCAAAATACCTGCTTTTCTCGCAATCAAGATGAATAATATTATTTGATGAGCCATAATTTACTCAAATAACAAAGATGGAAGGAAAAGTTTAATGCTATCATTTAGCATTCATCTACTCATCGGACAAGCATCATTAAACGTGGCCGTACCTTCCACAGAAGCAAGGTAGAACTCTTCAGGGAAAAGAATAAGTAATCAAACATCTCTCTTTTTCTGTGTGTGTGTGTGTGTGGGGTTTTTCTTCTTCTTCTTCTCCCCCATTACTCAAACCGAATACCGACTTCCTGGTTGATTTCCAACTCAGGGCTTGAAGAGAGCAACAAGTACCGGTCGCTTTTCTTCGGATTGAATCAAACTGCATTATGCAGTGACCGTGGTACCCGGGTAGTGCAGCAAACGGTTCCCAAGAGCGGCAATCCATTTTCATTGGCTGAATCTTTTCACAAGCACTTAAAGTGAAGCAGGTAAGTGAATAATTTAAATAAGCTTCCAACGTTCCTGGATTGGTTGGTGGCGCATACCAACATTCGTATCGAAATGCCACTTGGAAGCGCAAGATTTCGTAGTTGGTTAGTTGGCTTCGCCCTTTCTTTTTCCGCTTCTTCCAGCCTGGTGCTCAATACACTGTAAACTCTCAATTCCATTACTCTGCCGCTATCAGTGCCACTGCTCAAATAAGTTGCCATCCGGTTGTTACCGCTGGTCTTACCAAACCCTTTTACGACCACTTCGGATCGATTCTTACAAGCAAACCGGTGTGCCCCGAAGCAGTTGCCTGTAACACACGGAACGCTTATGTTCTGATATCAATGTTAAAGCACTACTCCTCTTGGATACCTTTGGGATGGCGTGTACACGGAATGGGGTTTCGGTCGAGTCTTTGCACGTACGCTGAAGTAAATAATAGCTTTTGTTGCTTAGTCTTTGTTGTTTAATTGTTACCAGCAGTGAACCGACCTTTGGGTGCAAAACAACGGCAATCTCATCGTACCAAGAGTCTGTGCCCGTTTAGGGGACGTGACTAGCATACATTACTGCGACTAGCTCATACATTCATTTGCCCCACTGTGGCAATGAATGGGTTGTGTGTCTCAGCAGCGCTGGTGTCACTTTCCATGCTTTGTCGGGCCATTACATGGGGATGAAAACAGAAGTTCAATCTTAGTATCTCATTATTTACTGTTCTTTTAGTTTTTTTATTGTTTATTACTTCTGTTCTTTTTCTACCTGAGAGAACCTATGCCGACTAGTAAATAATAAAACAGTTTTATTCTGATTCGTTGATTGTATAATGCTAATTGCATAATTTCAGGCGTACGCAATAGACCAGAAATTAAGAACCTTTGTTGAAGTTATGAGGAGAATTGGTTTATAATACAAAGTTCGCAGTTCCCAAGGTACATCTAGTTTGTATTCCATGTTGAAAACTCATGAATGTATGCAATTATCAAATAACGTTACTGTTCCAGCCTTACGGTTCGTTAAGAAAGCATTCCTAGAGGATGAAAGGTTCTAAAAAAGTTATCTTAAGCCAGCATAAACCTTTGCTCTAGTCAAATTCTTATTGTGTAGCATAGTTTACAAACTGGTTCACCAAAAACACTTTAATGATTGCTATACTTTTATGAAAAATGTTACATTTATTCTATTTGGCTTGTCAGCTTTTAAATCTGCTTACGACAACAGATTAATAAATCCAGAGCAACCCAATCGATCAGTTATTTCGTTGATTATTTTTGTCGTTAGGTGATGATAAACTAATCACAAAACGATGTATCAGTATCAGATGAATTAAGTCTGATTACATGAGACCCCAACATAATACAATTCGATATCAAAACAGAGCACAACACAAAGAAAATCGTGTTTTTCGTACACCAAACGAGCTTTTCTTTTCTCCATCAAGATATCTCTATCAGCCAACTACCATACGTTGCATGCATTGCAGCAGTTTTGTGCACCAATAAATTCATACATTGAAAGATTGAAATGAGCTTTCAGTTGTGTTTCCGAACTCGTAGCATTCCTGCTCGCAGCTACTTGACTCGACGTCGACAAAACTCCAACACATAACGCCCAAACCTGCCTTCCGAGCATTGCAATGCAAAACGTATAAATATCTCAAACGCTTGACAGTTCCTTATTGGATTCGGTATCATCATCTGCCACGGGATAAGATAGGTACACCGCGACCACAGTGCACAGTGTGTTGGGGCTACCATGTGTATTCTTCCCTTTTAGCATAAACACCCACAACCGCTGGTAATAGCATAAGAAGGAGAAGAAGAAAAAACTCTGTACAGTTTTCTCAAAGTAAAGGATGCTAAACATTCTGCTCCACCACCCGACGACTTTGGACGTTTGCCAAATCTGAATATCACGTGACAGGTGGGGAACAAGACGCACCAAACAAAATCCAACCACGATAATACACGCCGTGACACCGTCATTCCTTTTCGGGAGTGTAATTTTGTCGAATCAGATTTACAAAAGTCAAATATTTGCTTCTTGTGTGTGCCTCTTTTCTCCATTTCTCCCTGCCCGGTTCTATCACTTCGTTTAGATTCGACGAAATATTAGTGCTAAGTAGCGACGTTGAGGCTTTTCGTCGAGTTAGCCTGCAAATGTCATGCTTGTCAACTGTGGCAGCCGCTTGCCTTGTCAGTATTATGGCGAACTGTCAAACAGTTTTCCATTGTCTTTTGGGGACTTTTGGTGTAATTCGGTTCAGTCACGAGTGAAAGTCATAGCAGGTCGGAATTATGTCAAATATTCAAAGAAAAAAGTACTGGTTCCGCTGGCTTCTCGTGGATAACTTTACTAAAGATTCCTAGTACGTTCAATGTAGCGTGGAGTGAATGGAATTGTTTTTCGCGTAAAACGCTTGCATCATTACTGCAACTTTACCTACGAGCTAGCTAAAATTCTAACATTATTTCCACTTGCTAGTAGCCGGAATTGTTCAGCAGTACAAATTTCACTTAGGTCCTGGAATGCTATTTTGCTCCATGCACAGCGTAAACGCTTTACGGGATCATCATCACGGCAAAGAATGCAAACCGTGACTATCTGCACCGTGCTAGAGCGCGACTTGTTTCGAATAAATGGTCCAGGTCCAGTTTGTGCCGCCAGCAACGTGTAATGAAATTCAAATTATTAGGAACACTATTACCTGTGAGTGCCTGCATTCGAGCTGAATTCCAAACTCGTTTCTTAATTACGTTATGCAGCGCGGGCTACAATATTTATGAAATTCTAGGCATCTTTTGCGAGCGAAACTGTTCCAGGCAGGCAACACAAGTTGGCAATGCAGAAACAGTAGTGAAATACAGTTCGTTGAGTGAATTCTTTAGTGTGACCTACTCAACTAGCCTCTAGGAGTTACATTAAGAGGTTAAAAAGTAATTGGATGTTTTCGGTTCAAGAAATTTAAGATAAAGGATTAACTTCAACCCATTCATAACCAGATCATAAACTTGTCACATACAAATCTTCATCAAGATGTCACTTCCCTTTCCAATAACGATGACCTTTCACCTCAAATAGGTTAAATGCGAAACTCTGAACGTCCAACTTTTTTCTCCGAGCTGGAAAAAAATAGCAAAAAAAAAATCAGTCTAACAATATGTTGTCTTTAATTCTTCCCAGTACGCTCAATTTGCCAGCAAAACTTAAACCTTTCACAGTTTTGAATTCATCCGTCTGTCTGTTCACTTCCACTCCCGCCGAAAATGTATTGACTGTCTCATTCTCTTTCTCCCAGCTACGTATATAGCACAGCATACAAAAATGATATTTACTTCTTCCAAACCATCTACTTTCAAGCAAACAGTACGACAAAACGACCACTGACGAGATTGTAAAACCGCTTCAACCCTGGTCAAGTGTATCTCGAATCAAATACAAACATCAGGAGTTAGTTAACACACACATACACACTGGAGAAAAAAATCTCATATCACACGAGAATGTGAAACACCACGATACCACCGTTTCGTACGAATGTCTGAACATATCTCCTGCCAGCAAACAAACAGCTAACGACGACTCACCAAACAAGGTTCGAAGGTTCGAAAGACATTTATTGTCACACTCTAGCTTCATGTTACCGATAATGCTTTGCTTTTGCTGCTTGTTCGTTCTTTTAACAACAAAAGCAGATTAACAGAAAAGCAATGCAAGTGTGAACAGTACACTTAACTTGTTGTTCCATTGCTCTTCTATTGGAAGTGTGTTTACCTTTGTCAAGTAAGCGTTGTGTACGGCGCGTACTCGATGAGAAGCTTATTTGGCTCTTGTTGTAATTTGTAAAACAACGGAAATAATTTTTATTTAGTGCATTTGTCCTGGAAGCGTGAGGGACAACTATCCTTTTTTTTAATTTACAACAAAATTACTAGGCAAAAGAAATATTGTCTATCTAATTTTCTGCCAAGCCATAACGACGGTAACGCCTGAAGTTATACAATGTAAATGTTTGTAAACATGAGAGCAAAACATGGCAGGCTAAGACGGTTCCGGGGTTATAGTACAAGAGCGGAGAAGAAGTAAATATGAACTAGAAGAACTAGTAAAATGAGTCCAAATAATAATTACAAAGTGGAAGAAAACATCACACTAAATACTGAGACATTTATTGATATCGCAGCAATACATTGAATAGACCAACGACTTCACGATAGCTGTGGAGAAAAAAGTGGAACTAACTCAAGGAAAAAAGCACACAAAGCAACACCAAAGGCCATCCAAACAACTCAACCCAGTGGGCTTCGCCGAGCACACACGATAACAAAGCGTACGGCCCCCTAACAAACGGAAACCTTTCCTTCTCTTCAAAAAACGAAAGGACACTTTTCTTCCCATTTCAGCGTAGCGCAACCAGCCCGTACCAGCCGTACCAAGGGCACACAATTCACCCGTTTATTGCAGATAAGTGCTTTCGACATTGCAGTTTTCCGGGGAGAGAGTTCGTTTTTTCTCATACCACCAGTTTTCTCCCAAACCACGATCCGACATGCCTACGCACGTCTGGCCTTCACATCTGTTTGGCTTCGGATTGGCGAATGAATATGAAATGTTGAAAACGAAGCCACACGTGGCTTCAATTCATGGCGGCACAATTGTTGCACAATAATACATCCGACAAGGCCTGACGGTGTGCGCCCGTACGCCGATACCAAGTGAAGGATTTTAATTTCGAAGAATCATCAATCGCTTTCCGCAGAACGGTGCGAATAGGTGCGATGCAAAAAATGAGGCGCAATGTGCTGAGCATGACCTTTACAAAGCGACGCTGATCAACTCACCAGCAAGGCCGTGCAGTATACAGGCCGAAGTACTTCAGGTTTGATGTGTCTGAAGGCTTTCAGGCCTCCAACAGTGCTTCAACGTTCTCAGGGAAAAAGGCGGAAAAGAAACCGAAAAAAGGCGGCCAGGAAACTTTCATCATCATTAGCGTAGATTCGTTGCACGGGAGTTATGTAGGTGTGTGAGTGGTGTGGTTTGTGTCCCATTTCAAAACCCAGTTCGAGGCAACTTGGGATGACTTTTTTTTGTTGTCCCTTTTGGACGATGGTGGGTGGATCGTCTGGTAACGGTGCGAACGTGAATCAACCTATTGAAAATTGCCCTGGTAATGTTACTGTGGCTTTCCCGGCACAGAAAGGATCTTATCGGTTCTTCCGTGTTCCGGTTCTGTGTGTGACTCATTTCAATTTCGTTGATTGAACCGTTGCTTTGAGTTTAACAGCCACTTTTACAAGCAGTTGATTTCTTTGTTGAACGTGAAAAAACCGTCTTGAATGAGGGTTGAAATTTGTTTTCAATCGGAACTTACTACACTTTTGTTGATCTCTTTAATGGAATTTCAAAAAAAAACTTGAATCTCGTACTAATTATGCAATAAAACGTGACTTTGAAGTTTAAGGCCATAAAATTAAAGTAAATTCAATACAACATACCAAAACAAAATCTGTGCACGAAAATATCTCAACCGAAAATAATAAATCAAATAACAAACACATCAAATCACACCAACACACTTTGTCTGATTCTCGGTAGTCTCGTACGAAAAATGATGTCAGACGAGCCAGTTCCACGTACGAATGCTTTATAAATAGAAAAACACATAAATCAATAAGCATTTCCAACAGCCAGAATATTCCCATCGGTGGAAGCCCATCACCTTCACATTAACATTTGCTCATAACAATTCTTATGAACGATGGCATCTGAATGTGTATCATCAGCCTGCGCTTACGCACACGTGGCGCGTCAGACATCTAATAACACTAGATGAAAGTGTTTCAATACTCACACACCAGCAAGAACAAACGCACAGATGCACTGTGTGTGTGTGTGTGTGTGGGAAAATAAATCTTCATTCACAAAACCCGGAAAACGCTAGGTTCTAGCCCGAGTACATATTAATTAGCGCTCGGAGCAAAACGTTCGCCACACACAAACGCCCCGATGTATGCAATGTGTGTGTTTGGGGTGCTCAGCAGAAGCGCTTTCTCCACAAACGTCCAAACGGTGGTGAAAGGCTTTTCATTTTGATTTTTCCCATCGTGACATTTAATTTGACATCAATCTTTGCCTGCCGGGAAATTGTTTCCATCTTTAATGGTAAATTGTTCCTGCTGGTTTTTTTTTTTGCTGTGCTCTCCGATCTTGCAAGAATGATTTTTCTTATGTGTCATCCTGCTCAAGTGTATCTTCCAGCTTCCAAGAACATCTCCACCCGCTTGTGCGCATGGGGAACAATCGAAACTTTTCGTTTTCCCGTTGGATCTTAAGCAGTAGCTTAAGATTTATGCTACATCATATATTCGTCACGTGGCGCACACCATCAGCAACGGGTCGGGATAAACATATTTCTACACGATACGCACCAGATGTTGATTGTTTCTATCTGGGAGGAAAATAAAAAAAATATCCTGCTTTTTCCCACTTGCAGCGACAACTTCCTCGTTTCTCTCTCTCTCTCTCTCACTCTCTCTCTCTCTCTCTCTCTCTCTCTCTTTTACTTATACATACTTTAGCGAAGTTTGTTGACAAAGTTTTTAATTACTGTGACTTTCACGCTCTGCAAATGGGTCCTGTTTATCACTTTCCTTTTTCCGCCTTCGATTATTATGCGTCACTGCGTGCGATGGTAAAGCGTAGAAAAAGAACATTATTTCCATAACAACAAACAACTGATGGATATTATCTCTGTGTGTGGTGTGGTTGCAGGCGAGTTCCTGTTGGCACCGACGAGCACTTAAAACAATGCATGACATTAAAAAAGTAATTTAATTATAGAGCGTTTGAGTATATTGTGACACATCTCGTATGGCATCCTAAGACTGTATAGAGCTAGAAGGGCATAAGAAAAACAGCTTTAAGTTTTTTTAAAGCTACTTACAAAATGATCACAAATAGAAAACAATATACTTTTACGGAATATCTTTTTTGGTTTTGTTTTTTTCCTCCCTTATTTATCTCAACCATAAACCTCAAAGCCGTTACCATCAACATCAAAGTAATGCGCATGCCGCACCCTCCCGTGTGCTGTGTGTTTGGTGTCAACTTGTGTCCGTAACCGTATCCGATACGCGCCCGTACCCGTATCCCGGCCCTTTTCTACCACGGCCAGATGTTATCCACGTATCGATGCACTTCAAAGTAATTAGTCCTCGTTAATCTCCTAAGTGTTGAAGCACTTGCTGCTCTGTATGTGTGTGTCACTCTCTTTCTATGCACTCTTTTCCAATAACCATCGGACTGGAAGTAAAAGGACTTCTGGGTCACTTCTGGGAGACATGGTACAGTGCTATTCGATCGGTTCACGTTAAGGTCATAATATAATTATACGTTACTGTCCCATTCTTTCTCGTTTTAATGAATATTTGCAGTCTCGGAATAACCCTTTAATGGAAGTTTTGTGCACGGGAATAGATCACCCTGCTATGAATTGCTGAGGGTGTGAAGATTTTCATAGGGTTAAGGTAGACGCCAAGTAATCTGACGTGGTTTATTATTAATAGGATTTCCCCACTGAGTCCTGCAAAGTGGTTAATAAATATAAACCATAATCAATATGGCTTATAAATCACATTAACAATCTTTTTCAAACGAAAACCAAATCAAACCGCAATTCCATCTCAAATTAATGCTACTACCTGACTGTCTAGTACCCCTCCATATGTCGAACAACGGTAATCCAATGAGAAATGCTCTAAATAAATGAAACTGTGTGTCAAATAATACGATTTGCTGCATCGCATTGACACGCACACATCATGGACAAAAACGTTGCCTCGATAATGCATACCAATTTAAATGATTTCAAAACGCTTCCGACACTCCGAGCCGGCGACTGTTTGCATCCGGTTCCGGCCTGGCCGGGCTTTACATCGCAACAACTCTCTTCTCACGCACGCTTGCCTCACGGCACGACAAACAATCGACCTACAGCAGCGACCGCTGTGCTCTCTGACCGGATGAAATGGATGAAACCGGATACGCCGGTTTGACCCCGTACTGATCCAGCATCCTACCAACCATTGTTTTCGATCACAAGTAATTTGCGTCAATTGCTCCTGCTGGCGGCCTGCTAAAATGCATTTCATATTCATGAATTTTACTGCAATAAGCTGAAAAGGTGCTTGACGTTTCTGCACGTTACGGCCCAGCAGGCGTGACGTTTCGGCATGTAAATAATACCTGTGCTGTGTTTCGCAACGACAAAACTTAACACAGCACGGTTCGCACAATGCAACACGAAGCTCGCGCACGTTGACGCGGGTGGCAATAATCAAATCAAATTACATTTTACAACGCCCAGCGAAAGGGGAATTTATTCCAGAAATGGAAATGATTCTGTGGTGCCAGGCACTGTGATGCCTAATTATTCCATCAAATCATAAACTACCGTTTGGCGCGTGACGGGTGTAGGTATGCATGTGTTCTTGTGTTGCTGCTGGTTGTGCTTTTGATATAATTTTGATCGCCCATTTGTACCTCGTCAGATCGTGTGAAGCTCTAATAGCGGTACAATGACTTTTTTTTTAATGTATGGCCGTAAATTTCTAATCATCGCTGGTTGCATAGCTGTAAATTGGTCGACAACTGGGAGCACCATCATGAAGATTGATTAGTTGATTGCTGTACTTAAAAACATGCTGCCATGTTTAGGTTGATACATTTGAAATGGCATAAGTTTCTTCAATACAAAACGATATCAGGAACATTTGGAAAAGGACAATTTTTGGTGCAGAAAAATATCGTAACGTTGGAATGTTGATATTTTATTTATTTTTTACAAACTACCAGGCGTCTCCATTGGCTTCAGGAATATTTTGGTAAGACGAAACAATTAAAAATGAACAGTTCTGAATTTATATTTTTTTAGGTATTGTTATGGAAGAGACAAGTTTTATGGAATTTATGTAAAATTAAATTTCATTTCATTGCATGCTGAGAAATTATGACAAGTTTGTAAGCAATGCAAAGGGGCCGTTCTGGTGATGTTTACTCATTTTTACGGGTTTTTACACAAAACATAACTGGCCAAGGAATGAAACTGCGGAAACCATGTGAAGACCAGCTCTGTTGTCCTTTTTTTCAACGGATCCTTTCATATCTTATCAAAGGCAAAAAAGAAACAGCTAAATATTATCCGCCGATATTATTCAAACCGTATCTGTGAGTGTTTTTTTATCTACTTCATTTATCCTTCAACATAATCTTTTCATCTGTCTATTATCAATCTTGTAGCGATCTTATCTGAGCTATTAAAAACCAAAGCCTAACCACTTTCTCTTTAAACCCCTTAAGTCCAACCCTCCAAGCATACCACATATTTACATACACCAACTGATCGCCCTAATCAAGCGACAAATTTCATCGATTTGCTGTGCTGAAGCGCACCCTAACTACGCTGCACAGATTTACGCTGAACACATTCTCCATCGCGCTAATGCTGCCTGCCCTGTCGAAAGCGATTACAGGCGTTTCTAGACCGTTTTATCGTACTTTAGCAGCGGTTTACGCTCTTTTGATGGCTATATTTGCAATCATTTGGGTACACGACAACGAGTTTCACCCGTAACATCGTCTGCCTTTTTCCTACACGCTCTTAACCGTCCGTACGCTCGTTTACTTTTATTTTCATTTGCAGTCGTTGAGGTTTTCATTTGTGGGTGCTCTGTTCTTTTTACTACATTTTCGTTTCGTGGCATGAAACACACGAACGAAGCTTGTTCGATGTTGCATAAACGTTTGCTAGTTCGAAGCATTTTTGTTTCCCCTCTATCTAGATTTATGTTTACCGATAAACAAAAACCTACTTCCGATCGATGTGTCACATCCACAGCCACACCGTACTGCTCCCTCCTTCGAGAAGCCCATCTGGAAGACGACTCAAAGTGTGAAAGCTGGTGGCGGCGACGGGCATCCCTTTCAAAACACACCAAATCCTCGTCTATTGATGAGTTTTTCTGGTACGAACAGATTACAAACACCTTCCTCCCGGTGGTGTACGATCAGATAGCGAAGCGAAACCGGGCCAAGAAAACAAAACACGATCCCAAAAACCAGCCGTGCGAGAGTGTGAGAACATTTTGTCCAGAAATCAGCACCAGATGATGACGGAAGATGGGCTGACTGACAGCAAACTGATGGAGACGAAACAACCGAACACACAGACGGCTTGCCATGAAAAGGTCCTTCAACCGCCAGCTTCGTCCTTTTGCAAAAGATCACACAAACCGGTACGCAAGATTCTATCCTTCGAAGTATCCCTTCGAGCGAAAACGAATATTCGCAATAAAAATCATGAAAAGCTTTTCCCGTTTGCCGGTCGCCTGTGCTGGGGAGGTTTTTGATGTGTGCCCTGTCAGTATGTTCTAAATCATCCACTGACTGGGATGCATGTACGACATACAGCGGGTTCTTTACAGCTTTCCCGTCCTGCCAAGCCATTCACCACCGTCAGAAAAATGGTTTGACAGGGTTGAGGAGAAAAAAAAGGGTTGATCCTTTTCTTTTCCTTCACAATGGCAATTTCTATGCAAAAATGAAAGCGATGGGGAAGAGAAAAATCTTTTTCCGGCAGTCACTAGTCTGCGTTGTCTGCTTTTCGCCTGCAACACAACCGAACCGGGTGTAGAATGTTGTCTGTACGGAGTGCTTCTTGGCTACGACCCTCTAATCTCTAGCAGAGAACGACCCGGGTTTCGTGGGCTAGGGTTTCATTCGTTTTAATTTTTGTTGTCAAACAAACCTATAATCCGAGATGAGCATGGGAAACAATTTGTATTCATAGAAGCAAATGATCGTTCTTTAATGGTACACGGTATCGGTATGCATGTGTTTTTCTAGAGGTTTTTTTTCCTCTTTTTTGTAAAACACAAACTTTTCTACCAAGCAAACACAGTAATTGCTTCATCTGTGCTGTGGAAAAAAGCTCCTTTCGTTTGCATGTACGCTGACAGATTTCGTAGAATTGATCGCCTGCTCACTCAAAAATCATTGTTTTTCCAATTATGTCACTAATTAATTAACATCATCTTTCGTGTAGGAATAGCGTCACAATCTTTGCCAGGGGTTGGTCGGATTTGAAACCAATTCTTCGTTACTTTTCCAAACTTACAGCTCTCACCCAGCAATCACAATTGCTTCCTTTTAATGTCATCTAACTGTCGTCACAATAATGAACAGGTGGCGGTTACAGTTTTCCACCATAGCAAGGCTCACAATTAAAGCCTTTCCCAAAATTTAAGCGCTGCAATAACGCGTTCTGCACCTTCCTTCATACACACACACACACAGAACACGACAGGACATAACAGTCAGTACAATTTCCTGTTTCCTATATTCCGCGCATTCTAACAAGATTATACGTTTCGCCGAAGACCACGAGTTGCTGTAGGGCCTGACCCGGTACGAAGCGAGCGATTTTTTCCCACGATTGTTTTAGCTTCACCTTCCGGAAATTGTACGACACGACACGATGATGCTGTAGTAAGTAATACCGTCGACTCTTGTCCCTCTGTCATGTACCACGTACTGTGTGAGGAAAAGCTGGCAGATAATAATTAGATTTGTGTGTGTGTGTGTTTGTCGGGGAGAGTTTGTGTACTTTTTTTTGCCATCATCACTTGCTGGCTCTTCTTTCTGGGAAGCAAAAGCGAACCAGCATAAAAGTACGTTCTAGATTCGTATGACCGTTGGAAACTTTGTGTTGAATTATGCGACAACGTGAACAAACGTGAGCCGATCGATAGAGGATTGCTGCCATGATCTTTGGAATGGACAGACAATTATTTTGCGCAACGATGCGAGTTTAGCTGTACTGTTTGAAGGGCGACACATTCTCGCTTATGAAACTAATAATCGTACAACCGTTAGGATTTCCAGCTGTTATGGAATGCTGTCAATAGTAATGAAAAGAAGGAGCTGAACTTTTGCTTTTAAATGCCATCTTAACCAAATTGTCATAAGATTCTGTTCTTACAGTTTCATTGGGAATTGAAATATATTTTCGTTTAAAAAAATACAATGTAGAGTGTTTTTCATACTTAGCGGAAGTTGAAACGAGTGTGCCCTAGGAGGCTAGTATTTTTGAGTAAAAATTCATTTAAGATGACGATATGAGTACGCGCAATTGTTCGTACGTGTGATAAGATAAAGTATGCCAAATTTTATGAACATTCCATTTATAACCGATTATACACATGAAATTCTAGCAGCTCAAAGAGTCAAATCCTCATACCAGTAATGAGCACTTCCCTGGCCGTCTCCAAACTATTTTTAAAACCCAAAAGAGGATCAATTGGTGAACCAAATTTGCTTATAGCAAATAGCAATGAAACACCTGATATGATATTCTATTCTTTCCCAATTTTCGAAGATTTTATCTAGCTGGCCCTCTTGTCCCTATACTCAAAAAATCCGCACAATTTTTAACATCATTTTTAAAACGGTTATTTTTGTATTTATTTTTTCTGGGACGGATCAAAATGAATTTATAATGAAAATGAGAACAAATTCAACTTTTAAAAATATTTTTCAGTAAGTTCCAGCATAAACTGCTTAACGTGGCACACTTGCCCCAATTTCCTCTGCAAAACAGTGAACTGTTCCTTTACCTATTAATCACCAGACGCCTCAATCGACTCATGAACTACCAGGCGTCTCCATAGGTTTCAGCTAATTTTCAAAAACATACAGCATTCAAAGGCTTTTAGCACACTTTCAAGAGCTATTGGTTATTTTTTCGCATAAAAATAGTAGCTGTTCCATTCTCATACATTCGACACGTTTCTCGTTCTTTAAGTTCTTATCAACCTCTTGCTAATCTCTTTCCACAATACAGCCGCAGTGGTGATGTCAATGACTGTCTTGCCAAGTGTTAAATTTTATTACTAGCTTCTAACGCTCATCTCTTTCTACCACAACCGCACGACACGATAAGCACACCATCACTACAGCTTGCACCTTCCACTGGAATCCTTTCTGAAATTTTCAAAAACTCCATTCCTCATTCCCGTTTTCCTCTCACTCTTCCTCCAAAAGTAACTATTTTATGCAAATTAGAATAGTCACCCACAAACGCAATGTGACGCCTTTCTGTTGAATCTACTCATTACTGTCAGTGCTCTAAGTTTTTGCTCTGGTAATTAAAAAAAAAAAAAGAGACACAGTTGGATAGAATACAGGACCAAGCTTTATTCAGCATTAATTACAGTCCATTGGTAACAGTAGCAGCAGCCAGATTGGATCGTTTGATTAGGTACAGGTCCGCGAGCAGCAGGCCATTGGCTGCTGCTCCACGATGCTCGCTAGCGCATGAACATTAAATGTGCTTGACCGTCACCATCGCAGTGCATCCGCTTCGGTCATTGTCAAAAAAGCCCGGGTGGCCATGCATGTTTATATGCACCCAAGTCGTGGTGTTGCAGTAAAAATAGATGAACGATTTCATCCAGCACCGGGGCTTGTAATGGGAAGGAAAGGAAGCGTGGAAATGGTGGCGACTTTTCCAAAGCCATAACATGAAAGAGGCCGAGTCGTTACGAAATGCACGAACAAGGGTAACACGATCGACTGCACAAGCACACACACACCACCCGCGTGGATCCATCGGAGTGCACAGTGCGGGAGTGTATGTGTCCGCGTACGTACGTGTGCTGCACTCGTTTGGAAAGTAAGGCAACTCTAAACGGCCAGTTTTGGGCCCAGCTCAAATGGGTGAGGGTGAGCGAGAGCTGTGAAATTTGTGTTTGACTTCAACTTATTGCCAAAAGGGGCTATCCGGCAGCAATGGAAGACGGTCGTGGAAGGGAACACAGTCAGCGGCACCAAACATGGTAGCCTTGTGGCTGACCGGTGGGTTTTACGGGTTGTTGAGTTTTAGCGATTCGGTATGTATGTACACTCGAAAACCTCAGAACCCGGAGGCCCGGAGCAGTTACTCTTTTCCGTGTGATTTAGTTGCATCACGACGTATCAAAACTGCTGCTGCTGCTCGCCAGAGCTGCACTTTACCAGCGATGGGTCGTTGTTCTTCTTGAAAAGCCAGCTCGTGTGTGCGTGTGTGAAATCCGAGAAAGCCGACACAAAAGGGTAAGCTATGTGCCGTGGTGAGGTATGTATGTTTCCTCGGAAAACAATATCATACTCCGATTTCCAGCGTGGAGATACCGGTTTCGGTACTCGACACTGACCCCAGCTCGGCAAACCGGCATTTGCACGGATCATCCCGGAACACTAGCTACCGGAAACCGGAAAAACTGCATGAAAATGATGTCACACGAAAAATGGCATGTACACCATCAATTAAAGTGACTGCCAGGTTTTCGGTGAGGAAGTGAGTGTTCGTACGCACCAGCACCAAACGCCGGAGCGGTTGTGATTTGGACAAACGAATTGTTTAAAAAGCAGCCTGAATGTGTCGTATCCAGATCGGTTCGGGGTACGTTTTAGAGGACGAACCCGAAGGACATTATTTATGGGGCTTTAGGTTACACACATACACGCGCACACTGCTGGGACAGGCTCGTATTTAATTTTACTGCAAAGTTGTTCGTATGGCGTTTGTCCAATTCGAGTGAACATGAGCGAAGGTCTTCCTCGTTTTCCCGTCTTCATGATATGGTTGCAACAGGGAAAATTAATCATCAAATATAGTACAGAGCGCTCCGTTCCTGAAGACACTGCATAACTCATCCAAACTATTCCTTTCCTAATAAAAAACATCGGCTTCAAATGATTATTTGGTATTTGCAAAGATGTAAGGCAATTTGCATAACTGTAGGGGTAATTTCATTTGAATTTTCTATCCGAAAGCTCTTGAGCGAATCTACATTTAGTTAATTTATATTTCTGTCCGAATACTTCCTAATAAGTCTAATACTTGCGACAAGAAAATATACGAAAAAGATCATTTAAGTCATCCAAACCCCATTATCGTATTGAATACACGATTATTTCCTATTTACTTTATTCGAGGATCAGATATCCTGAACGTATGCAAACCACTTAACTTAATCTTTTCGTTATTCCGGTAACAATCTTGTTTCCTCTGTTCTTCATCATCCAGGTAACACGCTGTGTTCCAACCCAACCAAGAAAAAAAAAACCACAACCACATCTGTTCTGATTTTGTACGACACGAACCTACCGGCTGTCCGACTATCTGAGAGCAAAAAGAAAAAAAGAAAACCACCTCGTATCCAAAATTCCCAACCGAGAATCCCTGCACCCGCGTACGCTCATAATTTATTCCGTGTAGGCATTTCATAAATTAATATACACCGTTTGTTATCTTTTAATCCGCCCGCACGGTGTATTAGATGAGAAGCTATTCGCAGCCACACGATATTTCGAATTTTCGCCCCTTTTGCCAAAGCGGATCGACCGACTACTACCACTGCGGCCCCACCACCTTCCTGCACAAAACCCCGTGAAACAAGTGGATGAAATATTAATTGAAATTTCTACAATTATGACCAGTGCGTACCTGGTACGTACTGTTTGCGGGAACGTTTGTACCTGCGCGTCGCCTACATCGGCCGCTCGTGCTCGTGGGATGCAAAACTCACCACTAACGCTAAGCTAACATTAATCAACCACTGAGCACGAGCGCGAGAGATATTAACCATCAGAACGCCAGCACGCCAGCTGAGATTAGAGTGGAGGTCCGATTTAATCTTATCGATATCTAGCAGCTCATTTACAGCAGAACCGATGCAACAACACACATTGTTTTGTTGCGGGAAAATCCGGTACCAGTAAGCTGTTTAAACACAAACAGCCGCTACCGGACAGGTGGCGAAATACTTGCCGGCGTGTGCGTTTGTTTTAACAACCGGAAGCCACTCATGTTTGGGTGTTGAAAATCAACAACTCGTGTGTGATGATTGGCAATTCGCAACAAACGCCCCAACTTACAGCACCCAACTGGGGTTTGTAGTTGTTTTTTTGTCCCAATCGCTACAGTTCCATGGGCGTACAGTGCTGTTGAAATTTGATACTCGAAAGAGCTGGTGGTGAATGTTCACACTTGCCCAGCATTCACACGAACCTGCCAGATACGCGTCGAGGTCAGTGTACACATCTTCCCAAACCAATACTTTACAATGGCCTAATTAGTTGCGAAACATGTTTATTCTGTGGGCAGCTCCGAGAGAACCGAACCGTGGTGAGTATGCACCCGGCACAATGGTCCGTACATGCTGGGTCTAATTACTTTTGCAGGCAAACCTTCTCGTCCATCCGTCTTCGACATAACCATGCCATAGGACCATCTGAAAGGCGACCCTTCGCTGACGACTCTCTGTACCCAATATCGATGGTTTTGTCGGCAGAAAGGGAAGAAAGTTTCCCGTGAGTCAATCAGCACCAGAAGCAATAGTAACCTGGTGGGTAAACTTTGGCTGACATGGGTAAAGTTGAACGTACCGACCGGAGTAGAAACTGTCGTCCACAGCGAAGATAGCGTATGTGTGCGTATGTGTGTATGTGGGCGAGTTTGGTTGAGGCAACCGTTTTGGGAGTTTATTGGAAAAATGCTTATCCTTATCGGGGGGGGACGCACAACTATTGTCACATGGTTCTGTCAGAACCATGACACAAAATGCCGCGAACGAACGGTGGACCAGTGGCACGCTTACCGCGGTGATTCTGTTATGATGATAGTGATGGTTATTATTATTATTGCGTTGTGAAAGTTTCCAAATAAACTTCAATCAACTGGAAGCGGGAAAAGTGGGCATCGGTTTTATTGCTCGCTTCGCAAAAAGAAACTTCAATTTAAGTTGAATTTGATTGCAATCGCCGGGTGTACATTCATGCTGTTTTCAAGTAATGCAATGTGTTGACTGTTTGTTCGTGTTGAGCGTATATTACTCGTTAAGTAGTTAAAAGAAGCATTTGTTAACTTGGAAATAGATCCCCATAAAGAAAGATCGCTTTCCTGTAAATAAAGCAAATAATTCCGGACTTTTTGGCTAGTGTATTGCATACTTTCAGGTAATGGTATTTTACAATGTATAACAACCAGCTTTTCGTTCGTAAATTACCAAACCCAGATAATGAGGTTCATCGTACAAGAATCATATAAGGGTTGTCGTAAATATTTAAAAAAAAGTGGAATTTTTTACATGCTTAAAGGCCCTGAGGATGGTGAATTTTATGCAAACACCGATGACGATGATGACAATAGTAACTGTAACATAATTGATAAAGTATTTGAAAATACCTGTAAAAAAAATATTAAGAATTTTTATGTTAATTTTGTACTGAAATTGCTCAAATTTTATAAAAAATAAGAATTTTAATTAGAGCCATGAAGGATTGTAAAATTCGAAGGCGCATTGTTCAGGGGAATCGTGCCTACTACGGACTCCACAAACTCCTGCGATCCAGAAGACTTCAACAACATACGAAATGTACGATATAACGCACCTTGATTCGTCCTATACGGGTACGAGTCTTGGACTATGCTGACAGAGGACGCCAATGCACTCGCCATTTTCGAACGGCGTCTGCTAAGGACTATCTTTGGTGGTGTGTGCGAACAGGGCGTTTGGCGAAGGATAATTACGTACGAGCTAGCTAAACTGTTTGACGGTGAAAACGATGGTTGGGGAACGGGATTAGGATGCCGAGCTCATGGCCCACCAGGAAAATATTCGTCAGCGACCCGTTCGGCACGAGGCGTAGAGGTGGACAGCGAGCTCGTTTGCTGGATCAATTGGGACCAAACCTGTCGGACATCCGATGCAGCTGTGGATGGAGGACTGCAGCTCCAGACCGAGTTTCCTGGAAACTGATTGGCCTGGGTAGGCCAAGAAGAAGACTTATAATTCATAATTCTAAATGGTGGTTGAAGTACGCCAAATCTTCATTCGAAAGTATTGAATTGTAAAAATCTGCAGTTATTCTGAAACTGTACAACACCTGACCGTATGCAATTGAAACTAAAATTCACACGATGGAAATAAGTTCATCATCACTTTTGCTAGTGATGATAAGTAATTCGACTAAATGATTTGTATAATCCTTATGTTGATCAACATCTCTTGCCCAATTACTTTTCAAGTGTGTACATTTCTTTGTGCTGCTAATTGATTATTGATTTATGTTCAGTGTTCACAGCTTGCATTCTTGATTACATCGGCTCCAAAAGCGGAAAAAAGCAAATGGAGCATGTTTTGCAATCCTTCAGTAACACTCAACATTTTATTCACAGCTGTATAGCCGGAATTCCGGTTACCAATATTTTCCAACCCATTGCCTCACAAACGATTATAAAGCATTTTGTGTATCCCCAGCAGTAGCAGCAGCACCAAGAAAAGGCTAGAAATGTTAGGCCACATGGAATCCTTTCGTGCATCGTGCTCTCTGTGCTGTGTATTATTTCTTACTCAATATCAGCATTTTGGGCGAACAACCTTCACCGAACAAAGCCTCATCTAAACAACAACGATCGAAAAAAACCCACCCGTTCGTCTACTTGTCCCTCCCAAAGTACGTGACAAACTCTCTGAAGCATTTCTCGGTCTGGTTTTTTTTTGTTTTCCCACTCGGTACCTCAACCAAACATGGCAAGGAAAAATATTTTGCGTTTGCAAGGGAAAATTTGTCACGTAACAGTCGTTCCACTGTTTCAGAAACAACCAAGCCATTGAGCGGCTCAATTCGTGGCTTTTTCGTTGGCATTAGTGTGCCAATGGATGTGCGGTTTTTGTTTTTACGGTGGGAAGGTAAAGCAGGAAGTGATGGAGAGCGGTGGCGTCCACAATTTCCACGGTGGAGTGCACATCGGTCGGAAAATTTCTGGCACGTCGATGGGTGATATATTCATCCCGTTTTGCCAATCATTTCAAATGTCTGTGAATTTATCCGAGAAACACCCTGACACTTGAGACGTTCTTTGTGTTGGGAGGAATTTCTATTAGCTCGATTCACCGTGTTAGAACCTCCAGTAAAAACCGAATTATTAGTAGTTCTGCTACTGAAAGTGCATTTTACACGTACTGGTGGTGTAGTTGATGTGGTTAGCAGTTCAGGCGGAATGCAGTTGACATATTAAAACTATTTCCCAACCAAACCCCTTTTCTTCAAACCTTTCGCCAACGTACTTCTAAATAACTTCTCGAACCGTCTCAATCCTAGCCGATTTGCAACTTGAATTTCCCAACACTCTTTCACCCGGATGCAAATCAAATCTGAACACGATTCCATTTAATCCTTCTCGCCGTATTTTTTTCCCCATTCTGTATACTACAATCAGCAAACGCCATTCAGCTTGGTATGGTCAAATTTAATTTATTTATTTATCTGAACCAACCTTTCGGAATGGCAATCGAACGTGGAAGTGGCCCTGGGCCGGCTTTAAAAAGCAATTTGACAGCCACAACCCAACCCAACCCACGCTGCCCAAACTGACCGGGGCATTTTATTCAACCACTGAAAATCGTTTCCCACCACCATATCGGCTGTACTGCACCGAGCTGTACGTACAGTTCGATCGACTTACCGATTACCTTATTCTAATCCGCTTTACAGCTATGATTTCGAATGCAACTTAACAGCACGTGAATGGGGTGAGTGGGAGATGGTGGTAATGGTGGTGCTAAAAGCAATCTTTCTACGTACACCAGCCAGACCCTTTTCTCGACCGACTTACTAGCCTGCGGTGCACGGTGCCGCAGAGGGAAGGGGAGGGGGCCATAATGGGCGTGCTAAGTAGAGGGTGATTTGCACTGCACAAACGTCCGGTTTCTTTTCATGGGAAACTGATTGCATTTCGCACAAGGTTCGCACCGCACCTGGAGAATTTCTGTGCCAGCTTCGTCACCACTTCGCAAGAAATGGGAGATTAAACCCTCGTGCCGGTGAGGAAAAGGATTTTTCGCCTGTCCTGGCACTCCGTCGAACTTTAAATAATTTGATCCACTTTTTTCACACCTGCTTAAGCTATTGATACAAAAAAGTAAGTATTGGAATGCATTTCGATCAGCAATGAATGAAATGAAAATAAATTACATCCTTCATAATCGTTAGCGAATATCTTGCTAGTGAGTCGAACTTTGGAAATATTTATAAAAAAGGTTTCAGACTGTTGTTAAAGTACATCGTCTCACTTACATACAAGGTGCTACAACTGCTTCACGGTTTTGGCCTATTGCAGAAGTCCTGGATGGCGGAAGTATCGGTCCAAGCCATAGCAAGTCCTCCTCTGTCAATGAGGACTTGCTCAAAAGACTGTACAGGCTGATTAGTACAGTGTCATGCCCAAAACCAGCTCTCCAGTTGATGATGCTATCACTGTACAGCTCGTAGAGTTTGTAATTTCTTATGACCTAGACGGGCTTCTAAGATCACGCTGGCCAAGGAATAGCTTACACTTATTGATACCACGTAATTGTATAGACAAACCTCACTATGGAGAAAGGCCCAAATGGGATTTCAACCTTGCCTGTGTGACGTCCGGCGTCGCTGGCGCCTCTACCCATGGACTGCTCTAGAGCTCGCCCTGGAGAAGAGGAATCAGACGAATGAGCCTGGTATGAACAGAGTGTATATCTCAGAGGCTTAGGCTCTTCAGTCACGTCAGATATTTTGTGTGGAGAGGTTCACCATCCGTGGCCGGCCGGATCCATGCGCGTATATCAAGACTTATGTTGTGTAAGAAGCTGACTTAGACAAAATATCGATCGTTAATTTCCAAAAGGAGGTTTTGTGTAACTTGTCAAATAAACTGGAAAGCCTATAGTAAATAGATGTTCTTCAAACAAATTATGTGGCTCAGCTTATAGTCTATGGATTGATTTATGAAAGATCATCCTTCGAGTCTCTTATGGCCCTCTCTAGCGCAGGATGCAGAGAAGAAACTTGTCGCTCTGGCACAGGTCCGTGATGGTAGCGAAGGGTCCACCTTGACTTGACGTGCAGTGTTGCTCGACTAGTCATTCTTACATGCCTGGAAAGTTTGAACTGCCATGTTCTCCAACATTCTACCAGGGAGAAGATCCAAGTACGAAAGTAAGAAGAAAGGTCAACAATATATCTTCTTACTTAAAAAATTCATATTATTTTCATTCAATGAACAAGATAACATAAAATGAAATAGGAAATTTAGAAAAGTCTCCGATTCAATCAGCTCAACAGACCATAAAAATACTCTCGTCCAATCAGAAGGGAAAAAGTTATCGTCAATAAGGTTTAGTACGCAAACTTACAGCCCAAAATGCAAACAAACGGGTGGCAAGTCAAATTCTTGCCACCTTTAAAGCATCACTCAACCGGAATCAAAAAAACGATGTAAAATGATTTTCACGATTATGGTTGGCTTCATTACGAAAATGAAAATGCCTAAACGCCAGCCTACCTACGCATTACGACTAGACGACTAGCGGTTTTCCTTTTGTCTCAACAGCACACTCCAAAACACACGCAAACTTTCCCATCAACATTAGTCGAAACATTTGCTTTAATGCTGATAATCCGAAAATCATCCTCTGTCTCTGTGCGTCTTTCATTTGACAATTTCCGCCCGGTGTCTGATTAATCCCTTTTTAATTACCTTTCTACCGTACAACGCCCGGTACATCTTTACAAAACGTTCCGCTATGTTTTGTCTCGAGCTTGTTAGCATTTACAATTTAAATTAATTGAACCGATCATTACTCAACCGGCCCGACGGTCGGCATCTTTCCGCTTTCTTTCGCTTTGATCCGCACGGAAGCGGGGCAAGTTTTTGGTCTTAGCGCAATTTTAAAAAAATATATTCCGAAATTATGATAAGCTTTGCTTACCTCTCTGTCAAGTTGCTCGTATTGTTTGTCTTTGGAATTAAGTCAAACTATTTTAATTACTTTTAAACCACCCTTATCTATCCCGTTCTGTTGTTGTTGTTTGTTTGCATAGTTTCAGGCGCTTAGTAGCGTCCGGAGCAAGTCGAGCTGCAAAACGCAAAACGTTAATTAGTATCATTAGTAGCTAGTATTTCAGGTTCAGGTCAGCAGGAAATGAACCTGTCATTAGAGGGCGGAACCAGTTCACAAGGCAAGATGGATGGGTAAACGTGATGGGTCGACAATTGCTAACTCGGGTTTTCCCCGGTTTGCCGCACGCGATGCTGCTGACTGAGCGGATTTAATCGATACAAAGTAACTTCTTTAGCTGAAGTTGCGGGAAACTGTAGTTGGGAAATAAATTATCTTTCTGTCTGCTTCTCACTATCTGCAGTATTCGATTCCTGCGAACTATTCCATTCCGTTTCGGGTTCTGTATCGAAAACATCAATCGTGCGCTTGAACGGTATTTTAAGCAAGTTAAATTAGTATGTTTATGTCAACGGGACGAAGTTTTGCCAATGGAAGACTAACCTCAAAAGAAGCTCCAATAACAAAAAAAAACACACACATCAGATTCGAATCGTGCCTCATCTTTTCCCTCTTTCCATCGGTATTCGGTGTAAACTTGCCATCTCTACCTACTCACATTTGTTGCCACACACTTCCACGTCGCCAAGGTCAATCCCGATATGTGGACAGGCGCTCGGGGAGCGAAAACTTTTTCGAACGCTTCCCAAACACTGATACGAGTCATACGAGACGATATATCTATAAAATGGATAACATTTTCCCAACGCGCAAAGCTGAGTGAACGATTGAATCCCGGAAGCAGATCGTCAAGGAATCCAATTACGAACGATCCATCCGAAACACATCAAAAAGTTTGATGTCACTGCGCGCTTGTTTTCGTATCGTGCTGTTCCCGTGAAGCTGATGCATATGCACCTCATTACATACAACTTTATCGACTAGCAGATGGACTGTTTACTTTCCTGTCGATCTTTTGGCCAAGGTTTTGATGACTACAACATTTTAAACGGAAATGAGCTGAGCTGCTTTGCTTTATGGAGCGTTTCTGTTGAGAGATCTTTCATTTTTAGCACCAAATCACAAGAAATGAAATAAATTCATACTGAAGACATGCACGAGGTTCATGTTGCGTTTGAAATGATTCATGGAAGCATTCTTTCATACTATTGGGCGGAATTTGTGGTTCCAAGTAAGTACTGATTGTCACATTTGCAAGCCAACGATTTGTTCTATGAATTTTAATCAATTTTTTATTCAAGCATTCTCACCGCCATTTTAACACTTTTCTCTTCAAAATTCTTGAATAATTTGTAAATATGTTCCTACCAATTTGTTTACAAGATAATGTTGAACATTCATACGTAAATATAAGCTTGTTGTAGATCGATTAACTGGTTGATTGTCCTGAAGTAAAAATCACAAAGAAAAATTAAGTGTACTTGGGATCTAGGAGTGGCCCAGAGGAGAAAATGAAAAGTCGTCTTATCTCCCAACGGAAATAATCTCGCATGACGAAAATTTATACGCATACAATTCCTACTTACTAATACAAACAGATCAAAGGCAAACTTCTCGCCTAAAATTATACCATTGAAATAGCAAAAAAAAATGCTGAATAACTACGCAATAGCAAGTGTTTCAATTACTCGTTCAATCTATCTTTGCCCTAATCCTCAAGTGACTCTTCCGGAAATGAAACGATTCGAAACCTCATTCGCTTCCATCTACAGATCACATTTACACCTCTGAAACAGAGCCGCTGTTGATATGTTCTACCGATAGGGCTTTTTAGGTAGCTACAAACAACCAGAAAAAAGGTACCAAATTCCCAGTATCAACCCTACGAACATCATACACACTTGCTACTAATTAGGCAAAGACTCACATTCGTTATAGCCTTCGGGCCACTCGGATAAGTTGATAAGCCATTTGGTCGTGCCTGCTGCTGCCGCTGCTGCTGCTGAAAAATCAGATCTCAAACTGGCAACGTACAGCAAAACGATTCGTTCGATTGAATCGTTCGTCCAGTTTGCCGTAAGGGATCATTTGACATTGCTACGGTTCGTACCGGGGAAACTTACTGCATGCCTGGTCCCTTGCTACAGCACCAGACGCCGTTTCACTTGTCAATGTACTACAAGTAAATGATTTATTGCACCGATCAGCGCTTCTTGTTGTGTGGCACCGTCCGGCCGGAAGATGATCTCGGTGCTCTCATTTCTACCCGCTCTACGAAGTCCTCCAACAACGGGTGGAACCCGGACGTTCACCGGGGGTTTTGAAAAAGTAATCAAAGTGAAGTTGTAACTGTCATGAAAATCTAATCACAACATACGCTTCACAACTTCACAACGGATCGATCGTTCGTTGCTTGGGTTACACTGGAACGGGTTACAATTAGAAGCTAGAACAAGGTATTGTCTCGGGGCCCTCTTTTCGGTTCTAATGGTATCCGTTTCGCTAGTATTGAATGTTTCGTACTTGTTACGGTATGCAAGAGGCGCACGTATCGGAATCGGAATGATAAATGAAGTTGAGAGTAAGTAATTATTCAAATATAGCATTGCTCGGTCGGGCCAATCTTGCTCTGCGCCCCACACACCAACAAACAGAACGTTTCCTCTGCAATGAAAATTTTCATTCAAGCATTTATCAAATTGATCCTAGCATAGAGACAAAACAAAAACGGACTACACGAAAGGTCACTCCAACAATTAAACCCACGCAGTGCTCGATGAATAGAACAATAACTGATGAAATCGCCGCGTTTTTTTTTTCTCAATCGCCCAAAAAACGGCAAAAAGGGAAAATTTTGGAGGAAGGAACGAATCCATACCGAAAACACAAACAATGCCATCCATGCGGTGGAAGTTGTTTTAAGGGTGCATCCTTCTTTTTGTGCCGCCCTGGTGCGTACCAGCACTACCCAGTACGACTCCATTTTTACGGTTCGGTATGATGAACCATATACCTGCAGCAACTATAGTACGTATTGATTTCGCTCGTTTGCTTTTTGTTCGCTTCGATAAAGCAAATTTATAATCTGCTGCTCGTACCAAACGCACGCTTAAAAGGATCGTTTTACAGTTTTTTTCTTTCTTTTTTGCTTTTGGAAAATACGTAAAAGCCACAAAAAGCGAAACGCTGGCTCAATCAAGCGCGAGCAAGTAATGCTGCACGCAACCAGTATCGTGGATGAACCGTCACACGTGAAACCAATCCGAAATTGGCTTTTCCATAACGAATATACTTACATTTCCGTGCCGACTTAGTACCTTTTGGAGGTGGTGATGCTGTTGGTGGGTAGGCCGTGGAGTTGATTATGTCACCACAGACCTCAATTCCCCCGGTTGATTTTCTTCTCCCATGATGCCACCTCGACACACACCCACACACACACACGCACACGGTGTCGGCTGCCGGAGTTAATTGACTCCATCATCTCACGTTCTGCATACGTAATCGCAAAGCACGCGTAAACTGCTTGTGAATTATTATTCCACGCATTCTTACACCACCCGGAGCGGCCGTGCGAATGTGTCTGTAAGCCGCCTACTTGGACGCTCCGTTTCCGAAATTTCGCATATGCTTGCACCGGAGGTACTGCTGTTGCATTACCAATTTTTTTGTTGTTGCTGTAGTTTTCTCGTTTGTTTCGATCGTTCTCTGGGGAAATTGAAGTTTATGACGAATATGGAACACAAATAAAATCAATCAAACACGTGGGTGGAATAGGTGGATGTGCAAGGAATCAATTTACTGTGTATCGGATCAACACTCTACGTTCGAGAAGCGGGCAGTATTGTAATGTAAACGGAATTTGAAATGTTTCTTTTACTGCTGTGGGAGGAAAAAAATTTGTGTGGTTTTTGATTATTTAAAGAATAATAAATTTAAGGTGATTTTTTCTTTTCAATTCAAGCCTTCCTAACGTAAATCCTTTCAACAGCACGATATTGTCATTGCATATCTTAAGGCGATTTAATAATTTTTTCTTGCATATCTTTAGGCGATTTCATTATATTTTTCCTACACGACTCCTGGTCTATAGTAAATGACCCAAAAAGCGCTTTGTGGATGAGATAATCTAACGTTTGCCCTAGAAAATAATGAAAATAATAATACTAACAATTCTTTAGTTTGTAGACACTCACGGCAACATCGACTAAGGAATTCCATCCGGACCGTCAACTCTTATGTAAGACTGACTTCGGGCAAAATTAGGCAAAGAAGTCTGAAATGGCCGGCGGAGAGCTCACGACGTTATATGCTAAAGAAGGAGATATTTAGATCATTGACAAGGGTACGGTATCAATCCCAACGGCAAGACAGACTATCACCTGCAACCATGGGTGCTGTAAGTTAAGGATGTTTCTAACGATAAGCCAAGACCTTTAGAGGCTGTGAGAAGAGGGCTATGCCTACATGACTCTAGATTTGGGTTCTTAGTGTAGTCTGAAGGTTGCTGATTCTCCGTAGATTTCTTAGTAAAGTGCGTCTGATGAGTAGGTCTCTCGAGAGTCCTAGACTTAGACAGTCAATATGGAAACTTAGGAAAGTATCAAAATTATTCACATATGAAATACCAACACTTGAATGTACGGTACATGAAGCCAGTTAGTATTAGTCTGTCGTATGCTATGGATTTTTCAATCCAAACCACAACTTTGCTCACTTTGAATTCACTCAATTGCATACACTCAGGCGCTTAAGATCTTTAAGTACGTTTAAGAGCGTTTTTACATTCACGATCAAGATGTTTCTTTACACGGCTATTAAACCACACCCAACAAACCACACGAAATGCATTTAGTTATACAATTCGTACAAAAATACCACATTATTAAACCATCCTTTAGTATTTTTGTTATGTATTTTTTACATACAAATAAACGTTTCTCTTTTTTCGTCCAATAGAGCCACCCAATATTGTCAATGTTTGTCACTTTAATTAAAATATCCTCTCTACATCGACACACAGCCATTTCGTTTTTCGTGATGGTGTCGCAACAAAACAACCACTTCGCGCTGTAACACAGACCATTACTTAGCGTGACTTGTATTCTTCGCTTGAACGAATTCGACTTAATCTCGACTACGACTCGAGCGTGCCCACAATCTACCATTCATGTTCGAGCGACCGAAAACCGTACACAACGACAACAATACAAAACTGTTCTCGCATCCTGCCTTTTTTTCCGTGTAATTATTTGAAACTCTATTCATTCCCATTCATTGGCTGAGCGTGAAAGTTCCGTGAAAAGCGTCTGTCGCCGATCAAAACTTTCGGCTTTATTCAGTACACACATCGGATTGTGGTGGCAGGGTGTGGAAAATGGTGCGCGAGGGTGAGAAAACGGCCAGTAGCCAAACACTAATAAATGGACAGTGAATCTGGTAGAATTTGTCCAGTGGAGTGTGTAATTGAATTTAATTGAAAACGATTGTTAAAAGCATCCTGATCCGGGGTTCTGTTCGGGTGAAAGAAGCGGGAAAAAAATCATTCCCACAACAAACGTACACATAATAGGCGCGATGGTATGAAGAAGTTTGCGCCGAACACTGCTAGAACGATGTGGCTGACCCGAAATCGGTGGCTCAGATTCGCTCACCCCAATCCGGGTGCTTCATCCCAAATACGCTAATTGACTGTGGGCTAGCGGAGGACGAGTTCAATTCTTCGCTCCGGTGGTCCAGTCAGTCGGCACATCAAAAAGCTAGCAGATTTTTTGGGGCTAGGAAATGGCAAAAATTAATACCCTTTGGTTTGTATGGCATTCACCCCAGCCAAATAAATGTGGCTGTATGAGCGTAAAGTCAATTTCCGCACTATTCACTCACGATCCCGGTATGTGGTAAACTTTGTTCCAACGGTTCGTCTTTTAATGAAACGCAAATAGCACAGCAACAGGTGTAGCCGAAAGTCCTGTGGGTTTGTTTTTTCAATGTGTTTGTGTGTATGTGTGTATGTACGTGTGTCCCTACCGCCCTGTTAACGCCGTTAACGAAGGCGAACCTGTTGTCTTGAACACTTAGTGTACGTGTGTGATACTACTACTTGTTAGACGTGTTGCTATCAGTCTGTCGAACCGAGTTGCTCCGGCACATCAAATGTCACTAGGAACAGCCCGGCTCGATGTCAGTGCCGGCTGATTTTCTGCTCCGTCGGTCCGCCCTGCAGTCCTCCCGCAGTTTCCCAATTGCGCCCGTGTACCCTTCCAACGCTGACAAGGGTAAGATGAACATAATTAATTACATCTGGTGGCTTTTGTGTGGAGTACCCACCGCAAGAGAGACACCTCGTGTGGCGTGAGTCTTGATGGTAGCGTCTTGGCATCGCTTCTAGGTACGGCAGCACACACAAACCCTCCCCCAATCAGGGAGGAGTTTGACTGGGCATGGGGAATTGGAACTGCATTATCAATTAAATTGCAATTACTCGAGGCCAAACATCAGTCGATTCCTGACGTACAACGTTTACAGTTGGGGGCATCATTTGTCATGAACTAAAACCCTCCTATCGACCTACCTTCCCACAACCTTCGGTATGTTTTTGCCTTGTTCCAATGAATTGTTGCGTGTGATAAGGGACACAACGCCGGACCCACACACACACACACACACACATGGGAACCTTTTGAACGGATTCGGAACAGATTCGGCGATGACAGGCTTACAACGCAAGGTTCCGTCAGAATCAAAATGGCACCGTGATGTCTTTCAATTAGTCACAGATCGGCACCTACGTAACCCGCAATGGTTGCAAATGTTATGCTTAATAGCTTTACAAATATCCGGCGATCTCTCACAATTGCTGTCCAACATTCCCGAACCATCCACCAGGACTACATTCTGCTCTAATTCTTCGCCGGGGAGACAAAATTCCCGGAAGACCTTCACAAAACCACTAGATGCGATGGCAAGTGCAAAAGGCAACGACAGCTTACATTGGTTACATTGTACGCTCGTTCTTCTTTTCATATCCGGCCGGCAAGCAAGGCTTCTCCGGGCATCTCCGGGTAGCGCTCGCAAAGTTTGCAACTAATTTATGCGAACGTTCCGCGCGTTCGTGTCGTACGCCGTGCGAGTCTTCGGAGCCGTGTCTCCTGCCGCTCAACCATGTCCTCGCGCAAGGAAGTTATACTGCAAAAACGGCGGCGGCGAATAACGACGAGTAGCAGAATGAAATTGTGTCACTCGTGCGCATTACAAAACCTTCCAGCGTGGTAGTTCTCGAGCGCCACTTACGGCGTGCGGGCTTCTTTCAAGTGGCACATAGTGGCGTCATTGTACGCCGACATGCCATCAGTCGATTGCGAATAGGATATCTATTCTATAAGCTGCTAGTAGTGAAGATGTAATGAGGAGACATCAGAGACATGAGAATGATTAAAATTTGGCATACAAAGAAGGGAACAGACAAATGAAGAGAAAAAAGGCACGACCCTCTCAAGTTCCGGAAAACATTTCATTCATTACAGTGCTTAATTCATTCAGCAATGCATTGTAATGAAATCATTTCTCTATCATGCACCGGCAACGCTCACCGAACGTGGATACAATTGTTGACATAGCTGAAAGTTGTGGTACACTTTCTATTATCATCCCTATTAACTGGGCTGAGCTAGCGATAGCAAAAACCCATGTCGACCATACTACTACCACATCGACAGCCGCTACAAGAGCTTGTTTGTTCTACCGAACTTTTCCACGCATTATCACCGTCACACCACGCACCACGCGACCCTGCCGTCTCCATAGTAGCTACCGATGCTTACGGGAATTCAGAAAGATGGATGGCTACCTATCAAATAACTTATCCCACCGTACAAGGCCTGATACAAGTAGCAGTCATTTGTATTCCTCCGCCGTATTGGTTATGTTGCTGTTTTGTTTACTCCCGGAAACAGAACGGGTGCTCCGCATCAGTCAGCCACGAGACTCGGTCAACAACTGTTTCGAGAAGCTGACGGAAAGGCTTGCTCCAGAAAAGGCAGAGCCTTAGCTTTTGATGATAGTGACTAATATTGGCAACCCCTGTTTGACATGATCAGGGCTTATCCAGTTGTATGCACACAGTTTAGGGAAGGATGGGCACACCATCTTACGGCATCCTGCCGTTAGTAGTATGCTGACTGCTCTCTACACGCACTTGGATAATCTCGCATTCGCATCATCCACGCCGGTGTATGTTGCTTGTCAAGTTGTTATCTTTAAGGGCTGGATTTAGTGATTTAACGCGTCACGTGTTGTGTGATGAAAAACTTTTAATTCATAGTTAATCCGAATCTTGGAGGTTTTTGTGATGCAGGTGTTAATGAAATGTATTACAATACGATACATTCTGGAGATTTCGTTTTTGCGGGATTTGTATCTTCACAAACTTGATATGAGAGATTGGAGAATTTCATGGAACTTAAGGTAAATATGACTTCTAAGCAGTCGAAGCATAGCTTCTCAAAGATGAATATTAAGCTAGAAGGTTCTTTTTGAAAAATATGTTGAGAAAAATTCGGTGTACATTGTGTACCCGTAATCAGTATCTAGCCAATGAAACTGCTTAAATGTTGGCCAAGAACTAGGCCAAGAAGTGATGTCTCTAGGTGAAATGTTATTTCGGGTCATTCTGAATTCCAAACACTTTGTGACTTTCTTCAAACATAAAATCCTTCTGGAAAGTTGTACTTTTTTCAGATATATTTAAAAAAGTTTTCGAAAAACAGTCTTTTTAAACATTTCTCACGCAGCGCCATCTATCTTTCAGAATAATAACCTATGCGACATAGAACCATGGATGGCATGTCATACAGCTGTCCAACCTTTTCCAACGAGGCTTCTCCAACTGTCAAACAAAACCAAACAACGCGCGTTCCATATTCGCGGTGCTTTTGTGCAAATTTTCCTCACTTTCCCATCAGAAAACTACAGAAATCTTTGTAGAAAATGTCGAAAGCACATCCGCCAGAGTTGAAAAAGTAATTGCAACATCGGTGTCATTCGTTGAAAGCTGAAATTGTAACTGTTTTATCTTGTTTTGCCAGGTACATGGACAAGCGGCTTTCGCTGAAGCTCAATGGAGGACGAGTTGTTTCCGGCATCCTGCGTGGTTTCGATCCTTTCATGAACGTTGTGGTAGATGAATCGATCGAGGAGTGTAAGGATGGCACTCGCAACAACATCGGAATGGTGGTAAGTAGACAAGCGGAGTAATAATTGGTGCAGAAGTTTATAACAAGCGTATTTGATGTGGTGTTCATGTTGCAGGTCATTCGGGGCAACAGTATCATCATGGTAGAGGCATTAGAAAGGATATAGTTAGGTGCTGGGATATAACCGTCGAATAAAATTCTTCACTCACAAAACACTTTATTGTTAGTTTTCGTTTCGCGATGAACTACTTTTAGCATCATTCTCCGGCCTATCTTCCGTATGTTTGTCGGACGCGGGGAAAAACTTTGTAACTCCCCGCTTGCGGCATTTCACATTCAAATCATGCACTATTTTCAGGTGAGAATTCAACTGATGAGCGTGAATAAACTTTTCCGTACACATATCGCACTGGAACCGTTCACCGGTATGGCGCCGCTCGTGTGTAATCATGTCGTACTTCTGGCGAAACCGTTTCGGACAGTGTGAACACTGGAACGGCTTTTCATCGGTGTGAGTCATCATGTGTGTTTTTAACGCATTTAGCCGATAGAAACTTTGTCCGCACGTTTTGCACACGTGATTCTTCGTGCCGGTATGATAATCTTCATGATATTTCAATTCCGTTTTCCGCGCGAAACCTGCAATTGAAAGCAAACCAATGAAACTCGCGCATACCACTCACAATTTCATCAACAAAAGCACCTACTTTCATCACAATATTTACACTTGTACACCTTGTCCGACGTATGATACCGTATGTGAAGTGAGAGCCGTTTCTTACTATCGAACAGCTTCGAACAGTGAAAACACTCGAACGTTTCGACATTCGATCCAGCATTCGCATGCTTTTCCAGATGTATCTCATACCGCAACAGTTCGGCAAAGGTTTTACCACAAATGTGGCACACAAACTTCTTCTCACTTCGGCGCTTCGCGAGATGCGCATTCAATTTTTGTTCAGTTTCGAAGAACGTGTTACAATAGCTGCAAACGTGGAAGTGCGCTTCAACGTACTGCTTGTGCCTTACGCTCATGTGCACCTTCAACGCATCCATTCGTTTAAAGCGCTGATCACACTGTGGGCATTTGTAATGCCGTTCCTGGGAGTGATTTTTCTCGTGCGCCCGAAGGTTGTCTGACCGTGAAAAGACTTTTGGACACTGAGTGCAGCGGAAGGATTTTGTGCGGTTGTGAAGCTTTAAGTGGCGCCTTAGGTGAGCCATTTTGCTTAGAATTTGGCCACAAATTGGACACTTGTTTTCGGTCACTTCGGCAGCCTCGGCATCGTCGATAATTGTTGACTTCGTGTCGCTTTTAGGGCTATCGTTACAAAGTAAATATTCTTCCTTTTCATCGAATTCCGGGGGAATGATGTCTTTTTCAGCAACCGAAATATTGGTATGTTGCTCAGTGTTTTGTTCTTCGTTCGACGGTACTGTTTCTTCCGTTTCCAAAAGGTATTCCTCCAGATATTCTTCAACACCGTCGTATTCTATGAAGTCGTTACTTGTTTCCCTGCAAATGATACTCAAGTTACCAAAGAAATCCATCAAATTATGTGCTAGTGACTTACGCTAAAAGAAGGCTTTCATCATGAGCGAGATGCTTAGCTTCCGGATGAGCTGGCGCAGATTCTGTGCTCTGTTTTCGTTGGCTGAGAAGGATATTGTTAGAATCGTCACACATCAACCGGAACTCGTAAGCAATTCGTAGCTTATCGGCACACGTGTAGCATAGTTTGTCAGGATACTCATCGGTAGGTTTCAACTGCAAGTAGACATTTCCGACACCTTATCAACAACATCCATTGGCGGACAGAGTTTGTTTACACTTACCTCAATTGGGCTAATTTGGTCCCACCGTGAAAAGACCGTCGGACACTGAGTGCAGCGGAAGGATTTTGTGCGGTTGTGAAGCTTTAAGTGGCGCCTTAGGTGAGCCATTTTGCTTAGAATTTTGCCACAAATTGGACACTTGATTTCGGTCACTTCGGCAGCCTCGGCATCGGCGATAATTGTTGGCTTCGTGTCGCTTTTAGGGTTATCGCCAGAGAGTAAATATTCTTCCTTTTCATCGAATTCCGGGGGAATGATGTCTTTTTCAGCAACCGAAATATTGGTATGTTGCTCAGTGTTTTGTTCTTCGTTCGACGGTACTATTTCTGCCGTTTCCAAAAGGTATTCCTCCAGATATTCTTCAACACCGTCGTATTCTATGAAATCGATGCGTGTTTTCCTGCAAATGATACCCAAGTTACCATAGAATCACATCAAACTACGTGCTGGTGACTTACGCTAAAAGAAGGCTTTCATCATGAACGAGATGTTCAGCTTCCGGATGAGCTGGCGCAAGTTCTTTGCTATGTTTTCGATGGCTGAGAAGAATATTGTTAGAATCGTCACACATCATCCGGAACTCGTAAGCAATTCGTAGCTTATCGGCACACGTATAGCACAGTTTGTTAGGATACTCATCGGTCGGTTTCAACTGTAAGTAGACATTTCCGACAACGTATCAACAATATCCTTTGGCGGACAGAGTTTGTTTACATGTACCTCAATATGGCTGATTTTGTTGATCATTTCCACAAGCAAAACATTGTACTTTAGATCTCTATGATACACCGATATTGTGCTGTGCGTTACATTCAAACATGTACAGCAAATAACACGAAAATCCAAAATATTTTCCATTTTATCGTCCTTTTTTCTGCAAACTGCAAACTGTACTGCACTGTACGAGGAGAAAATCAAAACAATAACAAACGCTGACAGCTGTCAGTTGACATTCAGTCAGTTGTTGAACAGTTAAATTGATCGTTACCAAGATTGAGGCAAATAATGTTGCAGCTAATTTTTAGTAAAAAGTCCCATGCGTTTCGAAAAAGCAATTTAAGATTTGAACAAACATATTGTTTTTGTTTTATTTTCCTCAATCAACGAGCAATCGCTACACAACACACTACGATATCTCCTCACTAAGTGAACTAATGCCGCTAATGCTTCGGGACATTGTGGCAGACCCGACTGGCGTTTTACCTTCCAGCTTGTAGAACTCGACCACCTTGGCCGGCGGTTTGCTCGACATCAGCTCTGATATCTGCGTAATGAACCACTTGCCCAGCTTGATCACGGCTACATGGGCCGCAAACTGTAGCATCATCGCACCGAAACCCTTGTACAGCCCGCTAACACCCTCGGTCGCCACCGTTTGCCGATAGCAATCGACCACACCTTCGTAGCTGGTAAGGATCGGTACGACCGAGTAACCCGAATCCAGATTATCGATGATTGTGCGTGTGCCCTGCAGCTGGATCCGATGTAGGATCGTTTCGAATGGGTAGAAAATCATCTCGGTAACCATAAGCGAGATCATTGTGGAGTACACCTCGATCACTTGGCTTTGGGCGGCGAAATCCCTTGTGCGGGCACCACGTCGTTCCTCGTAAAATGTTACCCGTCTGCACATGATTCTCGTTGATATTCCACGCACAAACAACCTGCAAAGACCGTTTGTATATGAGCATGAAGCAAGAAACGGTGGGTGAAGTGGTAGTCACTTACTGACAAACATATTTCGATAGTCCGAGTGATATGCTCGGTCCTACCAAAGCCCACACCGGCAACATTCGCCCTTTCTGCGGTACACTCCAGGATAGCAGCCGACTAGCACCTTCACGGAACACATCGAATATACCCGGCTTTTCACTGGCAATATCGCTCTGGACGGTTTCGACGAGCGAGGCCGAATAAAACGGTACAACCGCCGCTATGCTTATGCTGTGGAGCGAGGATAAATACACCAAAGTAGAGTGTTAGTTTCGTGCTAGTGGCCGTTCTTAACCGACAGCTTACCATTTCAGCAGCAAATGTTGTCCGAATTGCTTAACGGTAGTCTTAGCATTAATTTCCCTGAAAAAGAGAAAGGAAATCAGATACATTAGGCAATACCAGATTCTGCGGGGACTCGTTCCCTCTCGCAAATGACTTACTTTGGCCAGGGCGTAAACTTTGATATCACATCCTCCACAGCCAGTGTCATGCCACGAACCAGCAGCACACTTCCGATGCCTTTCCACAGCGTCGTCACGCCCTGCCGCTGGTGCAGATGCACAATCACCGGGAGCAGAGTGATCGGAACGACGTGGTACCGTTTGGCGGCATGATGCACCTGACACTGACGCCGCAGCACCAAAAACGGATGGCATAACAGATTTTCCGTTATCAAGCTGATGAGGTTAACGCTTGCACCGAGGTATTTTCGCAACGATATTTCTACATGAGAACGAAGTGGACAAAAGAGGGTGATGAAACAGTACCGACATGTAAACAAACGCACATTTCTCCACTCACCATCTTCCGGACTTTCGTACAGCGGTTGTACGTTCTTGTGCTTTTGCAGTGGAAGCGTAAGATCGCGCTCCGAGTTGATAAACTGATACTGCCCATCGTCCAGCGTGTGTTTGTAAGCGGACAGGAATCGCGCATTATCTAACTCGTCCTCATCTTCCAGGTACCTACGGGTGGAGGGATTTACACAAACAGTACAACATTAAACACTGGTATTGAAAGACAACCGGTCTAGTTCGTTCCCGTACCGCTCGTAATCCTCTAGGCTGGCCATTTGATGGTTGTACATAGACTACATTTATAAGCGAACCGATATCTTTAGCTGTTTTGCAAAATTTTGCACTTGCTCAATATTTCGTTAAAAAAAACTAACATCGGAACGTGCCAAACGGAGGCTGCATCATTGTCAGTTTTGCTTCATATCATCTGACACTTTACTGTGACAGTTGGGAACATCAACGTGTTCAAAAAGGCAAACAACTTCATAATTGCGCGTAGAATTATGTGGGTTTACTTTATTATGGCACTGTTTATACTAAAAGCTTCAACAAAAAATCAAATTAATTAAGTGCATGATATAAAATGTGATGATTACGTATCTATCCTTAACACGTTTTTTATCCACCGACCTTATTTTTTCCAAATCGTAGAAATGTCATCAAAAAACCGCCCAGTGAAAATGCTACACGAATAAGAGAGCAACTTCATATTTCAAACTGCAGAGTAGCGGGAAAACTGTTCCGGCTGGATTCGTTTGATCAATTATTTTATGTAGCGTTTAAAAAGATTGTTGAATAAAGCAAACAACTATGCTAAACATAAATAATGTAAAATGTAAATCTTTACAAAATTCTGCAACAGACACAAATTTGGCTTCTCAAATTCTATGAACGTCTGAAGCTATGCAATATGTGGACTGTGTGTTCGCAGTATCCAGAAGGAAACGAAATTGATTATTTCTGTAAACGCCTGGAGAATGCCTTCCCTGGTTAAATTTGTTCTTCACTGTACGTCAAGCACCTGAATATATTTAAATTTAAAACCCAACTCTTTCCTCCAACACTGTTTGTGTGGTCAAAGATTACAATTTTTTTTGTATTTTTGTATTTTTGTTAAATTGTACTAGCTACTTTACAAACGATAAAATCAGTAAAAAAAAATTGTAGAAATCTACAAAAACAACGTTTTGTGTCTATTTTTAGGCACAACTCGCATGATTCCACGCTCAATGATGTTAGTAATTGTTGAATTAATTAAACATAAAGTGCAACATACATAAATTACCATAAGACACATCAAAACTCACCGAACTGCCAATCTTTTCCAACCGAAATTCAATTATGAAATACCACTCAACAAACATTTCCTCGCACATTACACACCATTTCCATAAAGCGACAGCACGCGTAGTAAAACCCGGATACGACGAGTAACACTACCTGTACTTCCGGCACATAACAACACATAATACAACCAAGTGGTCATTTTCCGTTTTCTCATTCTGGTGGCATTTTTTTATGGGCCAAGATAATCGCGCCATGAAGAATTGTATGCGTTTTCTCTTTTTTTTCTCTTTTAAGTAATCTGCTCACACATGCTTAAGTGCTTGCGTGTGTGTGTGAACAGCAAAATGGCTTACCTTATCAATTTACTTTAACGAATTTCGGCCTCATCACCGTTAGGAGGAATAGTCACGTACGGACAGTTATAAAAAAAACCGTCACTTTGGTACGTTGACACTTGTGTCCTCTCGCCGGACACGAGCCTATCCTAAAAGGGAACCTGGAGGATGGAAGAAAAAGGGGTAAAAGGAATGTTTATATACCCCCGGTATTACAGTTCCATATTATTTTATTGCCACGGGTAATACTGCACGTTTACGGGATGGGTCGTTTTGGGTCGTTTTTTGCGTTATTGCTGATGCGCGTCTTATTAATTTGTTCGCAAGATGTACTGCATTTCCTGGCCTGTGTTACACTTGCCCGGCGTTCTTTCACTGATTAATAATTTTCCAGGTAAGAACAGCACTGTTCTGCGAGGGAAGAAACGCATGGAGAGAGTTAATTAATGTTTATCTTTACAATGGAAGTGACGATGTGTAGAGCTTGGCTGACATAGGACGAAAAGTAATGATGACTGTTAGATTTTTTACTCTTCCTTACACAAAACGAGGTTCTGAACACGGGAGTGATTTTTAAGTTATCACAAAATCTATACAAAAGTTTGTCTCACAGAAGAGTGTATCTCAATAACAGGCACGAACGAACTTTGGGGTTAAGTATCTTTAACCCTAACCGACAAACGACCAAAAATGTTGATTAAACCCCATCTACAAAACATTCCATTCACTCCTCCTCAACGAATTCCAATTCTAAAAATTCACTCTGCATCTTGGCTCAAATTTCCAACGATTCTTCTACGTGTTTCGACTAATTATGATTCAATTAGTAGACTTATCATCATTGCCTACCTTCAGGGGCTGCTGCTACACGTGCCAAATCGGAGCGAGACTGAAGCAAGACCAACTTTTTGTCCATCGTAGCGTATCGGCTATCTTAAAAAATAACCCGAACCGAACACAATCGCTTCTTGATAATAAACAATCCAACCAGGTCGGACAGAGGACTTTTCTATCATAACATAAACTTACCCCTTACTCTCTCTCTCTCTTTCTCTCTCTCTCCCCTCCCACAATAGGACGAGTTCTATCCACGTGTTCAAAGCCCTGACCATCATTATTTACAGCCGAATGCGATCATAATTCATATCGATAATTTTTAGACTATCACCCTCCGTTTGTGTTTGTGTAGCGTTTGTGTTGTCTTCCCCAAGACAGCCACCCCAACGCTCAACCCCTTTTCTGCAAGGTAACACCCGTTACGGAAAGCAATTTGCCATTTTACCTTTTGTCGAAATCTCGAAGGATTTAGCCGTTCATACCAGTCCGCCTGGCCCGATTAAGTCCCACACCACACGCTACAGACTTCGATTCCGGATAGTCTTTTTTTTCCTTTAATTTCTATCACTACCGAGCACGGTGAGGGAAATCGTTTTGGCAACGGGTGTCCTCCGGTCCGGTCAGTCTCGGTGTCATGTGCCGGCCTACATTTTACCATCCCGATACTCTTACTCCTGTACTACCGGGGATCGGGGATTATGTATTCGATTCGATTATTATTAAAAATATTTCGCTTTATTTGTTCGCCGGCTTGGGTTGCCACCGAGTTGATGTCCCCCAATTGCAAAGGGTGGGAGATTGCGCATTCTCCGGAAAAAACACGTCGTTATGGGGGTATCTCGCTTTACAGTAACTACTGTCCAGGGTGAAACGTTCCCAGGTGACAGTGTCGTTTCAATTGAATACTATTTAACGTTTTTTTAACAAAGAAAAGGTAATTTTTGTTAAGAAAATTGCATACATTTGGGCGTTTTTTTCAAGTTTTTTTTTATGAATACGCCTAAATGTATGCATTTACAGTATTACAAAATAATAAATTCCATAATGTGATGAGACGTCCTATATTAGCCTGAAAAAATACTGCTTAGTAACGTTTAATAAGGCCTCACCATGGGTAACTTTTCTGGAGCTAATGCGGTATCAAACCAGCAACAGAAAAGCACTTCCAATGGGACGCGTTATCTGGTCTGTGGCACTGTGCCGGACACTACTTCTGCTACCGGTGACTTATTATATATATTACATCCCCATTTCGCATAACTTCACCCCCCCCCCCCCCCTCACTTCTCCCTTCTTCACCCCGCTCCCCCTGTTCACCCACCCCAGTCCATCGCACACGTACAACACATTGGAACGCACGCACAGCAAGAAGCACATGTCCTCGTACGCATATTCACAACGGTTCGAAGGATATTTAAAGGACGCGCGGACAAACCTTCGCTCGGTTCACATTTTGCCGTGCCGAGTGTACACACCCGGTCAGAATAGCGAGAACAGAAAGGGTCGCGCAAGTAAACGACGTTTTCGGACTTTCGGCCAACTCCCCCTGGTTGTCGTTCGCAAGGCGAACGGTGGCATTCTTTACCATCGGTGTTCACATTTTGCATAGCAGACACATACATACAAGCACACGCACGAAATGCAAACGAACCTGTTAGGGTGGCTGTAGCGCTGTAATAACTACATGGCTACTGGCCTTTGCCCACTCCCACTCCTGCCGCACATGCTTGGAGGGTGGTTCGGGTCGGTCTTAAGGAAGGCAGTGCTGGGCAAAGCTGGGCAATCGGATGGGTGGATGGAAATAGAAATTTACATAGTCCACGATACGAACCCAGTGCCGGACAGCAACTCACACTCTACCTCAGCTACGCACTCTCCTTTAACTCCCCCAGGCTCTATTTCCTTCTCAAGTTGTACTCAATCCTTCTCCTTCTATCGGCCAGATGAGTACAGAATACACCTGTTTCCAAGGGGACTTCTTTCTCATTCCAGCACTCTAAAATCTACCCTCCACACTCACCCAAACACCAGGAGCACCGTTTCCCATTAGGGGTGAAGATGTGGATGGCACGTACTGAAACAAAGACCACCCTAAACTGACCGTATGTGAGAGGAACGGATTTTCTCCGAATGGGCTCTGGGTGTAAGAGGTTCGTTACGCGTGACTGTATGGGAGATGAGTGATGGAATCGATTGTTTTAACGAGCTTTCCTAGGCCGCGCGACGATTTCTGTCTTTCTATTTGCATTGAAAATATAGAAGACAGAACGCATGGAAGGGAATTCTGGGGAAGGGAAGCATGCTGAAGGGTCTAGAAAGAACAGTCTAATTGGAATAAAAGTCCTTGATAGCTACGTTACTATTGTAATGGAGATGGCGAGTTTGTTTCCAGCGACAGCAATATTTTTTACACTTCCAATTTGATAATCGTTCCCCTTTTGATAGACAATATTTGTGGCCCAATAAAAACACGTTCTGAACACGCTTTGTGTTTATTTATTTTTCAGTTCAATAGCTCGATGAGCTCCTAAGTCACCCTGGAAGGAGAAAACCATATGGACGTACTAGCAAGAAACCCAGCAAGCAGCAAACACTCTAGTTCGGTAGAGGAGAAGGATGGCTCTGAAATTTAGAATTTTCCAACAATACAACAGTACATGTTCTTGAAGCCGTGTAACGGCAATAATTTTCCTTCCGTTATTTTGCTGGGGTTGTGTCGCAATTTTAAATCTTCTTATCGTCCTTCCCTCCGTTTGCTTCCGTCCTCTTATAGACTGCAACGAATGTACAACTAGCGCTCGTACAGCTCTACTTCCGACTAGGACTTTCCAATAAGAACTATGCTTCTTCCCACCTTCACGCAGTAGGTTCGTTTGCAAGGACACTACAAGTCTGGTCGTGCGTACGAAACGGAATACTTCTTTCACGTGCAGACTTCCCGTAAAACTTTTCTGTAAGTATGTTTCAGTGTTGGCGTGTTTGCGCAACACATTTACATCGTTCTGCTTGCATTTAGGCAAGGAAGACGTTGCAAGGAAGTGGCGGAGCCAAAACAAGTCCAGCAGCAACACCAACGATAGCATGCTGCTTTATATTTATTCTGAAAATCATCATTATATCTCCCTCAGTGTGTGCTTCGTTCGAGAGCGAGTTCGCTGGCAAACCAAACACACATCCTGCCCTGCTTTACGCACACACACACACACTTTAGAACCCGAAAGCCGATGCCATCGCTTCTGGACTCTCTAGGCTCGCTGGGCCGTCCAGGCTAGGCTAAAACGCCTAAATGTAGACAACAACATGTACATCAACACGCGCGACGGCGACGCTATCCACACTTTCCTCGCTTTCACTGCGACTCATTCCATTTTTCATTGCTTCCAGCATCCGTCCTCCACCTCCGCTCCCTTCCCAGGAGCCAATCAACCCTTCCCCTATCGGACATACCTTCTCTTTGTACACCGTGCAACGCACTACACACATCGGGAAAAATTTCCTTTCGAGTTTCCTGCAACTTAAACTCGGACGTTGAGATGTTTTGCTACGTATGGGTATGGGAACCCTCACACATCAAGCTTCTCCCTCTCTTCTGCTTCTCTCTCTCTCTTTCTCTCTCTCTCTGACGATCCCTATCGTTCATCGACACATACCACCCACAACAGCGGAAAAGAGGTGACGATGATGGTAAATGCTGAAGGGTGGTGGGTTGCTACGTTTGCTACAAACACTCACGGTGCTTCTTTTCTTTGGTGGCCAACGTACTGAAGCTGTGCTACTGTAAACGAGCGAATGGACCGGTCTGCGGAAGGAGGCCAGTCATTCCAACCGGGTTTTTGAGCGGAAGAGTCGGGGTGAGTATGGTATTGTTTTGCACTATAGGTTGTTGTGTAATTGCGGTAGGATACAATATGATTTGAAACATTTTTTGTGAGGTTTATGAGCATAACAGTTTGCAAGAGAAGTAAAATTTAATCTGACTTACTTTAACTTAATTTTCCTAGCTTGGGTATCACAAATCACTGAAATGGATGTGATTATTCTGCATACTTTTAGGCGCAAATCGTTTCGAGCTCTGGAACAGCGCCTAAAGCTAGACAATCTCAAAAGACAATTTCAACTGTTATTTCCAGTACACGGTTCAATATTTGTATGAAATTTAAGTGTAAAGTAAAACAATATTAGTTTCCAACAAATTCCATCACATTGACTCACTGTGCCACGCATGGAAATGGAACAGTGAAGCGAAGTAAAAGAAACGGTCAGATGAATGGCCAGCTGAGAAAGTGGGAAAGATTGTAAGCAAAGCAACAGACCATCCTTAACAACCATGCCCAGTCATAGACACATTTGGCCGGCGAGGACTAGTCATTGCGTGGTGTTTTCCACCCTGCTTTCATTCCACATTTTCCCACCGTCCCCCTCGTCTCGCCCTCCCCAACCCCTCAATAGCGCCTTTCTCTGTTCTTCTGGTGTGGCAGAACATAAATTACAAAATGTACAGGAGCAGGCCAGAACATCGGCCGAGCAGCAGCAGCAGTGTCCAGGCGACGTGACGCAACAACAGTAGCATCAGCAGCAGCAGGACAAGCGAACGGCTTTGCAGTGAAAGGGTGACACGCATAATTTACTCTCAACTCCCACCGGCCTCAAACCCCAAATCGCCGAACAAGCAGCCAGCATCCTTCGAAGCCTTTTAATGGTGTGTGAGGAGAAAGCAAAGCAGAATTTTTGAAACCAGGCCTCGACTTCGAGAGCAGGATTATTTCTGTTTGTGTGTATGTGTATGTGTGTGTATTTTACAACATGCGTATACATATTATGCGCTGTACATAGGGACCGTTGGCCACTGCGCTGCTCGGTGGTCACCGTACCGGGAGACCGGAGAAGTAAGAGGAGGTAAAAGGGGTTTTTCAAAAAGCTTAAAACCATGTGGGGGCCAGAAAGAGGCTATTTTCTTTCGACCAAGAAAGAAGCGAACCACAGGGAAGACGAGTCTGGCCGACAGGGTCATGCTCGTGTACGCCGGAGCTCTCTGATAGCACCAGGACAGTGCGTCGAGCATTACATAGGTATAGGTCGATGGAAATGTAAAGCAGTAAAATTGCGTCCGCTTTTGGGAAAAGGAGGAGGGAAGGATGCGCAGGGGGGTACAAACAGATAACGTCCGAAAGTGGTGGTGGTATGTGTGTGTGTATATGTGTGATGGGTTGGGAACCGGGCCCGGTCGTATGTGTGGTAATGTATGGGAAGAATTCACCATTGCCCACCGGTTTTTCAGGCGAGTGAAATGGGTGTTTCGGATGGGATGGGTGGTTTCGGTCTTCGCATTTTGGACACGACTTTCCTTTCGGAACCGTCCTACCCTGTTTTCCCGCGCCAATCGAGAAACATTCTAAACCGTCCAACAAGCTGAAGCCACACAGGAAGGCTGTTGTGTTTTCGTTTCATCTTTATGTAGGTTGGCAAAATGGGAATGGCAAAGACAGAGGAAGGTGGCGAGGACACGAAGCCACGCATAAAATCGAAAGTAGTTTTACTGTGGTTCGGGCACAGCATGCCTAACGGATGCGTGTGTATGTGTATGTCCTTGATGTTTGCTGTGGAAAGTGCGCTTCCAAAACGTTTTCTATTTTGTGCAGTGCTAGAAAGTAGAAGCAGAGTAGAATTGGTTCAGAGTATTTATGTTTCAAAAGGATTAAAGCTTGGAAGCAAATTTAAAGATTGCTAGAGCTAAAATTTTAGCAGTATCTTTCAATTTAATTGTTTTAAAGAATTTGAAGGTCATCTATAATGCCTCTTCCATATTGCTTCTTTCTTGCTATTTGTGGCAAGTTGCAGGAAACCTCCAATCTGTTCTGTGGGTGTGAACACATGGAATAATTAATTCTAGGATCTAAAAACTACCGTACATAAACCTAAGACTGCACACACTTCATCACGCTAGCCGCAAGCCATGCAATATTTTTGGTGTTGAAGAGAGATCTTAAGCATTAAGAGAAAATAGAATACTGGACTCTGAGCTAGTAGATTACAATACTGGAAACACTCAGCGTTAAGTTTTCCCACAACAAACGGGTAAAGTATGTTGGTAAAGATTATATTGCCTTGAAGAGCATATTCTATGTACCAAGTTGAACCATAACAAGGTATCAAATCAAGTTTATCTACTTAAGTTTATTCGTGATGAACGTGCCTTGGCAAGAGTCAAACGAGTGAAGGTGCTATGCGTGTTGCATACTTTCAGGAGCGTTAATCTATTTGCTCGATGGAGAGAAAAATCTTATAATGAATATTACGCTACTTTTACAGTGCTTTGTACTAATTAAGCTACATTATGACGTATTCAGAAATTTTTCTTTTTCATGTATCTGAATGGTTTCAAATTTAAACTACATAAATTAAAAGAATGTTAATGGCATCGTCAACTACAAGGCGTCTCCATCAAACTGGCAACGTATGCAATAAAATATATTTTTTTTTATAGTTCGTTTTATTTTAAAAATAGTAGTTTCAAATTTTTTACTCGTTGCTAGCTAACTTTGAAATAAAGTTATTAAAGTTCTCTGCTTGAAACGTTCTATTTAAATATTCTCCCAACCGGTCGAATGTAATATTGAATAGCTGTTAGGATTTTAAAAAATAACGAACGGCTGCAAACGATACATTTTACTCCTTCTCCACCTCCACTGTGACTGTGTCGGCTAGCCTCGGCACCATCCGACTGAACATATTGCCCGTGAATGTCCTGTCGTGTACGTAAATTTTCCCACATGTGCGCCACAATCGAGATGGTTCGTGGAAAACATGATGCTTTTGCACAATCTCAGTTCAAATCAGAAGACGCTTGCCTGTACGCCACGGCACAGCCCCGATGAAAGTTGCTGCCATCTTCGTGCTGAGGGAAAATGTCGTCCCGGCCGTCTATCCGACCGATTCGCTCCCTCCCTCACCGACAACCGGTAATGAATTATTTAACAGGCCAAACCAGCCTTTGCGAAACGAACCCGCGCCTGTCGTTGACATGTTGTCAACGTAAGAACATTTTATAGTTGCTTGATAAATATTCAAACACCTTTACCACCACCTGTCGTCCTCCGTTGCTCCTTACACCGTAGTTTCCTTTGTACCGTGCGAGTGCGAACCGTTCCGCTCGAAACGATTGTTAAGTGTTGCGTCGTTCGTGCGCGAATGCGTGCGCTGCGTGGGCATGGGAAAAGTGGTTTGCGTTGGTGGCGAGGCCAGGAACACTAATTACGCTCGGACGTCAATATCAATTTGGTGCTTGTCAACTGTGGCTATAATCAACCGGCGAATCGGTCAGCCAGTTGTTGACGAAAAAGGTGATTGAAGTGGCGCAAGAGATTTGTGCAGATGGAGCTGTTGAGTTTTGCCTTGACGGTGGGATTTTTTGAGTAATAACAATCAATCTGTTTGCTTGATTAAGTTATTAGGTGGCAGTGGCAGTTATTATTATTTGTAGCCGCTTGAAGGGTTAGCTGAATTTTTAATTATAAAATAATTAAAAATCCTACTTAAATTTGAGCGACATGATGAAATACATCGACACATTTCTTCAGGAAAATGAATAGAATAAATAGAAAATGTAATCTGACACGTCTCTGATTCACACAATCAGTAGCACGAACCGTTGCGCAACCAACTGCAGTCGAAATGAGCAGCCATTATGCACCATCAACTGCAGCGATAATTCGCTATGATTTAAACTTAAACAAAAGTGCTGCTGCTCTCCCCAACAAGATAAGCCAGCCTTTTGCACGCAAATACACCTTCTTTTTTACTTCAATAAAGTTTTTCCCCCCCCCCCAAGTGGGCGCTATAATTGTTGTTTAACCGGGTAATCGCTCTTCACCGTGTGCGCTCAGCCAACGAAGAGCTAGCAAATTCAGGCTACACTCGCTAGACAAACGAACAACTTTCCAAACCCACTCTGCGCGTAGGAATTTCAAACCTCAACTGGCAGCAATCGGACATCGGGCAATCGTTGCGTGTCTAGGGTTCATTTCTATTTCATCGGCAAAGCATTGCGTGACTTAGCCCATGGTTAAGCCTTTTAAACGTTGATGCCCATTAAATCACACTGCACACTGGGCCGCCGTACACATTGCTCGCACATCAAACCAACTAAACCTCATAACCGAGACAGATTTAATCCACCTCAAACCACCGGAAGGCATACGGTGCCGTACAAAGTTTCACACGATTTGTTTTGATTTCGGTGCGGTTGGGGTGTTTGGCGATACGTGAATTGTTCTTCGAATTGGAGCCGAGCTGGGCGAGGGTTCTGTGTGTTGCACGTGTGCAAACGGGAGAGCGGTATTTGCCCAGGAGCTGTTTGTAATAACGTCATGAGAGTATGGATTATATGGTATCAATCTTTTCACTTATGAAAGCTTGTTGGATCAGCTTGTTAAATGAGCTGTAAGAGACCAAGCCCGTTCCCTTTTTTTTTCTGTTGGAATTGTTATAAGTTTTCCTTTTGATTATTTACAATTTGATGTTATTTCAGCGAATTCATTACGACGTTTTGAAGAAAATATTTTTAATTAAAGGAGATTGCTTAATGTTTCATGAACATTCTAGTAATAAGAAATTTCTGTCAGGAAGACGATTTTATGTGGAACATGCAAGGACTAAAAATGTATATTGCATACATTTAGGCGCTGTAACTTTAAAGTCCAATAGACTGATGAGTGCTTGAGAAAACATTCACTGTCCCCTTTCAATATTCATCTCACCTCAACACTGGCTCCAAACTCTGCCTGACTCTTTGTGACTCTACTCGACTGACTAAATTGCTCTTTGTGTAAATATTACAACGAATAAAGCAAGCACGGTTCAATAACAATCGTGTCACAAATGTACGTTTTTATTTTCTTTTTATCCGCTTTATCCCACCCGAGCTACATGTAAGCTAGGCCTAAGCGCTGGAATTACCCATCCTTCACAAGCACATCAAAACCGCACTGTTCGATTCGGCGTGGGCAATAAATGGTAACACTTTTATGCATCAATCAGCGCCACCAAGGACATGAAAAATAAGTGTGTTCCTGATTGATCGAAGGTTATTGATATTTTTAATAGATTGTACAGCACCGTACGTCATAAGAACACACACGAAGTCACCGTAGACAAACACCTCATACGGTTACAGGCATAAATCGAAGCTGGACAATTTTTATTAAAACCCATTTCCTACAAATCGGTCCCCATACTTAATCTGCCTCACAAGAACCAATTTCCAGCTCGCATCCGTTTGTCGTGCATCGGTAACGAGTCACGATTTCTTGCTTTTTTTTCTTGGTACAAGAGTTATGATGTAGCTGAAGGGTGGAAATTTTGCGATAACCGCAATAAAAGCGGGAAATACTCGTCATAAATATCTTGCTCGACGAGGTTTTATTTTTTGTTTTGTCCTGCTACCCATGTGATAAATCCACCCCTGACGGCAACAGGTAGAACAGCAAGTGGCTCGACCTTACCTTGAGAGGTGGATTTAAAATAAAATGTCACCCTTGCAAATAAACGGTCGGTGTTCGTCCATTCCGACCCGTTCGGTGAGAAATTGCGTCCATTCCGACCCAGGTGCGGTGCCTGTCTGTTTTCCGTTTGCTTGTAAAATTGAAGTTCGAGTATATTTACGATTTTTAATCAAATTTATTGCTTAATCTTATTTCATTGTGGTACAACTTTGTTTCCTAAAACGATTCTATTGCTCATTACTTAACTTTGCCTTTTTTTTTGCAACATTTTGCACACATTATTTCACCCTTCCGATCGACCTATTAACTTGCCCCGAGTGACAGTTCTGACCCACTTAGCAAATCAAATCAACCCAGCAAAACAGACAATCCCCATTCATCATTCAATCATCGGAAGCGAACGTTTTACTTTCATTGCCCGTCCTGTCCCGTCAGGATATCCACTCATATCTGATGTGTATATGTTTTTCTCTCTATTTTCTTTACTTTAAATTCCTTCCTGTTTCCCAAACAAATCAACCCATTTCGATCGGTTAGCCTATTTTTCGAAATTTAATTTTACACCCTCGTACAATCGATCCCGAGGGCGAGAGAACGAGACAGGCAGTGTTGCTTGTTGTTTGTGACCAACAATCAGCAACACTTCCTTTTTGGGCAGGGAATTCGTTCGAAAAATCACCCACGCCGTGCCAAAAAATATGGAAGCGTTGAAAAGCGGGGTGGTGTATATTTTTAAATCGAATGTTTTGCAAAAAGCTCTGCCCGTTTTTAACACTGGCCATCTCCATTCATCGCACCGGTTCGCTGTGTTTGTGAGCTTGCTCGGGGTCAGCAGCTTCGAGGCACACGAATCACACACAACAGCAACAGCATTGGTGGTAGTAAAAGGCTTATGCAGCGAAACGTGCCAACCGGAAGACCAATCGATACTCTTCATTTTTAATGACAGCTCGTTGGCACATTCCGACGTTTCTTGTGCGCTTGGAGCACCGTTCCTTAGCCTAGAACATGGACAGAAAGAACAGGAAGTAAGCTATGTACGAGCTGCATGCATGTGCTTTAGCAAACATTCCAACACGCAGGCAATGGTTCGGTTTTGCGTGCTGTTGCTGAACGAGTTGAAACGATGTTACACACACGGGGGCAAGGTTTCGAAAGGACGAACAGTAAAGCTGTATGCCAGATTATAATCGCGTTGGGTGTGAAGAAGTTTTAATTCGTTGAATTTGTAGAAAGTAAGTTTCTAACAAGTTTTACATAACGCGTTTTAAAGCGATTGAATTTATTAAAAATTGCATACATTTGGGCGTTTGTACAACTGTAACTTGCAAAATATACAAGCTCGATTGCTACTCGATAAAATTATGGGGTCCAAGATGAACTATGCCGTTTTTTTATTTGTATTCTTACGTTTTGAAGCTAGAATGCTGCTTGCTCTCCATACAAACTGACAGCCAAAACTAGCCAGCATCAAAGGCATGTGATTTTTGTCGACAAACAACCAAAAATTTGATTCGAGCAGATGTTCGAAAACTCCTTTGTTTAGGTTTGTTTGTTTCCTCACTACAAAGATGCTCTTAAAATGAAAACAAAAGATTTTTTGCAGAAACTATAACATTACAAAATATATATCGCTTTGCAATTGCTTAAATTTCAGTGTTTTTTTTTTTAATTTTATAGTGAAGGCCTTCAAGACCTCTTTTGCTGACTATCAGCCCATCAGGCTGACTATCTAAATAAGAGATATCAGCAAGTCCAGTAAACCAACCGATGGCAGGCATGACCTAGTAGAAGGTCATTAAGCCAAGAAGAAGAACAAGAGGTTTTCCTTGCAAAATGCATTCAGAAAATGAGTGTTTTTAGTTTACTTATTGAGCGCATTTTAGTGTAAATCAAAAAACATTTTAAAACAGAGCAATCCACCAAACATATTCAACACTAACACATCCATTACGGTATGAATAAATAATTACGCTCCAAAGTATCCCGAAGTAACATTCAACAAACGATAATTGATTTTCAGCTACCATTTTTTTCTTACTCGCACTTACTTCAGCGACACATCGCACCCTAATGATTCGCATAACTCTCGTCCGGTTTCGCGCAGATGTGCACTTTCTGCACTCAACTCTCACCAAAACCACCAAAACTGACTTCACACCAGCATAACGTCACCATCATCTCTCGCCCGTTCAATTGATTATGCATGAAAGGATAATTTTGCCAACGTTTCTACCGAGCCGGGCATACACACCGGAGTGCCGGAGTAGCGTGCGTCACTCGTTGCTATAGGGCTTGTTCTCACCACCCCAACCACGGTGTGTACCAAACAGCTAAACCCCCGCAGGGCCAATAAGTAGGGTGAATTGAACCGATTGTTTTCGCAGCCGCGAAACCCGTACACGAACACTAGAGCCGGAGGGGGGCGGAAGTGTGCACAGGTGGGCTGTAGGAATGGGCTGGAGCTAGCGAGGTGAAAACTCGCGGAAATCAGCGTGAAAATAACTTTATCGTTCCAAAATCCACCCACCCCTCCGGGTTCACGCACACACCCTGTCTCACTCCACACGCGCGCACCAAAGTGGCTGTCGAGAATAACACCATTTAGAGCCATAAAACCATAAGCCCAATCGTCGCGACTGCACAGTTATGATCCGCTGCCGGAACCGTGCGCCACGACACCACCGGAACATCGTGCCGAGGTTGTGAGGGTGTGTCTGTCTGTCTGTGTGTGTGTGTGAGTGGAGTGGTTGTGAAGTGCAGTCGATTTGGTGTTGATTTTCGCAGGCAGCCGTTGCTGTTGAGCCCCGAAAATGTCTCGTTGATAAACTTTGCGTCCAATCCGATTGAGTTCGTGTTTTTTTTTTTTTTTTTTTGCTGAAGGGAGAAACTTGAAGGCAAGTAATCGAACTCGTCCTTATGGTTGTGGTGGAATTCGACTATCTCTTGTTGAAGTTTGGGGGAACACAGATAAAGCTGTCCCGCGAGGGGAAGCTTCAAGTCTTTATTTTGTGGTACGCCCGTTATAGCATCATTACAAAAACAAATTGATACCATGAGATTTAATTAGCGTCTGCTCAAAAATGCTTTCAAGTCGATGCCAAATTGGCCCACCTTGGGAGAAATTCTTGAGGGCGGGAAGCGACAGAAAAAAGAAAAAGGACGGCAACTAAACACAACAAAGCAAGTGACGAAAGACTTGGTTGCCCGCCCGCGTGCTTTCTGTACACGTGCCACCGGGAAAGTGTTCGGTATTCCACCGGAAAGTCATTGGTCTCGTAGCGCAAATTAGAAGGTAAATTTTTAATCAACCGCCCCGTTCTTCTGCTGCCCATTGCCAAAAGAACCACCGAAGAAAGCAACAGTTTTCTTACGGCGGGGAAAGTAAGGACGTTCGGTCGGCACGCTCGGTAAGCACCGAACCGAGCGAGGTGGCGGGATGGTGGATAAATTGTTTTGAAAATCGTTTGCTTCTCGCGCGTCCCAGGACGCGTTCAATGATCGTTCGAAGTGTTTTGCTTCATGATACCCGATAGGCTATCCAGGACTGGCCACACAAATGGTAGTGTGGGAGCGGTGGGACTGTGGTATGCGAGTGGATGGATGAAAAATAATCAACCGAATTGAATCTTAAAAGCTTCGTCCATAATTATGATCAAATATTAATAAAGTGAGCGCAATGATGGCAACGGAGGATGGTAGAATTTTTCGTTCGATTTTGAGCTTCAGACTTTGCTTAACTTTGCAATGTAAACCGCCGTACTGTTGAAGTGGAATTTGGTGTGTTAGTATACTTGTGAGTTGGTTAGACCGGACTAAAGAACTAAACTATACTTGAGTGAAATGTTTGAAACAAATGGCAAGAAAGGGTAACATCGACAGGTTATTATTCGATACTGATTACGTTGGTTTAAAGCTGGCGATGAAGTTACTCTCCCTGTCAAACATGAAGTCCTCGTTCATTGAAGAAGAGTTTTGGGAAAAGGATTGCAAATATGTAGAATGTTTTCAGCTAAGATTTGACAGAAAAATAAAGAATGTGTTGATGGCATGTAATTTGTACAAGAGCCGTCTTGAAGTTGAGGCAAAAGCGGCACCAATCGTAACACAGCAGGACTGGGATTTCCTAGTAGTGAGGACTGACTATCCAACTACGTGGTATCAACACTTCTAGTGAGCCATTCGATGGTCGGTGTGACCTATTAGGTCGTTAATCCTAGAATAAGAAGAAGTAGAAGAAGGAGAAGAATACGTGCACTACTTGGAAAATTGTTGAGGACTAAAAATAGTTGAGAATAATAATGCAAAAAAATAAATAAAAACTTTAATTGCATACATTTAGGTGCCATGCCCTAGCTAAATGGAAGTGAAGCTTAAAATAAAACTTAAAACGATGAGATTTTCATCCATTTTTTTCACTCAGCATGGAATATCAAGCAACTACTGATATGTTTCCCATACATCAAATAATTTTTGTTTTAAACCAGGCAAAACTTTTGAATTTTGCCTGGTTTTAGAACGTTCTTCAAGTTAACATTCCCTTAAGGAATAATGTCACTAGAACGGGGATTTTCACACTTCCTCTTTTATCAAAACTCAAAACAAATTCCACACACCCCTAGCGAGTGAATAATGCCCGCGAACAAGTCTTCAGCTAACCCAAAAGTGAGCAAATATCGAGCACACGCGACACGTTTTCCGAGGGCGTCCCACAAAGCGATATTTAATCCCTTTGGTACGCGAAGAAAGCGCAACCGGGACCTGTTTTCCCCAGAGCACAAGTACAGGAACCAAGAAGGAAACAAGAAAAAAAACCCAACCCACCACCGGGACCCACCTCTCCAAAAAGCGGACGACCCTATTTCCTTCTAAAGGGCCCTCCCTTCTTCTGTACGCCTAAGAACACTTCATCCGTACCGATGCCGAAACAATCGTTAGGAGCCCGTTTACGGTAACAGTGATTTTTATTTCCCACCTGAAGCCGATTCTCCTGACACGGAAATTAATATTTGAAGGAATCATTCCTGCTGCTGCGCTCCTGTATGCCGGTGCTTGGGCCGGTGTACGATGGTAACGGTAAACTTTTCACACTTCGTCCAACATCGGAACACCTCAACACTTGGGAAGGAGAGTTGAACAGGACTCCCGCGAAAAAAAAGGGAATCTACCAGTGCTTCCGGTGTGGATAACGTTACCTGGCCACATAATGGAACGAGGTCGAGTACGGCAGTACGAAAGCACGAGGGAGAGACGGTCGTGATACGAGCCGAACCGATACCAATGATGCTTAAATGTTTGGAGAAGATGATGATGTAGCGTAAATTCCAAAACGGATCAAATGTGTAGTGCGAGATTTGATTCAACCAAACGAAAACACGGAGGTAAAGGAAAACATTTGCTCATTTCCCCACCAGACACCCGATTACAGGTGTCCTCTCTTGGGATTCTCAACGTACGCACAGGAATAAAATGAGTTCCTTTCATACGGATTCGCTACGGGCGCATGGGAACATATTTAATGGTTGCGTTTCCTCATGCAAAATCATGATCACCCTTCTTGGTGCTTCTAATTGACTTTTATGTTTCTCAATTGGCCATTATTGTTTGCACAGTGAGTTACGGCTCATGAAAGCTGCTTGCAAGATAATTTAAGAAGTTTCCACGATTTGAGATAGTTTCACTTAATTTATGGTCGACATAAATGACATTGTTAATTAGGTTTTATGTTCATTTTCATGAGATTATAAAGTATAAAATTTCTTTTAACTGTATTTCTTTAAGCTTTGAATTATTGAATATCAACATTTGCAACTAGTTAGAGAGAAAAAAATTGTAAAAACTTAAACCAGTTTCCAAAGATTGCATCATTTTAGGCGTGTTTTTTTCATTAATCTCTTGGAGACTTTTGTTCAGTAAACTGATTCAATTTGAGCTGGAACCTTATCAATTTAAAAATAAATTTAGCACCTCAGGAGTTCGATCACTGTCACCTAACATGAATCAATGTTCTTGTTTATTTTGCTACAAATAACAGAACGGACTTCAGCAATTTTGAACCTAGATGCTTCGAAAATCAAACTTCACCAAAAGTCTCTACACTAGCAGCCTAAACAATACCACAAACATACGTAGCAAAAAAGAGCTTAACCACCTTCGAAAACAATACCATCTCATCAATCAAGTCGGCCAGTTGGCAATGAAAATTGCCAAAAACCTAGCTTCATCGCTTCACCGTCATCCATCCGTCACTGCCTGCTTGCTCGCCTCGACACAAAGCGAGCGTGACATTTAACGAAACCCAAAGCCCAAAAACAGGATGTGCATCGCTCAAGTGCATCTGGGGGATGCTATCGTTTCGGTCATTGTTTCGCACCTGCACACGATGGAAGCTGCACGGAAAGATGACAAAAAAAAACCTCCTGTCACAGTGAAATGACTTTTCTACTCGGCTACAAAAAACCGTGAGAAAGTTTTGAATTTTTCTCTAGCCCAATTCATGTTCTTTTTGATTTGTCTATTGCGGGTTTGCTACGGCTTTCTTCTAGTGGGTGAATCGTTTTTATTTGGCTCACCGTATACACCTATTTTCTTGTGCATTGATGGATTTTTTCCTTTTTTTTGTTCGAGCATTTCCTGTCGTTCGATCCCGATGCAAACATGTGCGTTCCTGTGCAAATAATGATTCGAGGCAAGATCGAGCCGCTAGCATGAACTTGAATCACCAATGATTAACGGCCGATGAGATCAGTTTCACAAATCAATTTCATCTTGTCTATTGAATGGATTCTGTTTTTATATTTGCAATAAATTTTGCAAAATGTTACTACCACCAATACTATTGCATCGCTTCTCATCCTTTTTCAAAAGCAAAAAGAACAACAGTACAGACCATACATCACAGTCAATTTCTATTAAAGGATATTTTTCAAATTTGCTTCACGCTTGGCACTCTCATATATCAAATGTCAGTTTTCTACTTTCACAAAGCAGGCAGCTAAAAGCTTTCCCTAGTGCTGTTTGTTCCTGCCAATATTTGCTATTTCATGATTCTCTGATTTTTCGTCGCTCTCTTTCACTCATTAATTTATCTTCCTTTTTTTTCTTACTTTCAAATCTGCTCGTTTGCTCTATTTCATGTGCGTTCTTCTTACTTCTTAATGTTTTCTATTATGTCTCCATGTGCTTCTTCTTTAGTACCACTACCCACTGTATGATGTTTGTTCTATGATCACCATGTGCAGCACAGCCCAATTCGGGAGAGCATAAAGATCGAACATTTTCTTGCGCTTTGCTCGTTCTCCGTTTTCTCGGCCACTTTCTTCAACGTTTCGATTGTCATTTATGCTGTGCCGCCTCACACACACACACACATACGCTCACTTATGCTCCCTTCTTCTGTCTTGTCTTGCTTATTCGTTCTGTGTGTGTGTGTGTGTGTGCCATCAACAATGTGTTGCTTTTTCCAAGAATTTTGCCCATTCCCAGCTGCCGTGCCATCAAATGGATTCGTTGCAATAGCACATTAAATTTCTTCTTTTTGGGCTTTTTTTTTCTTCTCCTAGGCGAATGAGTAGCTTCGAAGGAATGACGAAAAAAAGAAGATAAATACCAGTGCTAGTGCCTAGTGCTGCAAGCTGTGAGCATACATAAATTTATGATTCGAAATAACAATCTTAATGACTTGCATGGTTTGCTCGAGATGCTGAGGATTCTGTTATTTGGAGTTTATGCAACTGTAAATTTGGATTGTTGAACAATTTTTACTGGAAGATACAAGAAGAAAACGAAGTAAGAAACTTGTTTTATTTGATGTACAATACATATTGGATTTGGATTTGATCGCAGTACAATTTTTGGCAAAGAGATCGTTACAGTATAAGGCAGAATGCCTAAGAAACTTTTTCTGTTTGAAAAACACAGGTTATTTGCCAAACATTATACAAAATAAGAGATGTTTACCAACGATTTGTAAGCGAATTAATTTACATTTTATTTTTAAAAAATAAAATTTTCTCTAAGACCGCTTACTCTTCTTCAATACTGCAATTATAGTGGAAGAAAGGAATTTACTAAATCACAAACATGCATTTTGGCCTCGGTCTCGGCAACAATAGTTGGGCCCAACGGTGACAGGACCTCTTCTGCAGAAGAAGTAGAAAATTATATTTATTATTTTTTGCCCTTCTTTTGTTCGCTTCCCATTTCCCTTTCTACCTCCCACGATATTCGGGCTTCACAAATTCTTATCTCCCTTTCGCTCCGCTTCTTCCGCTGTGCCGTTTGTTGTTCTTGTTTTATTTTCTTTTTAAATTATTTTCGTCCGTTTCGATTATCCTGCAGCGGACGGAACGTGTGGAAGGAAAAGCAGCACTGTAAACGAAACAACACCCACAACTTTTAAGCTTTATGTCTAGCAAACACACACACACACACTCACACACACACCTACACAGAACACTCATCACAAATAAGCTTCGCTTTGCAATGTGTTTTAAGCATTTTTGTTTTCGTTCTCTTCGCTTCGGTTTCTTATCGTTCGTGCAAGCCTCGAGCAACGATGGAATCTGATCCTGCGTGATCCTTTTTGTTTCCAGCAATAGCATCTCTTATTGCCGAGCGGGACAAAACGGGCAGCCCCCCGTTACCCGTCGTAACCATAAAAGCTGGCACTGGAACATAAATAAAAATTTTCAAAGCAAAATCGGCAAAGGACAAACGAAGCAGCAGCAAAAAGCAAAAGAACATTAAAAACACGCACACGAAACAGCGTGGAAAAGCTGAGTGTGTTGAGAGTGGAAAAGAAAATGCAATGCCATTGCAGCAGCACAGAACGCAGCAAAGGGAACAGATTAAACAGAGCGAAAAGCGAGATAAATGGCGAATAATCGTAAAAAAAGAGGAAGGGAAAAAAATATATATCTAAAAACACATTAGCACAATGCGTATGGATTCGATAGAGCAATGTCTAGCTGAGTCTGAAGCTTCTTTTAAACGTGGTAGAATGAAGAACACAAACACAGATTCGTACGTGGTAAAAGAAGCAACAGGGAACAATCATAGATCGTAGACAGTTGGAAGGATATGTGTAGCGTTGAAGCTGATGGATAGTGGAAAGGAAGAAGTTGAAAAATAAATGAGGAAAAACATGAGAACCATGGGAAGCACTTGGGTTGTCGGGAGGATGGAAAAAATGTGTTCCACACACCGTACGGAGTGTCCTTGTTGTTTGGCAGTTTGGCAGTCGAGATGGATCGAGCCACGGCAGGATGATGTTGGGCAAAAATGAAGTGTTCTAAATCTTTTTTACAAAAATATATTTCTTTTTCAAAATGCAGTTTTCTTATTAAAAAAAAAAAACATTCCTGTGTTATCATATTTTTCATAAAGATTTAGCTACTACCTTGAGTCAAGCAATCCTTTTGTTAATAAATTTTGAAAAAATTTTTTTTCCTAATTTCAAATTATACTTCCACATGCAAGCCTGGCAAAGCTTGATTTTGAAGAGGGCTTGAAAGAAGGATCATTTTAATTACCACTTCCCGGGCATAATATATTGCCCTACCGAACCGGCTACCCGTAAGCACGCACTCGAGGCGAAATAATAAGCAGCAAGTGAGAGAATTAGAAAATTCCCATCGATTAACAAAAAAAAAGGAGTGACAGATTGATGAGGAACAATTGGACGTGGGGTGGGATTATGTTTCGTGGTAGATTTTTTGTATTGTTAATCTTTTCCCTCTTTAATAAGCTCCCCATTATCCACGTTCACCACGCACCGGACGATTTATGTTGTCAGAGCAAAGTGAGACGATTGTCCCCCGCGGGGTTCGTATCTTCGCTATCATCGCAATCATTGCTGTTCACGCACGTTGACACAAAACCACCCCAGGTGAGTCGCCGGTGTCGGGGAATCCTAGGATCCTAGGACTAGAGCACTAGAGAACGCTCACCGTGCTTTACAAGGCACGCTATGATCAAAGACCAATTTCGATTACTTCAATTCAATTTTTCTTCGTTTCAAGTTTCAAGAGGCCTCAACGCCGTGAGCATCTATAAAAAGGATAAGACTTTCGCGCGAAAGCACGCAATTTTTGTACTCCATTAGCGTAATGTGATTGCTCCCTCAACAATACGGCCACTTGCAAAACTGGATGCCAATCGGCATGCTACACGTAAAAATGTTTTAAAGCAGTTACAATTACTGCTGCGCCGTCCATTTATTCCGAGAAAAGTGTGTGTGTGTGTTGTACACATTTTAGCATTACAATTTCCATTCCATTCGATACACGAAAGAAGATGCTGGTGCGGTCCACTTCAATCGTATCCTTCGCTTATCCTTTTTGGTGGATTTTTATTTTTCCGTTTTTCGACATCGGTCGGTGTCCAGCTTTTCATAGAAATCAGCTCAACCGTAGCACAGCAGGAATTAGACGCCAGTGGAAGCGTCCCGGAGAGTTTTTTTTTTCTTTTCGGCAGGATTCATTACACTGCGCGCCAGGAGTTGGCAGGATTGGAAATGTATGCTCACCAGACGGTGTATTCTTCGCATTTTTTTCTTCTTTCTAAAGTTCAAAGCAAAGTGTAACTTAAGCGAGAAAGAAAGTGACCTAGAAAGAAGAGTTTTGTAGGCACTTTGAAAAGCTGTTTTTTTATGTTAGCTTCTATTTTTAAATTGAAATCGAGAAAAAAGGCCGTACAGTTCTCACTTTCACCCTGCTGACAGCTTCTACTTCCTATGCAATCACAGAAATTCATCTCTTTCCCAGTCTCGTAATCTAGCGCACCGAGTGATATAGAATCACCCTTGAGCCATAATTTTCCTCCCCAAAAACCTGCTAATTCCGACGCAACGGAGGAGAGCGTTCCTTGGTTCAACCAATAATTCAACCTTTCCACACGGCGTAGTACAAGTTAATTTGATCCACCATCTACCAAACATTCCCAAACAGCAAAGACGAGCGAGCGAGCGAGCGAAAAGCAAGCGAGCGAAACAAATAACAACGTGCCATCTCGCGCGAGTATGCGTTGTTTCCCGTACGGGTCAGTTCCTTTGCCCATGATCGCGTAGTCCACATAAATGTCACCATCAGCCTGCTGGACACTGGTGGACGGTACGCTCGCGGGCCCGCTGGTAGCAACTGGTAGCATATTGGACGAGCTGGCGAGCAACCGGCGACAGCGTCCTCACCAGCGTCGTATCGTTTTATTTTACACACGATCAAGCACGCCTCGCACCCAAGTAGATTAAGATAGTCGAGCGCAGCGATAATGGGTGAAGAGGTGGCCCCCTTCATGAGCCCCCTCCCATCGTTTTCCACATGGCTATCTCGTAAGCAGCTTGGATTTAATCGACTGGCAGCCACAAGATACGTACCAGACGAGATATACCAACCTTCGGCCCGAGCAAAACGCGGAAGGATTTAAAAAGAAAATCCAAAAACACACACCGAAAGCTTCAGCATGGACGGAAAGCGGGAGAGCGAATGAGCGCCCAACAAAAGCAACATTAGATGCAAACATACACACATGCAGGGAACAGGCGAGCACAATGAATGTGTAATCTGATATCATTGATAATTTATATTCCGCACCGACACGCCACCAGCACACGGCAGCCGCTACGGGAGTTACATTAGCGTAAAAAGCGTGTTGCCCGAGGACGAGGAAATAGACGACACATCGACAGCAGCTCCACCGAAACTGCAGCGCCCGAAACCGGGCACGACTTTCGATTACTTGTTTGTCGTGGTTGGTGTTGTTTTGGTAGGGTTAAACGTTGGTCCAGGGAAATGCTCTGGTGCTTTTCTTAGATTTCGCTTCGCTCGAAGCTGTCAAACGAACGCGACCAGCATATGAACCAGGCAGACTCTGGCTGGACAGCGGCTGCAATTGGAGCCGACTATATAGAAGAGGTCTATTACGTTTTCAAGTTTGCTATTATAGCACAATCCAAGTAGTCCGAGAAGCTAGAAATAAACTTCCCCGAACTTATAGTGCGATTGGTTCCTTTTTGTCAGATGAAGCAAAAAATAAAAATGTTGGTGACTTGGTATGAAGAAGCCTCACTGAATTACGAGCAAATCAAAGCGTCCAATTATATTTAGAAATCCTCGTGGATGAAGCAATCCAATCTTTAATAGAGTCTGCTGTATCTAGTAAAGCTTGTCGGCTTCGTGTCATTCGCACGAGACTCTCGAATTCTAGGGGCTCTTGAACCTTAATTCATCTCCAACTTTCCCTGCAGTGGTTGTAATCCTTTACAATAAGAACTAGAGATATTGCTCATCTGATTCCAAACATTATTCCTAACTGTTCAGAAGATCTGAAGATCTATTTCCATAGCAACTGGATCACCCAGTTTGTTCCCTTTCTTCTCTAAACTACTGTCGAAAACGTAAGGCCATTTATCGTGCTGCTGTCCTTCGGATAAAGCCTTTCCTTCTTGAAGTTTGACTTACATCTCAAGCTGTTTGCGTACCAAGAAGAAACGCGACTCCACTCAAGACACACACACACACACACAAACAATCACAATCCAATCGCTTCGGCGATGGACGTACCACACGCACTGCAAACCTCCAGTGCCTCCCATCCCAGCCTCCTCGCACAGAGGCAGATGAACTTTTAATTTGTCCGCCTATTGATTGATTGACGGCGGAGCAAATCTGGAGCAACAACTCCAATAGACCTCCGTGGGTTTCGAGGACCGCGCCAGGGAATGCCAGTGTGTGCGAGATGATTCTGTTACGCACCCCCAGACGCTCAGGTGCGCTCACTGCATGGCACTTGGGGTTCCTGTTCCACTGTTCGGATGGTGTCCAATGTCAGTGACGTTCGCGAGTGTGTCGATTATGATGTTACTTCCCCCTAGCTCCAACCTATCCCCCAAGCTGGCCGTTTAATCTGTCAGATTTCATTTCTCTTCGTGACAGCTTTTTTTTTTCTCTCTCACCCGTTTATGTCCACTGCTTCTAAAGCACACACCCGAACCGACATCTGAGACATCGGGACAACCGGGCGGAGGAACCGTTCGTTGACAATGTTGTGCCGTCGCATGCGACTGACCGAGCGCCATCTTCAACCACCGAGAGAACCACTGGCAGGACCGATAGTTCGACCATGTACAGCAAGGAAACTGATGAACCTGGACACAGCCACCAGCAATACCATCTCCAACGCGAACACGACCACCACGACCACCGGCAGCAACAACGTCGGCAGCAGCTCCGCTCACACAATCATCACTATTCCTACGGGCGACGAAGCCGGGACGCATTGTGAGGGACAACCGTTTTCACCACGTGGGAGGTAAATGCTTTGTTCTTTGCTGTTAAGCAACGAGAGATTGCAATTATTGTTGCTTCACATTGCACACATCATTCATCCCTGATCCTTCTACCTGTGATGGGAACAATCGCCATAAGTCGTTATTAGCTTTCTTCTTTAGCAGACCGAGTTACCGTTTCGCTTTCAAGTCCTTGAATGTTTCAATATTCTTTACTTTTAATTTCGATTTCTATCGTGTTTTGCAACCACATCCGTCGGAAATGAGAGATCCCAAAAATGTGTCAACCGACCGGTCGAGGTGACAGCCTGTCACAGAGACTTTACGCTCGCTTCGGTAATTAATCTCGTTTCAGTGCGTATGACTTTGGAAGTTTTGCTTTTTGCTCCTCGTCGCGCACGCTTCCTTGCAATATCTTCCATTACAACACGTTTCCTGGATTAAATCACCTATCGAATGAGACTACAAGCATAATTTTCAAACCAATATCATCACAACTACACACAATGAGAGCTTTCCTCTGACGCAGCAGCTGAGATTTTGCCTCAGATGGAACAGTAAAAAATTAAGTTCCACCTTTTGCACTGCGACCACCGCAGTGACCAGCTGCCGGCTACATAGCCTAATGTCTTCGACTTATCATTATTATGCTAATCGGTTTATGGCACCAAACTGGCAGAATTTATGGTTCATCCCTCGCCACATCTCTCCACCGAAAAACTCGATGGCACTGTTGGTGGCTGCAGCAATCATCCCGTACTGGGCTTTAAATTAATTAGATTAGATTCCTATCGCCTGTTCTGGAAATGTGTGAATGGACGTTGCTTTGTGTGTGTGTGTGTGTGTCTCCCAAGCTGTACTGCGATATGATCTACGGGACGCGGAAGAAATAGTAAAGCACAGCAACTGGTGATGCAACTGGTAACAGGAGCAAGATGGATGCTCGTGCTGCATGCTTTGGACGAGATGTAGAAACCCATCACAGGAGGGAAAGTAACATGACCTCTACCCAGCTATCCGGTAGATGGTTCCAGCGCAGATAAGCAATGTTCTGATTTATGGAATGTTTTGCAAAATGGATCGAAAGCGAGGCAAAAATCATTTGGAAAACGGTTTTAAATTCTGGCGAGCATGCTAAGCTATTCTGCTTTGGCTAACAATAGTTGGATCATGTGGCTACAGTTTAGTTACGAGATAGACACTGATAATGGTGTATTGGATTGCTGGGTCTCTTTTTAATGAGAAATTTAAAATACTTTTCTAGGGTTCTTATTATTTTACAAAATCATACCAGAGAGGCCACATTTACTAGGTCGTCGAATTCAAACATTATTTAAGACTTTTCGTAACAGTATTTTTGCCGCTAGTTACAAAGCTTTCAATCTCTTTTCTTGCAGGCTAAATCTCGAATCTTCGTTCATTAGATTCTAGTACAATTCCTGGATAGAAGAGAAAATCTGCTGCCTCTAACATTGTGGGCAGTTCCTTTCAAAACATTATAAATGCTGAGAGAACACGAAGAAAGCGAGTCCACTAAATGTAGGACCTAGTATTGAATCTCTTCTGGTCTCCCTGTACGTGGGAATAATTTTATTTAGCTACGGATTAAATTGAGTCCAGGGAAGCAAGAAAAAACCTCTGGAGGTTGTAATACCTTGGAAAAAGATTCCACTTACTATCTGGATTTCCGTACTTTACCACCGGGTAATTAGACTAGAATCTATATGGAGACCTCTTAAGCAAAATATCAGGGTATTGTCTTCCCAATTTTTATTTGGAAGATTCTTTGAAGAAACTCATGTACTATTCTGAGGATTCACACCCTAGGGCAGCTATTTCACAATCTCATCAAACTTAGGTGGTCTTTGGCCAATAAAACATAATTTATTATTGATAATACAAATTCCTCATTAGCCCTGTCTAGACGAAAATTTTCAAACTTTATTTATTGGAAGCATTAACCATTTAATAAATCATTCCAATTATCATTTTTGCATGCCAACTCATTATCTTATACCTGCCAAAAAATAATCTTAGCTTTATTACTCAACGCAACTTTGATGAGGATTCATCAAAGCCTAAGTCCTAGACCACTCCTTAAAACCTGGATCGCTAATCATTCCAACCGTCACGGGAAAATATCTGATTTAATTGAACTGGCCCAACCGAGAACGCCAGCAAAAAAAAACTCCCCCATTCACCATCCAACGATGTAAAATCATGTCAATCACAAAAAAACAACCAATCGGCATCATCTGCCGACAAGCGCCTTTGGTTTTGCGTGTCCTAGTCGCCGTACCGTGTCTCTTTTTACCTTTTTGGTGCCCAATTTTTATTGTTTTGCAAAAAAAAATGTTTGCAAAACATATCTCCAAACACTCTCCCTCACCTTCCGCGGGGGTATCGGTCGCGATGAACTTTAATTAGTACTGAGCATCAAATTGATAGGAACCCGCGGAACGGAACCCACCCTTTTTGCCTCCACCGCACATGCGTCACCATGACACCCGCGTGCTTATGCACCAGCAGCAGTGTGCCGTTGCGGTACTCGCCCTATAGCCGGTGCCATATCATTTCGATTGCCATGTCTTTGATTTTGGACTTTTTCTCACATCTTGCTGTGGTTCGCGTCTGTTGGTGTGCGCCTGGTGCTGTATGTATATTATCCAATTTCGCTTCATTTCCTGCAATTTATTAGCCCGCTCGGATCATAATGCAGAGCGCTCCTTTGCGCTGGGCTACAAATCTATTTCGGACACTAAATCAAGCGGGCTAAATAAAGGGTGGTGTCTTTTATTTCTCGCCCATCTTCTATGCCCATCCCATCGTCCCGAGTCCGTCTGGCTCTTCCACAAACGTACGCACCCCATCTCGCTATCCATATCAGAGGCGTCTTTGAGCATGTTTTTTTTTTTCTCCACACAAATTTCGGAAAACGCCTTGCACTGCGCCAAACAAAAATTTTGGGGTGGAAAATAATAAAATAAAGAAACGTACCATTTAACGAAAAGCCGCGGAGCCGCCGTCTGCGTGAGCATTCACCCGCGAGCTTGTACAGCAGACGGCAACGGCAAGGAAGGAAGTTGACGCGTATGGTCTAGGACCGCTTCAAACGCCACGCAACGACGTACGGCTTCGCGAGAACAATAATCACACATGAAAAAAAAACAGCACAAAACATATCTATAACTCGACTCCTCGATTCGCGATCACCCTGCATGGATGTACTGGTGCGTGTGTGCGGCCTTGTTTCTCATGCGACTAGTCGCAGAACCATCACGAAAAGCGGGGCGGCATCGTTTGATTCCCAAAATTTGATAGCCAATATAGCGCATTCATATAATTAAAAATTTATGTAAATAAGATCTGACGCTTTGCTCGCTCGCGGACTTTACCCCCCCCCCCCCCCCCCCCCCACCGTATCCTTCAAGACGCGATTCGCAAACCGGGCCATGAGTCTGGTTCCGCTTCTTCGCCCGCGAGCCCGTATGTCATGTGGGGAATAGTTTGCGTGTGTTCTGTGTTTTTTTTTTCTGCTGTTCGCCGATTTTTTTTTTTCTTCTGTGTGCTCTGCGTGTAGCTCTCTGCACTCACAGTGACATGCTCAAACACCCCTCGGTCGGCCAGCAACATTTAATTCCGTGTAACATCACTCATCAGCTTCGCGACTTATTTTCGCGTGCTGGTTTGGGGAAGGTTTTGGGGCCCTGTTATGCTTCCCCTCGACACAAGAGAGGACCGGTGTACCGTTGCGAGCGAGAGTTCCCATCCTACTGATGTTTCTACAGTTCCGAGAACGCGTCCGATGCGCATCAACTACTCGTGGACGAAAAAAAAAACCAGCGAGCCCGGTGGCGCATCGCATCGACCGCACACCTAATGAAGCTAGGATTCATCGTACCACAGTGACCTGGAGAACGAGATATTCAAAAAATGGAAATAGCACGCGGGTTATTCACAGGGCCCGCGAGCGACAATCGACGACGAATCTGTATCACTGTATCGTGTATATGTGTGAGACGGTCGATGCAGTTTTGCGTTTTGTGAGGAGGTGGCTTACGCAAAAGAAATCTGAACAAGCAACTGAACATGGGATAACTCTAATCCTAAGATTCTCCCAATAGCCCCAAAACAAATGTCAATCAAATGTAGTTTCAAGCATACGCTCTGAGTTAGAGAAACGAGGGATTCTTTCATGAGGTTATTTGAAGGAAAGTGTGTCATGAATTCTTCAAAGTGGGTTAATGCTATCAAAAAGACAACTTTAGCTTTTGAAAAATGAAAATTCATACTTCAATACTATAAACTCTAACAACGCAGGGTTGATTTATTCTTATTAATTATCTGTAAGTGGACCTAGACCACCCCCAGAAGCTCAGGAACCCATTGAACCTATTAAACTTAGCAGATCCTACATCAATTCTCATCACGATCATTCTCCAATAGGACTGCTGCTTGTAACGACCAACAGACCAAGTTCCAAATTGATGCCAACTCTAAATTGAAAAAACAGCAGTTTTTACCATTATTGCATGTTGTGAAATTCACTACTTTCACAATACGATACTAAACAAGACTTATCTACAATGGTACTTCAATAACTATACACCATCTTACATTCGAACAATACATAAATCTATAAACGACCACACATGAAAGCTTTCCGGTATGCAAAACTGAAAAAAACCATTTTGAAGCAACTGAAACAATGCAAAATTCTTGATTCGGCTCTCACAGATTAAAAAAAACATTGTTCAGAGCCGTTTTAATGATACACTATCTACTATTGTGACTTTGCGCAAATTCCTGACCAACGTTTTCGACCCGGAGCGAGATAATATCACACTACAGCGTTGCATTCCTTCAAAACCCCTTTCTACGAACTACCCCGTGAGTGTTGCATTCAAGACAAAACAAAACACAAAAGCTTAAACGGGAATTTCCTTAGCATAGTTCGTGTTTTTGTTTGTCGTATCCACATCGTTCTCGTCGGACGAAGTTGGTGGCGTAATTTTGTTTATGTTTTGCTGCCTTTTTTTTGTCTTCATCCTACCGTAAATTGTTTCTGTCATCAGCGTTCCGGGACCCACAGGGTTCCGCTAATCGCCCGCTCCAAAACCCCCAAAACATCATTAGAAGAAGGAGCATGCGAATATCGTCGAGTTCACACACACACACATGAGTCATTTTTGAAATGACACGGGAGTCCACTACGGGATGAGCGTCGTTGGTGGCGACAGAAGCTTTCTTTTTGCTCCAAATAGATTGGCGTTGAATATCCCGACACGTTGTGACGTAACGTTGTCACAATGGCAACGGATGCTCCGTAGGATGATGTCCTCCAAAATCTTCCATTTGTTGGCTGTGAGCTAATTCTCGTGCCGCGGAGATCCCAATAAAATCTTATATGTCTTCACCAAACGTCCACTAATCCTCTCGTTAGGTGTTTCGCGACACCGACCGATTCCGTTGATTCATAAAACTCCAGGAATACGAAAACACAAAAAAGACACATCACACATCTTAACCCTCACAGTTGGAGGCTGCTTTCACACGCTCCAAAACGAGCACAGTCTTTTCGTTCTTCTTGATCATCCTCCCCGAGCGATTTTCCAAACGTTTCGCAACCGAACCGAGAAAGAAGTTCACACACAATCTTCACCGGTGGAAGCGCCTGTTGAGACGTGCTTCAAAAGGCGGCTGCGTTGAATCGTTTGCTGTTAATTTATACATTTTTCTTCCACCGACTCGAACCCTGTATCAAAGATCATTCATGGCGCTGCTGATGCTATCGTGAACTCATAATTTGCTTCAAAGATCATCTTCCGCTTGTTTTCCGAGCTGTTCTCACCTGGCTTCCCTTCTTCCATCGCATCCCATTACAGGAAACCGACCGAAGGGCCCAAAACGCCTCTGATGATTGTTAATTTGAACATCCCGCCCGGTACGGAAACACTCGCGCCGAAAAGCGCATCCCGCTCGGAGCGCCACAAACTGCCCCACTTCTGCATGCAGTATCGTAACTTCGGAAGATACTGCTCGGCACCACCGGGATGTACATCGGGACACGGGTCCGCCGTTCCGACCGGTGTGATCGGGACATCAGGCTCACCCGGCAGTGGTCTCATTCCGCAGATATTCATCCAAAGTTTCGAGCTGCAGGATCGCCGAGCGGCGGACGGACCGGCTGGAGCGGCCGAACACGATCAGCAGCAGGGAAGCCAACAGTACAACATTATTACCGAGAACGACGAGGATACGTTTGCGACGCTACTGTTGGACAACATCTCAAACATTTCGCTCGAGATGATACAGCGCCACCAGCAGAAGTTGCTCGGTACGACCGCGTCCTCCATTACCGAGAGTCCACACGTCACGGGAGCTACGGGTGGTAGTGCGACCTGTTTCCAGCACGTCGAGGGCTGTAGCAGCATGGAGCGAACGGAGAGCAAAACCTCTACCGACGTTTTATTGCCCTTGGATGGAAGGATGGATTCGCATGAGGAGCGTGACCGGCAGCCAAGCAGAGGCCAGTCAGCATCCGGTCCTTCCGCCGATCGGTTGGCAGTTACGCAGGAAAGTATGGACGATCAGAATCCAGACATTCCTGCAGGTTATAGGTCACTCTGCTACCGGACCCCAAGTCCCAAGACGCGTCAGATCATAAGAGTGGACATTGTTACCAGCAGGGAGAAGTACTGAAGATTTGCCTAGAGTAGCTGACATCGTTGGTGATTGCTTTAATCGTTGGAAGATGCGAAAAATAATAAATAAACCTCGTTTAGTCGTTAAAGGGTCTCTAGCGTCTCAAGCCTCCTGTACGATTCTACGACCTTCTCGGAATCGCGGGCAAACCTTTTTTTAGAAAGTTCCTTTTAAAATAAACGACTACTCCAGGTGAAAGCAAAACATCTCGCTACGAATCCCATCCCTTTTCTGACAGCTGAACAGAAAATTGGCGATCCTCCGCCAACCGGGACAGCTGGTGGGGCTCGTGCTGTTGCAGCATGACAACAACAACACAAAGGGATACAAAACCCTATCCACCCTGCCACCCTAATTAGTTGCTGTTGCTCCCATCCCGTCGAGGCGCATCATACCGGTCGTTCGGAAATCCAATTTGCTTTCCGAGACCGAAAAATGCATCAAAAATGAGCTTCCATATGAGCTACAAATTAACTAACGGACGCGCGCGCGCGCTCGATCACTCACTAACACACACACACAAACGCCCATAAACTTCAACCGGCTGCACATGGTGAACTACATTGTCGCAAATGATGATGCCGTGTCGATTGGAGCTTTGAACAGTGGCGTCGGTGCGTCGTAAAATGATTTTAATAGCGGAAACATTAACCGGTAACACTGGGCCCACCCGATCAGTCTGATCGCTTTGTGATGGCTTTTTTGTTTGTTTGATGTGATGCATTCCTTTTCTAAACAATGAACAGAGCATTAACGTTTCAAAATTGTATTAAAATTTGTTTTCTTGTGTTGGAGTAACAGATAAAAGCTTTTTTTTCAAATTAATCTAAATGCCTTACGATCATAAAATTGGAGCTTTATTCAAATGTCATTTTAATGTTGATGAAGTGATCCCATCTCCTCTCACAGTGATCGATCTTACTGGCACATAAATGAACATAGATCATTGTTTTAGCCGAAGCAAATGAGCGAATTGTCCCAAAGTTGGCTAATAATACAAATTTCCTAATTCAACGGTCGCCAAACCTTTATCGATTCATTCAAAATAAGCTCTTATAGCTTCATTTCGTGATGCACGCTCCAATCGTCCAAAGGACGGAAGGAATCCAAAGATCCCAAGAGGTCATTCCTCTTTCCAAGAACTTCCCTTTATTATACATAACACGTACAAAAACTCGAAAACAACGGTGCATTTTTAGACCCTGTTCTGTTGTGTCCCTTTTTATGGATTTCTCTTTCCCAATCAAACATTTTGCCTGTTGATCTTCATTCAACATTCGCATGCAATTTGCAGAACAACTTGCAGCAGCAAAAAAACAACAACTCCTCGTCCCTCTATGGATAATAATAGCAACAATACCGAAACACGCGAACCATAACCAAAACACACCATTTAATCTGTGGCGAAGATAGAACTAGCTTTTGATTGGAAAACCCAAAAATACCGAAGGGAATAGAGAGCTGTGGGCCTCCCGTGGCATACAGAAACATTTGATCCCAAAATCATAGGGCTCAATTTTATCCCCCCCTCTCCCATGCTGCACACAACTTTGCTTTGCCACTCCCTTTCATCTCGCCAGCTTTTTTATGCTTCAAAATCTATCACAAAAATACAACCCCGAGCGCGAGGGAGAAAAATTTCCTCCGGTGCTGTATTTATGGGTCCTAATGATACGGGGCCCGAAAAGATGATGCGCCATTACACACTCCGGTATCGATGAGCTATCGCTGTACGGTGATAATTAAAATAATATATTACCCAAACAGCCGGCAAACCAACGCACACACCGAGTTGCCGCCGGTCAGTCCTCGCACGGAATCGATGAATCTGCCAGGATGTGGTTTGTGGCGTGTTTTCCGGCAACAAAATTGTCTTCCCGATGCTCGATCTTAAAAGCGAATTGGAAATGAATTGTTGAGAAATGACAGATTTTCGTGGCAGAACGTGCTTTCGTGTCGTGCCGCCTGTGTCGATGCTCGAGAGTAGGGACCCATGAATAGGACTGATGGCGCCTGGTGCATGGACGGTTGAATGGAAAAAGGTTCTGACCACCATCCCGGTGCGGTACAGACGGACAGAAGCAGAACCTTTTTTTTTTTTTTTTGTTGCTCTGCTCTGTGTATGTGGGTTTTTTCCCCTCTCAAGTGAATAGAGATCACACTCTCCACAAACGGTACGAGGATCTCTGCTCCCTTAGATCAGGTATCATTAGGCAATGGAGATTAGGGCCTCGTTGCCACTGTTCCGCCACGTGGATTAACGATGCCTGTCCGATGGTGCTATTGAACCAGCAATTTGCTTCCCAAAACAAACCCTAACCTGGAAAAGGACCTGCGGGCAGACAGCAGGAGACGTAGCAGATATTTACATTAGAAGGGAAAAGAAACGGTATCAGTCGATTGGAATCTTTCCCGTTCGGCGATCGCAATGATATCATAAGCTCCTAAAAGTATGCAACCAACCGTAAGCTGCATCGTCATCGTACCCAAGCATCGGTGCCTATCGGTACCAAATCCTCGCAATAAGACGATCCACTTAGATCTTCATCATCAGCTTACAGATACGATACATTACGGTATCCATTTTTTCGAGCTGATCACCCCGACTTAATGACACGCTAGAAACGACTAACTCGGTGCTTGTTTTGTTTGCAGAAAACTAGATTTAAAATATGACCCAGCCAAAATGGATTTGTTTCATTGCGCTTCTCGACTAAGCATCTCGCCCCTCCGCCCCAACCAATAATCAACCGACGTGCGATCGATCGTGATGTAAAGTCTGATTTATGGCTGCATCAGGGCTGTTACCTCTACGCCCGTCCCCTGCCCGTAATGGACTTTCTTAGGTACACACGGACGACGAAAACTCATTGCAGGCCCCTAACGACGCGCCCAGACTGTTGACGATCGCTCATTTTCCTTTTGCGCACACTTTACCACTCAGACGACGACACACCAGTACACAAAACAATTTGCCGAAGGCCAATGGCGAAATAAACAAACGATCATTACTTCCCCCATTCGTGCTTCGGCGATCACCGCCATGTGTGTCGGGGTATGCGGAAATTTAATTCTCAAAAACTACATTTACGCAGACGTGTACAGATATTTCGGCAACGAGGGGTAATTCAATGTGCTCCGTTTCCCCGTTTGTCCATTGCTTTGGTCGCTGCCGTAAAGCTCAATAAGCAATAAGACATAATTAGCCTTCAATATGCAGCCCAGGCTGTGCTGTTAGGGGGCTGTTCCTAACGGGGGTAACGTACCGATAGACGAGCTAGCCAATCTTCGACAACTCATCAATCCTGTGCTGATCCTCTACATCACTACCTGACCTTCTAATTTGAAATATTTCTGACCGTGTTTCCCAAAAACCAGTACCTAAACTGCGGAAAACGCCTACGAATTGTTAGGTGCATCGATCAACCTCGTCGTCGTCGTTGGTCGTCTGGCTAGACTTCAATTTGGTCATTAACTGCAGTTCGTACCTACTCTTTTGGCCGGGTTTGTACCTATGCAGCACGGTTGCCGAAACCTTCACAGCTCTCACTGAGAGTTGCTGATAGCCCGGTCATTAGATTTCACCTCCGGGCATATGTCTTCAAACTCTAGACAAACGATAATGCAATCCGTGGTTGCAAATAACGATCGTTGGCTATCTATAAAAGGATTGTTGGACAAATCTGCGAACTTTAACTCTAATGTCTATCGCTGATCTTTAACACGTTGCATCGTTCATGTAGACGGAGGTGCACCTTCCACAAGTGCAAACCAAAACAAAAAAAGGCAAACACGACGACAAAGTAATCATTCTTCGACACAGTCTATAGACTTACCGACTAAAGCATTTTTTTTTGTGTTCGTCTAGCCTATGCTAATGAAACTATAATTATAGCTTTCTGCACATTCTGTCTGCACTTCGTGACAGAACGTGAGCGAGCGTACAGATTCTTCTGCAAATAACAAAATAAAACAGCCCACCAACCGAAACCAGCTCACCCTGAGCAGCCGGCCGAGTCTTTAATGCTCCCGTTAACTTGCAACAGTGTCGTTGATATCGGTTTTTTACGAGGCAGACAAACAGCACCTTTCGATGCTGAAAATGAAACATAAAACAATCACAGACCGAACTACCGAACGACAACGTCTGGCAGCTTGTTTAATGGGATTTTTGGTTAGTTTTTTTTTTTTAATGTTGTCGTGTGTATGGTTTGTATCCTAAGCCTCTGTCTGGTCCTCTGTCGTTCATTTGGATCGGCATGTCATCGGCGATTAGTTCAAGCTTTAAAATCATTTACTGGTAGATATTCTGACGGTTCACCCGAAGAGACGCTGGGTGTCGAGTTTCTGGCAGTCGAGTTACTAATTTTGCTATCACTTCCCTACACCAAATTCGCATCATTGGAGGTACGTCAAAGCACCAACGATTCCTTGGTTGGTGATGAGAAATGAGACATCATAAGATGTGAAGATTGCGAGATACATCACCATCACCCGAACCGCTCTAAATCGAATTAAACGTTTAAATTTAGAATAAATTACCTCATATTAATTATCACCTCTTCTATCACTGGCAAACACACACTCACGGACACCCCATGCCGAAAACAACCCCGCAAGTCTGCTTATGCACAGCAGAAACAGGAAAACTCTCTACTACTCGTGAAGCAAACAGTCCGCAGGTTCCCACCGTTTATTCACGCGGTTGCGGTGCGTGTCGCGGTGTGTTGGAAGCCGCGAATAAACAACCAGCCGTCTAATGAGCATACACTCGCGAACCCCGCGTTCTGCATTCGCTTGTTTGTGGATTTATTTTCGCGCACACAAACACACCCATGCAGATTGTGAACGTGTCAACTTAATGACTTTTTTATAACTTCATTCCGGTGGAGAGTTTTAGATTCACCCGCTTCTTTTAATTAACTCACCAAGAGTTTACCCCAAGTTCTGTGTGTGTTTTCCCCCTCTCCTATTCGTGTGTGACTTTGTTTGGTTTGCTGTCCGTGCAGTACTTGTGGAATGGCTCCTGTAATATCCATTCCGTAGCGCCATCCGGTTGGTTCATTGGAAATTATTCACGAACCTTGTTAACATCATTCCCATCAACATCGAAAGCGTTACCCTTAGCGTGTATTGCGCGGCTTGCCCATGTCCACCGGAATGTACATCATCTGTAACGAGTTCAGCAAATCGTTAGCCAAAAAGCCCGGCTTGTCTTGCATCAACAGCGTGTCGCGTAAACTCACCAATTCCACAAAGTCCACGAAACACATGGGAACAGGAGGCACGCTCCTGAGGGCATCCCGTACACGCTCTTCGGCCAACAGTGTACACCGGCTGTCCGATTATGTTGCCCTTGGGATGGTAGTAGCAGACGATCAGATGTCCACCGTACATACTGGCTGCACCACAACCTATAAACTGCGTCCTTGCCCAGACGAGCTGCGTGTAGTTCGACACTCTGATGCAAAAAAAGGGATAACCGATACCGTTTCAAAAGCTGGGACACATAAAATGGCGCGTGGCATACATACCCGGCGCTTTGCAAACTACCAACGGACAGGTTGCTGCCCAGCTTGTCCTTTTCGCTGAACCACGTACTCAGGGCAAGCGCTTCCCAGTGCTTCAGTATCGGTTTGGGATGAAAGAACACATTCTGGCCGATCGGATAGGAGGGGTTACCTTTTAACCCCGAAGGGTGACACAAGTTTTTTGTTGTTGTTGTTTTCTTTGTTGTTGGGTGTGTGCATGTGTGAGCTGAGAAGCACGACTCAAGTATGCACGCATATTACTTACCGATGAAGTCGCACGCATCATACCCGACGATGCACTGGCGAACCCAACGCTCTGCCATGGCTTGAAGATCCCGATCCCAGTGCTGGAAGGTTGTGAATGAAATTTTAAAGTCAAATAAAAAGGTCACGAAAGATTCCTTCCCAGCTATATGCCCACCAGAAACTGCATATCCGTAGCAGGTTGTCTAGGATCCGTTGCGACCTTGTTCCGCAGTCCATTGTGCCCCATCATAAAGCTCTTGATGCTTTCCGGTCCTAGCTGGATGGGTGCAAATTTTTTGCATCTTGGATGTGTTTCGTTAGCCTTGAAAAAGAAGAGATACTGCAGTAAATAAAACGAGGGTTTGACGAACCTTCTACAAGCTTACATTGTAACACATTGTATGAACACGTCCACCACAGCTGTCCTGCTCGTTGCAAAGATTCACATGCTCCTGGTCGAAGATGGTCCATTGATACTGTCCCAAAATGGTGCCAAAAACGTTCATCAGTAAAATCGCTATTTTCATCATCGCACGGTTCTTGGTTCTTCTTCAACAAACGTCACGTTCAGCTCCCCTCTGGCTTCAACTCCATTAATGTGCTGCAGCCATCTTCGATTGAAATATCATGGCCTACTAATACCACTACTAAATCGAACCATAAATAAAGTACACCAATATGCTCTCCGAAACCCATAGCAGAAGCTGCCTGCATCCGGGATGTCGAACAAATGTCGTACGATAAATGTTTAATCATCCAACGTATTGTTCCCGAGCACAGGGAATGCTCCATAAAAAAGTGCCTTTTATAGCCTGAAGCTGCTGTGTCGTTTGATGTAAGTATACCGATTGCAAATTTATGTACCAGGACTACACCGCTAATGTGTGTGTTCGGCGCGATTGTTTCTTTCCTACTCCAGTGACGTACATGTGTTCGATTTATGTTGCGAAAGATGAGCATGATTGGTAATAATTTATACTGGCCTCGGTAACGCAATAAATAGTCATGACTGGACCATGCCCAGATTGAAGATTCGAAGGAGATTTCAGGCAAAGCCATCAAAGCTACTAATCTATAAACTAGATATTATTTTTACTGTTAAATTGTTCTTGCCGTAATCAGTTAAAAGGACCTCCTTTAAGATTTACTGCCCAGTTCCTTATTCCGATTATTTCTCCATGCGTGTGCGGCTTTCTTTAAGTCCAATTTTTAATCGACATGAAAATAAAATTTTGCAAATTGGCAAACCTCTTCTACTTCTCCAACCTTCATTTCCTCTGCACTTTTACGAGGCTACGAGACTCAATGTGCGCAGCTTTTTTCCCACAGTTTTCAAACATATCGATACGGTACGGGTCGGGTCGGCTTGTAATAAAGCCAATATTCTTGATGGTTCAAATTGAACTATCGGTTTCCGACAACAACCAAAAAAAAAAAACTAATAAAAAACACGACAGTTTGACAGAGGCTGGAAAGGAAATAGCCGAAAAGCGCATAGAAAAGCTCCACCTACCTATTTATAATTCGTAGTATTATTTTATTTATCTTTATTTTGCCTCTACGGCGGCGCTATTGGGGCGATTTTCTACCGCGCGGTACGCGGTAAAACGCAACCCAGTCAGTATATATCACCAACGATTACCCGTGCGCGCCCAGCCTTTTGGTCGCGTTTTGATGATTTATCACGAACATATCTGTCTGGTGGAGTAGATTTAAGGTTCGTCCGTTGTTTTTTTTTTTCTTCTCTATTTCTCTATCTCTATCCGCTAGAGCTGTCCTTCTTCTCACTTTTTCCGCCGTCAACATCTTGTCGTTCCGAGTGTGTGTTTGTGGCTGTTCCGACACAAAGCCCCGGCGTAGTGTTATGATTATGAGCGTTTATGCTGCCGACGGGCAACATATACGATTGAAAAGGCAACCAAACGTGCACGTGATGAGTGGGATACACTTCCACTTGCTTCCTTTGCTTACACATGCGGTTAGAAGTTAGAAGAGCCCGCGAAACGCCACAAAATGAATAGTCTGATGAGCATTTATGAAAATCTTCGCAACAGCAGAATCATACACACACCGCACTACGGGTTAGAGGGTGGTACGAAAGAAAAATAAATGCAATTTATTTATACCAGCTTTAAGGACACATCAAGAAGACATATTCGAAGGCAGCTTTCAAGGATTCCAGATAGTTTTATTTTGAACTTTTTCATTTTTCTTTTGATTATTATATAACTTCTGAAGGTCTAGATCACAAATTGCTCAGAAAGTAACTATTTATAATTAATTTTTCTGACAGAATAAGATGAAATAATACATTTTTGAGTATTTGGAGCTTACCAGTAAAAAACTCGAACCCAACCCATTCCAGGACAGCTGCCATTTACGCGGTACTTTCTATCAACTCACAATTTAGGTGATCTAAACCAAAATCGGTTAGCCAAGATCTTTTCAGGCTGTTTGTGTTAAAGGAGAAGATGTTAATTTTATTATGTATTTGTAGTATTTATCAAACAAAACTTCCCCTATTGACTAGTTTTGTGAGTCGTTTTTCAGATATTTAATTTGTAAGATCAACTTTAAAACATTTTAGCATATAAAAGATGAAAAACAACCAACAACATATGTGATTTCATTTGAAAATCAAAAATATTCATCTTCTCTTGAGAAACATCCCGCGACTATCCCACTGTGCGTGTGTGCTGTCGCTTCAGACAACATATCATGCGCTAGCGAAGATAGACATTAATAACACCCCATCTGTTCGCGGTGTACGACGATTGTGCACCATTGAAGAGACCCTTTTCCCCTTCGCTCGCGTGTCCCCTCCCTTCTATTGCTTAGACTCCTCGTTTGCTCCCCCGAAATATGTTGGTCAATTTTCGTGGCAATCACAAATCAAAACGCAAGCGCCAACTTATGCCGCGTTCGCATTTAATCGTCCACCCTACTGTCTCGGCACCCTGCACAACATTCCCACCCTGTCTCCTTCTCGCCAGTCTACTAACTGGTTTCGGGGATGGTTATTATTTCGGTTAAATATTAATGTTTCGGAACGATACGATCGAATGTGGTTATTAAATTGCCTCGTGTTGCGCGTATTTTTATCGGAGTCGCTCGGTGGGCCACGGCCGGGGTTTTACCAGTTAAAAATAGCTATGCAGAAGAAGAGAGACCGAACCGCAAGCACAGCAAGTAACTGTAAAGCCTTACGGAATGGAATGGTCAAGTGAGAGTCAACCGGAAGCTTGCATTCAACGATAGATTTTAAAGACCATCCGGTGAAATCTTTACCATCTTCGTTCGGGCTCGAATGACAAAACCCATCTAAATAGTGTTTAATTATCTGCAACAGAGAAAGGGGACACAGTTCATCGACGATTCGAACGGTTACAAATCATATTTTGTCACATCACTATACACTTTTATCCACACTCAGCTTCGAATCTAAGGTGATTGATGCGATGTTAATACTTTTTTTTCTCATTCCAATTTGGAATTGATTTCTCACGATGATTGCAAACCATCGCTAGTCTTGTGGTTTGTTAAGCAGCAAATAATAAGGACAGAATGAAGCCATTTGCATAACTAACTTCGTTCGGGTATTGAATTGTTATTTAATATACTACCATTCCACCGCTATCATAATCCGTGGCAATAAATAGGATTAGGTTGCTAAATGCTGTAAGAATGATAAATGAAAATGGATTATATCTTTATTACCGTTGATTGGCCGTATTTTGAGACTTTGACGAGGATTTTGTAGCGATCCGTTTTACAATAACTGGGCACTGGGCGTCACAACACATCAAAACACCGAACCAAATCGAACGTATCAATCTTTAATAATGTATTTTTTCTCTCTGACGGCCCTATCGAAACAATACGGTAGCATTTCCTTATTAAAGATATTTCCCTTATCCTTCTGTCCTATACCTTTTGCACGACCCATGATTTGATATGAACAAAAAGGATGCTCCATAGTGCCTGCGGCTTGTTTGAGTGCGTTCATCACTATTTGTTTAGGATCGCAGCTCAGTGCGCGAGGTCAATTTCATTAGGATAGTGCTTGCACAATTATTATTTACATTGCGGTTAGCTCACGTCCCACGTATGTGGGCAGACACACCAACAGCGCGCACTGGAGAGTAGATACGAACATTTCTCCACACCGAATCCGCCGGAAGGATGTTTCTTCCAATCAACCAAATATCTGACCCGTTTGTTTCTTTTGCAGCTGTTGACAGCTTGTGCATAATTTCAACTTCGCCGGCTCCACAATCGGCCAGCTTCTCATCGATCTCTACCGAGCTTATCACAAGCATTATCGACAAACAAGTAACGAAAAGTGTGTGCGAGAGAGCGAGAGAGAGAGAGAGAGAGAGAGAGAAAGAGAAAACAACATTAAAACCCTCCCGCCTTAAAATGCTTCCCATTCGACGTGCCAATCGAAAGACTTCAGCCGGCGGTAAGAAACGAACCTTCGCTCTACCCGGCTTGTTTGTAAGCATTTCCGTTTCCATTCACTTTTCACCGATCGCGCGCGTTTGTGTGTGTGGAGTGGCACGAAGCGTGAAGTGACACTTCACTCTTCCTCCAACTTTGCTCAGCCAAAAATTCGTGAATCGGGACCAATCGAGCAATCGGAACTTCCGTTCGAGTTCGAGCAAACGCAGGCCGCAATGCCGGGGCCACAAACAATTAGCATAAAAATGTAGAGGAACAGCAAACCGGCGCACTGAACTGGTGATGATTTAAATAAAACGCTCATTATCACGAATATCGAAGACGAATTTCCTGTGTTGCGTTGTGATTTTGTGATAAATAATTAAACTTCATCAAAGCACCGTATTGGTGACATTGGAGCGAATAAGGAAATGGGGGAAAAAATGTATTTTTTTTTTCGTTTTGTTTCGGATGAGTTGAGGTGTTTCCCTTTTCTTTTTTGTAAGTGGGGAGAAAGTGTAATCAGCAACCCAAATATGTATGTGTGTGTTTTACTGTGGCGGTAATCTAATAAAGGCATACAGCGTTCATGGGAAATTTATTTCCATCCTCTTGTTGCACGCCGATCCCTTCAATTTGAGCTGATGCAAGAATGAAGCAATGACTTTCCTCTTTTGGAAGGTTGTCTCTGCAGATCATTCTTCTTCGGGGCCGTTCCTCAGCTGTTGAATCGCGTCCACAGTCAGGGTGCCATATTCGACACATTCGACTCGGATCGTGCCTGGACCTACGTGAAGCAAGATCAAAACAGCAGCAAAAAAAAAACAGAGTGAGATGCGAGAGAAACGAGACCATCTCAACCAACGGTCGAACCACTTCCGATCGATCCCGACATCCCGAGCAAAGCATGATTCAGCAAACAACGTGCTTCCTCATAAGAAGCAACCGTCCCGAGACGGCACATCCTAAACCGCAAGCAACGTTTCCACAATCATTTCACCTTGTCCTTGAAATTCACATCCTTCAGCAGGATTCATGCCAGTCCTCGCGCCGTAATGTTTGCTCATCCGAAATATAAAAACCCGGCAGCCCCTTAAAAACCCAGCTGGGAACGCCGCACAGTAGTGGTGTTTACTTCCCCATTCATTCACGCACACGCAAACATCCGTCCATCAAGTTCCCTACAATCCCGTGTCTGGTACGAATACTGTGTGTGATCTGATTTCTCTTCTTTAATGCTGCCCGACAAGACACACAAAAAAAGGATCTCTTTAGTTTTTAGCGCACCCCTTTAGGGCTGGCTGTCTACAATTTACGCTTTCTCCGGTCCTTGGGTGGAAAAGTTTGCCTCAATTCTAAATCCTACCGCTCAGGACACTCACCCTACGAAGGGGTACCGTGTGCAATAGGACTAATCGGGGAATGCCCTCCTTTTTTCCGCTGCTCGTCTGGATGCTGCTACTTTAGCTTCCTTGAATCTTGGAATCACACGAACAGAGATCTATCCACGGAGCACACGGACCAAGCAAAAATAAGAAACAAAACCTCCACAACAAAAAAAAGAGAACTCATCTAACCCTTTTGACCCTATTTTTTGGGATCGTGTTAAGGAAGTAGCAGCAATATTTTGCAACCCGCAAGGTAGTACAGTTTTGTTTTGTCTCTCTCTCTCTCTCTTTCTCTGCATAAAGGCTCATCTCATTTCAACTCATCTCACAAGCTGTAAGAAAAGGGACTTTCTTTTCCTAGTTTTTTTTTTTTATTATAGTCCGGGACCGGGTTTCCTATCACCTTCTCGAGACATCGGGATGCTGACCGGGGAAGTTCGGTCCCTTCGGGTGAGAAGCTGTCTGTCTGTCGTTTCTTTCGCACACTTTCACATTTTCTCTTTTGCAAGGGTGGATGCCTTGTGAAAGAATGTTTTGTGTGCAAAATGCACCCCGGCTTTAGATGATGCAATGCAGCCATTTAATCCTTGGGTTTTCTTAGAAATGGAACATAATCAACTTGAGGTTAAAGCTGAACAAGCCTTAAATTTTTGTTTCCTTGTTTTCTTTATTTCGGTTTGACGAATAACTAGGCCAGAAATTATGAGCAGTCGTGGAAGGGTTTGATGGGAGAAGTTTTGCACTAGGAAATTAAATAATAATCGTAAATAAATATATAGGAGGAGAGTGTAGAAAGCTTAAAATGCATTTTCTAAACATTTTAATGAAGCCATAACAAATTCTTGAATAACACATTTTAGATCAAACAAGCTTAATAAAAAGGATTTTAAACCGAGTTCCTAAATCTGTGCGATTTGTGATTTTGTTTCGATTTTTTCTTAGATAAAGTAAGAATCATTTGCAAAAGAGTTTCTTGGACATAAACCATATTTACGCAGATAACTTCTTCTTGTTGCTGGTCTGCTCAAGACTGAGCACGTCACGTTGACATGGTCAGGTCTCCAATCAGTTTCCAGGAAACTCGGTCTAGGGCTGCAGTCCTCCATCCACAGCTGCATCCAATCTCCGACAGATTAGACTCCACTTGATCCAGCCAACCAGCTTGCTGTGCTCCTGAGCACCTTCTTGGTGGGGCATGAGTCCGGCATCCTCATCACGTTCCCCAGTAAACGTATCCTTCTGGCTTTGACTACCGTCAGGATATCAGCACCGCCAAACAGCTCAGCTAGCTCGTGGTTTATTCTCCTTCGCCACACGCCCTGCTCGCACACACCGCCAAAGATCGTCCTTAGCACCCGTCGTTCGAAAATGGCGAGAGCATTGGCGTCCTCTGTCAGCATAGTCCAAGACTCGTGCAAGGTAGGAGAACTCCTCTACCACCTCGAGATCGTCGCCGTCAACTGAAACTCTGCTTCTGAGACGCAAATAATTGGGATAGTTACGCAGATAACTATCCCGAATCAATCAAATCTAAAGCATTAAACTAAACCATACTTACTTATAACTAGCACACGTCTTCGAGAATACCCTTTTACTTCCATCCATCCAACTTGTCATCAATCTAACTCAATTTCCAAAAAAAAAAAACAGCACACAATTTCTACATACATTTTTCATCATTTTTGCTTTATTCCATTTGTTCCATACACTTTGTAAAAACCCATTTTGGTTTGGTTGTACGTGTTTCGTATGTATTCATGAGTGGGTATTTCTTCTTCTCCTGTTTTTCTGTCATAATTCCAATTGCGGGGTTTACCAATCAATACACATTTTTTTGCAGATAAACTTTGATTTTATTTTTGCACTTGCACTTAAAATTCTTCCCTTTTCTGTTTTGCGATTCGCTCTAAGATGCCCTGCCAATACATTGTACTCATCTTATCTATGCGCTTTCGTACACCTTAGTTTGAGGTCTGTTTCATAGTTGAAGTAATAATAATAATAATAAGTAAAAACATGGTGACAGTATGCATTACAACTAAAAGCTAACAACTGACAACTAAATGGCAACATGTGGCTTATTAACTACCATCCTGACTACCGAGCTTCCAAGCAAACAAACTAAAAACTGTTCTTCTCTTTACTATTGGACTGTTGTGTGTGTGTGCTAATAAAGTGTATTTCATGGCAAAACAAAACTCAACAAGTCAAGTGGTAAGTGATAGTATATGGCAGCGTAATTCAGTGTTCCGCCAACCAGCACCTCTCGCTAGTCAACTCTTACAGACTGATAAAACGTATAAGATAAATTGGCAAAAGTTGTAACAAACACGAGCCAGTATAACTTAATGATTAAAAACAAAAGGGGACACTTAAACTTAAAGCACCGGGTCGGACTTATGCCGTGATATTTTCTTTCGTCAAGACGCGTTTCCCTTATCCCTGCTTATACTAGCGTTTTCAACTGTCTGTACTTGGAGCTAGTACGGAAATGGGAATGTTGGTATGTACAACTTCCCATTGCAAAACATACTCTAATACTGAAAGGTATTGATGGTTGACGCGAAACGTTCAAATTATTTAAAACCAAAAATTAAAAGAAAAAACAACACCATTCTTTCATCCACTCAATTTCACTATTCTTTAACGTCTTTTTGCTACCAGTGTTGGTTTGTTCCACAACCCATTGCATCGCGTTTCTAGCGACCTCCCTTCACATGGAACCGGGGATATGTTTGCTTCTACCTTAACAGATTACGTGCGTGTATGGGTGTTTGCTTCCTCTCTTTCGTACGCACCTACACCCTTATTGCAAAACATGAAAACTCTTGATATTGAGCCTAATTATCTCACTGATATGGAACGATTGTTTTAAACAATATTGATAATCGGTTGCACACACTTTTGGAAGGGAGAGTCTCTCTTCAGCTGCTGCTTACGGGCTTTTTGATACATTTCGTTTTGTTGTAACTGTTTATACAAGTTGTTTGTTTTGTTTGTAGTATGTGTTTTCTCTTTTCGTGTACTTGTTTTAACCACTTAATAGCTACATCTTTAGATTTGTTTTACCATTTAATTTCATTTGTTTGTTATATGTTTTGTTTCCATTCGTTCTTCTCTTCGCTCTTTCTTTTCTCTATACATCTTCATTGTTTCACCCCACCCCCTCCCCCCTATACTACACACGTTCTTTTACGTCTCTTTTGTTTTGTATTTTTTCGTATATGCGCATCTCTTACTTCGCGCTCGCGTGTTTTGCTACATAACAAACTTATGTACCGATTGAGCATATATGGAGTAATGTAGTTTGTATTCTTTTTTTTTTTCTTTTGTTTTTGCTATTCACTTGACTTCCTGTATTGTTACGTGAACTGTCCTACCCATCTGACGGATAACATTTGGTAACTATGGTAACTATTCCAGTATTCATCCCCTCTTCTGCCACTATTTCTACCAGTGTTTGAGTGTTTGTTTGTAAGCTAAAATTAGATTAGGAGGAATGTTGCGTACAACGCTTATATACAATAAAGTAAAGTCAAATCAAAATACTTAAACGGATGGATAGTTAAGCTAATGAAACGTTCGCGTGTATCTACCGAATGGAAGAGTTGTGTGGCACAAGTCTCAAAGACCTCCGCCGCCAGTGTTTCCTAAATAATCAATCGGCCAAACTTAAACCATATTTGGGGTAGATATGTTACCGAATCGTACCGAATTTGTTTTATGATAGTCGTTAGTCGTTTTCGTTTGCTTCGAAAATCTTGTTTCAATCCCGCTCCCCGTCGATGTAGACTCTAACATACATTCTAACATTAAATTCTACGAGTATCCCTGAGGTTCAGATTTGGCTGTAAGGTGTTTACACTTCTTGTTTGTTTTCTGTGCTTCTTTTACTGTGCTGCCCTGGAACTCTGCATCGAAACTGTCATGTGTTTTGACTTATGTCTGGTGTCTCGATTTCTTACGATTCTGAGACCCGGTCTGCGAGCGAAATCAACGAAACGCGTGCGTATTTCGCCTTAACGAGCCTGCATTCCTAAAGCCTTGACCTTAAACGCGTTACAGACAAACACGGTGTGAGGCTTGCAAACGCAACGCCATCGAGACAAGACGTCTCGATCACGGCATTCCGACAGACTAATTAGTGTACTGCAGGCTAACACACCACCGATGCGGGGCTAACGGGTTTCTTGGCGAGATACCATCATCAGGCACCCATTATCGGAGAGCCCGAACTCCCATTAACGAAACCGAACGCGACTGCAACGAAATGAAAATTCAAAAAAGAAAAAAAAAACGCACCAACACAAAGGAACTAGGACGCTACATTTCCGCACCGGATGGGAACAATTGCAATCCAGGGTGGGTGCGCTGCCGTGCGTATAGGAACGTTGACAATTAATAGTAGTGTATTGCGTTAGTCTAATCGATCGATCGACCGATCGCTTAACGCTTGGTAACTCTTTCTCTTTGCCTAATACCGGTAACCATTTACGGGTTCCAATCCGTGTAACCAACCTGTGTGCGGGACGACCAGTTAATTAATCTAAACACAACCATACGCCCTGACGTATAAAGTGCTACACAATCACTTTCCGAATAAAACCTAACACACACACACACACACACACGAACGGGACGCGTACGCACGATCTACCGGCGAACGCTAGATTTGCTTCTAATGTTTCTGGAATTACGTGCACCTCGTGTCGTCCCACAGTTTCAGTTCCTACTGCCGCGTAAGTTCGATGATTTAATTGTGCCACTAAATAGCTTGATATTTGTTCGTTTGACGTGCTTTGAGTTGCTTCGTTCACATTTGGCATCGTAGTTTTTAACTGTTGCTTTCTTGTATTTCTACCACCAAGTTTTGTACCATCGTTACGAATTTACTTTCGTTTTGTTTGTTTGCTTCTGTTTTATCTGTCAACAAATTCAAATATGTTTTTGCAATTGTTTCTCTTTTTTATGTATGTGTTTGTTTATTGATTTCCCTTTTTATTGATCTTTCTTGTACGATTCCTTTTTTTTTCTCACCTGCTGCACCATTATCGATCGATTTGTACATTCGTTTTGTTTTACAATAGCCTATAAGAGATGATTTTACATGCAATTTCTTTTTCTACAATCAATTTTTATTTTTTATATTTTTGTATTTGCTCTTTTGTCTAATATAGAGTGTAGATCAGTTTAGTAAGTGTACTGGTTTTAAAATTTTTACGGCTTTCCGAAAGAATCGAAAATACTACACTCACACCCAACACGCACACACACACTCACACGCAATACATAATGCACACAGAGAAGAGAAAAAGGATACTTGTTCAGATCTTGTTTGTCTCCCTTTTGTTTGCTTTTTTTTTTTCCTCCCATTTCTTCTCGTGCACATTTTAACATCCTTATCAGATTAGGTACGTGATTGTAGGTATTTTTTTCCCTCTATTTCCATCTTCGTTTTTTTTTCTCTTTGATTTCTTACTCCATACTCTTTCACTGTGGGGCATTTTTCTTTTCATGTTGCCGGAAGAAAAAGGAAAGATTCACATTTATCTCGCTGTTAATAGTTTATACTACATTATATTACACAAAATCCGATCCGTTTTGCGCGCCCTTCCATACACTCACGAGCACTCATTTGACTGCGCTTTGCGTCATACACACTCATATGAAATCGAATCAAAAACTGGAACCCAGTACAAAAACGTCCTACGAAGAATACGTACACTACGCGTACACAGTAGATACTCTCTGATTTCTTCCTTTTTTATTGCTTTAAAATGTTCTCAATGTTCCCAGTGGGACAGTTGTATGTTGTCACATCTATATACTTATGCATAAAATATCATTCTAGTTGTTGTATGTTTCCGCTACGAAACACATCCCTGGCTGTCATGTACAGTAATAAATATATAGTAAAAGGTTTTTGCGGGTCAAACTCTTGGCTGACTTTTATAATCTCGGTAACTCTAGCTCTGCCACCAGGGTTTTTTATTCTCTTTCTTTTGTCACCAAACGGTGTGATAAAATATATGTAGGATACTCTCCATCAGGAGACAAAATAAACAATCTTCTTGGTCGAACCGACGAACCTGATGTGACTAAACAGTCTGATAGGTAAATGGAGATGGATTGTAAAATGCAAACACTTGTATTTTGAGGTAGAATTGTGCTTTTGTTTTCGATGCACCGAGGTAAAACGTTTCCGGGCATCTGAGGAATTCTGAATACTGTGAGCCTCCTTCCCTTATCACCGACGGACTGTTTTGCAATCACGTGTTCACGAGAGCTGTAAAACGCTCGATAGAATATTCCTGAGTTGGTGATCAAACTCTCCTCCCTGATGCTCACCATTCTTGGTTACAGTTTTACTAAAAGATATTGATTCTGATACAGGCTATGTCTCGCCCACGGAAGACGGTGCGAGCCTTTCAGTTTGATTGTTTATTTTTTATAAAACGAAAAAAACCGTAGATAAAGATGCTCTTTGCTCGCTTGAGGTAGCTGGTGTACTTGTACAATCTATTCACTTACTCCATATCTCTTTGCGGATCTCAGAACTCCGTTTGTTGGCACCCGTTTTGCTGGCGATGGCAATACATTAACATTTACAGGTAGTTTGACGGTTTCGGTTTCTGGTACACGGTTAAATTGTAGTAACTATAGGGTAACTCTTCACGCTCACGCTTACTTAAACGGCTACAACTGTTGCTTACGATACACGAATACGGTCCCAAACCCTCGGTCCTTATCATGGAGCACGCTGCAAACACGCTGCGATTGAGCACTCCTGTACAACGCACACACAGACGCACGCCCGCACTCAAACGCTCGTATCGACTCGCATTAAACAAAATCAAAAATTTACACTACGAAACACACCGACCCACCCCACCGATCCAACTGGTTGGTACAGGTCGATGACGGCCACCCACACCCACACGTTCCGGTTCCGTAGTGTTGTGTCGATCGCCGCCCATTCACAGCTCCGGTGTAAGACAGCGAAGATTCAGCCACCGTCATTCGTCCACCAGCCCAACGATATCCTTCTTGCCGCCCTTCTTCATACCGCCTCCCGCCTTGCCGGTTCGCTTCACCCCGTTCCCGCCACGTTCCTGGCCACCCGCCACATTCTTCCGGTGCGTCTCCGAATGTTTGATCATGTGGTCCTTCCGGATGAAACCCTTGCCGCACTGCTCACACGCGTACGGCTTGGAACCACTGTGCAGGCACATGTGCCGACGTAGATCTGTCTTGTGGTTGAACTGCTTCGGACACTGCTCACACTTGAACGGTTTTTCGCCCCCATGCTTGGCCAGATGCTCCTCGTACGATTGATTGCACGGGAAGCGTTTGCCGCACCGATGACACTTGTACGGTTTGTCCCCGGAGTGGAACGTTTTGTTGTGCTGCGTCAGGTAGCACACCTTGTTGAACACCTTGTCACACTCGATGCAGCGATGCACCTCGGGCTGCCCATTGGCACTGGCCGTTTTGTTAGACTTGGCCGACTCTACCTGACCCGACTGGAGCTGCGTCTGCCCGACATCCGTTGACGTGACGCTCGGGGAGCAGGGTGCGGGTGAAATGGCGGGTGCAGTCGCTCCGAGCTGAGGTGTGGCCACGCGGTACAACAGCTGCTCCTGGTACGGGTCGACGTCGACATGCTGCTGGAGCGTATACTCCTTGTACTTGTTGCCCATCGTACTGTGAGCGATCATCATCTGTTGCGATCGATGCTGCTGCTGGTGGTGCTGCTGCTGCTGCTGATCATTCAGGTTCGTCAGGATGGTAGTCCCATCGCTGCTAGTGGGACGCTGGTACTGGTCCGGTACGTTAGGTGAAAAGGGGGGCGCCGTATCGCCCTGATACACCTCGGCGCCCCCCGAACACCGGGGAAACCCCAACGATCCGTTACGATCGCCCGTCGTCGATTCGATCAGCCCGTCACCACCTGCCCCATCGATCCACTGGTCGTTCCCAGCCATCATGCCCATCGGCGACGCGTACTGCTGATGGTGGGCCGCATTACCAATAATAAGGTGATAGCTCGGTGCCTCCGGCAGGATGGTTTGGAAGGATGGAATGCTGGTGCTGATAGTTAAAGGATTGGAGATGGTGTGCATTGTGTGGGGCTGCGTGTGGGGGTGGTGGTAGGGCTCCATTGAACTGATGATGTGCTGCGGCGGCGGCGGCTGCTGCTGCAGCGGCTGCTGCTGCTGCTGCAGATGGCCCACCGGCGAGCCCATGCCCATGGTGGGGGGCGTGTGGGTGTCCGTGGGCGTGCGGGTGGTGCTGGTGGAGATGCGGGTGCCCAGGGTGTCCGGGATGCCCACCGTGGAGGTGTGCGGATGGGTGGTGGGCGTGAGGATGGTGGTAATGGTATGGGTGGCTTGCTCCATTTGCTCCGCCATGCTGTGGCTGTTGCTGCTGTTCGAGTAGATCTGCAGGCCCCTCGGTTGGGAGACTTGGACGGAGGGACCTGCTACCCCGTTTGGGGGAACCGCTGAAGAAGTGGAGCTGGCTGTGGTGCCGTTCGCGCTGGTCGCGCCGGCGTACGGGTGATGAAACCCCGGTGACTGGTTCGAGCTGACCACCTGGCCTACGCTGCCCGGATGCTGATGGCCGGGCGAGTTCCCGGCCGTCGAAAACCCCGCCGATGCGCCACCGTACTGCTGCGCACCCGGACCCGTCCCGTACTCGGGACTTCTCGGTGGATCGGGCGGTGGTACCGGCTGCTGTATAGGTTGCTGAATCTGCGAACCTGCTCCTCCTCCTCCTGCTCCGCCACCTCCACCGGAGCCACCTCCACCAGAACCGGCTCCTGAACCGTTGCCAGCTCCACCTCGGCGACCCTTGTTCGCATAGTTCGGATCACGCCCCGGGTGATGATGAACGCTAATCGGCAGCGTAGCCGGATCCGGCTGTCCACTCGATTTTACCGCATTCTTGTGCAGCGTCGTGTTGTAGTGACGTTTCAGATGACCCGAGCTTGTAAACCACTTGTTGCACGCCGTACAGTTGTACGTCTTGGGGCGGCGCGCTTCGTTCGATTTCCACGCCGTACCCTTGGTAGGTCCCGCAGTCCCTGGGAGCGACGAAGTTGCCGGCTCGAACGTACGATACTGCGAGCCACTTTCCTGCGGTGTGGTAGTGCTCGGAAAGTCGGACGGACTGGTTGCGAGCTGATTGTCGTGCATCTCGTCCGCGTACTGCTTCATCGTCTGGGCGTTCGTCGGCTGAGGAGCCACGGCCGGTGGTGGCAATGTAGGTGGCAAACTGTACTCATTCTTCACGATCGGACTGCCGGTAGTGCTGTAATGACCACCTCCACCACCACCAAGATACTCGGACTTTATCGCTGGCGTTGCCGAGTACTCGGACTTGATCGGATGATGGTAGTAGGCGGCGGCTGCTGCTGCTGCTGCTACGGCCGCTGAGTGCTTCATATCCGGTCCACCACCGTGCGATGGATGCGGAGGTGGCAGTGACGGAGGACCCATAAAGTTGTGCGGATCGTGCCAGGACATCATCGGGTGTCGTTGCATCGATTGAAGCGGATGCAGCGAGTTCATCGGTGGCAACAAGCCACCATCACCCGCAGGCCCGTAGCCAACCATCTTTTGCGAGTCGAGATCTAGGATGTCCGAGGCGGGCGCTTCTTCCTTCACGGGGTACACTGGTGTACCGCCTGCTCCAGCACCGTACGAGTAGCAGTTACCACCACCACCACCACCACCCTGCAGATCAACCTGATCGACACGCTGCTGCTGATCTTGCGCTGCCTGCACGTTCGAATGGATCGTGGCCTCATGCTCGTTCAGGGCCTCGTCGGACTCACACACCATACCACACTTCTCGCATTGGATCGGCGATGGGGACGGTGTTGGTGGAATGTTCGATCCGCCCGTCCCATTCGGCGGTGAATGTGATGGCTGAGACGATTGGGACGTAGTGCTGGCGACGGTCGTCACTGTCGTGGATCCACTGCCGCTACCTGCTACGGTAACACCATTGGAAGAACTTACCACTTGCGGGCTCATACCGGCCGAACCGCCATTGCTGCTAACCACCGTCGGTGAAGATCCATCCGGACCACCTCCGCCGTTGCTGCCACTCGAACCACCACCGTAGGGATGGTACCGTGCCGAAGACACTACCGATGAGCCGGATTTATAGTCGGTCGGTTGCAGTGGTGCACCGAGTACACCGCTACCGTAATCTAGACCCGACCCAGGTCCACCGGAGTAGTAACTGCCCGGATCGTAACCGGGATGGATGTAGCTGGGATAATGCATCTCACTGCCTGCTGGCCCGGTGGGCAATCCTAGCTGATGCGGATGATGACCTACTTGTTGATGCTGCTGATGTTGCTGCTGCTGCTGCTGCTGCTGCTGCTGCTGAGTGTGATAGGGCGATGTGCCACCACCGCCGTAACTTTGTGGAGTTCCCGGCTCCGTTATGGTGGGTTGTGGCGTTGGTGGCTGATTATCGCTCGAGTCGGCAGCGGCCGCTATCGTCGTGTGAGGTGAAGCTACCGGCTTCAAACCGGCCGTCGTGTGCGTCGGTGTATGCGAACCGGGCTGGTTGTTGTTCTCCGTGTCGGAGGATGTTGGCGTCGTGGAGGAAGGTGCGGTTCCGTTCGTTGTTATGGTGGTAGCGGTGGTGGTTGTCGTTGCAACCGCTGTCGTTCCGAGCGTTGTACTGACCACGGGCTGCTGCTGTGAACCCCAACGGTTCATGCTGTCATGCTGATGGTAGTGCATATGATGCACCTGCAACGATGACGCACTCTCAAAGTATAGGCCACACTGGGAACAGATGTGCTGTTGCTGCTGCTGCTGCTGCTGCTGTGACACACTCTGGGGAACCCCGTGCAGAGTCCCCCCATTACTGGCCATCACTCGATGGCAGCACCAGGTTCACTAGGTATTTGCTACGAATCGACGACACTGTTCCACTCACTAGCATCGAGCTCTTCTTAAACGCACCTCGCTGGCAAGTCTTGAACGAGAGATTTTAAAATTCCAGAACGGACGATCTTCAGGACACACTTGTCTGCAGGATGATGTCTCAGTACAGTATGACGCTTCACTCACTGTTGTCAGTCACTATCGTTACCGCTTTTAATTACCCACCGAAAAGATCTACCTCGCTGTACGCCCACTGCCCACGAGGTAGTCAAACAGCATGATTTTCCTACTCGCTTCTGTTCTGGAATTTTGCCACTTACACACACAAACACATTGGCGCACACACATACACACACTCACACACAAACTCACAGAGGATCGTTGATGTTGAGAATTTTCACATAAATCGATCCTAATTAACACGGCGATGCTTGCTCTCCGGCAGTTAGTTTTGGAGATCGTTCAAGACCTTTTGTCTTATGCCCGGGGTGTTCCTCTTGAGCTGCACCGTTTATTATGCTGTCCCGCAGACTCCCCGACTAACCCGAGGCAAGCTAGTAGCACGACGGGCAGTAGCGCACCCACACACACACACACAAACACACTGTAGCACACACCTTGTGGACGCAGTGTCACTTAGGTTTTCCACTCCATCGGCTCACTCACGGTGACAAACGCGCAAATTAACATAGATTCTCAATAAATTTTAATTATCACCGTTTTTGTTGTGTTCCACCAGCGCGCCGTGGTTCCGGTCGTGGTAGAATAATGATCGAAGGAAGAAAGAAGCCACAGCACAGCAGTGTCGGGGCATCACACTGTCTTTTTTGGGGGCTGAGGTGGATTTCTTCTGAGGTCTCTGGGCGGGTTTGCTGCTTGCATTAATTTGTTGTTTTCACTTCTCTTTTGTCTTCTCGCGTCTTATCAAGTCACCATGTGTAGTTGTTTCTCGTCCGTTTCCTCTATTTTATTTTTCGATATGTGTTTTCCTGTATGATTAAACCTATTTGCTTGCTGCGTGGTCAATTTGTTCACACGAAATTTTCACATCACACTTCACATTTTCTTCACGATCACTGTTGATCACAAGCAAAATAGAAAAAAAGGTGGTTTCGTTTGGGTCTTTCCGTTAGAACACGCCACTAAACTAAACCAAAATGATTTTCAACTTTCCGTTGTGAAAATTTGAATTTCACCTTTGGGGGCTAAGAGTTTCCCCCCCGTGGGGATAACAGTCGCCAACAAAACGACACGAGCCCACCTCGTACTCTCGCAATGGTTTTTTTTCTGCGCGCCGACCGGAACGGATACCGACGACGACGATACTGACGGGTAACGCACAGCACTGCTCAACCTGCGTTCGCTTCGGTTGAGGACGCGTTTTAAAATGAAACCGAACTATCCGTCCCAAACAAATAGAGCCCACAAAACGGAGCGGTGCGAACCTTTTGCCATGCCGACCGACCGACCGAGCAAACTGGACCAAGCGTCTAAATCGGATAGCCAGAAAATCCCACCACCCCGCTGTTGTCTTTCCCGCTCTTATGCTGTATGTAGTGGTCGTTGTCCACCATGCACCTCCACCACCACCACCATTTTCATCAAGTCAGCACGTCTTAGTTAGGGGTTGAGAAAGAAGAGTGTGTCTCTATAGTCTTGCTCGGAGCACTCGTCTCTTTTTCACGATCTCATCGCCTCCTATGGTACTCTTATCCTTCGGTGATGTTGCACAGTAAAGATGCGTGCGAGTCTCCATCGAGTCATCTCTTTTTTACAACCCTACTTTCGATACTCTCTTTCGCTCTTTGGTAGGATTTCTTGCACACAGCATCTTGCTCTCTTGCCCAACGACGGCGGCGACGACGATGATGCTTGCCGCCGTCCGATGGAACTTCCCTTTCCCCTGCTTCGTACACACACACACACACGCATACGCAATTCCAAAACAAAAAAGGGGTAGTTTGCTGTAACTCTGGCTGGCTTGCTGGTTGGCGCTGCAAAGGCAAGGGTAGCAAAACAGTGTGGAGAGCACAGTGGGCAGCATCTTTTACATAGACACCACACGCACACTGCCCATTATGTACGACCAGAGGGGGGGGTTGTTTTGGAGAGAAAACTCTCGTCCAGGACATTCGAATTCGACACGGAGAAAAATAAAATTAACCCAGAGACGCTTCAAATGAAAAGACGACGTTTACTGTCTGTGCTCTGTGGAATTTGCTGTCGTCCTGTAAAGCTGTAATTTGATCCTGAGCACGAAATTTTTTTTTAACATCCTTCTTCTTTTAGGGGGTTGGAATTTAGCCCAGAATTCGCCGGCCTGTTCCGTTAATCCTGCAAAAGATCGTACGGTAGATCTGTACAAAAATTTCGCGCATTTGCAGGATGTCGTGTCCTTGCGATAGATTCAAACTACCCCTATTTGCTTAACTGACAGCACTGACAGCATTTTGAGTTCTGTATGATCACCGATCACTGCGCATACACGCACACACACACACAATCACAAAATGTTTCCTCCCCTTCCAGTGTGTCAGTGTGAGTTGAGTATTGGTATGTGTTGTTGGATCTGTGCAAAGGAATGGATACGAGCACTGGTTATCCTGCTCGCACAATTTGATTCCTTTTTTTTGCAATCGCGTTTAAGGCTTCGGAAGGGCTGGAAGGCTTCGGGTGCAAGGAACGCGTTGGAAGAAGGTTTTTATTGGCCGCAGGAACGGAGCCTAGACTCGCGTACTGATACAATCAAATGGCGCGAACGATGAGCTGTTTGTTTTTTTTGGAAAAATGTATTTTAGATTTTGCCTCAATCTCTTAAATGCAATCAAATAAAAAGGATTTCCTTTTAGTTAAATTGTGTTCTAGGGAATTTTCACCATTAAATGTTTGTTTCAGATTACTTTTACGGTCAAAAATGTAACTCCGTGAAAAGCAGCTCTTAATATTTGCTATTCCTAACTTTATTTTGCATTCATATCATGAAAAAATCATTCTTTGTATTCCTATTGATTCTTCCGAAAAGAAGCATTCTTGAACATTTTTCCAAACCACATCACATGCCAGTACCGTGCGATTGTTTGCCTAGCCGCACTAAATCATCTGTTCCATCCTTCTTCAAACATTCCACAAAATGCGTGCGACCGTCCTAGACGCTAGCGCTTCGCCCGGCTAAATGAAGCATAAATGAGACACAATCAGGGCGCAAAAACCTACCAACTAGTCAGGCGTGGGAACTGCTCCCAAAGCGAATCAAAACTACTACTCCCAGACCCTAGAGGGAGATGAGAGTGAAAAAAAAAACACACGACTCATAATAAAAACTTCTGCCCCAGAAAGACACAACTGTTGCTCGGCAGCAACATCACATTTTGTCACAACACACTTGCCGCTTCGGTCGGCAAACATTGATTCTGCAATATTGTAGGACACGGTGCGCGAGGTTTTTGTACAATCAACGTGCCTTACTTCTATAAAGCAAATCAAACCGCTATCAGATCGGGATCAAGATCCGATATCTCGAGCGTTCAGGAAGACTGTTTCCCTACCGTTGGATGCATAAATTATGCTAACGAAACAAACGACAAATATTTGAGCCATTTTTCGGTGGTACCATTTCAATTTCTTTCGCTTCGTATCGCCCTGGTTTCCCTCTCTCTACATGTGGTAACGGTGGCTTCCTTCAAATGCGTCCGTTCGGTCACATAACTCATAACATTCCAATACGCGACGTATTTTGGGGCGCTTCGCTAATCAAACTGTATGCACTAATTAGCACAAGGGCAAGCCGCTGGTATGCCAACTATGTTTACAACACCCCAAAGATAAAGTGACCGAATAAATCAACCGATTTGAAGTGAAGGCCACAGTCATAGTTTCTAGAAGCCGGGAGAGTTGGAGAATCATTTTCCCATTGTCAATAAATTATTGTTTATTGTTATTTAATGAAATGATGATTCGATTTGGGTGTTTTTCATGTAAAATTATACATTTTGGTTTGAAGAAAAAATAAAATTAATTTACTGTAAGTTTTCGAAACTGACATTTCTACAAGAAACAAGGTTTAGTTCCTTGAATATCTTGTTTTTTGTCCCACATGTTTTAGTCATGATAGCATCGCAAAATCGCAAAATCTTAATAAGACTGGAATATCTGTCTGATACAAACATGTTCCCAATTTTCTCAAGATTTGCAACATCAAGTTACACACAAAAATAAATCTAAATCGACTCCTTAAACATCTGCACCATAACCTCACTTTAATGACTATACAAAAAAAATCCCAAAACTGCACTATTCTTCCTAATGTAAAGCCGTAAATTATACCTGTCCGATGTTTTTCAAACTATAAATTGCTAACTCTATCAATCACCACCCCCAACCAAAAAGAAAAAGAAGAAAAAACACCTACCGAAAAATCCCATAAAACTGAGCATAAAAATATTCGGTCGTTAAATAGAAAAAATAAATAAAACCGAAACATAATTCGCTTAATACGCACCATTTTTTCCACTCCCAAGGGAATAACGCATTTCTATTACCCCGGGGATGTGCATGTGTGTGTGTGTGTTTGTGTCCCTGTACGTGCGCAAAGCGCATAGGTATGTGTGGTCGTCTGCAGCAATAATGCAGCTATTCGAATTCTATGCTTCTTTTATGCTTCGCCCTCTTTTCTGCTACCCGACGATCGTTCTGTGTCGATCCTTCCGCATTTTTCTACCTGCGTGCAGAAATGTGCATGTGCATCACGCACCGATTCCTCCTCCTACAACACACGGCCACAGTGCTGTCGTTATTGCTTCCTTCTTTTCTACCCCGTCCCCTCGCTTGCCAACCCCTCTTTTGTTGCACGGCCAGACATTTCATTGCCTACAGTCTACCACCCTCTGTCACAGCTTAGCCGTGCTGGAATGAGATGAGTTTTGTGCATTTGCTCTTTGCCTGTTGTTTTCTTCTACCCCGTGCCTTTGCTTGCAAGCTTTCCTAGCATCATGTGCAGCTTTGCTATACACACCAATGCAACGTGTGTCCTGCCGCTGGACCGAAACCAATTTTTATTCTTCGACGTTTGGAGTATTTTCTTTTACATTTTTTCACATTTTCGCTGCGTACCTCGGCTGAATGTTGTCTATTTTGTTTTCTCTTTTAGATTGATCTTCCCTTTTTTGTAGGTTGAGGACGCATTTTTAGCACATGTTGTAGCTTGTCGGGCTCAACAACTTACCCCGTCACTGTCGAACAATTTCCCAATCAAGCAACAGTGTGGGTCGCTTTAGAAAACTTGTGAAAGAATAAATCATACGCTTTTTCCACTTGCAAATCACTCCGGAGACACGGGAAATGAAAGAAAGTAAGGGGAAAAAATGCAACATTCTGTGTACGAGAGTGACGAGCGATCGTAAGGATGATTTGTTCGGCTGTGAATTCTTATTCCACGTACGCATTATAGTAATTAGCTGATGAGCGTCATTACCATACGAATGCCGACGATCGCTATCACTGTCTAGTGTGTGTGTGTGTGTGTGTGTATGTGTATAGTTCACCCGACGAGCATTGGCTCATTTATTTTCAGCTTTTCCACCAGCCATCCAACCGACCCTAACCCCTCCCAAGGACGAACATCCCCATCATTCCCGCCCGAAAAAGGGTAGAGAGCATAGAGACTAGTGGCAGCCCAGAGTAATACCGAACGAAAGAAAGCAACAACAAGAAAAAAATACATAGGAAAAAGGAAAACGGGCCATTGGGCCACTCGAGAGGTTAACGGTGACGGTGTGTGAAAAAAAGGATGGGTTTTGCACACAGCACACAGATGGAAAAAGGATAGTTTTTCCGTTACGATAAAATCCGTCTGGCGGTCTCCGGTCCCCGGCGGTAGCCCTCTTTCATGGGAGGGGGGGGGGGGGGGGTTTCCGAAGGGTTCCGGAACCCTCTCCGGGCACCCTCGAAACTTTGATGAAAATGTTAGCCAAGGTTAGGGTCAGACGGAGCAAAACAACCCGACCGACCGCCACGCAAAACAACACCAGTGACACAAACTTTGATCGTTGATTGATTCAATCCCACAAAAACTCCGGGACCCCGGGTTGCGTGTTGCAATGGTGCTGCATGCCGGTGTGATGGAATTTTCACACCGGAAGCGAGTATGCGATCGTGCACGCTCGGAATGGCTTTAAGTCGTAAAAAGTGTGTGTGTTTGTGTGTCACACTTTGAATTTGTTGCGAGCGTGCAGTTGAATGACGATGCTGAGCGAATGTTTAAGGTGCACCGAGGAATAATTTAGTGTAATTTGATGCTCATCAATAACGAGGAGAGGGAAACAATTATTCCAAATAAATGTTTCTCATTAGAGCCGGGAATTTTGAAGGCCTTTTTTATCTTAGAGACAAATGCAGCTTGATGAAGAGTAGTTGTTCGAAGAGGAAAATTTCTGGTGGAGATTTACATAAAGTATTTAATTTCAACAAACGAATTTTTCAAGTCATTAAAGTGCAGTGCAGTAATTCTAATACTAAAAACTGGTTTCACAAAAAGGTTCATTAATCTTTCAAATAAAGTTTTCCTTTGACTAAGATTGAAATATACAACAACCTTTCGAACAAAACAACATCAAACAAAATCTTTGGTGCTACCTAGCTCCAATCACTTGCTAAACTCCACTTTCGAGCGCGCTCATGCAAACGAAACGTATAATTTATGTGGAAAATAGAATAAAATCAATATTCTATGCCTGCCTCCGTCCAACAATCTCTCCAGCCCCACACATAAACACACACACACACTTGGTCTCCGGACTCGCACCACTTTTATGTGCTGAAGAAAGTGTTTATGTATTACCATAACGACTGCTCGGACGACCACGCTGGACAGTACCGGACAAAACAGCTTCTCTCTAAAGTCTACACAACCACACCTTCCTCCCTTTCTTTTAGGGGTTAGATGTGCGTGTGTGTGTGTGCGCACATACACACGCACGAATTAAATATATTCTCATGTGCTGACTACTCTCGCTTACGGAGGCGGAGGAGATGGTCGCTCGTTGCTAAAAAACCTCCGTACGAAAGAGGACGAAATCCAAGCAGCACTGAACAAGGGGACTCGATTTCGCCAACTTACGCATTTTCATCTCCACACATAAGGAAAAGTGTGTGTGTGTGTGTGTGTGTGTGTGTGTGTGTGTGTGTGTGTGTTTTACATCGGGTGAAGGAAACCGATGCTGCCACCGTCGCTTCCACTGTCCATTTTAGCAGCGTTCCGACTTCTCCAGGAAAGCAGGGGGTGGGTGGAAATGACTGAGGAAGCGCCAAGGAAAACGTACATCACACACGCATATTTAAATCGTCCATCGAGATAACTCGCCCCGCTCGCACGTCTTTCTCCTTCCGCTCGTGATAACCCCGGCTTGGAGGAGTTTAGTTTAGGGGTGGGGGTGGTTGTTCGCCCGGTGGCATAATCTCGAAAAACTCACCCTCTTGGACGGTACGGTGGTACAGTGCGGTGCAAAAAAATGACAGTAGCGTTCTCAAGGATTGCTATGATGTTATGTTTATAAACTTATAATTTAAACTAATTTCGTTTTTGTTATATTCATGATTTTAAAACGCTATTATTAATTTGAAATCTACATATATTTTTATTTAAGCATCTTAAACTGAGATATTATATTGATAATCAAGTCTGAGACAACATTAAATACATTTAAAGTCTTACAGAAATCAATCGGGTCGCTTTTGCATTGCTTGATAGCTCTTTATCTAAGCTTTTATTTGCAAAATGGTTCTCACAATTTCAACAACATTTTTTTTCCTGTGTTCTTGTGTGTGTTCCTTCACAAAATTGTACATCGGACTTGAAATACGTTCTGAAAACTAGGCCTTTAAACTGCAAGAAATTAGATATCCATGGTACTAATGACATTTATATGAGCCCAAATCGTGACTATTTTTTGCCGTTTATATAAAAGACCAATGAGTTTCTGAGTTTTCAAAATTGTTAGTATTTAAAATGAATATTTATTCATTTTGTCTTAACGGTGTTGTCCACGTAGCCAGTCCTCACTAAGTGATAATAAATTATTTTTCAGTTCTTTAAAGTTGTTGCTCTGTTATTTGGTACAACAATGCTTTTAATAACTCTATTCGTGAAGAGGTGAATGAGCTCTATAAGACTCAAAAAATACAATCTGATACGTTCATAAAATTCGAAACACACTGTACCGTCCGCTCGGATGCTCTTAACTGGCATCGTTTGTTCGTATTCGCACGTTTACCTCCTTGTTTACCCAGTTGTCCTTTACCGCGCGCGTACAGCTAACCAGCTGGACAGTGAAAAGCTGCCCAACACCGGTCCACGAACTTTTCACTTTCAACCACATCCACAAGATCCTCTTCTCAGCCCAACCCCTTCAACGTTCCCTGTTCTTCTTGTTAAGCTCTAACTCGCTCTTAGCGAAGCTACCAAAACAGGCGGAGGCTGAAGAAGGAAACGGCTGCATCATCAGAAACTAAGGCATCGCCATCAACAGCGTGAAAAGGGAAAACGAGGCGATTTCGTGCTCCTTCTTCCATCCCAGATCCTCCCCCTCCCCCTTTCTCACCCCCACGAGCCTTGTTGACCAAATACAAAAAAAAGGGAAGAATAGAAATAACAGCATCGACAATAACGATCGCTCAAAAGCATTCCAGCTCGGGCTGCGGTGTCCGACAATGTCCAGCAAGATACTCCTTTTCGGTATATGAGAAAGTGAAAAGGAACCTTTCTACTCCATCACCACAAACATACATACACACACGTCTTCTCTTCCGGATTTCCCCCACAAATGCAAACCACTACCAACGACGATATGAGGCAGCGCATGAGAAAGCAAAAGTTTTGCATATATTATACAATATAGATGGTCGATTTTTCATACGAGGCAGCATACTTCTCGTAGCCCTCATCCTCCCGTCCGGATAACCAGCATAACGAACAAAAAGAGAGTGGTCAGCATCCACCTCTTCAGCCACCTTACCCTTGGTTGTCTTCTGGCGCGTTTCTCCACCCTTCAAGTACAGCTTTCTTCATTTCCGTGGAAAGGAAATGGAAATGGATGCTTCCATGTACGCGTATGTAGATCAATGCGCACGAGCTCACACACACACACACACGCACACGCGCCTTATACATCATCTGCGTTATCTTTCCACCAGTGTCCAGAGCATAAAGAGGTTAGGGAGGACACACCGCACGCATTCTTGCCCATTATCAAATATTCTCTTCACCGCTGCCGAGTGAATGCGTATGTTGTTGTTTTTTCTTTTACATTTTTATCAGCATCTTCTCCAAGGGTTCCAAGTTTTTGGAGAAAATGCGTATGAACATTCCCCGAACTGACCGCCCTCGGTTGGAAGCGTGAAGGGTGGAGAGAACCGGCAACGGTGGTAGTATTGCATTATGGATAGTAATTCACAGGACCCGTACCAAGAGGGTTGCTTATCTCCAACCGTCCATCCACTACCATCCACGGTAGTGGACCGAGTGGACAATCACCACCCAAACAGGCCTTTATCCGCGCGTTCAGCCTGGCAGGCGACGGCAGCAGGTGATATTCGTGTTCGGGAATCGAACCAGGATTTTATGAATCCTATATTTTATTTCCCACACCAGCACTGGATGAAGCTTATTTCGCTTTTTATGTGCCCTTGCACCCGCACCAAACCCTCCTCGTCCTTCTACTCCACTATGAATGATCGTTTTTGACGATGACCGTCATATTTTTATTCATGCGGTCCGAGCAGCGCTGCGGGGCTCGAACCACTACAAGGTGCGGTGTGTGGACGGATCTTTTTCAATTTATTCCAACATTTCCGCCCAAATGGATTCGGAGATTTATGTACGCCATCTTCTTGGGCCGGCGTACCTAATCCGGTTTCGTGGCGTGAACAAGGACGGCACAGCAAAACTCATGTCAGCAAATTCTCGACGAAAATTGTATCGAACGTCCATTCCATTCATGGTATTTATCGCTGCCGGAAGAGAGAAAAAAAGCTTTCCTTTATCGCATAGCAACTCAGTTTTCTTAAAAAAAGGTCATTTAATCTGAATTTCTTGGTTCCACATCGATTTGATCTTCTGTGTGTTGTTGGAAACGGTTAAATACTGTACTGATATTCTACTTGTATAACAAACTAAATCATTTTACATCGTTCAAAAATAATCGCAGCAAAAATAAAGGTAAATTTTCAAGAAGATCAGTAAGCTTGTTCCATGGTGCACGGGACCAATCCAGCGCCTCCGATCAATACTAAACACAAAGCTAAGCGCTACAGTTCGTTGAACAAATCCCACCAACATGCGTCACATAAATCCATTACAAGAAGGACATCGATTGGGGATCAAGGTGCAATCAACGGGAAATGTCTTCGCAGCATTAGACGTCATCAGTGATAATGGTGTAAGCGTTGGCTAACGGTTACTGATAGAACGTTAAACTCTTTTTTTATGTTGCTGGTACAATTACCGAGCATCATAGCAATAAAGAAACGGCCGAACGGGCACTTGCTAATTTATTACAATTATTTCTTTATTTGAATTGCATACATTTAGGCGGATCACATAAAAATTCGATTTGTGTTATGGACGGTTAAAAGAATAGAAAAAGGCATGTTGTAATCGAACTTTTACAATCAAATAAATCGTTAAAAATATCTCCAAAAAATGGCAGATTAAGACAAAGACATTTAGAAGGCCATTCCCAATCAAACTGGTCAAGTTTTCTACAAAACAATTACAGGAAAACTCCTAGACAAACACGCTCCAAATCCTACGAACGAACGATTTCTCTTCGTTTTCTAACCCTTTTCCCAACTCTCGCTCTCTCAGTAATGAAAATAAACGTATTATAAATTAATGTGCAAACGAATCAACGTACTGGGAGGTTGGCACTCTTCATTTATGCACCCTGTTATCCATTTTACCGACTCCGATACATGTTCATCCCATACGCGTGTGCCATCGTGTCTGTATGTATGTACAAAGTTTAAGAACAGCAGTATACCAACATTCCAAGATGGTCGCTCGTTGGCGCTGGCTGTCCCTCCGCTGTTTCGTGCCTAACTAACTGTAAAGGTCGCCCCACACGCGCGCGCGATCATTACGGACAACGAAAAGCCCGGGACGGTAAAGGATTGTCACTAAGGGTGGAACAATTGAGCGGAAGTAAGGGGGCAGGGTATGTCCAATCTAATGATAGGAAACACGGGTACACCCATACACACGCATGGTGGACCGGTTCCAATCTCGTTAACCGGTGAGATACGGCTCGGTACTGGGTATTAAAATTCAAACACATAGGAAGGAAAAGGATAAGGTACCGTCCCATAGCCTCACGACTGACCAGCGTCCATCCCGGGTACGAGCCACCAGGAGCCTCCATCGGTGTGCGCCACTTTAAATACCTAGCCTAAATAAAAGCTTTCTCTCTCTCATACGCTTACGCTCTCCATTCATCTTTCTTCCTCTCTCGAACACAAACAAACAAACACACATACATACTTAAGTACAGCAAAGGACACCCATGTACTATGGAGAGTGACCAACACCGCATCAGCAAGAAGATTGAATTGAAAATTCTACCAGCTTCTTTGGTATTCCAAAGTTGGAGCGTTCCAGCTCGAGGCGCACGTACTAACCGCGATCTCATCGTCCATCTCATCTCACTGGCTCTAAAACCTACATCACCTCAAACCACCATCACCTCCCCATTAGTCCCCACATAGTTCTCCTGTGGTGGGGGGGGGGGGGGGGGGTAAGGATGGCAAACTGGACCTTCCATCCTAATCGTGCGTGTGCATGCGTTTCGTGCGTGTTTGTGAAAGCTTCCTCCACTCCGTCATCCACTTCATGCTTCCCTTTTATGTATTCTACATAATTTTACATCGGACGTGCCGAAGTATCCACCCCCTTCCCTCTCCCTCCCCCCCTTCACGCTGGTCAGTCTTTTTCTCTCTCTTTAAAGTTCAAAAGAAGCTGGCAAATCGAACGCTAGCAAGTGGTCAAGCGCTGTCCTACTGTTGTGCGGGAATAAAACGTGACGAAAAGCCCCCCCATTCGGTAGTGAAAGGGTTCGTTATGTATGTAAAATACTCGCACACACACGCTTACGCCAGAGCATTCAATTTTCGGTCGATATCTCAAAGAGTTCGCTTCGAAAGAAATCTTCTCGTTCTCGGAGCACGGACAGTGCTGGAAAATGTTAAACAAGGCTTTTGAGGGGGTTTGGAAGGTTATAATGGGGGCTGTAGGGATAAGGCAATGAGACGCTATTAGGGACAACTTTGTGTGTATGTGTTTGCCGAAAGTCCGGCGTGTCTCAGCTGACCCCTGCTGGTTTCACTTTTCACTTTCACTTCGGGTTCGCGTTAAGAACAGGATGGAAGTGAAAGTGAGATAGAATAGGATCCACCCCATTCCTCCTACAACCCACATCACTCCCCCTTCTCTCCCCCTCGTCTCTCTTCCCTTTATTGAAACTGGCCAGCAGCGTACGAACTCACCAACCCATACATTGCCATTCCTTTGGTGAATGTTTCTTCTGTGTGCGCTAAAGGAAAAATTGGTCCACAATTTGCGTCATTCTTGTTCGACTTTTCCAACCCTTTTCACACACGCACACAGCGACTGCAACTCTATCTCATTTTCCATTCAGTTTACCCCTTTTAGCGTGTTCCTTCGAAGAACGCTTTTCGGAGGGAAAAGTCCTTGGATGAAACAGGTGGCGAGCATGGTTCATCATTCCTGGACCTTTGCAAACGTGATCGTCGCTAACACATTACCTTCTCTTTTTAATACTCTCTCTCTCTCTCACTCTCGCATTTTCTCCTCATCAGTCGCACACACAGAGACACAAACACCGACTCTTGCGCCTTCTCGAACGCGTTTAAGCTGTCATCTCGCTTACGCATCCTCCCAAGACATCCGGGGCGTACAGCGAGCGAGAACACGTCCCCTGCCAACCATCTCTATCACACACCATGCTGGAATTTCCACGCTCGAAATGGAAATTTTTGCGTGCGCATAGAGACGAACTCGACATTTGAGGGCAAAAAAAAACGTAAAATAAATAACCGTAACGCTGTGCCGGCGTGTGCTGTTCCTACCACTACTCCAAAACCGGTTGTTTATTTTTGACCGCTGGTCACTTCACACCGTACGAGGGAAGTACCTCGTCCCTGGGGAATGGTGGCGTAGAAAACGGAGGTGGATGTTTTTAAGAGCACCAGCATCTTTCTGTTCCTGGTGCTTTCTCGACCAAGGGACGACTGCCCGGGTGAGGGTGGCACGTGAAGTGATGGAGTGTAAATGAGACAAGCCGGAAAGCAAGTTATAGTTGTTGTGTTTAGATAGTAGACAGGCTTTTGCTTACCTTTTTCTTTACGACCAATACGCTTGAACGCTCCGGCGAGGATGCTCTATTGTTGGATTGGCCCGTTTGTTTTGGATGAGGAATGTTTTGCTTTCCAGCTGATTTGAGTAAATACTCCGAGCGTAATCTTGCTATTTCGGAGCGCAGCATCCACAGCCCGACACATGTAATCCTTACAATCTCGTTGTATTTCGAATACAGCAAATCATTTTAATGAATTATTTTTATTATTATAAGCCCTGTTGCATACTTCTTTAAAAAGGATTACAATTTTGATACAATACGGTTTAAACCATGAGGCAAGTAGCGTTTGAAGCTTTAAACGCCTAGATGTATGCAATCAATTTTGTTTAGTAACCAGTGGAGAAGAGTTTGGTATCCAAATGGGAAAACAATGTTCTCTATTTTATACATTTTCTATACTTTTCTAATAAAATATTTATTATAACACATTTGAAAATTGTAGAAGAAAATTTTTAAGTTCAAAACAAAATAGAATAATTCATGCAACAAATGACAAACTGAAATGAATTAATAAATATTTTAATATTTTAGTTTCGAAAAAATCCAATCGATTAACACTATCCAACGGACAAGCGTATGGGAGTTTTCTTCACACCCAACAAAACAACTAACGAAAAAAAACCCCACCAAGCCAAAAAGAAGATATCCAAAACACACACACGCACACAAAAATTGCGCCTTTATGTGTAGTTGGGCCGAAAGTTGTGTACACCAAACGGACCTAATTTAAATCAACCGATGTCCATCCGAACGAACGTACGAAGCGATTTTCCCCCTTTTCTTTCGCTTTGCACTAAGTTTCCCTCCCTCCCCCCCCTCCCCTCCAACCCTTTCTCCTTTTTCTTCCCCTGTGTCTCACACCGAACGGGGATGTACCAGGGCTTAAGTCCATCAGCTACAAGAAGATTTCTAAATTTTATTTTATGCTTTGTGTGTACTTTATATACCACCCGAGATGCTCGGCACGGCTCTCCGCTACCATCCCGGCTCTCGATATCCGTCAACAGTCCGTGTACGTGTGTTTGTGTGTCCATCAAATGAGTTTTCTCTTCATCCCTTATCGCGCGCGCCCGCTCTGTTTACGCTTCGAAGCCGCCGTCGCCGCCGTGGAACTCGAAAAAAAAAACGTCGCTCCTTCTTTATTTTTTCGTCCACCAATGCCCGCTGTTGCTGTCATTCACCTTCACTTGCTTGTGTCCACTCGGGTGGACCAAGAGCACATACACACGCAAGACACACAACCTTCCCTCTGGATTTTTTGTTAACAAAAAACCTCAACCTCCTCCTTTCCTTTTTTTGTTTTGCCCAGTTTTCCTTCTTCAAACACCTACGCATCGCGTTCTTTAACCCCCTACTGCTAAACCTCGCACCCCTTATCTCCGCTTCCCTGTCATCCTGATTGTCGCTGGTCATCGTTGGCTTCAATTCGAATCTCAACCCCTTTTGCTGTACACCCCGATCTCTGCCCATCTTCAATTTGCACACACTGGAGGGTTGTTTTTTTTTGTTGCTCCTGTTCCTTCTTGTGCGTGTGTACTACTTTTTTCTTTCTTCCAACCCACAACCTCTCAACCCCCTACCCGAACGCCCACCCACCCTCCCAGAACGCATACACACTTTACAGACTCCATCACCTCACTCGAAGGAAGGAAGGATGAAAAGAATTTTCTTGCCTTTACTTTTTTACATTTTCCCTCTTTCTCTTTCCCCTCTGCAATCAGTCACCCTTTCCACACTCCTACTCTACCCCCCCTCCTCCTCCTCCCTTCCGCCGTTTGTTCGTGATTCATTTCACCCCTAACACGCACAAATTCAAACACAGCCTCCCTTTTTGCTGGCAACGATTTTCCAAACGTGCTACTCCGTGGACTTACTGGACGGGCATCGTTCTTTCGATGGTCCTGCTGCTGCTAGAGTTTTTTTCCTTCCTAAGCTTCCGTTTTTTAAGGCTGCTCGGGAGTTTTTCGCCCCTTTCGAATTTTTACTCGGACAGCCGCGTTTCCATTCCAATCACACACACACACACACACGCACGCACGCGGCAAGGAACGCGGCCAGCATCTCTTATTTTATACAAACAAAACACTTTCTACCTTACACGTTCGCGTGCTCCTTTTTCCATCTCTCTTTCTCTCTTTCTCTGCAAAGAAGTGTCCTTCATCCGCTTTACCATCACACACACTCGACCCGCACACAGCGCGCCGGTTAAAGCCTTTCACGAAAAATCGCCATCGTGTGCTGGCTGCTCTTTTACGCATCGCAACAACAAACACCGAACGCCAAAAGGGGAAGAGGAAGAAGAAAAAAAAACCACGTAAAACCACCCACCCTACCGCCACCCACTTTCAAAAGGCTGTGGCCCCGTGTTCACTCTTCAGCCGGAGAGAAACGGAATGTTTCCCGGTCACTCCGTTGACTTCTCACGAATGTTCTCTTAAAAATATATAAAACGCCTTTTACAGCACACGGCTACCGAGTTTCTACCCCCTTTTTTGGGGTGGCGAAAGGAAGGGGGGGAGGGGGCGGAGTTGGACAGGTGGGGGAGGGATGCGGTGGAAAAATACTGCTGTGGCGGGACAGGGAAAGGGAGCAGTATTTTGGTGCGTATATATATTTTAACAACTCATTCCATTAGCCCAAAGCAACACAGCAGCATCCGGACATCGCTAGTGTCCTGGGAGCGGCGTGGAAATTCTAAAATCAACTGAACAACGCAACGTGTGCCAGTGGAGGATGTGCCAGCACCATTCGATGGCCGTCTGTTTTTCTCTTTCATTTTTTTCTTCTTACTGACCATTTCCACTTCGCTTAAAGAAAGAGTAAAGTTGGGGCGCTCCGCTCTGCTTTTTATTTTCCGCATGCGAATTCGATTCTCCCCACGATCACTAGTCTGAAAAAAGGGGTTTTTTTGTCTGGGTGCTCGAACGTTAGGAACACCCAGAAGGGGAAAACACCGGAGCAAACTGAAATAGAACGTTCACTTTCAAAGAAGCGAACTTTCTTTTGAATTTCCACTGGTCCACTTTCCGAATCGCGCTTCCACGGCTGACCATTGCTCAATACAGCCCTTTCGTTTTTGTTTAAGAAACGTTCGTAAGTGTGTAAGTGTGAGCTAGAAATCTACTCTAAAGCTCACTGATACCAACACAAAACACCCAGTCGAGCACTGGAAAGAAAGCGAAAGTCCAGTCATTCACGCCTCGTAGCCCATTCCTTTGCTTGACCAGAAGAATGGCTTTGCCAGTGAAAAAAATTTGAACCCAGCAGCAAACCTGCAATACATAAAAAAGCTTCACACCATAACTCTTCCACACCGGGGGTTTTGAAACGTGGCTTTTTGACTTACTTTGTCTCGTATAGTTTAAAAAAAATGGCTGAAAAGTCAAGTAGTGGAGCATCCTTGCGAAATTCATTGTCGCACAGCACACAGGGAAAAAACAACTGAATCAACTAGTTCTCACTGAGCGAGAAAGTTGGAAAATAGATGAAGGAAAACTTATTATCCACTCCCCCCAATCTTCCCATCCTGCTTGGTAATCTTCCCCATAATTCATCATACTCAACGTTCGGACGATTTCTCAACCTGAAACGAACCTCAATTTATGTCCATTTATGAACATTTTTGATTGTCGCATTTTAAACCTCTCATCAGCTTCACCCTTCCCTTCTGCTTGCCGCTTGTCCTGCTGACCAACGACATCCGCCGCACCACGTCCCTATCCCGCTGCATTGATTAATGATTGTTCGTAGCACCGGGCAACTGGACGCAATCCACGAGCACCACTTCTGCACCTTTCATCGGCTAATGGCTTGCCAATTCATGTTCCTGTCACGTGAGAACGTTACACGTTACACAGCACCAACCCGACCATTACAAATTATCCTCCCTTCCAGTGGGAAGGCCGGCCCCACACGGATTTATGATTTTCCTATTTTTCAACACACGCTCCACGGCTCTCGACGCGTACTACATTAATTCTAGGCTTTCACTTTTGCTTGAAAGTTTTCAAAAACCGGAAAACTCAACCAAAAAAAAAGTGAGTAGGTGAAATATTTCGAAATATAAATTTGCACTCTTAAAACATCCGCCCCAAAGTGGACATGAATATGGCCAGAACGGGCAGAACCGTAAGGTGACTTACGCTTTTCTTTCGTAGGTCATTTACTGCCTACTCCAAAAACTTCTCCTTTTGCACGATGAGGAATGAATATTGGTTGGCGTTTGAATTGTGTGCCTTGTTCCGAGTGGCAAGCACCAGCCCAGCTCCGCAAGCGAACCTAAATGGTGTAAAGAAATGTGCCTTTCCCTACCCAGTCCTACCTCCACCTCCGCCTTGAAGGACAAACCGGCAGCACCGGCAGGAGGCTTAATTAATCTCCTATTCTTCCACACTTTCTCCCAGGCGACCAGCGTGTGTCCTCAAAGTCCTTGGCGAACGTATTATCGTCGGTGCCGGTGTTTCAGCCTGGTGCCTCCATTAATACGTGCCTACACGAAGCCGCACGTCGCACGGATGCCGTCTGCAAAGCCTTTTGCGGCACCAGCTGGTTTCTGAAAAGACACCGTGTGCTGGCGTTCTTCGTCGACCAGTCTCGCCGCTGCCTGCCTTTCTGGGTGAAATACTATTCTATAAAACTTTACGATTATTTCTCCATTATTAGTCAACCTTATGGGAGGAGAGGGACACAGGCTGAAATGAATGCAGTGTTTGTTCCCCGATCTTGCCAAGCGGTAGAAAGATTATTTGGCTTCTATTCTTTTTTTCACCTTTTGCAAGGATATGAAATCGAACTTCCGGTCGAGTGGGCTAGCGGCTGTTGGACTCGGGATCTAAAAATCGTTAATTATTTATTAATTGTACGAGCAATGGCATAGCGCTTGAACGAATATTGCTGGGGACTGGGCGTGAAAAAGTGTCCCCGGACATTATTACTTCATTATTGCTGCTTACTGCGAAGCTGCTCGGTGGTGGTAGGAATAGTTTATTACGATTTTAGCTTAAATGATATTTAAATAAGTGATACTGTAAGAAACTCTGCTATTTTTAGGGGTTGTTTGGTTTTTAGTTTAAACTTTTCAAAAGTTTGTGTCTATGCATTAATGACAATAACGTCATCCAAACTTGTAATATAAATCATTGAAAATTTCTTCAAGAACACTGCGTGATTTGGTGTTCTATACAACACAACATCGACAGCTTTTCTCATCTTAATTGGGAATAAAAACGAGACATTAGAAGATTGATTGATTATAACAAGGAAATTCTACCTCGTATTCGTGTTGCACCTTAAAAACAAAAGTTATTAATATCAACTTAAAAAAGGGGAAGCTCAACATATCTTCTTCTACTTCTTCTTGACCTGCTCGGGGTAGCGCTCGTCACGTGGACATGGCCAGGTTGCCAATCCGTTTCCAGGACACTCGGTCTAGGGCTGCAGTCTTCCATCCACAGCTGCATCCGATCTCCGACAGGTTTGATTCCACTTGATCCAGCCAACGAGTTCGCTGTGCTCCTCCACGGGTTGCTGACGAATGCTTTCCTCATCATGTGCCCCAGCCAACGTATGCACCTATAAAACAGCTCAGCTAGCTCGTACTTCATTTTCCTTCACTACATTCCCTGCTTGCACACACCGCCAAAGATAGTCCTTAGCAGCCGCCGTTTGAAAATGGCGAGCGTATTGGCGTCCTCCCTCAGCATAGTCGTGCCCGTAGAGGACATTTCCTGTGTTGTTGAAGTCTTCTGGATTGCAGGAGTTTGTGGAGTCCGCAGTAGGCACGATTCCCCTGAACAATGCGCCTTCGGATTTCGCTGCTTACGTTGTTGTCCAAAGTTACGATCGTACCAAGATAGCAGAACTCCTCTACCAGCTGGAGTTCGTCGCCGTCAACTGATACTCTGATTCCGAGTCGGGCTCTTCCACGGTCAGAGTCTCCGGCAAGCAGGTATTTTGTCGTCGTCGCATTGATGCTCAATCCATTGATGCTATTGGCCTCACTCGGGTGATCGGGTGAAAATCGTGAGTCGGATAACGCAGCCCGCACTGAAACTCTACTCATGTTAACTTTAAATTCATTCACGAATTTTATTTGTCTCTTTTTGATCGAAAATGAGAGAAGCTTTGCGAAGGTAGGCTCTACAAACATTCAGAGTACAAATATACATATGTACAAAGACTCCTTAAAGATCCACAACAACAACAAAAAACAGGTGATCTCTTAAGCAAAATGAGTATGCAAAGTATCTTCACATCAACGATCGTCATATCTTTCCAAGCAAACTACAGATCATGGTCGTATAGGTAGGTAGCATGAAATGATCTTACAACAGAACTTAAAATGATGCTAATCATTAAAATAATATTTATAAAATTTGCATACTTCCGGGTGTTACAATCCTTTAACAAAAAATGTAAATACAAACCAACAGTTATACCTATCAATTTTTATCCTCGAATTCTAACCACAACCGCCTTAATGTATGCAATGTAATGTATGAAAGTCAGAAAAATCATGCCCTTCAGTCTTTTTGAAGATCCACCTAAAGATCGTTTCTATTACACGGACGTATTGGAAGTTTTGTTATCAGCAAGACTTTTTCATCAAATTTTTTGTATGATGATCAAACCACCGAGTCACTTCAAACTATAAAAAGTATGCATTATTGAAAAATTAAACAACTTCACACTCAAGAATCGTCCTTTTTGTTTCATCCCACACATTATTTTCAATCTCACAGCTATTTTCATTAAAAAATGTACCTTCTTGCCGCTTCTTCTTACTCATTTCCTCACCATTAGCAGCTTGTCCCGGGACAAACGCACCACCAAAGTTGCACGGGAGAAACGTTCTAAATCATGCACATGATATACTTTTATTGACCCGCAACAAAGTGCTCTAGCGCAACTGGCCCGTATCCGTATCAAAAATGTATTATCACTTTCACATCGTAAGGGACTGGTCAAACATTTGCCCAGCGCTTATTAGCCGATGCAAACACACTTCTTTGGGCCGGTTTAGAAAAAAAAAACCCAAACAAAAAAAGAAAAAAAAAATTCTACTTTCACCTACTTTATGTGGCATGTGGCTCGCTGAAAGCGCTCACTTGCACTTCATCTACCAACATCATCTTTTCCATCACATTCCCACACAAGGAAGTACAATAAAAAAAAGGATCCCCTGAACCGGGACGTATGGTTTCCTTTTTTTGTTGTTGTGTGCATATTCACTCTCCTCCTTCCCCCCCTCCCCTTCCCTCTCTTTTCCGTTCACCATAATTTTGGGGCCAAATTTCGCCTCCCACCTTCCGACCTTATTTTTAATGAGCAGTTCATAATCTTTTCAGTTGAATATTTGTCATTAATTACTGCAACGTAAGCAAAAGGCCCTGTTTGCGTAACGGGTGGCGTCAACATCGACTTCTTGAAGTGCTTTGTTTGAGTACTCAAGTAAAAGTTACTGCGTAGTGCTGCTTATTTTTTTAAATAAGCTATCTTTTACAGTTAGTTAACTTTAAATTTAATAAAAGTCCCTTTTTTCCTCCTCGAAATTGTGCTCAAGTTCACTTTGATGTATCTGAACTCAGACTTAATCAGTCGATTATCTTATTATTTGCTTTTGCTCTTCACGCTATCATGTTAATTATTATCTACTTCTACGTTACTTCATTTCCTTCATCAATTTGTGTGGACTGTACTCAAGGCGTACAACAAAAAAAAAAGACAAAGCCTCCCACCAGCCTTAAGCAACCGGCATTAAGACAAGCTAAAACTTCAGATTGACCGGTCGACCGGTCAATGAATTATGCAAAGATGCAAGCGCACGGACAAAGGGGAATAAACAACGACCCTGAAAGAGCAACATTCTCGCAACACACGGACACAACAATAAACAACAACAACCAAAAAAAAAAACTAATCCCGCACGGTTTACCTTTACGCGAAATTTTACTTCAACTTTTTACTTTTACTTTTCCTTACAAAACATTTCTCATTTTTCTCATGCATACGCTTTATTTTCAATTAACGCTTACTTTCATCGCTATCGGTTTTTGTGAAAGAAGTACAAAAAAAAGCATTGAGAAGCACTTCGAAAGGACGAAAAGGTCATCACTCAGATATGGGAGAGAAAAAAGAAGGAAAAAAGAACCATTCCAGCAAGATCAACACCAAAGGAAAGAAATCCTGGCTCTGGGAGGGTGCATTGAATTAAAAAGCCATATCCGAAAGATGTTTGTGGAGGGAGCATGGGGGAGGGGAAAGCAGGAGAAGGGGCACCCCACCCATCATCCAGGCACACTACACACAAAGTCCTGGTGCGCTCGAGAGGCTAATTCGATGACTTTATTATGAAGCCTAGCGGTTAGACGAACGAACGGCGACGAGGCTGATGATGGTTGGATAATTTTTAAGTTAATTTACATCCCAATTTTTGTTGACAGATCTATATATATATGTGTGTGTGTGTGTGTGTGTGTGTGTGTGTGTGTGTGAGGGTGAGAAGAGAGTGAGGGATCACTGGTAGAAAGTAAATCCTTAAGGTGTATTATTAATTTGCACTTCCTTCCCGGACTATAGAGCCGCCTTGCCAAACTAAGTCTAATGTAAATGGAAGACAAAATGGGAAGCAAGGAAAAAAAACTGGGAAATTTTTGCTGTTGGCAAGAAAAAAGCACTCATTAAGCAAACACAAGCAAAAAGTCACCCTCAGTGTTGGGTAACAGGTTTTTTTTTTCAAAAGAATTCTTCCTGCGATATGAATTAAACAAAAGGCTGTGATGAAGAATATTCCTTCCATTTTTTTAAAATCCACAATAACTTGGTATAGGGAACTATAAATTTTCTCCCAGTTCTATAGAGCAGATGATGCTTTTCGCTTTGCTATAAAAATGTTATAATAATTCCAACGCCCCAAACAAAGCTGCTCCCGCTAACGCAATCAAGGTCCTAATCCGATCGGTCGGTCAGCAAAGCAAGCAGTTCACTTCCTTTCTCTCTCTGTGCGCATGTGTGTGTGTGCGTTTTTTACCCCCAAAACTAAATCCCTCAAACCTCGGGGCTTCACATCCGATTGACGAGTTCCCTTCCCCATCTCACATACATCCCTTCAAACCGACCACTTATTATCGGTTCGGTTCATTAGGGAGCAAATCAAATTGAGGCACACAAAAATTGATCAGCGTTTCTTGAACCGACACACAGCCCTTTATCTCACCTGCTACCCTTCGCATTCCTGCCGGCACGGAAGTGTTGACCCGTCCTGACGGCCTTTTTAATCCCTCTAAACTACTGCCCCGTACGGGGCAGCCGAAGCCAGCCAAGAGAAGATCCCACATTTGGAAAGATTTTCCAGTCAACCTCAACGACAAATGAAGACGACCGAGGCACCGGTTAGCATTCACAATGAGATACTCGTGGAGAGTTGGCGTAGTGTAAAGGTGGGGGGCGTAAAAATTGAATCCCTGGTTCGGGTTGGGTAATGATCGGGTGACCTCGTGGCGATTTTTTCCTTCTCCGATCCGATCCCCAAAAGAGGATACTTTCGTGGGTGAGTAAAAATCGGCAAAGCTCGGAAAAAGGGACACTTGGGCTTTGCGCGGGTGACTAAACGGTTGCAAGAAGAAGAAGAAGAAGCGGTGAAAGAAACATGGGGACAAAACCGAGGTGTAAAAAAGGTTAGATTCTCTTCAGTGTTTATTTGATTACACCGTTGACCGAAATCAATTTTACCACTTGTTAGTGTCCGAAGAATAAATTCATTTGCTCCGGTCGCACACACACACAACTGGTTTGCCACGCTTCAGATGGGACACACTAGTAGCACGTGTAGAGGTGGGTGCTTGGAATCACATAGGGGTTTTCTAAACCTTTTTTTTTTTTTTTTTTTTGGGTAACCGACTTCTCCGCAATCAATGTAGTGGGCAAGTTTATGCTAGGTGGTAGGATCGGACCGATTCTGGTGACCGGTACACACGATAACTTGTTGAAAGGAGCAGGATAAATAAATTGACCAAATGTGGTTGACATCGTAATGTTTTCGGCACAGATTTGTTGGTCGGTGTTGAAGCATTTTTGTCCACCGAACTAACTCACCCCATGAGCGTGAATTTTAACTGTATTATTTAGGCTTCAAAGTAGCAAGAAATGGATGAATAAAATAGATTTGTTTACAAACTCCTTAAGATTCCAGATTCACAGCAACATTCAATTGTTTAACCTCGTATAAGCTCAGATGGGTAAAATTAGGCCACAAAAGTACCAAAAAAATACGTTAAAATCGAGTTCTTGTTAAGAGTTAACATACTTGGGAACCATCATGAAGACTAAAGTCTCCTGTCCGATGACAGAGGCTCCAGCGGCTTATCATTAATGTGCTAGGATCGTGGATCCTACAATTTCCATTCGCTTTTTTGTTCCTTAATGAGGACTGACTAGCCAACCCCAACTGGAGTTGGAATAAAAAGAAGAAGGTAAGCCATCGGAGAGAGAGACGTCATGAACATGATACCAAACAACCATACCCATAAAAAACCAAACAGGAATAGTCCTAGATGTAAGTAAATTCTTACTAAAATCACTGGAAAAATAATTCACGGACGAAATGTTATTCGGTAGACATTTTAGATGAAAATAGTCTCCTAATAAGGGGAAAACCTTGCAAAAAATGCTTTTCATTGGAAGCTACAAGTGCTCTTAAATATATTCAGCAAAATTAAATTGTGTCTCCAATTCTTTAATCGAAATTTGATCTTGTTCCGTTTTCAAACAAAAAAAATATTTCTTTTACATTTTTCGTTCATATGTACCATGCACGTTGTCATGGAGACGCCAGGTACGTCACTCGGTCTGATGTCCATTCAAATATTCACATTATGTTCATTAAAAAAAGCGTTCTGTGCTGTAAAATATTTACCCAAAAAGGATTGCTCGCATATACTGAACGTGTGTGAAATCAAACAACCTGTCCCTTGCTCAATGAGTGTTCAATTTCATCTCAGCTTTCCGTTTGATTTCCGACTTTCCTTCGGCGAGTACAACAAAAATATCACATGTCAAACGCGTGTCTACCGGACATTACCATCCGAAACCTGTCGAAATTCGCTTCACATACGGATATGTGTTTAAAAGCGTACTTTTTATTCATATGTCTAGAATGATGCTTTTCTCTCTCCCTTTGTCGTTTCCTTCAAGTCAACAATCGACACTTCTCGATTTTCAACATTTTGATTTAAAAGGATGAATAATAAGCGGCACCGGGAGAGGCTACGGATTACGGATATTAGTTCTCCCACAAACCGTATCCTTTCAGGTGTCTGTTCACCAAACTTCGAACCTTCTGAACCCTTTCATTGAATCAGACACACAGTGTAGAATCATGTGTAGGTCCTACTTTCATCTCCGAAGAAGGCAAGTACGCAAAGTAAGATGGATCCAAGATCCTTTTAGAAGGATGAATCAAGATGAACGATATCAGCTTTCTTCCGGCTGTATTTGTGCCAAAATGCGTCCGAAAGGAGCTGTTGATATGACTGCTATCGAACGCAACGCATTCATCGATGACAGAAAGCGCAAAGTATGTGAGCAGCCACTCAAATTAAAACACTCTTTTGAAGGATTTCCTCGGAAAAAACGGAAAAATTGCTTACAAATTCATGAAACTCAATCAAATTAAGCTCATGTTTGTATTCCTCGTCTCAATTTAAAATTTATTTGCATACCTTTAGGCGTTTTATTATCTGTTTGTGAAGTCTTAAATCAATGATTATTTCTTATAGTTTTTTATGCGTTGAAATCATTTTCAAAAAATATATTCCTTTTATAGAGAAACATATTTAAGGGAAACGTTTCCATATGAGCAATCCGCTCCATTGAATTAATTTCATGTTTTCTTTCGCTTTCCATTAAATAATGTTGCGTAAATGTTGTGGACGATTTGAACTTGTTCCTCATACTCCAGTACGCTTGCTGATGATACCTTTGAACATTGTTCGCTCGCACAACGGCTCACATTTCTTGTCCACTCTGTTTGAGTTTCATGCATGACCATCCCTTTAATCAGCATCCTCTCCCCCACACACACACGCACGCTCATACACGAAATGCTGCCGTCATTTCGGAATTATTTACATTAATTAAATTCACCCGGACACCCCTTACCATGGCCATCTTCCGACCGTAGCGCGTCAACTCGTTCGTTTCGTTCTTCTCGTTAGAAAACTCAAAGACCCGTGGCGAAGTCGTTTAACGAACAGAACCTGATACATCGCCGCCACTACCACACCACATCGTGCCATCGTGAAAGAAGAAAGTTAATGCAAGTCTCTTCCCTTACACCTCCCCACAAACACTCGCTCTCCCTTAGTTCCGGTCATATCGTCCATCGGGGCCTTCCTCCGCTTCTTTCCCCGAAACTCCCATCGATGCTAGTCACACACCAACCGCCGAAAGAAAGTACCGGCGCATTACAACCGAGAAAAACGGCGTTAAACAACTTTCCACCGAATGCCTAACGCCAAACGTCCTACGCGAACGCGCGGCCGCTGGCTATTTTCTGTGGCGATGGCAAAGAGGCAAAGGCAACCGAATCCCTTATCGTCCGTGGTGCTGTGTCCGTGCACGTGCACACGAAAAGGACCACGTACGCGCGCGATGCCCAAGACATACACACACACATATCGTTTGCCGGTCCATACCGGAGCGTTCCGGACGGTTCTCGGATGATGTTGGGAAAAGCCACACTCGTGATGGCCACGACAGTGATAGCGCGGAATGGGAGAGATGGGTGGAGGGAGGTAAAAGAGGAGAGCGCCTCGAGGGTAAGCCTTTCTTTAGGTGAAAATGTAAAAAACTAAATACACACATGTTATCTTCGGTGTACGATGGACAGTGGGATGGGGAAGGCATAAGGGTGTAGGGGAGGGGACGGTAAGGCACGGGGAGATTGAGCGGGAAACATCGAAACATGGTACGGTTTGTATCGTTTTAACCAGCGAATGAGCTTTCCACACTTTGCCAAGTATCATATTACCTGCATACGCAGCGCAAAAGCTACAGTACGGTACAGCGAGAAGGCAACACTTTGTTGCCACAGCAACACAGTGAGAAGGTAGCAAGATGAAGCACATTTGGAGACAGTATATTTTCAAATAAGTGCCTTATAATCCTTGACAATGTAAGCTATACAAAGATATCCTGACCGTACGTTTCATCTAGCTATATATAGACTAAACTATTCATGTTATTAGCTTATTATTTAGAGAAATATTCTCTAGAAATTGCTGACGTCATCCTAAAATGTACATATATAAACAAATATTCTCCAGAATTTTGGACACTTCGACGCCCGAAACTTGGTCAAGATAAACCTGCAATTCAGTCTTTACACGGCAGGACCGCGGTTTAAATCTCACCCGGAGTCTAGAGAGTCATTCGATGGACGGCGCAACCTAGAGGCCTTTAAACCAAGAAGAGGAAGAAAGCCTGCAATAGCAGCCTAAGATCTCTCGAAACTGGAGTGTAAAAGAGGAAGCATTTTCTAAAATCACCGGCATTCCCCTTTCTGATTTAATACTCAGATGGTTTTTCAACCCAAAAATGTCTAATCATGACTTTATTTGTTACACACCGTACCTTCTCAGGTTGGCCTCTAACATCCTTTCCGTGCACGAAGTGAAACATTCAAACGAACGACGAGTTTGCCCCGTTACTCGGGTCCATCGGTGGACGACCAAGAATCGACACCGACACGGTCCATACCACACCACTATCGTCGGAATTTATCCTCTCTTTTCTCCTCCTCTTCCTCCTCTTCCTCCACTCACCTCTCCCTCCAGGAAAAGGGTTTACAGGCGAAGGCATTTACCGCTTCACCGAAGGATTCGCATGGCCCACCACCCCCCACGACACAACCGATTCTCGCCAAGGCACAAAAAGCACGCGAGCAGCAAAAGAGGGGTGATGACGTTGGTTGAACGGACATAAAGATGGAAGAGATGAAGGCATTATGTTTGATATTAGATTTGAATTTTCCTTTCCTTGTCCCTTCGCTGCCCATGCGTGTCCGTCCCTCGCAGACTGGACAGTGTTCCGTGTACTGTGCGCGATGGTGCGATAGCGCGTTTCGCCGATTAAGCACCCTCTACATACATGGCCGTGCGTGCCCAAGCAATGCCGTGTAATCTTTCCAAGCCACGAAGGATAATTTTCCTACCCACGCCGGCACTCGCTCGGACGGGCTATATCACTGTTTGGCAAAGCGCAGAACTTTCGCAGCCTCACCAAACTTGACGGTACGGTTCTTGAGGCTTTGAGGTACTGTAACGAGATGGAGTGAAGCTTTTCGGTTAAAAAGTGAAACTTACAGCATATATCTCTGTTGCAGCATAAGCTTCTGGTTGGCCGTGTTTAGGTGTGTGTGTGTGGCCTAATGATGAGTTAAAACCTTCCACGAATTCTTCTTCTCATCGGGATGAGTTTCAATATGACGAACATGGTTGGGTTTTTATTTTATCACAGTCATGCGTTTATAGGTGTATTTGGATGTTATGTAGCTTCCTTGTTCATAACCGTAGATGGTTGCCGTTTTATGGTTGAAGTCTGCCTATTTCTAGGTAAATTACACTCATGACGCTACTCTTTTCTCCATTTACGGTTCTACTGCTGAAAATAGTTGGCAAGTAACACATCGTCTGTGCTTGTCCACACGAGTCTTCTACTATCGTTGACCCTATTGTTGAATATTGTCCTTTTGAAACGAAATAGTTCAAAGCAAAAAGATTCAGTTCACATGTTGAATGATTTAATGCAAATATTTACATAAACAGCCAAACATTGGCTCCCCCATCTATTGCCAATTTTAATCGATTCCTGTAGCAAAAGTTCTCCGCTTGTGGTCCGGGGCCAATGCTTTCACTCTCCATAGTTACGATGTCACACGCAACGCAAAACATTTTTAATTAATTTAATTGAACCTTACCAGCGGACAAAACCTAGCGAGAGGAAAAAAAAACAAATTCAAACCAAAATCTCGGCCTGACATGCTTCGGTGACATTTTTTCCTCATTTGTCCGCGTGTTGCCAGGCATTTAGGAAACCTTTTCCTTTACCCCTCCTTTCTCTCCCTTCCTTCCTTTACCCCTCCTTCAGTGGTGCTTAAGTAGTGTGTGCTTTCTCACAGATACTGGCGCAACCAATCACCATGGCAAAATGCGCCAAAGGGCGAACCATCGTCCACTTTGATTGAAATACCAATATGCTAAGCTCGGCCCGTAACCTTCTTCTGCTCGCTCCAACACATCTCTCACAACCGGTTTTCTTTATCGATTCGTGCATTAACTTTTTTCCTTTGTGTTTAATTTTGATTCTTTTATTTTAATCGCTGCGAGGGAAATTTGCATCATTTTCTTTTTTTTTTTACTGTTGATACTTTTCTATGCCACCCCTTCAACCCTTCACTTACATTTTCTTATCCCCCAACCCGTTCTTTCGCTCGACCCACTCCCTGCAGGACCTTTCACCCAACCCCAAGTTCCCGATTGCTTCAGACAACTTTTATGCCAATGGCGTGTTTTTCATTAGTGCCAAAGCCCATGCGCTTAGAGGTTCGCTATTTACTTTCTGCTTTGCCTAATGATAAATAATTAGAAAACGAACGAACACGCGAAAAATCTGTCAAGAGGGAATGAGAAGTGCGAAGAAGAAGAAAAAAACACACTCACATATACACAGGCACACAACTCTTTCTAATGGACGCACACCAAAGCATGGTAATAAAGAGCAGGAGAAACAAAAAGAAAACAATACAACAACAACAAAAAAACATCCTTAAATGTCAGTAATACACATTGAAACGCTAGGCGACTTGCGCTCCGTCTCCCACTCCTTGAGATAACTGATACATAATTAATTATTGATTTTTTATTCCAACCATCCCCTTTTGGCGAACACTTGCACTTATACCTACCATCCTACAGTCGCAGCAAATCTTGCAATATAACCCGCTGTTGCTTAGCAACCCTTTTCTTTTTCTCGAGTGAAAGAAAGGCGAAAGGTTTTTTTTCTTCTCCTTCCGTACATCGAAGACTTTTTTGTTCCGTGTGAATAATTAACAGCCTTTTTTTTTTGTTTAGCTAAGCAACATTTTCTAAAATGGATCACAAAAACTAAGTTTAGTACGTCAAATTGCATAACATTGGGCTTGTTACCAATATAGCCACCCTAAAGTATGCAATTTTTACAACAGATTTGCTTTATTCTCATTTCTCAGCCTCTTTTCGCGATAAAAATTGGCAAAACCCAAGAAGAAAAGAGTGAACACTATGAAATCATTTCTAAAACGTTGCTTAACCATCCATCGATGATGATGCAGTAAAATTGTGCGCCATAAAAACCCGAAACATTGATAAGAAAAGTGATAAAATCATGACGGGAGCAAGCATAGTGCGGGAGACGAACAAAAAACACACTGAAAATCTAACTTAAATTTTCTTTATGTACCACCCTCAGCCCCCTCCCCCACCGATATGGCCATTTGCTGTGTATGTACACGGTCGCCGATCGGTATGTACAAGTAAATGGCATCCACTTTTGCTATCTATTTTACTCATCACCCGTTCTCACATGTCCAACAAACAGGCTCCGTCCGGCCGTGCTTCTCATCTGCTTCCAGGCTCGCTTCCGCTGATAGAACACACTTTATGTCACAGTGATTTCGTCCATTCTTTAACGCCTTTACCAAACTGCGTCCCCGGATATCGTTCGGGGCTCATTTTGGCAATTAAAAAGAAGAGAAAATAATTATGTACAAGCGAGTCGAACGCGGGAAAGAAAGAAGCGCGCGAGCGTGATGGGATGAAAAAGAAGAGAAGAGAGTGTTGGGTATAAAACAAAAAATCAAATCTTTTTAAACATTCCCCACCTTCTGCGCTGGACAGACACCATCCCCATTCCCCGGTTCGTCAAAGGTTCGTCGGCCAATCCTCGTTCTTAATGCTTTTAATGAAAACTCCTCCAAAAACACGAGTGCACGTGAAGCGATGGATGGCCAGGGGATGGGAGCTTTCCCGAAGGTGACTTTTTCTTCACCGGCTCGGCCCCGTTCTTGCAGCTTTATCATCTTCAAGGAAAAGATTTTGGTTTGCTTTACTTAGCGTACTTTTTTTTTCTCTCCTCTGCCTTCTACCACTTCTGCAGACGAAGAAGACAAGCTGACGGAAAAGCAGGAGGGAAAAAAAGAAAAGTATTCTTCAACCAAATGCTGCGAATTGGAACGAGACTTCACTTGAGAGTGAAAGTAAATCTGAGATGACAATAAAATTGATTGCCGAAAAGGGTTGAAATTTAAATGGAATTCTCGTGTCTCGTTCGATTGATTTTGAGATGCCTTTTTTTAACATTCCTCCTTCCGATTTTACTTCAACAGTTTTTCTCTTAATTTATTTATCTGTTGTTTTGCAAACTCCCCTTCTAAAGCTACTATTACCCATTTTCTTGGTATAAATATAATTTCTTGCGATCTGTTTCAAAATAGCACATATAGACCGTAGCTTGTTTTACAATTTTATCTCCTCATGGCTTAATAATGGCTACAATTTTAACACCTCACAAGTGCCTTGCCGTGTGTGTGTAAATACAACCTTAAAATATTCAACAGCATCTAATTGAACACCTAACATGCACCGAACCGCCACCCATCGAGATAGCACAATCAGTTTCAATATTTAATCCACTGATTAAACGCTACAACACTTTCGTATGTGCGTGCGAAAGGCTATTGGCCTTTCCGGTAGGCTTTTGCTTTGCCATAATTAACTACAAAATCGAACTTACCATCTTACACCCACCCGACTGGCTTTCGATTCGATCTGGTCGAAAGGTTCCGTTTTGTTTCCTTGCTCGAAAACTTTACGCTTACCGTACACTCGCGAAAAAGGCCTCCATAGCCATGCAAAAAGGTTAAAGTTTTCCCTTCCAACCGATAACCGAAGATAAGCCAACCCGGTCATATGTGTATGGGTGGCGAGTATGTTTCTGTGCAAGGGCAATTTCAGAACCAAAACCCTTAATTCCCATACAATGTACTTTTCTTGGGCATCATCTCGCCAACCACCAACCGAAAAAGCCTTCCTTTCAAAACGGTTCTGGCTGTGGAGGTGTCTTACGGGCGGTTGTGTGACTTTATTAAGTTTAATTTATGAGTCCATATTAAATTATACTCTTTGCTCGAGATGAGCGGCTCCGTGGTCGGTTGCTTCCGATGGTTGGTTTTGTTCTTAATTAAACAATACAGACTTTGGCGCACAGCTCGGAGAAGGGGATTTGCTGGTTATGCTGGTAGAAGATTAGAACGGAGGTGCCATTATTCGTGTGGAGTATGGTAAGCATGCGAGTTTGATTTACCATCAGTCAATCGGTAGATGCTGAGATCTAGAAGCGCGAATCTTGACACTAGAGCCCATTGGGAGACCTCCTAGATCCTTTGAAGCTTTTTGCAATTGTTCAAGAAATTTGAAGAGATTACACCATGCATTCGGTATCACAATTTTAAGTTATCAAAGCGACTTCTTCTTCTCCTTTTTTGGCACTTCTTCTTTTTCTTGGCCTGCTCAGGATTGAGCACGTCGAGTCGATATGGTCAGGTCTCAAATCAGTTTCCAGGAAACTCGCTCTAGGGCTGCAGTCCTCCAACCACAGCTGCATCCGATCTCCGACAGATTAGACTCCACTTGATCCAGCCAACGAGCTCGCTGTGCTCCTCTACGCCTCGTGCCGAACTGGACGCTGACGAGCACCTTCTGGGTGGGGCATGAGTCCGGTATCGTCAACACGTGCCCCAGCCAACGTATCCTTCCGGTTTTGACAACCGTCAAAATATCAGCACCGCCAAACAGCTCAGCTAGCTCGTGGTTCATTCTTCTTCGCCACACGCCCTGCTCGCACACACCGCCAAAGATAGTCCTTAGCACCAGCCGTTCGAAAATAGCGAGTGCATTGGCGTCCACCGTCAGCAAAGTCCAAGACTCGTACCCGTAGAGGACTACCGAACGTATCAAGGTGCGGTAAATCCTGCATTTCGTGTTTTGTTGGAGTCTTCTGGATCGCAAGAGTTTGTGGAGTCCGTAGTAGGCACGATTCCCCAACGTGTCTTGGCTTATCATATCTAGAAGGTGCCTGTCCAACTACGTGGCACCAATAAGTCTAGTACGCCACTTAAGTGCCAACGTGACCAAACAGGTCATTAAGCCAATAACTAGCAGAAGAAGAGGAAGTCTACTTGTCTACTAATTTTTTCTAGCTTCTTAGTCTACAGGTTTAGGCCTTCGCTAACCGGTTGTATACATCTCCAATTAGAAAGGGAGCTCAAGGTGACTTAGTCGTATCCGCGCGAACCAAATACGTATCCACACGCATCGCAGCGACCAATAGTAAGACAAATCTAAGAAGAAGCGTGTTCATAAACGAAGACATAATTCATGGATTCAATTTGCAATGCTGTCACACATCTGCAGATAATCTAACAGCAGGTCCAAACTGCCTCACTACCTGGACACAAGATGGAGAGCATTATAGTTGCCAAATCGTTAAAAGGTTAGATCTTAAAAACTAAACACAAAAAACATCTAAAACCATTTACAAAAAAGGACCAACTTAACTAATGGCCGCTCACTGATGCTAATAGCAATCAGAAACACATTGTACGGGACACCGAGACACTCACTGACCTGCAACTACAATAACCATCTTTCTAATAGATTGAAATCCTTTTCCATCTGACCATTCCACCAACCAATTCCTTTCCCGGTTTTCCCACGAGACACAGCAACCCATCGTACCATCACACCAAACACGAGCTGAGAGAGATTTATCTTCCGTACGACAGGAACTAGTCCAGCCTAGTAGTAGTGCGCACAGTTCACAGCGGTGCAGCTGTTAGGCGTTCCCATTAGATGACACCCTTGTGCTTGTTGTCTTCGGCCGTCCAGTCTTGGTCCATTCGTCTGCTCTCTGTAACGTGTGCTCCCGGTTGGCGGAATTTTAACGGCATGCCTTACGTTGAAAAAGCAACCAAAACAACGCATGCAGATATGTCTTGGACATTTGAAATTTGAAAATTATTTCTCCCTCCGGGTACACCGGCCTGGATGCCTGACTGGCATCGTTGGCTGGCTGGCTGGATTTTACATATATTATAATAAAACATTCACTTCCTCTCGTCGCTGCCCGTCCCGGTTGTGCCGCTCTGCCTCTGTATGTGTGCAAAGCTCGGGAGTGTGCCTTCCAGGACTGACCGATCGATAGAGAAAACGTGGCAGCATAGCATCCAGTTCCGGATTGGAAAACCTCCCAAAACTAGTGCAACTGAAGGCCAGAGCAAAAGGGAAAGTTTCCCACCATCGATGTGTGTTTGTGTATGTTTGTGTCCTTCGCGCTGTATTTTCACATGAAGAAAGGTACTAAGGCGCCGGAATGGTAGAGAAAAGTTGAAGGAGAAGTTGCAAAATCTCAATTCCCACCCACATGTGAGCTTCCTCCTCTCTTTGCATCTCCTTTTTTACCAACCCTTCCCTTGGTGTTTCTCCCCCCTAAAACGTAACTCGCCCTGAAGATCTCCTCACTCCGGTGGAAATTCACTCGAAACACCCGAACAGAGGCTAACACCGGCGTCCATCGGCTCTCTTTCGTTGTGGACGTCCGCTTTCGCTTTCGTGGACACACACATACTGCATGTGTGAGCATCCTGCTCCCTTAAGCCCCACATACGTGTAGGTGTGTGTGTGTGTGCTGTGTTTCCGATCCCGGTACGGAAAGTTTCCGGTTCCGGGGGGCAGATGTGCGTATAATAACAATTTGATATATAAATGTGTTTATATGTTAAAACCACCCACTCGGGGCTGGCTGCTGTCGGTCCATCGGTACTGCTATGCAAACACAACGTCCCTTTGAATGTGTATGGGTGTCCGTTAGAGCGAGACGAATCATAAGAAAATACGAGCGAACGAACTTCTGTTTGTCCCCAACAGACGACCACCGGACGCAGCAAAAGTAAAAGCGAAAGAAACAGACGACAGAGCGGGGTAGAGATGGGAGATCCTCCCGCCTTCCAAATGTGACGATCCGGTTGACCACCGTTTGCCGTCAGTTGCTGCTAACACCCACGTCTTCCGTACCGGAGTGTGTCGTTATCATCATGACGAAGTTGTGATCTCAGTGGGCCACCCAACCCAGCACAGCAGCGAGTGTTTAGTTGGTCCAAGTCCACACTTTATTACCGCAGGCACCAAGTGTGCCAAGTTCACTTAGCATGGGAAGAGTAAATTTTTGCCGTTCTTTATTTCCAGCACAAAATATTTTTTTATGTTCAAGCGATGGTTTGTGGAGTAAATTCTTTGCTTAAAGAATAAGATAAAAGAATAATTTCAATTTTGTACAAAATTTGTTGTGCCAATTGTATAGATTTGGGCGTAATGTCCATTGCCGTTTAGGTTACTTCTTTTTTTACGTTTCTGGTGTTTTAACGACGATAAAGCGAAGCAGAGAACCGGCTCTTCATCAACAATTTTCACCGTCACTTGTTCATCAAACCAATAAAGACACATTGCGTACGTTGAAAGTTATAACAAATTGTATTCGAATACAATTTGCAAATCCAAATTCTGCTTTGGAATCAAAGAAGGTTATATCAATTTCCCCGGCATGCCGGCAGTCTCTAGAGGAACATTTGTCTTCCCATCAAAAGAACTCACTATCCAAACGCCTACAATTATGCAATTCACATACAAAATTTTTGCTTTTTTACAACTTCTTCATGACTTATGCTGTCTAATTCAAAGTACAAATATTTTTGCAAAATAAAACATACGCAAAACTAACATGTGTTTTGGCTATACGACGCCTGAATGTATGCATCTAGCATGGAATCATTATCTTTTCGTTCTTCCTGCTAAGGAAGCATAAAAAAGTACATTAAATATTTATTTCTTTGTCGTTTATCACGCAATCACTACTCTTTTGCCACATTCCCTTCATCTTAATGGCTGTTTCTTTCTTTCTAAATCGATTGGCTCTTGATGAAATATCACAAAAAAGGCGCATTTTATTGAAAGTTTGGTACGAAAATAGAGACATTTCAGACACCAGACACAATCCTTTTTCCAGCAAATGCTCGTTGTGGCATTACTCATCAGGCAGAAGGACCTTTACATACAACTTTAGTCCATCAATTCCTAGAAAAAGAAAACCCTCCCAGATCTCGCGTCTCGCGTTCATGTCACTATTTCTGCTTTTACCCCACTTCCTCTGTCCTACGTGTCCTTGCCACGGAAATCCCTTCCATGATGCGGCGCAAATGAACAACGCCATTAACATGCTCTACCACCCGTTGGTGCTTCTTACCTTAACTTGCCTCGCACACGGACGATGGGCAGCACAGCATCAGCAATCAAGTAATGGAAGTCGGGGTGTCCAAAAAATGGACATTCCTCCTACACAACATCAAGCGACTGCCCGCGTCTTCCAAACACACAAAGAGTAAAAACTCCCCAAAGAACCGCGCTTCTTCGCGTGGTATTTTTTTTTTTTTTTTGTACCCCGCGAAGCACATCCGGTTCACGTTTCGCGTGCGTTCATTTTCAGATAAATTATATAACAGCGTCATTAAATTTATCGTCATTACGAAAGTTAAAAAGAATCAAATTAAAAATTCACCCTTTACGCCAGGCAGCCGCCGGTAGAAGTCTAGAAAGATGGTCGAGAGAAGAAAAAAAAACCGAAACACAGAAAAGAAGGCACAAGGCGTAGAATGATGATAAAACCGTACCGTGCAATAGGCGAACCAACAAGAACACGAGAAAAAAAAAATGTCTCTACAAGCAAAAGCTCCATCGTTGTCAGTGATAAGAAAAGAAAACGCAACCAAAAAACCCCACTCCTATCGAGCGAAATGAAAAGAAATGGTCAAGAGAGTTTAGAAGCATGAAAAAAATACGCATCTAGAACACAGCACGAGCACGTGGAAGCTTCTTCGCCTTGTGCAGACTTGGTTAGGTTTTTTTTTTTTTTCTTTCTTATCCACCGCCCACAGCCACCGCGTGTGGCTATTTTCCGTGTCCACCCGCCACGCGCTTGCTAAACTGGTGCGAGTTTTCCATTTTATGTGCCTTTTCTTTTCTTTTCCCTCGCTTTTCGAAGGAAAATATCTTCCGTCCAGTTCCGTCCAGCGGGGAACTCCTTCTCCTTATCTGTGTGCGTGTGTGAGTGACGAACATTGTTTTTTTTTCTCAACGTTATTGCCACGGCGCAAACGAACTCTTTTTTCGCTGTGATCATTTCCATTTCACTACAGGGAAACGGTCTTAATGGTGTGCGTACGATCCTATTCTTGCGTGTGTACTGCGTTTTTTTTCTGTTTTTGGCCTTCCATTTTCCAATTCCCGTGCGGGCTTACGCCATTAACCCGTTCGCGATTTCTTCCGTGCGGCGAATGGGTGGTGGAGCGATGGTAGAGAAAAAAACGTTTCTTAACTGTCCAGTACAGCTTCTTCCGCTTGCAAGGAGAGAATGGCTTGGGCCAGTGTTGCAGTAAGTAAAGCAGAGCATAGCAACAGTGCTGCGAAGTGATGCTGCTTTTGCCTGATGGAAAACGATTTGTTATTAGTACCAAATTTTAGTAAAGTAAAAACACAACTTAATTGCAACTGTTTTGATACCTTATGAAATCTTTTTTGACTTTTTAGTTTTTAAGTATTTTTTCAGATGTATTGCATGGCGTAGTGCAAGCTTTCGACACACTACATTCTAAGTAATGAGTTCAAGTCCCGATTCCACCAACATAAGTAATGTTTCGAAAATGTTTTTTCTTCCATTCTACCTCTTTCTCACTCCATCTCCTTTTCCCGAAACATTTCAATCCACCCTTCTACTCCTTCCTTCCCTCCCACCCTTCCCTTACACCCCTTTCACATTCCACGTGCTTCACGATTTTGCTCATCCCATATTCCGTTCGGTTTTTTTTTTTTTTTGGACACAACACAACACAATCTTTCTAGCCCAACCCTTTCGCGCTTAAAGACAAGAGGACGTTGCTACCTCAACACACGCACACACACACATCTACTTTCCTCTGATCCCTTGTGGATCGCTTTTTTTCATTTGTGAGTGAATTTCCCAACGGAAGCGAAGAAGAAAACATTCCATCCGTACCGTGATTCTAATATACCGAGCGTAGCTAGTAAAAATGGCCGGTAAACGGGAACCGCGGGAGCGGGAAAATTGAACGTGGCTATGGCTCGGACACGATGTCATACATACATACATACATACGCACATACGGGGTGGCCATACCGTGCCAAAAGTCAGACGAAGGACTAACCGCTGGCGAAACGGTGTAACGAATTCAAATCACGTTGCATGTATAATTTCGTTGCCCGTAAGCTGGACAGAGAATTAACAGAATTTCAATCGTAACAAGGGTTTTATTTATGCTCGCAACAATAAAGTACAACTGTTTCACTTTTCTAAACTGGGTATTTATATTCTGACTCGCAAGAAGCAACTCGGTACTAAAGAAATAGCAATGTAAGAAACTATTCTTGTACGATTGAAAGTTATAAAAAATAAATCCTTTTGAAGCTTGTGCTCAGTTACTTTTACTTTCACCCTTGAAACGAAGGGCCCACCGCTAGTGTGCGGCTAAAACATTTCAAAAATGTCTTCTTACCCATCCGGCCAACGAAAGACACAATTTTCCTGCCATCCTCCGTGTGGCGTTTGCAGCATTCAATCCTTTGTTTTAGAACGACCAACGTCCGACGTTCGCGTTCCTTTGCATGCCTCACCAAGCCACATAACAAGGGATGGCCCGCACACATACACACACACACACGCATACCGATGAAGCAAGCGACCACATGAAATGGCACATACATACACGTCGAACCATCGAATCCTTCGAGTGCCTCCCCTTGGAACACACACGCTCCACACATATCCTTAATTCCGTCCCGCTTCTATGTGTGGTTGAGTCACCCACGTGTAGCCTTGTTTGATATGCTACACCCCCTCACCCATCAACCACCCCGCACCAACCACATTTGCTTCGATTCGTTTGGTTCATTACAAATTCCAGCTTCTTTTAAAGATCTTCATCAAAATGCTTATTTTCGATACCGTCCGTTCATTCGCTCGTCCTGCCGGAAAGGCTGGACCAACGATGGCTCTCGCAGCTTCGCAGTGTTTTCCCAGTCCAACGGTAATGTTTATCTTTGCCCTAGCGTTCGTCCCATACCAACGCGGGTTCGTTGCGAACCAGTGGGCTTCGTATGTGACATGGCGCAATAACGAAGGCACTTTGATTAATTTCCCCTTTCGGTTGCCGCAAACGGTACAAATGAAGGTAAAGGGGTGATGGGAAAACCCTTAATTTGCTGGACGGTAATGGTAATTTTTGATCGTGGAGTAAAGCGCCTGTATGTATACCATCGGAAAGTCCGACGCAACATTTCGCTTTTTTTCTTCTTTCACTGAAGGTATTTTTAAATTTATAATCAATAACAATGTTTAAATAAAAATGAAAAGGTTGTGTCAAAAAATAATTGAAATCATCAAAATTTAAAACAAAGTTTAAAAGTATAGAAGAAAACATTTACTCGAAACGTCGCTAAGTGAGTATTAACTTTTCTAAATAATGACACGTAAACATGCATTTCTGACACAGAACCGCATTTCGTTCGCATTCAAATTCAAAGTCTCTAAATTTTATATCTAATTTTAGCTACCAAACAAATATTTGTCACATTCATTGTATACATACCTTGAAACTAAACAAATAAAACTAAATAAAAGTGAAATTAAATGGAAATCCCTCATTAGGCTCCAAATTACGACTACCAGCACGTGCCAACTTTATCGCCAACAAACTTCATCCAAATATGAATCTTTCGAGCATCTTTCAGTTCATTTTTCACGCCTCCATTCCCGGCAGCGGTCAGCCGCGTAAAGCCCTGCTGTGGCGTTCAAAACTTTAGCCTTTAGCTTAGGCTTTCTAGCTCACGGTCAGAGAAAAAGGGTACGCAAGGCGTGCGAAAGGCGCGTTCCTCGATACTTTCGCTGAAGCCCCTTTTCTGTTCATGCATGTAAAATCTTTAAAGAGATTTACGACGCTTTGCTCATCCCTTTTGGCCGTTGAGGTGTGCGTCGGAAAGGTGTTGAAGTTTAAAAAATCCTTCTTTATGAAGTTTTGCAACTCAATCGGATGCTTTTCGTGTGAGGCGTGAGTGCAGTAGAGAACAAATTTCAAAAACATAAAATTAATCAAATGAAGCTCCAGAACAAACAACAACGGTTGAGGGAAGTAGAAAAACGGATTTTGTGTATGACTTTCGCCAAGAAACTGTAATGCTAGCTCACTCACTTTCATCTTTTAGCATCCTTTTAAGCAAATGCGCCGGATCCACGCTTCACTGAACCGATAGCTCAATTGAAGAGTTATTTAAGTGACCTGCCCGGCAAACAAACAAAAAACAAACAGAAAAATGCCTGTCTAGTAGACAAACACAAACAAATAAAAAATCGCCTCCACTCAATCCTTTGATTAAGTAAGTTTGAGCTGATTTTTTTTACTTTGTTTTCTTTTTCTTCTGTGTTTCTTGTCTCTTTATTGTTTCTTTATCCCTTTCATGTACTTTCAAAACTTCTTGAAACTCATTTCCAGCTATGCAATGTTGATTTTTTGCTTCTCTTTTGTGCTCTGATTGAGTGTAGAAACTTTTGTTATTGACACTTTCGCGTCGAATGTTGTGAACCTGGTCAAGTTACTGGTTTACCACTAGGCAGTTTGTGTAGCATTTCCAATCATTCATTATATGTTTTATTCAAATTTCTTATCTGGTTTTTATATTTCTTTTTTTGTGATATTAAACAATATTCTGTGTAATTTATTGACTTTTGGCTACCCAGCTTCGAATGTTTTATTTGGTATAATTAGTAAAAAAACAACGCCGTCATGACATCGATTCTAAATTAACCTTAAATGAAAATTGAGAAGAATCACCACCGAAGCCATTCCCCTAGAACAGACCATCCTTGCAATGCTATTAAAATACATAAAACATTTAAAGCGGCGTAAGTATGTAAAACAATCAACCATAAAGAAAAGCAAAACATAACGTGTCGACGTGCCTCACCTCCTTAAACTCCCAAACACTGATCACCGGTCTGGTCTGGTCTGGTAGCAAAAGGGGTGACTTAGAATGAGAAAAATTGTAAGCAGCAGTTCCAATCGGCCGAGCCGGTCCCTACCGTTGCCAGCTAATATTATCATTGCCACTATATCGACTCACCAGAAGCACGAAGCCGGCGATCGCAGTCCCGCTGCACGAGTACATAATGATTTAACAGAAAAAAAGTATAAAAAATTAACAAAAACGGTCTCTTCCCATTCCGTGTGCGGCTTGCAGCAGCAAAATCTTCCCAACAGAACAGTACGGGATGCTGCTAGTTAAGAACGGTTTGAGGGGAGTTTTGTAGAAGACAGCAAAAAAAAAAACACGCCACCTTCTCCAAACTCTTACAGCATCTCTGCACATGGGTCGAGGCAGAAGCAGCAAGCAGAAGAAATAAGTACTCATCACCCCTTTTTGTCCCATCCCGGTGAACCTTCTCACGCAACGTAAGATGTAAGATGTTGCGCGAAAAAATGGGAGAAAAAAAACAGAGCACCACGAAGATAACAACCAAACGGCCTTCCCGTGCCGTTCGGGAGAAAAATTAGAAGCCAATTGCTTCACCTTGAGGAAAACTCTACGCAACGGTGTACACGACTGGCCGAACACACACACACGTACACTCTGTGACAAAGACAAACAGATGCAGATAAGACACGAGTAAAGGAAAGGCGAAGTTTTAAGCAAAAGAGAAAGAGGGAGAGAGAGTAGAAAATGAAAGAAGTTAAAGACAATGTAAAAATGCGTTGTGAGCGATCCACTGTAACGTGAAAAATTAATGTCATGAAAAGCATCGAACACAACGCGAGAAAAAAAACATTCATTTCGTGCTTTTCTTCTGAATGTTTTCTATTCTATTACCTCGTTGCGTTCCTTGTTTTACTTTTTCCCGCCGTATTTCGTTAATTTCTTATTTATTTCTTCTGTTCTCTATTTATTTTCATCTTCGTTTCTTTACTCTATTCTTCCAGCATTTCTTTCACACTATTAGCTCTCTAAAATGTGTCCCTTCTTACATTTTTCCACACACCAGAAAAAAAAAGATAGCAAACTCACTTGCAAAACGAAACGGTATCCCCTTGTTCTCCTGCTTTTTCGTAACAGTTATTGTTTGGCTTTAGCTTCTCTTCGTAAAGTCCTGCTCGCGAGGAGACTCCACCATCACCACCCAGTTCACGGGATTCCCCCAATTTTGTTCCCAGTGATTTATATCCTGTTTGCCAATTTTCGATGGAATATTCATCATCATCGTCGAGGTTTTTTTTTCTAATCTTTTTTTTTAGTTTTTCTTCTTCTTTTCTTCCGCTTCATTTATCTCTTGAAGATGTGTACTTTTCCTGTTTGTATTAGGCGGTGTTTCGTTTTGGAACGGGATTTTGTGTCTATCTCGCTATACCCCTTTTCCGTTGAAGCCATCTTGATTCGTACACATCCTTCAGAACTGGATAGGAACCGGTGAATTTGGCCGTTGGTGTGGTTAGCCGTTGTAAATCATTAACGGCTAAAACAGGACGATAGGAATCAGTTTGAGCTAGAGAACTTTGTCTGTATATTATTTTACTGTTGAATTTCTTGAAGAATCATGTTTTGTACTTATTTTTTGCATACTTTACGTGTTATTGCACGATTTGAAAAGTATACAAGTTTTATTACCATTAGACTCTTATGATTTTCGCTTTGTTTCTCATGTTTTATGTCAAATTATTTTTAATTTTCTGAATCTTATTGTCATTACTCAACTTCTTCCGATTCCGATGGCGCCATTTTTCACATTCCAACCAACTCAACCACGGATGACCAACGTCCAGCGTTGATTGGCAAATGAGCAGAAGGAACCCTTTATCCTGCCCATTCAGTACGGACGCTTATTAAACGATGCTGTCTCGTGTAAGTTAACCCCATTTCATTAATCGAAGAGGACGTTCCCTTAAAAACCACCCTATCGAAAGGACCCCTGTACTGTGCTGCTCCTGTTGGTCATCAGGGCAAAACAAGCTGACCAGGACGAGATTTAATTTAATAAACGTACAACACTACAGAATGTACATTTTCTTAATCTTATCCCCTCTTCTCTTGGTGTAGAAAAGGTAACCAGTAACCCGGAATCAAAAGACGTTCCAATGGCCTCGGGGTTCGGCAAGGGTTGTTTTTATTATGATGTAGTTACACACGGATTTTCATTCCTCGGCTTGCTCATTTCCCACTGGTCAAGCTCGGTCCCCATCGACAAATTGTCGGCAACACACCCGATTCGCACGCTTCTCCCTGACCATTGGTCAACGGGCACATGCCGGGTTATGACACTTGGCCCCTAAAGAGCAGGAAATCCTCGGGAATGGGTCACTTATTACTAACGAACAAGAAAAAAAAAACGAGGGAAACCGAAGGAAGATAAGTTTAATTTCAAGATCCCATACACACACTAAAACCGTTGTTGCAATCGCGAAACTAAAACGGAAGGTCAACCGTAAGCTTTAAAAGGTCGTCCTATTGTCCCCTTCTGGTCAGTCGGTCGATCTTTGGATCGCTACTGGGTTGGGTTCGGGTCCCGTTCACGGTTTAAGGCTGCTTTGACCTTTTTCTCACACTGCAAAACCCTCCCCGGGACTCCTTTCTTTTACGTTGCGCCACACTCGAGAAGACACTCTTTTTTTACGCAACCGAAATGCAATGTCGTATGCAAATGCAAATGCCGAATGCTGTCGACTGACCAGGTCAACAGGGCAGGTCAAGTTTGGGGTTGCCCTTAGGGATAGCGTTCGGACGACCGTTCCCAGTCCCAAACACAGACCGGGATGGTAAAGTTGCACAGAATTAGATTGGTTTCATCCTAATTATTATTATCTCCGAATCCCGGCTCGAGATTGACCCTCGAGGAGACTCGTTCCAGACGACGTCTCACTTCCGTAACCCTAATCTTCACCGGAGCCCGAGAAAGGTCGTTCGGTCGGCTGACCAACGGTCAAGAAGCAGAATACCAATGACATCAACGAAAAAACTCTCTCCCCCTCTCAAAGACGGGTCAAAGCAAGTAGTTAGTTTGTAACCATTTACACGGCTACCACGGGCTTGACCCTGGCCTGCAGAGCAAAGTGTGCTTACAAGCGATAAAACTTGTTTTACTATTTTTATTTGTTGCGGGGTTGCTACCACAGCTAAGCGTACTTTAATTTAACTATGACCATATCGACCAATCAAACGCATCGAGCAGACATTCGAGGGGATAACAGGACGGCTCGAGACGATGTTCCTTAATTTTTAACTACTGTAGTTCGGAACTGATTTATCACCTCGCGATGGGACAAAAGGACAACCGTTTCTGATTTCGATATTGGACAACATGCTCAAGATTTGCCCTTTTTTTCCTAACCCTCCTGACCCAAGCTGCGTTTCGTTTGATGGTCATTGTATGAACTGCGAATAATTAAAAGCTTCTCATTTCACTGACCCTTGGGCTCTAGAAGAAGGGGCATTTTTTATGCAGTCTTAGTTTTTGGATTATGGGCATGGAAATAATGAACTTATGTGGACCGATTTGCTGATCGTTAATCACATTGGTATTGCTGACCGTTGCAGTTTAACGGTTTTTCTTTTAAAGTAGCTAATCCGGGTCTGGTTGCAAGGATACCTCACAAAACTGCGGCGTTCATAAGTGACAAACTTATAATTACCATAAAAATCTACATTAAATTTATCGTCAATTTAGAAAAATCTTTCCTTTGAAAGATATTTCAAACATTGTTTATTCGGATGTTGTCTAGCCTTAGGTCTAATCATTTTGCATTGGACGCGCAACGATGGAGATCCATCGTATAGCCCAATTACACTCCAAAGTATGTGGATGTGGCCTCGGATTCCACAACAGAGATCTATGATCTTGTATGGAGTACGAGGTTGCTCGACACTCATTGTTAGACGCAGGCCAGGGTAATACAGGGCCTGCTGAAAGGCGTTGACGAGACCTACCTGTGAACGATCTTGGATACCATTTCGTCCCCTCAACTCCTACCGCTTGTCTGCCTTATACGTGATGATGATGATGAATGAATTAGGATGAACAAAAGAAAGTATGAATGATTACGACGTGTGAGGGGCGCGGTACGACACAAACCGAAAGCTTTTCAAAGCCTTTCAATCCGGTGTAATGATAAATATTTTGCTGGAAAGAGTAAATTAGAACAAACCAGTTATTAATCGTTACTATCTGGACCATTTCTGCTCAATATCCTTAAAGGATCCACTTATGAAAGGATCCACGGAATAGCTTTACGAAGATCATGTGCTCATAGTATTCACATAAGCCTAAGCCTTCACATTAACCAGCCCTCAATTCGATAATTCTAATCGATTTTAACAAGATTAGGTAGATAGTTTGTTCCGTTTTGTACACGTTACTGGCCAAGTAACTGCAATCAAAATTTTATTTTGAGAAAAAGTAATCGATTTTTTTAATAAATAACTCAGTTGCCTCCAATCCAGTTCAAAACGAATCCGGAGTAAAATTGATCGTGTGAAATATTTCAACAGTCCACAGGAAAACTTTCACAAGTGCAGGTATGTTGCGTTCAATAAATGTATACATAATGTTCGCCTACTTTCCACTAGATGGCGTTGCTTGTTAAGGCTATGTGTAGAACGATTGAACAGTAGAAATTATGTATAAGCAAATAGCCTACATTTAGTTATTCCATGAAACGATTGTGATTGATAGCAGTAATTTTGAAATTGTTCACACATCCGAATACGGAGCAGGGATCTAATATTAATAAGACAACATCATAGAAATTCTCAGCAGAAAACATTACATGGCTATACAACAATGATGACGAATGTCAAATGCTGAAGCTTATATACGTGTTTATTTCCCCCCTTCTTCAGCAGTCAGGATGGCCGAGCGGTCTAAGGCGCTACGTTCAGGTCGTAGTCTACTCTGTAGGCGTGGGTTCGAATCCCACTTCTGACAAACAAAGCTTTTTTTCATTGATGCACATTGTGCAGCTGTAGCGTATTAACTTCTGAAACTTATTGCTTTGAACTTTTTAAAGTTTTTACTTACGGGACTAGATTTGCTTTTGACATAATAACTCTATTTTATAACGCTTAAAATAAGTATGTTTTTATCTTAAGCAGTACTATTTTAACAACTAAAGCGAAGAATAGAACGACTAACAACTTGCGCAATTGATATCACTATTCCAGCACCACAGTATGATGAAACGATACAAAGTAATTCATATGTACTCTTACTAGTGGATATTGATAAAATTATCTATCACTGTCAGTATATTATAAATATTGGAACAAAAAGGACAAAATTACCTTACTTTGTTGTAAGTAAGTGTGTAGTAAGTAAGAAAAGCATCAATCATATGGATAAAACACATCAAAAAACTTTGGTTGTCAGAAGTGGGATTCGAACCCACGCCTACAGAGTAGACTACGACCTGAACGTAGCGCCTTAGACCGCTCGGCCATCCTGACTTGACGATTCTCTGAGGATTCACACCGTACTGGTTACCACAGGCCATCCAAGATAAGGTACTTGGTTAGCTAGTATCACTACTTAGTTTTACTAATTGATTTGATTGACTTAATCGCGTACCTAGCTCTCCGAATGAACATAATTCTTCGCTTACCACATACAACATTCAACATCAAAATTATGGAGAGAATACGGAAACTTCAAAGCATAGCAAAGCAACTGGATTCCATTAACAATCATTTAAATTCAAAGTCTAATTAAAATCTATTCAATCGTACAATTATTAGCTTCTTGCAATTTTCTTTGATCGCTAAATATCACAGGTTTTGTCAACATATTTAGATATTATATTTTGAGAAAAAATGACGACCACAGGACTTACAAGTTTGGATTCTCCTTAGGCATAAGAAAGATAACGTTAAAAATCTTTTTTGAGATTTTGTCATAATTGAATATATTAAAAAGTACATACACATACACAATCTCAAGCTTTACAATCTAGGATTTTCTTCGGTTCTACGTTTATTATCTTATTATAAATATTTTCTACTCCTCGATTTAAATTTTCGGTCTTGACCTTTTCCTGTTCTTCTTACCCTGCTCAAATGAGAGTATGGTATGTTTATGAATATATTTGGCCCAATCAAACCTGGTTGAGTTGATTGGGCCCACCAAGCTTGCACCAGATCACCAAACTTGCACCAGAAAACTTATCACCCCGGGGGGAGGGGGGAAGGGGGTGTTACGCTACGCTCCTCCCTTAGAATAATATTCCGCCCCATTCTGACTGATTAACTCTTTTGCTTTTCTTATTAATTGTTGTACGACATTTTAACTCCTGCAAAACGACAAGAAAATAGTGATTTAATGTCAGAAGTGGGATTCGAACCCACGCCTACAGAGTAGACTACGACCTGAACGTAGCGCCTTAGACCGCTCGGCCATCCTGACCTGTCTATTGTTTCTTCCTACTACCAAGCCACACGCAAGATTTTACAAAATAAAACCTGTTTTAAAAATGTGAAATAAACTTAAAAAACACTAAACAAGCAACTGGTATGAAAGACTAATTACTTTTCTTAAATATCCAAGCTTTAATTCAGCCATTCTCTATAATTTACCTAATTATTATAGCAAGAAGAGGAACTTTAAAAACCAAAAACGATTTCACTATGTCAGAAGTGGGATTCGAACCCACGCCTACAGAGTAGACTACGACCTGAACGTAGCGCCTTAGACCGCTCGGCCATCCTGACCTGTCTATTGTTTTCTTAATTCACAGAATTGCTACATCAATTTTTATTTTTAGCTGTAATCATTTACATCAATCGGCATACACAATGTTGAGGTATATATGTATGTAAATTACATTCTTAATCCTGTCACGAGCAACCAAAAGTATCAGAAGAATTTCATGATCCAGGCAACCGCCTGTCAGCAAAGTTGGAGCCCTTGAGCTTTTCGAATATCAATGCACTCTTTGATTGAAATCTTAAGTAACTTTTCTTCTTTCTAAGTTTGTACATATATTGCCAAAAATTTCAAACGGTTTCAAGTGATAGCTCTTCAAAGTATTCATGATTTCATTCATCCAAATAACCCTGAACCAAAACAAAAGTCGATATAATCTATTAAGAAAAAAATATGAAAATTTTCCTACAAATATTTCCACACTTTACTCACACATTAAAAAAAATCAAGCCTATCGGATTACTAAAATCGGATAAATAAGCAATCAAAATCTGAATTGAGATTAATGATCAATCATGACTTAATCAATAGAATACAATACAGATACCTCCATTGAAAGCTACTGTATTATCAATATCATTTTCTGATGTTTAAATTTCAACAGGAAGTTAAATGAATAAAATGTTGTTACAATAGTGAATATTATTTAATTGTCAAATGAACATTTGACATAATCAGAAACACTAAACATAAACTGTAAATAAGGTTGAAGTAAAAAATATTTTTAGGACGTATATTTGACAGACAGATGATTTTTACTAGACAAGTGAAACATTTGCCTAAAATTCTCTCAAAAAAGGTTAAATCGAGAGAGAAAATTAAAATAGGTTCGAAGAAGAAAAAGCGTTTGTAAGTGTGGTCGATATCTATTTTGTTGTGAGCCAGTAGTACAAGTAGTAAACAAAATTATAGTTGTCAGAAGTGGGATTCGAACCCACGCCTACAGAGTAGACTACGACCTGAACGTAGCGCCTTAGACCGCTCGGCCATCCTGACCTGTCTATTGTTTCCAAAATCTTACAATTCACAAGAACAAATTGTATTTATAGAAGCGATAAAAGCACTTACCTCAAGTCAATTCTAAGAACAGAATAATATAGCAAGCTGATTCAGAATGCGATAGCAAAACAAATAGAAATAAGTTATAATAGGATTAAAACAAAAGATTCAGAAAACATAAAAAATGCATTGTAAAAAAAGGCAAGTTCATTCTTACTTTACCTATGATTGATTGATTTGTGAAGAGGTTTTCTTCAATGAGTATATTATTCACACACTTCCTTCATGTAAACCCGGTCTCATGAAATAAATACTTACCTACAACAGAAAATGGAATAAAATCGTTAGATTTCATTATGGTACGTATGAAAAAAACCTTCTTTTGTCAGAAGTGGGATTCGAACCCACGCCTACAGAGTAGACTACGACCTGAACGTAGCGCCTTAGACCGCTCGGCCATCCTGACATGTTAAGATCCGCCCTCAAATTACACACCGGGTCGACCATACGCACCACACGAATCTAGTAGGCCAAGCATAAGCAACGCATATGATCTTCTTCACTACGCACGCACACGCGCACATGGGTTCTTACACTGCGCAACGCGAACGAATGCCACGTGTTTGGCTTTTGCTTACCATTTGTCACTACGCAACACAAACTCCGCTTTCAACCATGCCAAGGTGTATGTTGTAATGGCAGCATCTTTATTCTTAGTTACTTCATTTCTGTTTCTTTTATTTGTTTGTCTCTTTACATAGTTTACTTTCATCAAGCTTGGAAGCTTTTGTTTCTGTTATGTATTTATGTATTTTTTTATATCGGCTTGTCCCTTAGTTTCCTTTTCTTAACACAATCACACATGCACACACGCATCTACTCTTGCACACCTATCTCGACATCCGTTCTCTTCGTATCACTTCGGTTTGGTTTTTACCCTTTCCGGTTGTTTATGAACATGTTAAAGCATAAACGCTCACACAATCACTTTTCATTGTTTAGCTCGTCTGCAGACACGTGCTTCCCCTAACGATTCCAGCAAAACATCTACAAACGCAAAACAATAATAGACAGAAACAATGGCTAGAAAGGCATGCAGCGTTTTTGTTTATCTTCTGCTTGCTAGTGTGCGAGAAAGCGGTAAAAGGTTTTATTTTGCACGCAGGAACATTCAAGCTAGATTAATAATGATCAGTCACTTGTATAGATCTTTATCTGATCCTTACTGGGGATCCTCACCGTTGCGGTACTGCAGCTACTTGCACAATAATCGTACGCGTGTTACAGACGGTTCCGTTAAGATTTTGCCTTTCCACCATACTAATATTACCTATCGGTTTGTTCCTGTATGATTTTGGTTCGTGTTGCTCGATTGTGTAAGCCTTTTCAATTATATCAAGGAGGAAGCATCTGCTGAATCCCCCTAGGCTCCAAGAATGGAAGAAAATTTATTTTAGCGATCTGTTTTTGTGAGTTTTGACTGTCTCTAAACGATATTCCCCATCTGAAGTAAGAACTTGCACAATGTGACCTCTTTCTCTCTCACTTCTAAAATGAGTAATACTATTTAGAATATGTGTATACAGAAACGAGTCCCATAAAAGCATGGACCGTCATCGACACTCACAAAAAAGCGTTAATATCTGTTAACCTGTTAAGCTGATAAATTTATTACTTCGTTTTAATATCTCTTACAGGCTCCAGAACGTTTCTCTATGGCGAAAAAAGAAGTGTACTACACATGGATGAGTTTCAATCATTGCAATAGCTAAAAAAGATGACGGAAGTGTCGTAATGGATTCTTGTGTGTGTGTGTTGGCATGACGGCTATAAAGTTCGAGTTGGACTTTATTGTGCGATCTTCAGTGTACTTGAAGTGTATTTGGCAATAATTCTTTGCATAATATATGTAGTTGAGTGAGGTTGATACAAAGCATGATCAATTTTTCTTCTGAATTTACTGTGTCACATCACAAAAGCTTCCTACGTACGACACACGCGCTCCTTCTGTCGTTTTCACACTGTTAATTTCAAAAGCACCAATGTTTTGTTTCTAATATATTATCAACTTTCCCTCCAAATCCGCCACCATTGCATCGCGCGGTCATCAATAATCGTATGATTTTTTATTCATTTCATATTGTTCTTTCTTCTATTCTATTATCTTTTAGCGTCCACAATACGTGGACAGTGTAAAATACTTTTTCGAAAAAAAAAACACGAATCGAAACGAAAAACTTCTTTGCCACCAAAAACTCACATTCTTTCGTGTATTTTATCGTACATTCACTGTAAAATTCGATATACATTCTTTGTAAAATTATTGTATTATGCCTCTAATCCTCCAAGTGGTGTTGAATTAATAATCCATAGTCTGATTCGTTTTCTTATGCTGTGTTTGTGTTTTTTTTTATTTTTTTATTGTGTACTTTACTTATAATATATTGATCCTACCGCACAACGTATACCGTTGTGTGTAAAATCGTTATAAATCGTCATAAATGATGCGTCCAAAAGCGTCACACAACTCCCAACTACTACAAAAAGGCCCTAACTGGACAGCCTTCCCGTCGTCCATCAACGCATCTCCCCCTCCTGACGGTCGAAAAGCTTATATAGTAACCATTCAATGACAAAATTCGTCCAAATTAAAGAGTCGAATCAAAGCGATCTACTTAGAAGAATTATATTTACTTTTACTTGTGACAGATAACTGATCTTACCAGAACAAGAGAAACAACGTTTGACAGCAAAAAGCATTGGTTTGCGTATAACGTAACTAACACTATCACGCACATGCATAGGCACGCAGCGTGCTACGTAAAATGATGAAGAAGCTCATAGTAGTAGCAGTAGTAATAGAAGTAGTAGTAGTAATGGTGACGTGCACATACGCGGATCCGAAGATTTATTACGACACACTAGAATGGTAAAGTTAATATGTGTTCGCTTACAAACTACGCTTAGCCCATGGCACTTGCTGTTATAGTAAATCGTTCGCGGGGCAAACACTTGTTCGCTCGATTTACTAATCCTTTTCTACACTCCACGTTAAGAGCCGTAAAAACTGTACACAACGTCTCCCTTTCTCATCTTTCCTTCCCGTGGGCTCCTGGGATCGATTTCCCACATTTGGTTTAGCCAAGAAGAAGGATCAACCATCCTCTCTGTTTACTATTCCAGTTTCAGTACTTTCACTGTTGATACTTCATCCCAGCAAGCAGTTCTTCTGTCACCCAGCATCACTTTCCATATCGCTCTCTCTCTCTCTCTCTCTCTCTCTTTTTCTTTCTCAGTCTAACAACAACCATGACCTTTCAAGGAGAATTCCTTGGTCAATCTATTCGTATTGGTTCTGTTGGTGGAGCCGGATATTTTATATCGCTGTACTTTAATAACAATCAAAAATCCTCCACATTTATCCGTGACCCACGCTACTAAAAACAAAGCATACAATAAACTGTACATAGGTTCCGGGCTGGAAGAGTCCTCTTTTCTCACCCACCCATTACGTCGGACCGGATTCTCAAATCGAGATTCTTAACCACTATCCCTACTAGTACCGGTAAAGGTACTAGTAGGTACGCAAAATGTTATTAATTATTGTACAAAAGCTTCGAAATTTTCGTTTACGTTTCGCTTTATAAGGTTCCTCTCTCACTCCTCAAGGTCCATCTTCCACAAGAGTGGCACGAGAGGTTTACACTACTAAAGTATTTAAATAAATTATACCTTAAAAATGGGCTCGCTTTCCTCCTCTTGCTATCATTTGCTTTGCTCTACCTAATCACAATAATGATTGATCGATTGCGCGCTTTACTAAATTACTCGATTCACTACACCACGAAGCGGCATTTAGTTACTAAAAAGAACATTCCATTCTTTTACTAAGCAGACTTTCGGTTTGCACAAATTGCGTAAATATATGCGTTAATGCGTGTATGTGTGTTTTTGCACTTTGCTGCGCAATCCACCTCCTTGGTAGTTAGTTAGGCCAGTCCATTCCATGCATACATTTAGGCGCTAGCTAGTACGTATCGGATTTAGTAGCACTTTCCTTCCTGCATTGTGGCCAATACTGGCACAGCAGGTTTCAGACCCGTTGCTGATGCGATGGTGGTGGTTGATGTTGCTGCTGCTGCTGTTGCTGCTGTTGCTGCAAGTATTGCTGATTCAGCAACTGTTGATGGTGATGGAGATGATGAGGCACGGGGCCTGGTTGTGATATTACGCTGGATGTCGTGCTGCTGGTGGTGGTAGTTAGTTGCGTCTTCTCGCTACGCTTTGGTGGTGGTGGTGGTGGTCGCTTCTTCACACTGCCTCCAATACCGGAAGCCATTGGACCACCACCGGTCGGAAGATGCTGGTGCATGTTGGGCACCGGTACTGCGTTCGACACGATAGGATAGTTTGGTTCCATGCCCATATTGCTGCCAAGATTCTCGTACAAACCGTCTGGTGCTGCACCGTAATGTTCCTGCACCCAGTTGCTCACGTTGGCCGTTTCGCGATAGTACGGCGTTGCGGACGAGTACAGATCGTTACCACCGTGGATGTCGCGGAAGCCAAGCACTTCGTGCGGTGTTGTCGCCGGCTCTTGCTTACATTTCTGCGCCACCTGCCACTTCTTGTTCATTACACGTTGGAGATCTTTTAGGAAGTCGTGTGGAGGGTTAGCGCTCGATTCACTTAACCGCTTAGGTGACGTGTACGTCGTGGAAAGGCGCGTCGCTTCGGCTCTTGGTGGTGGAGCCGGAGGACCAACACTGTATGTGGCACAGAGACGTCTCGGCGACGGTGGCACTTCTTGTACTTCATCCTCAAAGCAAACCTTCCGGCGCAACAGCACCGGTGACTCGGCGAAGGACACACTCTTCGCTGGTGCTGCCGGTGGTGCATCGGTACCATCACAACCGTTGTAAGGCGGAGGTGCCTTGTATGGGGGAGCTTTCAATGCTGAAGGTTTCAACGTTTTCGAGTAGATTGGTTCCTTCTTCAAGATGGCGTTAGGCGTGGTTGGGTTCGGTAACGTGTGACTATTTAGTTTCTTTATTGCCTGCGCCATGGATGATATCGCATTGATTGGACGCTGTTCCTGCTGTCGAACGGTCGAAACAGCATTCGTGCTTGTGGTTGTTGCACTAACGGTAGGAGGAACTACAGAGGAAGACTGCACCGTTGGCATGGAGGAAGAGCCTGCCGACGACGCCACCAGCGCCGCCGTCGTTGCTGATGGTGGTGGCGGTGGAGGTAATTGCACAGAAGCCAGCGACAGTTGAGATCCACTGAATGAGTTGTCGAGTTCGTTTGGCGGTGGCGGAGGCGGTAGCGAATCGAGCGACAGGGTAGAACCGGAAAAGTTTGCTCCCATCATTGCCGGGTCATCCGTAGCGGAAGGTGGCGGCGGCGGTGGAAGCGAAAACGTCGAGTCAGTCATGCAGGACGGTATCGGTTCAACGATCGTACCGGCTGGTGTTACGATCGTTGGATGAGCAGACGACGGGCTCAAGATGGTCACCGGCGGTTCAAAGTTGACCGGAGTATTCAACACACTGCCAACTGGCGTTGGCGTGGATGCGGAAGAACTCATGCTTTCGATTGAGCCACGATTCTGGGTTGGCATCGGACGTCGCTTCAGCGTACCGCTTCCGGTACTCTCTTCGCTTCTTCGCCGGCTGTGACGTCGTGTAAGTGTGCCACCTTCGCCGAACGAACCCGATCCTATCGATCCGGCACCAGGCGAATCCTTCAGTCGTGTCGTCTCACCGACTTCCTTCAGCTGGCGTGTCATCGAGGTGAGTGGAAGATTTGGTTTCATCGAGGGTTTGCGCTTAATGGTACCGGTCGGAAACTCGGAATCGAACCCGTTGTTCTCGTCCGACAAACATCCGCTAGAGCTAGATGAGGAAGCTCTCGACAGCCGTCCATTACCGTTGGCAGTGCAACCATTGCCGTTGCTGCCGTTGGTTGTGTTATGAGGAACTAGAAGATGATTGCTGCCACTTCCGCTGCTGTTGCTGCTACCGGTGCTGCACTGTGAAGGAACGGACGATACAATGCTCCCGATGGAGCTGCTCCGGGCGGAACTAAGCTTGTCAAGCTCTTCCCGTGCCAGATCATCTAGTAGTGTCCGGTGATTGTCTAAAAGCTTCTTTCCATACTGTGAACAAGAAGAATAGAAGAGAAAACAAAAAAGACACCATTAGGACACATTTTCCTCTCACGAAACGCATTAAACACTGACCTTCATAACGCGTATGGCCGTTATCCAGTTTTCCAGCGTGGACGCATCCTCCGCACATAACATCTTCACCATCCGCACACCCTTCACACCGGGCGGTACCTTCGGGCAGCGCAATGCGAATGTGTAATCCGTCGGCGCTTTGTGCTTCTTCTTCCATCCAAGCCCGCGGTACACTTCATGCCCGGCAAACAATGCCAGACAGAGCAGATCCTTGGCTGAACGTGTCTTTTCCTTCGGGTAGTAATGCAACCCTGATGCCCGCAGCACAAAGTGATACTTCTTCCAGCCCTTTTTGGCATCGTTCTTCATGTACAGTGGTCCTTCCAGTGCGATCTGGCTCCCGCTGCTGAAGAACTCATCCAGCAACATTGTCCTGTGGCGAGGGAGAAATGAAGAAATCGATTAAATTTCAAACTCATCGCCTCATCGTTACGTAACGTATGTTGGCATGACTTTTATTTACCTCGTTTGCTCGTCGTGCTCACTTCCGGGAGCCATCTGTGTGCCGGGCAGGAACGCTTCGGGAGTCTTGAACAGCGCTACCTTATCCGGCCGCTGAAGAAACAGAACACGATTCTTCGAGTCCCGATTCCACAGCATCAAGTTATCGACCAGCATCTCGTGGTCCTCTAACAGTCGCTCCATCTGCAGCTCAGACAGATGCTCGACGATGGCCATCGTGGGCTCCATCTGGACGTGGTTTTTGTCTGCCAGCAGGCGCGTCACATGTCCGCAGCTCATCGTTTCGTCGACCAGCAGCGATTTGGACGCACCGTCGGCCGAAAAAGCCTTCACAAACAGTCGCCGTACCGAGGCCTGTTCTAGCTTTTGCAGTGCGAGATGTATTTTGGCCTGTTTGCCACCGTCTAGCAGATTCTGTTGGTTAACTGTTGTTCCCGAGGCAGCACCACTGTGCACTATCGTACCTACGGCTGCCGCCTGGAGGTGCTTCAAATGAGAGCTGCTCACACTGCTGGAAGCGGACGATTCGCTCGACATCAGCGATACCGTATCGCTGAAAGCGGAATCATTGTCGGGACTGTCGGTGCGTGGTTCACGATGCAGACTGATACTACCTCCGCCTACTCCACCAACTCCCATACCACTTGCAATACTACCTCCACTGCAGACTGTATCCGCTGCCACACTACTACACCCACTTTCCGACGAGAGTGTCGTATTGGTGGCCGCCGATATTGTGGAGTTGGTGCGACTGTGACTACGACCATGGCGCAGATCACCTCGCTCTTCCAGTATGCTCAGCTCGCCCAATATGGCATCCAGCTCGGCTTCCTGCGTTTCCTCCAGGTTCGCCATCGAGAAGCGGTAGGAATCGGTACGCTCGGAAGATGTGTTACTTTTTGGCCGCAGAAGTGCTGCCGCTGATACGTTGGTCGTTGTGGTTGCGTTGCCTGTTGTGCCCGGTGTACCGCTGATATCAAAACTCTGCAAGGAAAGAATAGCAACAATAGCGGGTCAGTTCCATTCCGTTGCTTTTTATGGTACGGGGAGATAGTAGATGGGGCTTGCTAGATTAACGAAGCTGGTTGAATGGTTGGTGGCAAACCGCACAATTAAATTCTAACCGACCAGTCCCATGACGCTTCCACTTATCAAACTTCGCGATGGTTCCTCCCTGTCTCTCTGATTCTATCAGGATTTTTTTTATGATGAACTGCCTTTTATGCCCACAAGCGTGACGGATTCGTTCACTGAACTCGACGCCATGAAAACTTTTAGCTGCCCAGCAGCAAAGTAAACAAGGTTCGGCCAGTGGTCGGAGAAAGGGCAGACCCCGCAGCAGTTTGCTTGGTGTCAAAACATTGTTTGTCAACGAGAATATCTCACACCCCACGGGTCTTGGCCTACTACACTCACTTATGTGTCACGATTTCAACAAACCGGGCTTCTTGGATTGTGACGAAAAGTTTGTCAACACGAAAGCCCTTTAATTCCGACGCCTACTCATCTCATTGTTGCCACCGCAAACTCCCAACGGGATCAAAGTTGCATTCTCAGTTTCCTCCCGATGGCGTCCATTACTCACCCAGTACGAGAAGCTTCACCGAGAAATAGCGTGAAATGAAACCAACCGCGAAAAGAAAACACATTTTCCGAAACATACTCGCCACAGTCCCACATGTGGCTTGGTCTAAAAATTCCAACGCCTTTGTGGGGCGCCCTCCACACCGGCACCTCCAGGGCAGTGATTGTTTGTTTTTGTGGGAATACTTGAACTCTTGCCGCATGCTCTGGTCGCGAATATCTTGCGTTTCCTTCTCAGAATTCCCGTTATTACTCACTGGCATGGGGCATGGGGAATACACTACACTCCCAGCCAGTCAATCGATCCCCCAGATACACTGGAAATTCATTGAGAAATTGTTCCGATAAATAAACTTACAAACAACACATGGCCGCATGCACATGCCTACACACGCAGTTAAAAACTTGCGCACCGCACGGATTCGTTTACTACAGGAGTTCTTCACGCACACAGAATCCATTGCATCATACCGCCAATTGACATACAACCCACCACCCTGAGTATTCAGAGTACCCCTTTTCTTCTACAGCAAGAAACCGGAATCTTGGAACGCAAGAGCATGTGGTACAACACATACACACACACACACATACAAAACAATCAATCTTCGGTACAAAAATAAACTTCCTCAGAATCCGGTCCGTCCGGTACGCTGTCAATCAGGTTAAACGGAACTGAGGTGGAGGCGCGCCAATCAGTGTGGGAGCGATGTCGTCGTCGAGTTTCCGTTACGCTAATTTGTTGCACCAGAACTCAAAAAGCGGGGGCCACAGCACAGTACGCAAAGTTGTACTCGCGCTGTCACGCGTGTGGGAAGTCCAAAGTGTGGCACCTCTTGAATCACTACTTTTCACGGAACTAGCACACCGCAACCGCAACCAACCAGCCAGCCAGCCCAGCTATCCGCTGCAGGATTCTACGAACAAACATGGCGAAAGTCTTCTCGGGGGAGCCAATGTTGGCGATTCTGTTTTATTATGGTTACCCCAATTAGCCAATTAGCAGGTAACGGCGCCTTTCTACACACCACCATTGCGGATTTACTTTTATTTTTATCTCAACTCACCCCTCCCCAGGACACTCGGACAACAACTGCTCGGACGGATGTGGATTAGCGGCCTTGTGCGACCATTACACCAGAAACGAACGGCACATCCGAACAAGAATTAGCGAACTTAATCTCTCCATTCTAGAGCAGTGACTAATCGGTGATGGCGTGTCGTCGTGACTGTACACCGTCCATTTTGGAAACGTTTGTATGTATTTTTTTTCTGCACGACTAGCTTCTGCTGTTGTTTGTATAATAGCCAAACCCAGCCAAGTCAGTCGTCGTCAGTCCGCCAGGAGGAAGCAAACACACGACAACGACACAAAAAAAACCTCTTACTACACACAGTTTACTTGGATGAAAACGGTTTTAATATTTGCTCCGGTGTGATGTTTCGCCGAATCGACGATTTTTTTACTTGTTGTTTTTGCTGGCCGCACTGTGTGTGTATTCGTGTTCGTCCAGTGTGCACAAAACATACAATATACGGTTCTTCGCGTGCAGACGGATCGACGAAGAACGTGGACGCATGCGCATCCCCGAAAATGCACGCTACGATTTCCCCGTTCGCCACGCTTCCTTTGATGTGCATTTTCAACCTCCCCCCTCCAGAGATTCGTCGGCCAAATTGTTTCCCTAAATCGATATCAAACGTCTGCAAAAACTGCTACCAACTTTGACAGCTACGGCACAAGTTCGAGGTTAGGGTGTGAGGTGCATTCGTGCTGATATAGAGGGCGCTAGTGGGCGGTACCGCTGTACGAAAACTGTTAACAACCCCTAAATACCGGCCGCTGCACTGTCCGCAGTAGTAATGCACGCCGATTAGTAATGTTTGTAGTAAATGGCATGAAAAAGTGGGCACGACGCCACGGAACGCCACGGTATGCAACCTCTGCGTGGTGGTGAATGAAAAAATTCCATTCAACTGTTGCTGGACAGCGGACCAGCTGTGACGTCAATTCGGTTGCGAGCAAACATCATTCACAAGCGGAGATGAATCATCTCGTCGCAATGAATGGCAAGGATGGAAGGATTCCGCGCCGTACGAGGAAACCGGTAACCGGTCGGTGTAAGTGTGTGGTGGGTGCGTGGCCTTTCGCGGTCGCCAGCTGATTGTGCAAAAAGTGGAAGGAAAAGAGTACCGTCGTGCTAATTAAGCGACCGGTCCTCATCACGTCCGCTTGTGAGTAATCGTAACACGATCAATATGCTGCATCGCACGTCAACGTTGCCGACAACCTAGCTCCCAAGATGGCGTTGGGTTTGGAGGGAAGTTAGAGAACCCGGTGATGGAAGCGGATGCGGCGTACCGAAGAATACAAATCGCGCATACCAGCAGACGGCGGATAGTGGAGGATGTTATGCAACTGTCGATTGAGGGCAGCATGTATGTCACGCGAGAGTGACCCACGATTTCTAATACTTCTCCAATCCGGATGACTATAACAGGACGTATGCGGGTGGTGGTGAGTGTTGGGGGGGACGAAACCCAACACCCTCAATCACAGTCACCGTAATGGTACACAATTAGATTAGAAGAAGTGAGAGGACAATGTCTCAGTCTCGGTCGCCATATTACTACACCATTCCCAACTACGCAAAGCGTTGCATTACGGTAACACTATGGTATTACGGCGTGTTTACGCTTTAAGAAGCTTTTCGATTCGATCAAACTAGGCAAACTTTCGCCTATACGGTAGACACGGTATGTTTCAAAGGGTTCAAAGCTCGCGCCCCGAGGTGTCCCACTTCGGGTGTCCATTTTTGTAATACTCAACGAGACAGAGGAAACCTTACAAATTAAATGGAACAAACTAACCCAGTTTTATTCCGTTTTGAGTCCAATTTCCAGGAACCACATTTTACTTCCGTATCGCTGCGTTTACTACAGAGAAAAACCAACCCCTGAACCCCTTTTTTTCGGAGTCAGATTGTGAACCTAATTAAATGGGAACACTCGGATCTCGGTGGATAATGCATCCAGAAGACAGAAGCAATTATCTTCTCATTCTTTTGCCATTTTAAACCACAAATCACAAAAGTCGAGTCGTCAAACACATTCCTTCCCCTGGGCCAAGAGGACGAAGACTTCTCGAGCTGTGCAACCTCAATTGAAAGAGGAAAAATTGTATCAACCAGAATACCGTACGTTCATTCTACTTTTCTATTGTGTCTCCAAAAGAAAAAACTGTCACGCGGTTTGGTATTCATCATTCAAATAGTCATTTACATACCCGCTCTGTTCTGTCATAAAATCAACACCCCACCCCAAACGGGACTTGGAAGCGGGAGTAAAGCAAATCCATCCATCAGACACATCAGAGAAACTCTGTATCAAACAACAGTTTTCCCCTTTTTTTTCTTGAGCTCCCCATCGACGACCCGCAGACCGTTTGAATGCGTTCTGCTTCGAATGCAAGAATTCATCCCTATTTCGGAACGCAATTCTGTGTCTGTCTTTGGATGATTAAAGCAATAATCTCCATTCTCGTCGTTCCCAAGCTGTTTCGGTGCGTCGATCCCAACCCGCCCGGAACACAATGGCCAACGTGAGTGTGTTCCGTTCTGATGTTTATCCCTACCGATGCGTTCAAAGTGTCAGAGACACACAGAGTGGTGGTACGCAACGAGAAAATAGAAAGGAAACCGTTGGTCCGTTCTCCACCCCCGTCAAATGAACATTAAAATTAAACGTCTTCTTCCCAAACAACCACTACACAATCCGGAAACAATGGACGGGGACCGGACGGCAATGATCCACGATTCACCAAGCAAATGGAAAGCCATACACACCTCCGAATCCATTCCGGGCGCACATCCGTTAGCACTTTGCCGAGTCGATGCCGTGTCGGGTAGGTTACCGGGCGCACAGAAGCAGTAGCTAAGCCAAACCGTTCAGTAGCAGCAGTAACAGTGAGGAAACGATAACTTCCGTCGACAGCGAAACGGAAGAATACTGATTAGAACGGATCGGGGTGATACACTGCTCAAAAGTATCTCCATTGCTTCGTTATGCATATAATGGTGATACAGGTTTGTCCCGTAATATCTTTGGGGACGCTTTAGAACATAATCGTAAACCGATCACTGATCGCTCCATCAACAAGACATCTACTTCTGGTTGTCACCCGGTTGTCTCGATCGATCGAGGATCATTTACGAGCTCCGTTTTCGGGGATTGATTATCAATTCTAGGCACACCTACGCTGCGACGATGTTCCAAGTGAAACACAATCACAGAAGATGTACCACCAGGCCACAATATGGCGACCAGCAGTTGTTGCCACGGATCTCTGGTAGATCGTTACATCCATATGGATAATAGCTCCGGTTTTCTCGCTTCACACAATGCTCGCCGTTGCAGACCACGCCGGAAAGGAAGTGTTTAATTTGAATACATAATAATTCACAACCGGGCGCACACACACGCACACTCCCGGACACATGGTCGTACTGGCCACATTGTAAAACTACCAATGCGGTGCGGAGCACGAGAAGCATACGAGAAATGATAAAGAATAATGATTTCCACAGACCAGCCAGGGCTCGAGCGAGCGTTTTGTGTTTATGGTAGCCACCATCGCGTTGTCGCCATTTCGCGATTTATTAGCCGGGAGAGTAGGTCGTTAAATGGTTGTCAACACATGGGCTCCTTGCTGCTTGCCACCGACGTGTGCAGTAGTCATCCAGCATATTATTTACTCCGTCCCCTTTCCCATATTGGTTCACTTGAATTGGGTAGTAATAGCTTTACCAGCAGAAGCACCATCAGCAGACTACCATTATCAATCACCATACTACTGTGAACGATGTGCAAGGAAGTGTACGAAATTCAACACTCTGGCCATTACTTGCCATTCTTGGGTGACATGTTGTGCCCTTTTTCTTCCGTGACATCGACCACCCTGACTGACACGTCGGACAGCATAGTGTTGGGTGGGATTGCAAGAACCCTGAGCATTATTCGATCGTTTGCAAACCATGTTCCGTGCTGGAATGCTTATCTTATCAAACCAGCAAAACACACGTACGTGGGTTTTTTCCCCCTCTTCTTATAGAAACATCAGAATGTCTCACCAGTTTTCCACCGTACACAGTGAAAGCCATTGCTAGAGGACCAATGACCCAGCCTACCCTAATCAATCCCATGTTGCTGTCCCTCGACGATCGGTTCGATTGCTAAAGCGACGCCAGGTAGAACAGAGAGATTTATTGGTGATTTAGAATGCTCCTTCCAAGTTCTAGGAAAACATTTCCAAGGCTCAGAAACCGTCTGTCGGTTCGTTGTAAAAACTGCGGCATAGTGTCCCCGTCGTGTTGTAAGCAGTTGCCTGCATAATGCTCTGACACTTGACAGTGTTAGATTCGTCCCCCGTACCCGTACGTACTGTTGCTTGAAATACCTTATCCAAAAATCAGCGGTCAGCCCATCATCATTAGAAATTCAAAACAAAACCCCGACAAAAATTCCACGCCGAGAGAGTGACAGAAAAAAGAGGAAAACCCGACGAACAGAAAGGTACACATAGGTTATTAAAAAATACCCACCCGATATGATGGGCCTCCGATCGGGATTTTGGGTTCGTGCTCCGGAGTCACACGCGGAAGCCGTTAAAATTCCTACCACAGTGTGTGAACAAGAACCCTCCCGTTTCGTATGCTCTTTGTACTGATCACGTACGATCGAACGCGTCTGATGCAGAGAGAGAGAGAGAGAGAGAGAGAGAGAGAGAGTGAGAGAGAGAGAAGAGGGAGGGTGGTCTTGAAGGTTCAAGAAGTTTACCACCGTCGTTGAAGGGCAAACAAAGGGTCCGAGTTATCACACGAGGCGAGAGTCCACACCGATAACACTCGCGCCGGAGAGGGGAAAACTGGGTGAAAATTGTACGTAAACGTATGTAAGGGATCAATACCTTCAATTGTTTGTTTGGTTTTCACAGTTCTCCTTCGTGGGTACAATCGATGCGATTCTTAACGTCGAAGAAACTGGATAAAGTTTCCCAGAGTTCTACGGAACTGACGCTATAACAAAGCAAAAACTGCATCCATCCATCCATTCGGTTAGCTGCATGGGTGTGCATGTGGGTGTGCCAAGAGTGCTATACCAAAGTTCTTTATGTTCAGATTCCGAACTCTGCACGCATCCGCATCCGCTCAAGAACGTAGCGCGTAGAAAATATCTCTTTCCCCATATCAGATGGCAAGCGGATGGAATAATAATGCACACCCAAGACTCTGGGCGCGATCCTTCGTTCCTCGCTGATGTGTATTTCAATTTTTAGTAAGGAAGCGCTCGAAAAGAAATTCTTCCCTCTCGTCATGTCTAACCCTGGTGCTTCCACATGCACTTCCATGGTGCACGGCAGCAGAGGACGGAACGCTATTCCGAACAGAATAAACAAACGTTTGCATTGCATTAGCCGAGGCATCGGTCGGTACAGCTTCCGCCGTCCCGACAATGAAATGGGTAAGCATCAACCTCCATCCCAAACACTCTCACACACACACACACACATGGATCATTCTTCTGGTACATCATAATCGAGAACACATTCTTTTTCACTTCGCAGACGCAGCAGTGATGCATCAAGATTCGAGGGACCCCAGGAAGCAAGAAAAAGGCGGAACCGATTTTCGCGGCTCACTTGTGCGCGCGCCTTTCTCGTGATGAAGATTTGCCCGCAAAGACGCTCACATCTCTCTCTCTCTCTCTCTCTCTCTCTCTCTCTCTCGCTCTGCACCATTGTTCGTTGGGCTTTATTTGATGATCCGGCCGAGACCGGCCGGTTTTTGATGCAAACGATTCATTTCTAAGCGTACGCGATCTTTGCCTCGTACGCGCATATCGTACGCAGACGATCGGTATCCTCCTGGTGCGAAATGGCCTGGAGCAGGGAAGGCAAAATTCCTGTCTGGTCATTTCCCGCGCCAAAACGCGAACGTCCGCATATGTACTGGCGTAAGCGAAAAGCGCGTTACAGCGCATTGTCCAACCATCGATGGCGGAGATTCTTTGTTTGGACAACGAAGTTTGTCTCTTTTTTTGAATGCATGTATTCTCCATTTTCTTCCCATTGAACAGTGATGAACAAAGTGCGTGCGAGTATGTGGCCATGTCTTTGCTGCTTCACTTACGAAGATGAAGTTGTCGGTAGGCGATAAGACTTTGTCAGACGACTCATTTCGAAGGTCCAGATGAGCCAAAGCCTCGTTTCAAAATGCTGGTTTTTGAATACTCTTTTTAGAGGCCACGAAAGCCACTCGAACATGATGGACGCGTTTGCTGAAGTCCCTTGAGTCGTCGTCGTCGAGTGTCATTGTGAGCCGTTAATTAAAAAACAGACACACTAATTGTCAGTGGATGAAGGCGCCGCCCTCTGGCTGGACTTTTGGTGGGTTCGTCCGTTCAATAACTCTATTGCTACACCCGAACTGAATGAGTTTAAATTGTTTCCAAAAATCCACCAATGGACATAGTCGGAAGAGGGCCGGTCTCAGAATATTGCATGTTTCCCTCCAATAATTCATTCCGGCAGTTACAAACCCTCGGTACAACTACGGACAAGGCTCCAAACAATGAAATGAGATTTATATTATAAATTACCCTCTCCCCGCCATTCTTCTGTCAACTATCCACTATTGCCAACACTCCAACTACTCCCCATCCGCGCAGCCTAGAAGAATGTCTCGAAAGCAACGACACACGATCCGCGAACGTGACGACCAGCAATTGCTGCCGCTTCAAGACAAAGGAAAATTGTCGCCAACTTTCCGCGAGAACAGACCAGAAGAAACTCCCCCTTCTCCCATCCCCCAAGGGCGAGATGGGTCTTGGTGGAGATGTAATTGGGAAGATGATTTACAGACCGTATAATCTACGCGAGCCCCGGAGAGTGCGAGAGTTATGAATGATCGTTAACTTACACATTCGTTCGAGTACATTGAGGCGGAATCAAAGTCCGACCAGCTGCTATCCAGTATCGACATCCTTGAGGTGGCCGACAAGCTTATGTCACCAGTCAGAGGTTCACGATTTCTAGCTATCCACGCTGGAATGTTTCTCTTATTGAAGTTGACTGGATCGTCTAATTGAAGATGGCCTTTCTCCGCTCGCACAAACACACAAACACACTCTCGATCAATTGATCTCCCGTATGTAGACTCATCAGTGTCGATCCATCATACAACACCGGGTAGGTTACGCGGCCACGGAATCAAAACTCACTGCACAAAGAGCTCACTGCTCCAGACTTCCGGCCTCTTAAAGTCAGGCTAGGATCAAAGGTCGTCACCACTCTTATTCGCGATGGCTCGCGAGAACAAATGGGTGGAACTGTGGTACGATCGCAGGAACGACACGGACTACGGCACAGATCACTGACGCAAAACCTCCACTGCCCACTGAGCACTGAACACTGAGCGGAGTATGTTGAACACTTTCGATAAGAAACTCCCTTTTTTTTGTTTTGCTTTGTTGCGTCGTTGCTGGTTGAAGAAATTCTACAACCCCTCTCCCTCTCTATCGATAAGGAAACGCACCGAAACCAATTACAACGCACAGCACATATTGTAGAACACTCAGGAGGAACGGGAAAAACCAAAAAATCCCAATGTTGCAACACCGTTTTGCGTATTGCATCCGCAGGGTTCCTGTACGAACGTTTCAAATGCGTGCTCCGATTTGTTCCTCAAACTTTGCACAAGGGAACCTACGCAAGCCTTTTACCGCTGACACACACACCGCTCGTAACTGCTGCTCGAAGAATGTGCTAGCGACGCACAGCAAACGAAACCGACCGGATCGCACAACGTTCCGTCTCGAGCGAATCAACGAGATTGAAAACCAACTGTGCGAGTGTTTGGCCCGTCACCGCGCGTGCTGTACACAGAAGAAGTGACTTTTTCTTCAACGCAAACGCACACACACAAACACTGGAAAACTGCTATAGCAGAGCTACAAAAGTGCACCGAGCAGCAAGCTATGCTTTACGATGACGATGGGCTTTAGAAGAAGCAACATAACGACGACGGGTATGCACATGTGTGCGGTATAGTTGAGTTGCGTATGTGTGTGTGTGTACGTGGTTGCCAGTGGAGGGAGTGTGTGCAAGAGAGGGAGGAAAACGTATGAACGCGGAGCATAAAACATAACTCGTGTTATACGGTGGGATATGGAATGGACAAAACTATTTAAAACAACAACAAAAACATCAACCAAAGTAATAGAATACTTTCTAAAGATTTACAACATAATAATTTATGAGAAACACATTTCTCAGTGTATTCTCAAAATCAAACAAGTACAGTAAACACTCTCGCATAAAAAAAAAATTTGAGCAAATTTTCAGAAATATAATGCAGTAAATATTCGGTGTAAACTAATTGTACTGAAAACATTTCACAATTTTTCTGCGTAATGTATACTGTATAAAAAACAACAAAAATCAACCAAAATAAACGATCGCATGAAGCACATACACTTCTGTATTCTTTCAATTTATGTCCACTCGATTTCACCTTACAATCCCACAGTTTGCCGTTTAAACCCGGAGCACCGAACACCAACACAAACGACGGAATCACCCAAGCCAGCATGCTCGTTTGCATGTATTGTGTGTAGCGCAGCACAGCGCGCGGTTCGCCGCTGTTTATGCTGTGCCTTTTAACTGTTGTTTATGCTGCATGCCCCGTACGTCTCTCTAGCCCTTTGCTCCCCCTGCTTTATTGAATTCCCCTTGAACGAAAAAATTAAATCAAATCATATACTTCTTCACACAACCGAACACGAGGGAAGACACTGGCGCGAATGGGGATGCCTATCATCCTTCTGCCGAAACGATGCACAAGTGCAATCTGAATGCAAATCGAAACTATCGCAATGGCCCACAGACTGCCGGCTATGGATGAAGACTATTGCACATTGGACGGCAGTATGTCAGTCTGATCTTGGATCTTTTCGTGCGCCTAGTTTAAACCTCCCGGATGAAGAAGAAGAAAGCGTGTAATCGTTGTAAGTATCGCCTTCGAACAAGTAATAATGTTCCAGAATAGACGCAAATGAGTCATTTGTTTGTTGTTTTGGGCTTGGGTCTTCGTCTTATTTTTTGTACATCTCGTACGTTGTAGATTAAAGTGTAAAAAGCATCTTTAACACAAAGCATGCTCTACAAATAGTTGAACGCCTGTGTCATTCCACCATTATTGACGTTCGAGAGTCACTTATACCTCGCTGGAAACAAAAAAAAAAATCCCGATCGTTTTTCGCTCGTTTCTAGTTGTCCCTTCACAACAGGGAACCTCGTTCGTCTTGGTGCCTTTGTTCGACCGTACGACGACCGCACCGACCAGAAGTTGTTCCAAACAGCAACCGTACAGTACCCATTCGAGCCGATTTACCAGGCGAACCGAACGCCCTCGCATTAACCTTTGCCCACGGCCATAGTTTTCATAGGTCGAGTGCATCACACTGTGTGTGCATGCAGCAGGCAGCCGGGCCTTGATGGTGGTTCTTATTTTATTTTATTTCCATTTCTCCTCCCACCGCAGTGTGCAGTATCCCTCAGCATCCGTACCACTACCAGTGTGCGCCACGACTGCAACCCACACACCGGAGAACGGTGCTGAATGGGATGTACCAATACACACGCGCGCAGCAACCGAACGACCCGAATGCAGTGCACGATGCAATCCGATGCAGCGAAGCGCAAATGCAGTTCCTTTGCATCTGAGTGCGCGAGGGAAGCTCCAAAGTCATCGAAAGAGAGGGCACGATTGTCGGTGAGCGTCAGTGGAGCAGCATCGAAGTTTGCCGGCAGCTGCGCCGGTCGGTGTGCGACGAGATGGTCTCTGCCCGGTATTGGCTCTAATCAGATAGGAAGCGAGTGGTGGTAGTAGAAGAAAAAACCCCAACCTACACCCAGTACAGTTTAATGGTTCAGTGTCGCAGTTAATCGACAATCGGAGGCAAAAAGTTTCAGCTATTGGAGCACCAGCAGACTTGGTTAAAAAGGGAAGCATGGTAGTAATCTTTATTGGTTAAAGATTCGAAACGATCACTGCTAAGAACATGGAACTTTGGGCCCCGCGCGGTATCAAAGGCCATCGGCACTGTGTCTTGGCTACTGTTTGGGCGGCTTGTTCAGGCCGCGGTTTGGTTCACTCCAGCAACACCAGATGGAGAGTTCCGGAAGGTTGTTGGGCAATCTTCTGATACGTTGCCAGAAGCGGACGGACGACGGACGTTTCTTCCTGCGGCTAGAGTTGGTTGTGTTGTCGTAAATGAATTAATTGCTGTTGAACAACAGGGTAACGGTAAGCTTCCGCATCGTGCAATTGATCGGAATTTCGGTACGAGACCTTTGCACGGACGAGATCTCGTGCAAAATTCTACCAGCACCATGACATGATGGTGGTTAATTAGATTACATCCAGCTTAATGGGACACTCTTTGTGTTGCTGCCTGAGCTGCTGTCAACGGCGAAAGCGAGAACCCATCCGAAAACGATTTGTTCATTAAAGTTGAACCTGTACCCTGGCATTGATTCGTCTAGTTTAATATTAGTAGGATTTTACTAGGGCTTTTGAGCTCCTAAAGGTATGCAATCACAATATTTAAGACCATTTTTATTGGTCTATGAATATTAAGAGCTAGGTCTTAGGTGCTGATGAGTCACGGGAAACAAATTCGTTTTTAAGCCAATTTTTGCATACATTCAGGCTAATTTCAGGCACGGAAATTAGAAATGGAGTTACAACATTCAAAACACAGTCAGGTCAATAAGGACTTGAAGGCTGAATAGAATCTACTAGATCATCTCTATCTCATAACATATTCAAAAACAAACAACATAAACGTAACAATGGACTTTGGTCATTATGATTTCTCCATCCTGCAGCTTTTACAATAACTCCTCGATCTGTCTACGGGAGATGGATCTAAAATCAATAACAAAACGATTCCAAGCAAACCGAGAACCGGGTGATGACTCATCGGCAATTTGTACGCAAGCTTACTTCCTACCAACAACCCCTCCTCCCTTACCACCACCTCCTTCCACCCCCTTTTGGTTGCTAACGAATTCAACAACTCCCACCCCCAGAGTCCTGCGTCCTTTTGCAGACAACATCTCGTTGCTTTTTCCTCTGTGTTTGTCTCTAAACGTATCGTTCTATCTCGCTCTCTTTCCCAGGCGCACACACACACTCGCATACACCGTGTAACAGTTCTGTTCCATTCGTCCCTTCCATCACTCAGGCCCCATCCATCAGCTACAAACGCTGTGCATCTACCACACAACCAAACCCTCTTAGATATAAATTAACAAAACTTTTTCCACTTCTATACTCCCAGGGCTTCCCGGCCCGTTTTCTGTCACTGCACTGCACCCCACTGCCATGGGGAGGGCACTAAGCAAAGAGAGAAGTACATGAATAATACATTCATATTCTTCCCCGCGCGATTTCGGGACCTGCTGCTTTTACTTTTGCCACCGCGAGAAAGTGCACGGCACGCGTACATTCCGTTTTTTTGTTTCCTTCCTATTTCTGGAGACCACTTGCAGGGGAAGAATGAGGTTTGCCGGGAAGGACCAACTGTTTCTTGTGTGACGGGATTAAGTTTCCATTCGAATGAGAATTCAATTTTCCATTCCCGTTCGGAAGCGTGGTGCAATTTTTTCGGGTTTCCGGTTTCCGAAGCCCTTGTTGCAAATAAAGGATGCTGTATGTACGGCTGGGATGGGGAAGCACAATGTGTGTCACAATAAGTACGTCTTTTTGCTTTGCGCAGAAAATGTCTCCTCTTTCGCGGGTTTTAATTCCGAAACTTCAAAAGACGGTAACAGGCGGAAGTGCAAATTTGGTTTCCGGGTTTTGGCTTTGTGCAGAGAATAATTGGCGAACGGGTTGGTTATGGATGTGATGTGTAAGGTTAGAAGATGTCAGCTAAAGCTCCTCAATCTGCCCAACAAAGTTTGAGATTGTGGTACAAAAATGTAATATTTAAAGTATTCAGCGGGGTGTAAATAATCCTTTAAAAAATTCTTTAAAACTTGGAGCCTTTATAGATCTCATTTGTTGCAAAAATGTTCTCTCAGCGAGGACTTTGAGGATTAGGTCATTCGCTGTCTCAATTAAGGACATCTTACATAATTGAGTTTTATCCATAATTCATCCATACATGAAGATCATCTCATGGATCTATCATCTCTATCAGATAAGAGCACTTGATCAATGTTTGCAATCTGAGGATTCCTCTGACGCTTGTTTCAACCACTCACCAAATGTTAAACCACTAAATTCTTCCCTCAAAAATAGTCAACGATGGAAATAACTCTTATCATTTGTATGTTATAACCACAAGCTTGTTATAAAACAACACAACTTTAATCAAAACAAACAAGTCTTTATTAATTTAAATGAGATAGAAACATTGAATTGTTCGAACCGTTCTAACCTTCTAAAGCACACTATCGCACCATCGTATGGCGGGCAACGTTAGTAACCATTAGCCTTGACTTCTAAAAAACACTCCCTTCGGACACGATTCGACCCCGCTAATCGCATGACATTTCCTTTCCATTTTAATTTACTTTACTTCTTCATTTTGATTTTGTCATTTCGTTTCCTCGCTTTTTCCTCAAGTTTCGCTTCTTTTTTGTGTATAACTCACGCTAGTTTGCTAACGCAAGTAGTTGGTCACTGTACGTATTCATGATAAGTGTAGTTAAAGTACGTTCGCTTCAATGCAACCCTTATACGATGAGGACCTGCGGCTTATCGCGTGTTCGCGTGCTACTCTGGCACGGAAAAGGAAAGGAAAGGGGATGTTTATTGTAAAGGTCGGTGGTATTCCGTTGCGAGGCATGGTGTGGGGCTGTGGTCCAAGGCAGCTTATCTTATCATGAGCGCCTTTTTGCATACTGCGGTTCGGTTGTGTGTCTGCCGGTATTTGCCAAAGACGAGTGCTTATGCTCTCGGGACATACACGATCCTATACTAGTGGAGCAGCTGGTTCAATAAGATGAGAGAAGCAATGAATCCATTACTGGATGAATGTTGCAAGAAGCTCAATTTGAATAATATTTGTACGGATATTAGCAAGCATCGTATGTGAAGTTACTGTAAGCGTAAGCGAGACCAAACGAACAGCTGCAGAAATACTTAAACATAGAAAAAAAACTCGTTCCAGAGAGTCGTACTTGTTTCCTTTATGCAAACTACCAACCTACTTTTTGGAAGGTCTAAAAAAAGACCTTAAGGGGAGTTTTTTATGTACAGTAAATGTATGAACTAACTTGGTTTTATCAAGTACGAAACATTGAAAATGCCTTGCCTTATAAAAATGGATGCTAAAATCGCCTAAAGTTGTGCAATATGCATAACATGGTGGTCTTATTAGATAATATTTCTGAATCTTATTTGTGATAAAATTATTATTTTATGTGTTAAAAAATGTAGTAACACAATTACTCAAAATAAATTCATAATAAAGATTTACCTTCAAACGCCAACATTAAACGGTGCTGCAAAATCCCACTAGTGCTAATTTCTCATCACTTAAATTGTGCCTATTTCTTGGAGCAGCATCACTTCACAAATCATCCACGCCACAAAGCTCATCCATGTACGACCAAATCTCTTCAGCTTTAATAATATTGAACCGTCATCACCATCGTCGAAGATTCGTTTTTGTTTTTAACAAATTTTATTGCTCTACAAGTAATAAAGATATCCAAATCACACTTTGGCGCTGCAATAAAACACTTCAGCAACGTGCCCTTGGGTTTCAAAGCGACCATCCCACTCAACTCACCGTCGTAGAAACTCACTTTTTATATTAATCTTTTTGTTCTTTTTTGCACTGCAATTATTGATCACAAAAATACACACACACACAAACACACATGTCTAAACGATGGTCGATCACCGAACTTCCATGAGGGCCAGCATAAACTGACTCGATCTAAATTGATCTTGTGCCGATCTGCTCACTCTACTCATCATTGCGATCGTTCTAAATTAATCCGCATGCAGTTTGCAGTGAGTACCATTAAATCTCGTTGGTAAAATCAGCAGCAAACATATTTGGGTCCACAAAACGACAAGCCAAAAAACCGTCCAACTAGCACTCATGCACAGGGCACCGTTCCCTTCACTCTGGGACTCTGCTTCCAACACCAGAACAAGCACCCGTGTAGAAATTCTCGCACTCTCTCGTTTGTGAGAAAGCCGAAGCGAGCGGGAGCAAATGAGTGAGTTAACTCGGCGAAGGGCAACTACCACTGGGCGCATCCTTGCTATCGCAATGGAGCATCACCTCATCGCCGCCATGGTTTCCTTCCTTCGCTCAACAGGATCTCCCCTCCAGCGAGACGGCATGCGTGCGCATCCAAATCTGGGGAGCAGATGTGACCGATGTTTACGCTTACAACATCCAGGGAGATGCGATCACAGCACAGCACAGCAGCGTATTCTCAACAGTCCCCGACCGCGTGTGAGAAGTTGATCGTGGGGAAGCTACTACACGACACTGTACCGGCGGCCAGATTGACGATCGAGCTGCTCCGGTCTTATCGGTGCGAACCGGAGGATGAGATCCGATGGTGTCGACTGATGCCGGTGATCTGTTGCAGCGGTATCGACACATGCAGCAGTAGCGCGCGATCACGTCGAATCGGAGAAGCAGTGGCAATAAAAAAAGAAATACCCGTGCACATCCAAATGCACCAAGTTGAGGGGAATATGCGAAGGAAAAAAAAAACTTCCACGGTGCTGAAATGCACGAGATGAAAAGTCTCGCACACATAGGGGGATCTTTTGCTTGTGTGGTGTTTCAGGCTGGTGAATGATGGGAGATGCATAGCTCGCTACACTGTTATTACGATTAACTCAAATTGGTGTACAGTTGGGTTACTTTTTATCAGAATAATATGTTTTTATCATTAATATTCTTGTCAATGACGACGAGAGAAGTTTTAATTTAATGAATGAGCTTCGTTGAAGACCCTGTTGCAGACTTCCAAAGCATTCCAAAACCGTCAGTGAATGATTTTTATATTGATCAGAAATTCGCCGAGCCTTATTCCTCACGCATTGACTTAAATATTTCAACATTTATGAGCAAGTTTAAAAATAACACACTATCAAAAGACCTATTAAAGCTAAGCTACAAGCTGACTCAACCTAATAAACAAGTCACAAATGTTAAAGTTCCCCTCCCAGCGCTAAACGGTGCTGACTATTATGGTACACCACCCGTCCGCTCTACTGCTCATTAACCCTTGTTGCAGCGCTGCAGGATTAACGCGAAACGATATTCGGTTGGCATAAACAACCACCAACTTCGTCGCTTCGCATCAACGATTTTGATTTAAACCCGCCTGCGAAAACATAAGACAAAAACCTATCGCGCAACGGCTGGCCGGCCGCATCTAGGAGTTCTATTTTTCGCCTAGCCGAGGCCTGTCCACAGAAAACACGCACACACGCACATATGGTGCCGGTGTCGGTGGCCTTGCTGGCTTATTGCTCAATGTACTGTGTGCTAGTATGTTGAGCAACGCGCTGTACCGTATGTAACCCGCCACATTACTGTTCCTGATGTCCACTCGAGCCCTGCAGGCTGGTGCTTTGTTCTCCTATCTGCCCACCCGAAAACCGCTCGGGTCTCTTCCATCTCCCACCCATACTCATGGCCTTTGCGTTGCGATAAATAATGTACGCGATGTACAGCAACATGTATGCTCGAGCCTATGCTGGGCTGCCCATCCGGCCGATAAATCATAACGCGCGCCCATCCATCTGCCCATGATGACCTTCTGGGAAAGTTCCAGATATTAAAAAAAACACACACACAATTTTAATACACCCGCAGGGAAGCGTGTGTTGTTTTGGTTTATTTATTTATGTTTTCTACGAGTCATTTAGGTCTCACCGGTGCTAGATAGGGAAAAAAAAGAAAGACGAGAGACATCTCCTCACAGGAGTGATTATTAAAATGTTTCTTCTCGTTAACCGAACGCTTCATTCTAAAAATGAGTGAACGAAGAGGGAAAAGCCCCCACCAAGCCGTTAATGTATCGGAAATGATGAGAAACTGAGAAGCTAAACGTCTTAACCCATTTCTTGGACACGTAGTTTGCGTGGTTGGCGATCGTCTTCACCATTTCACCAATCCCGACGTGGTTTTACCGTTTACCTAATACAAATACCATCGAAGCCGCTGTGTCGAAATCGATGGAAAAAGCGGACAATTTTCTCTGCCCACTTTTTTTTTCGCCCATCTTCCCGAAAGTGCATCCCACCAACCCCAGCAGCAGGGTGCCGGTGCTCAGAAAGCGAACAATTTACGGGGGTTTGCGTGGTGATTGATTCCATATCAATCGGTTTCGGATTATCTTAAGGCAACCCCTCACCGGTTAGTGCTGCAAAGTGCATCTATTTTTCACGGCACAGAAGAAAAAAAAAAGAAAAGCGAAAACCCCTTCACACACTTGAGCGAGCGAGATGTTGCAATGGATGCGTTCTGTGCACGCTACGCGACATGGCAGCATGCGAATGAAGGTAGAAATGCAACAAATATCCCAAGATTAGCCCAAACTCAAGCGGAGCGATAGCGATTAGCGCGCGCCCATTCGAGCAAACCGATTCGCTATTTACTATTCTTCGACCCACACACGGCCACCACACGCTACCAAACCGGAGGCAGAGAGAAGCGTTTTTTTTTTGTTTTTGGTTGCGTGAGATAAAAACAACCCCGTTGCGAAGGAGATTGCATGCACCCGGGGTAGGCGCACGATGCGCTCCGCCAAACTCCTCAAGCGCCATCGAAACGCACGCGCAACTAATAAATTAATTTTAACATAATCAAACTGCAGCTTCTTCTCCCGGTGCACCCATCTCGTGAACGGGGTCGGGCTGAAGAGGTGGTGTTCCCCTGCGAGGTAGTTCAAAAATGTGTGAGAACTGGTTGAGAGTGGCAACTGTTTTGGCCTGTCTGTCGACGTTCTGCCCACGTTTTGGCCAGCTGCAAGCGGTACCGTGCTCTATCTTGTTTCGACAAATTTCTTCTGCTCGGGTTGGATGAATCGATTATCCAACTGCTACTTGAAGCCGCTCGTCGTGCGGTCATCCTCATTTCTTAATCATCCTGTAGATTTCTGGCTGTGTTCTCGGTTTGATCAAACATCCACCGAAAGGCATGACTGTCTCAAGCACGTTTAGAGCCCGGTAGCAATCGATTGATTTTTCGGGAGCCGCCCATCAAACCCTGCTGGGCGGCATTTTCAAACAGGGGTCCACTATCATCTAAAGGGGTTTGCTTACGAAACAAGCGACTGGCATGTGGAGAAATGTTGTTGGAAAACTTCTATCTTCGGCACTATAAATAGAGCAACCAAAACAAAACATACTTTCTATTTACCTTTTTCTTTGTGTAAGAAAAATGTTTCAAGTGAATTAATTTGACAGTAGACAGATAAGTGCTCACAAATCAATCAACAATTTGTAAAACAAGTATTATTTCTCTTCAACGGTGAGTGGGAGGTTAGTCAAGTTGAAATTTCGAGCCGAACACAATAAAACATTCCTAAGACTGAGGTAAAAAAGTGCTATGTGCGAGTGCTTAAAGCGTTAAATGCCTTATTGAGATTTGATGCAAAACATTAAGTCGCATTGCTAAACGTGCTAAAAGTTGATCTGGTTTTACTGTGCCCGCCTTTTCATGAATCTATTCGATAATTTGAAACTAAAATATGAATTTGAAACATTAAATCATTTCAATAAAAAGAAACAAACAACCGGTGTATTACTTCAAGCGAATGCAATGCTTTTACAGCGAATTACTCCATTTCGAAATTAAAACTCATGCCCACGTTTTGCAATTAAAAACTCTAATTGAAAACCATGCTTCCCGAACCTTCACCCAAGTGTAAAATAAATTCGTAGCACGAAAGAAAAATACAAAACGGAAAAAAATAATCCAAATTTAATCACACTTTAAAGGTAAGTTCGCATGATGTTTTTTCCCCTCTTGCTATCTTGCGTTTCCGAAAACCTCCCGGATGCCCGGATGTATGAATTTTGCACATTCATCCTCCTAGACTGTGTGGCCCGACCGTCTGTTACTTCCCTTTTTTTTTCGCCGTCCAAAACAAGGCACCAAACTCCCGTTTGACGGCATCCAATATTCTCGACCAGTTACAGCCGCAGCTCTCCGCAAGCGGATAGATCGGCCGGCAAGGCAAGTTCTGTTCTATTTAAATTTTTACAGACGGGAGACGAGCGTATCGGTTGTAAAAGACGACAGCACACCCGACCGGTGCATCCCGGGTGCAGTACGCAGATGACTGCAGCAGAACACCGAAACCCCGGCAGCAGTATTTCTCGTTCTCGCTTTCATTGCGCATTCTTCCATCACCGCTTTGGTTTCTTCTAGTTTCGGACCACGGGATCATCAGCTCACAGCCTCTCGCTGCTGTTCCTTCTTCTGTCCCACTTTTTTGTATGTGTGTGTGTGTGTGTTTTTGGTTCGAATTCAAACGTACCCTTATGTTTCGATGCTAGTCGCCCCCGTCGTCCCGCTGCGTCGAGAAGGTCCAACGGTTGGAAGAGGCGTAAAATAAAGCTAGCACACGGCAGATGTCTTTTGAGTTGCGGGTCGTAAACGACCATATGCCGCGGACTTGACGCAGGGACTCCGCCTAGATGTAGTGTCTTGACAGGCCCTTCTAAATTCGAAATCCTCTCGATCACTGCCCTAAATGATCTCGTTCGAAACGAGCGAACGAGGTTGGCGTCAGCAATGGCCGACGGTCGGCTGCTGTTACTGCTGCAGATCGTTGATCATTAGATGCGGTTCCATGCGGTGATCGATACGTGCGGGACCAGGTTGGATGAGCGTGTAAAATAAATCAACCTAACCGATCGTTCTATGCTTCCGATCTAATCGTTTCTTCCTCTCTTTAATCCTATCAAACGTTAACACGGGCTGACTTTAAGGATGCTTGTTCTGTTCAATCTCTTCCTTACCCTCTTCCAGGAAGCATCTCCTCAGAAGCCTTCACAATAATGAAGATAACAGACACTTTTTTCATTTCACTTCACTCTCTCTCTTGATTTGCTTTTCGCCTTGCCTAGTCTAGTCCCTTTCCCAAAGATTGTTGGGTATTTGTTGTTGGTTGTTACAGCCATTATTATTTTGTTGTGGTTCGGCCGGGCAATGTTTCCAGTTCCCGGGTTTCAATTATAACCAACGGGATGAGGGTGTGTTGCATCGCTACCGGGTTCTGTTCGACACGCCACGCCAAGAGAATTGAAAGTGAAAAGTAAACATTACTTCCCGTTTTTTTCCTATCATCGTCCGCCACGTTCCGGAACCGTTCTTACTTACCGTTCCGTCCTGTGACACCCTTCTTGAGCACGTCAAGAGGTTGCACTATTATTATGATTTTTTTATCACAAAAAATTACACCAGCGTAAAATGAATCGACTGTTGACGTAGACCGTACAGAGGTGTGCGATAAATGGAAGTGTGTTGAGAAATCTGATTGATGGCCTGGTGTATTTGAAATCGGGCCACCGTAATCGTACCTTCAAGACCTAATTTTTTTCACTAAAAGGGGACAGATAGGAATCTAATCAACTGTTAGATTTGGCTGAGGGTAAGTTACTTTCCCATTCTAAAGGTAACAATTGTTAAATTATACTGTAGCACACAGTGCAACAACGAAATCAGAAATGAAGCAATAATTAATCAACGTCAGGCAACGCATTTATCCAATCAATTCATCCCAGAACGAGCTCGTTGAAGTACGGGCATGTAATTATTTTAAAAGCCTCTCTGATAATGACATTTTTCAAATACAATTTATTGCCAAATTGTTCGTCATCAGGAAGTCTCTCTTGCACCTTGGACCAGAAACTACAAAACTGCACCTGATGCACAATGGCCCAGCGCAGCTCGCTTTCTAACACCTGGGCTAACGAGAATCCATTTATGAGATCCATGAATTTGTGGCACATTTCATAATGAGCGGTAGTGAGTAGCAGCTTGCAGCAGAAGGACCGCAAAAAAAATGGCATCGATAAGCATCGTCCAATTTTCGATCGATTTCAAACTAATTTCCGCACGCTGTTCGCTCTTTTCTTTCCAGTGAACGACTCTGTGGCGCACACAGGGCACATAATTACGTACCAAAAATTATCAAACGCGGAATACTTGTGGAACGAGCGCGTTGTGCTCCATTTTTTTTGTTGGTCTCTAACAGAGCAGCATTTTAGTTGCGCTATGGCGTTTTCTTTTCCGCCTTTTTTGCGTCACTTGCGTCCAAGTCGGGTACGGTTGCCATTCCCTGGGGCGAAAAGTGAAACTCCGTTAGAACAGGTGCATTGCTTACGGGTGCTTAAATGTAGCCAAAAGAATGGAACGGTTTTGTTGGTTATGTTTGTCGCGGTTTCGGTTTAAACTTTCGCCAACCAAACCATCCGGAACGGAAATGGTGGTGGTGTATGTTTGCCAAGAACTTTTCTTTTTGTCGTGTAAGTTTTAAGTTACTGCATTAAAATTAATTTAATGTGTCTTATAAATAGTGTAAGTTGGGCTAGAAATTGGTCATTTGAACCAATGGTCTGTAGTGGAGCGGCAACTAAGCTGAAACTCAACAAAGAGCACCGAGCCAAACATATCTGAATATCTAGACTCTAGAGTATCCATATAGAAGTACTACCGAAATGGTGGTGAAATCAAGGAACAGGAGTCCATGATAGCACAGTTGAGCAATATGAACTTAAATGAGATCTACCAGTAATGTTTCTGGCCCAGAGATTTTGGACCAAACACTAAACAGAAATCAACACGAATGCTCAGCAACACTGACATGTCCAGGATACGAGATCCAACTCTAGTTCCGCAGTCTTCTCTTAGCCAAAGTCTATCACGAAGTCCACCTCCAACTGCATTCTTTGTTAGAAGTGCTGCATTCGCAACATTCGTTCCATAATCTTCAATTTACCTAATACTTCTTAACGTCATACACTTCCTGCATTGCACTCAATTCCATTCCAAGTGTGTTGCGTCAAAGTGAGGTTGTGTCGGAAGTCAGCGTCGCAAAAAAATCGACATAGTCCGCGCGTGGCGCGTACTCCATCGCACCAACACCGGTCACATTTTGTCATTCAGTTTTTTGCTCGAATCAGCGGGTTTTCATCAAACTGGCCTACCGTAACCGATTTATGGACATTACGAAGGAAACGTACAAAAACAGAACCGTTTGCAATTTTGTGTCCACGCTTCACCGACGAAGTAGTGTGGGGCCCTTCTAGAAAACCTCCAGAAAGGTACGGCGGCAGGTGTTTTGCACGTGGAACAACAAAACACCACAGACTGATGTTGAAGCCGTGATTCCAGCTAAAAAACACCGGGCCGTGATGTCTCGCGATCGGGGTCCAGAGCATTAAGTCGGCCAAATCGCGAGGACGAAGGAAGAAAATCTCCACCGAAATAAATAAGAAACACCAATACACAGCATAAACAAAACGACAAGACGAGCAGGTGCATTGGTTTGTCACGGAGGTTTGTTTTTTCGATTTTTCCAGCGTCTTCCAGTGTGCAGTGCGTTCCGTTCCGCCCAGAGTATAAAGATTTGAGGTGTGTATCTTGCACCGTTCGCTTACCTCTTATTAATACGCTTTATTGCCCACACTTCACGTACACCCGTGGGCCCGCATTTTGTTTGTGCCCTGTCGATCAGGCCTCGGATCTTGGCGATCTCGGTGACCACGTGCGGGAAGTTTGGGTTCGGATTGCTGCTCAAATATCCTGCTGTTTTGCTGAGCGATTGCCACCTTTGCCACTAACCAGAACACGCAATCGCAGTTGAACGAATCCACCCGGCCAGCTTACGAATGATGATATTCGATTCCTGCCTAATTAATGCTACGGCATGGTATTTTGATATGAGGTACCTTACTTACGGACACGCGAAGGAAGAATTGGTCATTCAATTTTTAAGGTTTAAACAGTAATAGTTTAAAGCTAAGCAAGCATTTAAACGATTTAAAAGTATGAAACAATCGCTCAAGGATAACCACAATGTCCAGACGGGACATCTCATTACTAGCAATATGTCACACTTTACGACTCAGGGTCAGTTGACAAGGGACATTAGGGATTAGGGACGCAAAACCCATCAGCAATTTTAAATTACAAATAAATTACATCTCTCCTGAGCTTGCTACGTTTTCACACTGGAGACGCACACTCTAGGTGGATATGCAACAAGCCAGCCCTCGCCGGTGTACTATGTACGTAGGACAACAACTTTTACCTGCCGTCAGCCGAGGGCTTTTGTTGTGCCTGTGTATGCTGAAGCTTTTATCAGTCCTCTGCCAGCATTGAAAAAGCGGCAGATGTTCGACGGCCTACGGGTAGTTTGCTGTGGCAAGGAAGCATCGAACATGACGAGACGCACAACGATAGCATGGCCATTGTAGGTTTCCCGTGCCTTGCTTCTTATTCGCCTTGTCTTTCCGTCTGGTCCGCTTTTGTACTGGTGCTGCTTGTTCCCACCTGCTCGGGATATCCGATTCCTTTCCGTGCATCCTTCCAGCAAACATGGAGGAAGGATTCGTTCCACCATTCCTGCTAGGGCCTATTTCCACACCACCCTTCATTGTGTGACGTGAAGCTCTCCGATCGTTTGTAAGGCTCAAGAGAGTATAATATTTCGTTTCACTGTTGGGTACTCCTCCACTTCAAACACACACAAACCGTATGGCTGGCGTATGATCACTTATGAGTCCTTCCCCCGCTAATGGGCTCTCCCGAAAAAGAGAGCAGGGCCTGTCAAATGTCCTATCGCACCCACTCCTTGGTGTCGGGGACAAATCCGTCCAGACCTTCCATTACTCGAATGTGATCCGATTTTAACTACATTACTCTGTCGCACCGGCGCGCGTATGTGTTTAGGTCCTTTAACACCGTGCTAATGATAATAATCCCGTCAAGTGGGCTCAAAATAATAACAATAATGCATTACCGAGGACATATTCACACCCCCAGGGGGAAACGGCAGAGACCTTCGAGACTCGGATAATCTGTTCCCCATACGCCCGTACGCTCGGTGAACGATGACAGACACTTACCACATAATGCTCAGCGTGCACTTGGCGATAGTACGTTTGGCGGTGGAATCATTTTCCATGATTATAAAGGAATTCCATTGAGTCACTCTCGGACTTTTCATCTAATGGAACGCACCCCCGCGCAATCCGCTTCCATCTAGCTGGTTCAATGAGCTGTGACACGGATACGGTCACGCAAGCAACGGAAAGTCACTTTAGGATATTCTGTTTCGATAAACTCGCATTGAATGGTCCAGTTCGTAACTTTAAAGTGTGTCCGCGTCAAGTGAATGTTGCCGAAACCTTGTTGAGCACTTGAAGGGCTTATTAGCAGTCACATAAGTAAACCCAAATGCGTGTCAATTCTTGATACGGCGTTTTCCAATGTTGTCAATGCAAATAGCACGAGACAGATATGACAACCGCAATCATCGAAACATTCGGATATTCTTCACCCTAAAACCCGCTCTGTTAATTATGTGATTATGTGTGTATGTGTATGTGTGTTCACGCCAAAAACCGGGACTGATATGGGGCTTAAACGGAACGATCATATAAGCCGGCTAAGACGTGCTCCGGGCGAATGCTTATGTCATTACCACACGACGCTCGAGTGAGCAAACAAGACTTTTCCCACAAACCGACAGCGCGACATGCGAACAGTTTCGAGTTTCCACCTTGTGGAAGCGCCAAAAATCGTTGTACCGCGAAGTGGCCCATCGACGGGTGATGATTATTTTTTTCTTTATTCTTGCTCTCCTCGCCATTTGGAAACATGACCCTTCGCATGGTGAAAAAAGTTGTGTTCTTGGTTACGCTGAATTTTGTCCAACAAAAAGTGTCCACCCGGGGTGGCGTCCTAGGGACTTAGGTAATGGAGCATTAGGCAACAACAGCTGGCAGTTCTAGCGTGGCGTAGATTGTGGATTGTGAGGTGTTTCGCCAAATCTGGCAGTATCGATATCGATACGGTGCGCTGTATCAACTTACCCCGATCAGATTCTCCAGCTCGCCTAACCACTCGCTCAGCAGCTTCTCTGGATCGTCGGACAGGTTTGACATGATGGGATGATCGTAAGGATAAGGTCTGCAAGAAATGAAACAGAAACCAAGAAGTACAGTTTGAAAATCATCTTTCCTTTTATTGGTAAAATACAAGAAAATGAATAAAGAAGGAAATAGCCAGCAAAAATGCTGGCATTACACGGTATGCATACATCGATAAACATAAGAACATAACAAAAAAAATTCAACATAATCATATACATCTATGCTTCAGTGAATGCTTGTTATCATCTTAGAAGTTTAAGCAATAATTTTAATTTTAAAAATATTAAAAAGTAATGAAAAAAAATCATTATGTCCAAACTTATTTTAAACACAGTTCAATCTGCCACAGCGTATACAGTAGCGCCATCTAGGTGTCTTGGGACGTACTATGAATTGCGTACACCCATCATCAGCCAGAAGCTATACGAATTGCATAACCACAGGCGTTTTCATGGTTTTGAATAAATTGCCTCGAATGAACAATGCGTACCAGAATGAGCGTGTCACTAGTAGCCACTTTTGTTGTTTAAGCATTTAAATAATATTATTAAACGATACATTTTCCTTTTCATGCTTAGGTGAACTTTAAGTACATTGCAGCTTATTGAACTTACTTGATCTCCTTCGAAAATAGTGTATTGTGGTTTATTTTAATAAATGATTTGTTTAAAATAATTTTTTTAAATCAGTCGAAACTACTTTCCAGTAATTCGTTTTCAATATTGCTTCCCCCTGAAAATAATTATGTTACACACTATTTTAATTTTGATAAACCATTTGAAACGTAACGTAAATTTTCCCCCAACGGGTTTTCGTCCTTTCGTCGATTGCTCTTTTCACTGTTTAATAAATAAATAAACGGTTCCGGAATACCGCAGGCACACAGAACTGTGTACTCAAAAGTGTTTTTATACAGACAGGTTCGAATATGTTGCTTTACGGCCGAACACAATCCACCCCAAACCTTACCCTGATTAATTTCTATTTTCCTTTTCAATGCGGATGAAGAAACCCAACGCAAACATTCCCGATCAAACAGCTTCGGGACGTTATGGTCTAGCCCGGTACTTCCGAGTGCAGTGCGACGGCGGCAGTTTAGGAATTCTAGATCAGCTCGGCATTGTTTACACTCACCAAGCACTGTGGCTAATTTATCAAAGTATCTACATAGGCTTAGGCTACAACGCGGGAGAGTAGGCGAGCGGCGTTGATCTACATTAGAACGTTGTAACTGGACCAACAACCACTGTTGCATCGGGTGTACCCAGGAGAAAAATAACGGCCCACAGGGTGGGCGTGTGTGTGCATGTGCGTTGCGCAAAAGTAGAACACACACTACAAGCACAGGAGGAAAATTAATAACTTCCTGTCTCTAGGCGGGTATTGAAGTGCATTCCAGCATATTGCATTGCACTGGGCCGCCGCATAAACAGCGTTCAGACTCCAATTCGCGCATCTTCGCATTCAGAATAAACGGAACAAACCACACACACACACACGCACCGCAACGTAACGTCACATTTCCTTGACGCGAAACTGGCCGAAAAGGGATGGCGTGATGCCTAAAGAACGTGTCCCGAGCTCGATGCGTTTCGGTTTGGTACGCTATTTGTGCGATGATTTATTTTAATTCGTAAGCGAGAAAATGGGGAAGCGAAAATACGCACTTTCCCAAAAGGGGGGAGGGGGGGCACATTTTCCACGGGACCGCAACGCCACAAGAATAAACTTAATACATTACGCGTTTCGCTCAATTATAATTATTCTCTCCACCTCTTGAAGAGCAGCTTCGGGGACGCACACGGGCGATGATGCCCATTACAGAAATACTCTGCCAGGATTTATGTCGGTGCTTGTAGGGATTTATATGCTTTCTGCTGTAATGTTCACACGCAATCCAGCACCACTTGCTTACTGTGCCGGTTTAGTATTCTGCTCACAAGTGAAGCGACGAGTGCGAAAGATTCTGTTGACAGGATAATGGCAAGCAATCGTACTGGAATTGGGTTGCTTTTTATGGGTCTAGCTGTGCATTTTGAAGTCTTGAAGAATCAAGAAGAAAAGTCTTATCTTCAAATATTTTTATCTTAACAACTTAGACGAAGGTTCATGCATCATCCTCCTCAATTGGTTTGCTGCGTGCAATGAGCAGTTGAATTTGCATGGAGAAAACATAACCTCCCTCTAGCTTCATTCCAAATCTTACCAGCACGCAATCAACTCACGCAGTTTATGGCTTGCCGCAGCAAGAAAATAGGTACACCAAAGTCCAAACAAAACTCAAAACACCCTCGTTCCTTTCCGCTTTCGACTTTCCGCTGCAGACACAGCAAGGGAGACCGAGCACAGCAAAAGAAAGGAAAACATTCACAAACCCCTAACGTGACCCCTAATCCAACAAAAAAAAGCAGCTAGGTAAAAAGAAACCCATCACCCTTTACTCCCCAAAAACTGGTTAGCCCTTTCGGTGTTGGCTAGGAGAATTCTTGTGGCTCCCGACTACTGACTACCAAACAAAGTGGGTCGTCGCAGAAGAAGGCCAACGCTTGATAAACAAATCACTGCACAACACACATCACCTTCCGAATGCTTCCGTCGCAAAACGGTATACAAAAAGACGATGCAGAAGCCTTTTCTATTTAACGTCACCGGCCCATCTCACTGCAGCATCATCTCTCGCTAGTAGAAGAAAGTTTTCGGCCTAGATCGCTCACTCAAAACCACACATCTGTACGGGCCAACGAATCTGTCATCCACCAATATGTGATGGACGGCTCTCTGTATGTGACGACTTAATCCAACCACGACGTACCGCGAACACTACCGGAACCTGCCGTCATCGCAAAACATCCAGGAACAACTTGTCTAGCAGCGAGAAGACGGATGGAGCTGCTGGATGGAATGATAAACGGTGCATAAAATTAAAACTATCCCCTGAGGGCAAGTTGGCACTGAATGGGACCGGGTTGGAGAGGGGACTCATCTTTGTATGACACAAAAAAACTAGGTTAGTTTGCGGCCGAGAAAATGCGTGTCACCAAACCAGCTACCCGCCCATATGGAAAACGTCTACCTCGGGTCTACCAGAGGGAGGCAAGGTAAGATGCTCTGTTCGGTCGTCGAGAGGTGGACATTGGAGGCTGAAATTTAAACCTCAACTGTGACATAGAAAACAGACTAGTAGAAATTGCTAGAGAAAAAAGGGGTGGACAGTGAAGGAGGCAGAAAAAAAGATCAATAATTGGAAACTCATTTCGCCACAAAAGCCGGCCAATTGGCGTCCGTATGCACTGCGTTTGTCGACGAGCCGACGACGAGCTTGGTTGGTTGGGAGGTTACGAGGGCGAACATGGCCCTGAGGCACAACAATGAAAGCACAAGTATGACCTATAACACAGTGCCCCAACACGAAAGTATAGATACTCACGCGGGGCCAAAGTAATGTACAGTGCGTGGCATAAATATAGGGGCAAAGTCTTTGATCGGCTTTCTAAGAGATACAGCTTTAGACGACCACTGCTAAATAATGTCTATTTAAGATAACTTCAAAATCATAACTACTACTTCCCTGAAGATTAATTCTTGATGTAGAGAGTGCTTTCATTACATTATAAGTAGCATTTCATTTGTATTATTATCTGTACAGTTTCACTGCAGATGGTGGGCTCTTGATCGATAGCTGTATTTAGTTAAATGGTTTAGGAAGCAGAAAGAGATGCCCCGGTTTGAAGTGTGAGAGAAAGAGCACTAATAAAAAGCGAACCGTAATTTGGATGTTGCCTACGAAACGGAACATTATCTTCATGGTGCGTCTAGCTGCGTTTCTAAACGGGAGGCAAAGAGCACGAAGATGAAGAAGAGAAAGAAAAAAATCACAAACTGGGCACTGAATAAACTGATGATCGGCTGTCGATCGGATAGCATGTCATTATCTCGAAGGCTTAGCTAGCCCGCCCAAGCGCACCCGCCAGTGTTGTAACGAACCTTGATCGTAAAGACACGTAGCATCGAGGCTCTTTGATAGTGCCATGGGCCAATCGGCTACATTCATAGCATGGCTTTATCCAATATCCACCACAGTCAGTAGCTACCCAGCACAAAGACGGCGGCAAACGAGAGTGAGAAAATCGTAATGCATGCAAAAATCCAAGGGCTTATACTATCGGTAGCAGACAAACATGATAATAATTCCAAACCGGTGCGCTGATAATGGAGATGTTTTATAATCATGCGAACGTACGCGAGATGGGAATAGAGTATAATGGTGTCCTCTATATCCGCTAGGTTTCGCATATTAACTTTCCCCATAAAAGGGTAGCACTAATCCCCCACTGACACAGTAAAGATGGTATGCAAGGAACAGAAGGGCATAGAATTGTTTCATACGGCACAGTGGTGGAAGTTAAACTTTAACTACTAAAAAACAGAGTCTTCATCACACTCTCCCTGTTGTTTTCTACCCGAGAAGCGCTATATACACAGCCGGTACTGTGCGTAACGCTTGCTAAAGACAAATATTTATGAGCGTACTAACGTCAAATTGGCAGCAGCGGCAACAGCGGCAAACGATCCATATGTGGATCGGACGCGACTTACTTTTCTGCATATACTTTGCTCTTGCTCTTACACACATACGCACCATCCGTTGAACTAAACGTGCGGCGTGTACTTAAACAGCAGTACACACATGCTTTCTGTGCGCCTACTACCACTAGCCATAGTGACAGTGTGCCGCCATTCTACACCATGGCGCCTTGCGCTCCACACTCACTGCTCACCTCATACGTCATGCGTTGCGGGAAAATTATGGCACACAAATGCAAATGGCAAGCGGCTTCTGAAACGGGGACCAGTTACGTGGCCAATGACCATACGACCGGTCGGTAAGCGAGTAAGAGAGAGGTTTTAGAGGGATGCAGCGCAACGCAGCTCTGGCGCCATCTAACGGATGGTATCGCATCGTAACGAGCGTGCAGTGAAATGAAGCCATCATAGAAGGCTCCCATTCAGTTCGATTAGTCTTAGGCCTTGCGCATATGCGGTGGACGGTGGGGTGGACTGCCCACTCTCGATAGTGGCCATGTGGAGCCGACCTTGTGCGAGTACAATAGAAGCGAGTGGATGCTGTCAATAGGCCTTCTCCGAGTCAGCAAGTGACAGCCCTGGTAATGATGTCTAGAATAGTAGTACCTGCCCCATCAGGAACATTATCATCGACAAGAAAGAATGGCAAGTCATTTCTACAGGTGGGAATAGAATAGGAAGTTCCGGTAAGAACGATGATAGACAGCAAATGTCACGTCAAGGACAAGGCGTCGTGAAGGGATTATTACTTCATCCGTACGGAGTGTGAGCATACGTTTAGAAAGTGGGCACGAAAGTGACATGAAAGTCCGACTGTCCGCTTGTGGGAAACGTATTGGAATGCATTTATCCTGGATGAGAAAGGATTAAGCGAAAGGATAAATCGTTGTACAGGATTATCTAGGCTTATGACTGTGGGAACAGTCATTCTTTATAGTGGCCATTTTTAGGGAGTTTAAAACTCCGTTGAAATCGTTTCAAATATTCTTCAGCATTCTTGACTCGTCGGTTTAATTAATGCATTAGCAATTCTTGCGATTCTTTTTCTCGGCGTTCTGCCATTCCTCGCTGATAATCGACCTGCATTCCACAAGGCCCCTATTACGCTATTTGATTCCTCCCCAGCACAATCTCCCCCAATCAAGCGCCAACCAGCACTTTAAACAACAAAGCCCCGTACATGCGGGTGTACGCTTGTCACGCCGACGAACGCATATTTGCAGCGTCTGCGATTCAATCAAACGGCATCAAAACACGCGATAATCTGTTGACTGGGCGCGTGGAACCAACCGCTCACTCACTCACTGTTTGGCCAATTTATTGTCCTAAGGAGTGTTTTTCTTTTTTTGCTTGTACATCACATCACGGAAGCTGCAAACGCCACTGTGCGCTCGTTAATCATGTCGCGTGATGAGTTGTGCATAAAAACTGGCAAGTTCGAAAAAAAAACCCACCAGAAAAGAAAAAGGAGTTACAACTGCGCCAAACTCAAAACACTGCAGACGTTTGAACTTTGGCTTAAGTGAGCTTATCGTAGTTTTTTTTTTCTTTCCTTCATTGGCGACATTCCCTTCTTCGGGCGCGCTCTGTCCGTACGAAGAACGACAAACAGATGTATATCAGATGGTCCCGCATGGCGTTGGTGCCAGAGGGCCTCCCCACAACATGTCTGCTATTAATTTCCCACTTTCGCTTATTAAACTTCACGGAAAAGCGTTTTGAGCGAGCATGCTCACTTTCCAGGGAATGGTAGAGAGTCATACACGTTTGACTTTGACATGACCGGATTAAGCAGGATTAAATGACGGACTTGGGGGTATTGGTAACTGAAAAAAAGGCGAGCGGACCCTGAATGCCTGAATCATGTTTCACCACCATATAGATCAGCTTCAATAGAGGAGGGAACTGAACGAGCATCAACATGATGGGACTGACTGACGTACGACCTCCATCGGAGGCATTGCTTGGGATTCTATAATGAAGAAGACAAGCTACAAACACTTAGTGAACCTGTACCGCTTCCCAAAATGGCCCCCTCCAATTGTTTTGCAGAAACTTTGCATAATGCTAAACAGATGTTGCCACAGCCAACCGTGACCCATTCTCGACGGACAAGGAATTAGAAACCAAAAAGCCGTTTGCTAATGCTCGATTGCCGTTAATTACTTGCTTGTGCCGTTAACTTCTGCTTTCCGCCCTACCGCCAGAGCATGGTCGATTTGGATCCGATTGCAGTGGTAATTGTTATTCCGATCTCAAGCTAGACGATGCTCTAGAAGCCACACAGTATCCACCATTACAAGCAGCAAATGGATGGTTACATCGCCCTTACATACGACAACTCCACGAGTTCTCAAGTGTTCTACCTCTTGGTAGCGTTCACTTACAATCGCCATAAAATGTCCGCATCCCAAAGAACACCTCCATCCGCAGTGGAATGAAACGCGGAACAAAAACCTTGTAAAAATATCCCCAAAACCGAACGCCATACCTAAGCCCGTCCTCACCCGGTTTTCCACAACAAACATCTCTCGCGTGCTCCAAAACGCGCTGACGTATAAATGTATGAGGCTGGAATTTGTTGGCAAAGGCAACTCCCAAGTGAGACATTTACCACCTTTCCTATGGGTCCACAAAACTTTCCATAGCCGGCGTCCATTATTTGGCCGCACCGTTGGGAGAGCGCGGCTTCGCACCGCTTCGGGGCGGGGCATCTCACAGGCGGTGTATTCTAATTTCACGACTACGCCTGCAGCGAAGGTTTACATTTCCGAAACTGCCATCATCATCCGAAACCTGGACGATATCCGATTCCGCTCCTTTCCAATTGGGGTGGCCCTCTCACGGAAGAATGCACACACGCTGGTGCTGGTAGGCACGCTGGCAGTGTGACATTTGGCTCAGTTCACAGTCCGATCTCGTGCACGGAGAGAAAGGTGATGGAAAAAGCAGCTGAACAAAAGCTAGCCGCTCTAAATGGGAGTTGGAGTAGTGAACTATTGGGGCTTTTGGACATTATCACTGTTCAACTATTATTTCAAGAAGAGCTCAGCACTAACGATTAAGTCATCAAAATAAGAATGAAAAAAGGGGGTTGAGATTGGTACGCAAAGCTGCGATCATTTCAATCTCACTAAAAAGACAAGTTCCAGCCAAACACTAAAATGGTCTCCAAGGGGACATGCCATCCATGTTGTACATTAAACCGCACCGGGTATGCATTCCAACATGCATGCCTCCAACTGCATGCTGGTCCGGTACACGAAACAGTAGCGCATCGGATGACATCGACCATCCGATGCAACAACAACAAAAAGCCACGTACACAAACGAAGATTGATGGATGTAAAGAGGTGCATTGAAATGCGATAGTGCCTCCGAGAGTCACAGCATGTACCACGATCTCGACGAGTGTAATAAGAGGTTACCACACGCTACTAGCATCGTTTGGATAGGTAACCTTAAACTGCAGCCACCATTGACCGACCGACGTTTGGGGTCTCTGCCGACCCTTACCAGATATTCATACCCAAATACAATAAAAAAAAATCTTCCTATATTCGCTTCAACGAAATCGATACGAAACACATCGGAAGATCGATGAGCATTATGGCAATGTTTGGGCAGTTCAATAGATGTCGCCAGACAAACGTTGGATACGGCTTTTTCCTTCCCATTAAATGTCCCGACATTCTTCAACGTCGTGAGTACCTCTTTAAAAAGGGCAACCACCACCACGCTACCGTGCAGTTTTTTGTGTGTTTTGTTCCTTTTTCGTTCTCCTCGGATGACTCTAATAACTCCCGAAATGTGCAGCATCCCCTTCATCTTCGCCATTCAAGCGATAAATGATGTGTCATTTCTTTTAATTCAAATCAATATCGAAAAACCCAGGCCTGGACGGTCTAGAAAGACAGCATTACATCCGAAAGCGCAACTTTGTCGTTTATAATGATCCGCTTTCGTGTGGCGCGGACCTGGAAACCTCTCCCACCATCGCAAGCACCTACGCATTTCCGTGCACGCGTGCAGTCTACAGTAAAGTGTACCGAAAATGGTCCCCAACAAGACGGAAAAAATGACGTGAAGGGGGGGAAGTCGGAGGAATTGGGGCTGAGAAGGATGGATGGATATTAATGGGTGTCGCCATCTTCCCTCTTGGAAGGGAAGTCAGCTAGCAAAGAGCGAACACAAACACCAAACAGAACACAGAAAGTGATTCCTGTGGATCGTAAAACCCCATACCCAACAACCGCCGTAACTCACCACGCCAAACATGCGTCCTCCCACTTTGGGTCTGTGACTGTGCTGTGCTGAAGAAAAAATGCACCAGAAACGCATGCTAATGTCGGTCGTATCGATCGCGATCGCGAGTTTTTGGGCGTACGAGTTTTTATTTGTTCAAATGCACAGTTAGACCGAGTATTATAGAAATGTGGACATTCTTGTGTAAACTGGTATCGATTAGAAAATATGAACAAAATAATATCTTTAAGACGCAACTTCTGTACAATTTTGTTTTATCTGGGCCATATACTTAAAACTAAATCAAGTCTAATAGATGTTAATCCGATGTATTTGATCATCGTAACACCAAACGCTAGACAGCTTTACGATATGTCCACTCGTTGTCCCAATGTCTAACGCATCCATCGTATCGTCCCCAAAAGCAGTCATCCATCCAAACATTATTGCTCGTCGCCCCTTCTTCCCGGCGAGTTATTTACGCTTGGACAAGCAAATTTTGCCCTGGCCCCGGGGTACGATCGATGCTTCTTCGAGCCCAGAATGAACCAAATAAACACAAAGGAAAACATTCGATTTCCACTCCGCATGGTGATGCATGGGGACATGACTCCGTTCCCAACCCGCACGCCCAGACAGAAGACTCGTGGAAAAGTGAGAAACTCCACTCCACATTTGACACACTCATGATCTTCGCATCTTCACGAGATCTTCGCGCTGCATAAACATACATCACTCAACGGGGAGGATAGAGGGTGCGAGAGAAAGAAAGAGAGAGAGAAAAAAAGAAAAATGAAACACTGCACCACATCTCCATAAAGTGCATTTCCGTCTGGTGCCTGGTTCGCGCACGATGAAAAGTTCAACTTTTGTAACTGAACTAAATCCAACTCCAAAACAAGCTAAACATTACACACCATTCTCCTCGGTTCAACATCACAGCGAGACTCAGCCAGAGCATACATAGACAGAGTGGGAAGGAAAAACATATATAAATATATGACCGATAAAATTAATCCCTGAAGCACACACACTTTCAATTTATTCCTGGCCCCGCGAAGCCGGAGGTAATCTGCATGACATGGTTTCTAATTTTTGTGACGCTCATTCGTTATCTCGCTTCTTTTGGCCTTTCTTCACTCGAAAGTCGTGTCGCTCTAGTTTTACTTTTCCACTTTGTTTTCCGTTTTTGTTTTTCCGTCTTTCTCCTGTTTTTTTTTTTTTGTTTTCTTTTCGAATCTTCTGTTTCTCTTATCCATTTTATTGTTATCATCTTGATTTCGCATACTTTAGCCTCATCAAAGCATTGCTTACATATTTATTTTGTTTCGCTTTTGGGTTCGCTTTTCGGCATTATTTGTTCTTCGTCTCTACCGTTTCTCGATCTCTTGCCTATTGTTATCTTCTATTCTGCTGTCTGATTTTTTTGTGTATCTTGTTTTCTTCTGCCTTAACTCGCGATTTGCTAATACTATCGATTTGTTTGCAAGTTTATTTGTTTGATCCTCTCTTTCCTTATGTTTGCAACGTGTGCAAGTGTTTTGTTTTTGTTTTCTTGTTCTTTCTGTTTCTTTTTCTGTTTCTTACCTTTTATTGTTCTGTCATCATAAATTGTAAACTGTCCGTTTTGTCTGATATCGGACCATCGGTGCCAGTTCGGTTGTCGATTGTGTGTTTTATCTTGTGAAAATACAAATTCGAAAACCGTGCCTTTACCCATCATCAATAAGGCGCCCTCCTCTGCTTAACAAAGGCACTTTTGGAGTTGGGCAAGGTACACCCGACTCGGGATTGGAGATGAAGAGCACGATATTTATGACAAGAGAAGTTATTTAAAATTTAATCGTTAGCTTTGTATAAACAAAACCCAACCCAGCGGCGAGCGAGATAATAGCGTGGCGCGTTGGTAACGATGAGCTCCAAAAATGATATAATCATAACTTCAACTTCAATCACCACAAAACAGTGTCCAAAACCAGTGGTGATCTTTCACTTTTGCCGACATATTCCCAGGCCCTCGTGGTCAGCTTTTTTTTTTTTGGTTTTACTTCCACTTTAGCTCCATCGATTGGCTTCATCTCAACGCTGGAGAAGTTCATAAATTGAACGCCAAACATTCATATGCTCATACTTCAAACCGCGAGCTGGTCCAAGTCGCGATTCATACTCGCGGTCAAACAAAAGTCTTCCGCTTTGTCCTGTTTATACTACGGACCGGTTCACTATGCGTGAGGATGGGCCGTGGAGGGCGTATGGGTGGGTGGGTGTACTTAGAGACGAATCGACCATTGAACCATCTTTCTTTGCCATCTCATCCATCCCATCCCGTTTTCTTCTGCACTCTCCCGGGGTCCCCTTCTTCGCGAGACGAACTTCACGAATGTTGGAGGCTCTGCTTTGGTCTATTGGATGGTTTCTTCTGGTCTGGAGCCTATTTTAATGTTTCTTTTTGTTGTTGTCTCCTCCACCCGTACATTCCTCCTGCTTCTACTTCCAACACGCTGCCTACACACATTAACGTCGCCGCCCCCTGTAAGACACACTCATCTACATACGCAAAAGCGAAAAAGGCGCGTGTTGGCGCAGCTTTTAGGAAGGAACAAAGTAATATATCCACACCAATACGCACACACATATTCAACACTAACTCAAGATGTGTTGCGGAGTCTCCACGCGGGGCTGGCAACGGAGATTGGTGGCCTGGCTGCGACAAGTAATAAAATAATCTCAACCGCGTGTATGCCGAGCGCGCGCGCGCGCCCGAGTTCGAAGCTCATTTCGTGCGCTGTTCCGTGACCGAATGGCTAACGACACGGTGTGTCTCCCGCTTTCCCTCCCTCCCGGGCACTTATGTTTTTGGATTTTGGCGAGCAGCCCCAACCAACAACATAAAGTCCATGAAGTTCGATTGCGCTTTTGATCGGGAGGATCTTACTACGGCGAGCAAGCGCAGAGCGGAGCGCCAACACATCCCCTCACAAGGTGGGATGCTAACGTATGAGCAATAACAATAATCAAGCGTGCAACTTCTCTCCCAACCCCACTTCCCACCCACCCTCTTTTGGGGATTACTACCACGGTGGAGCAAATGAGATGAAAAGCAGCATGCAAAACCCTTAACGTGCTGCTGTTCCTATCTCAATCGATCGATGGGTAGCAGCAGCAGCAGCAGCAAACAGCAAACCAGGGAGGTGGACAGAAGAAAAAAAATGGTATAAACGGTTGATCAGCTCGATCCCTTTCCTTTCGGGGGTTTGCTTCGCGCATGCATGCGACACATTGGCACCGTTTGGCCAATGGCGCGTACACAGTATGCGTCACACAATTAGCATGCATGCGCCATACCGAGCCGATGCGGTGTAGCAAACAGTTTGATCTACAATAAATTATGGTTTACGGCGGCAGTATGGTTGCACATTGCTTCACGCTGCATACTAAATGCAGAACCGAGCCGAATGCAGTGTAAAGTGAAGCAAATTGCTTCTTTGTTTTGTACTACTGTTTGTGTGCGTTTTTAATAACAAAACTTAAAGGGAGGGTTTTTTATAGGCATGCAAAATGCAACGGAAGGGTATTCACTTGACCAAATCGGACTGGTTATGTGCGGTAAAATTAATTTAATTTATTTTATATTTTTAATCATAACCCATGAAACACTTCTCCTATGATTGTTGGAAGCAAACCAGTTTTAGTAAAGTTTTGTCTTGGCTGTAACTAGTCCAAAAGCTTTTATTTTGACATTCCATATTGCCAAATAGATTTTAGATTTTTAATCGTTAAAGTAACCATTAAAACTAAAATTATTGATTTGTCGAAAACACCCTGTACAATTTATATAAAGATTATACGGCTTACGCATTAAACCATGATCAGTCTTCAGTCTAAAGATTAATTAATCTACTCTTCATAAACATTCAGACTATTAGGGCTTTTCGCCTCGTGCTCAACTAACTCCAAATGCACCAATATTAATGCAACGGTGACTTCTCTTAGCCCTTCAGCCCACTGCTATTTTTAATTTATTTATTTTTATATATTAATGTGTATTAAAATGCTACACTTCGTTCGTTCCAATTCCCCAAAACACTCCAAAACAAACTACTAATTAATTAGCAGAGAACTTAACAACCATATGGGTCCATGTGGTTTTCCAACACGAAAAGAATGATTAAGTCATACCCTCAAACTGGTCGTTAATTTTCGGTAAGCTTTTTATTGTAGCATTCCTGTTACTTCCATCATTCCCAACCTTGATGTATGTACCTCGCTTATCAGCGGCGTTAATTTGTCAAACAGTTTTGCACTAAATTTTGCTTGTTCCTTCTAATGGCCTTCTCGCTGTACGTTTCAATACGAAAACGATTCGCCATGTTCGCGCGTGCTTATCGAGACCGATCTTCCATAACATGGGCACGTTTTTTTATGTACACATAGAATAAAAAATAATTTTTTTCGATTGGCATTTCGCGTTTTGTGGCTTATAACTGATGAGTGAAAGTTTTCTTACACACAATAAATTAAATAAGAATTTTTGGGGTTTCTATTACACGCCAAAAAACTTAAAGTAACATTTTTTGTTCAACCCAAAAATCTCGATAATCTGCACAACGGTGTGAGCAGCACTGTATTCTTCTCGATCTGGCTCGCCTTTGCAAAGCCTTCAAATGGCGTGAAGCGGCGTGAAGCTACTCCAAGTGGTAGAGCGTTAAAGCCACACGGAATACCCGGGGCATACTAAGAAGGTAGCTAGCGCTACCTTCACCGAACGTAGATCTTGTGGTAGACAAACGGTCCTTAGGAAAATGAGGTTCGTTACGATCGATCCCTCCGGAAAGGGCCTAGCAAAGGGGAGGGTGAGTTTGAAGCGACGGTAAGCACTCTATGCGACACCAACCAGCTCCCTCCCATGTCGCAAGATGTGTCGTGAGCAATGGGGGATTCGGTTCTCTTGCACGTAAGGTATTATGCTGGTCGTTGGCAGCATGTAGGCACGATCATCCGCAAACGTTGCGACTGAAGGAACTGGTGCCGGAGTAGAGAAAATGGTTTGCTGCAACCCGAGAGACCTAGGCCATGCGCTGGTTAGCTCTTGCCGGGCGCTGATGTAAATGAGCTAGAAAAGCTACATCATCATATGGTAATCAATTTCACCGGTGTGGCCTAAAAACTGCACAAATGCTGCACATCTCTTTGACACGATCACACGTTAGGGTAGGAAGTTTGTTCTGACTGTGGCCATTGCTTACCAAAACATTCGGTTTCGGTACAGCAAACGCTTGTAACGGTTGTACAACGGTTACGGAATGCAAATCCAAAACACGATGTGAGTGTTTGTGTGTGCTAGAGAGAGCTAATATCCCAAACTGGTAAGCAGCGACATAGTTTGCCAATCACCTGCCCTAGAGCGATTGATCAATCGCCGCCGTTTTTCCAAAACGAACGAAAAAAAAACCGGAATACACCGATGACACGCCGTATCTTTCCCTGCTCCACCCGAGCGTGTCACTTTTGATGGGCTCTAACTGTCCCCAAATCCGCTCCGGATTTAAGCTACTTACGGACGCGTGGAGTCTAAAGCCGCCGGCATAAGAAAACCGGACGGATGGAAACGTGTTTTCAAGATCTTCCGAAGGGTCTTTGGAGCTCTTTAGCTGACCAGTGTGTGTGTGTGATAGTGGGCCTGAATCGGGTTCGCTTATTTTCGATTCCGAGATTCCGATAACGACTACGCCAAGGTTTTGAGATAGATAACCTTTACTAGACGATCATACGTGATGTGTTAATATGTTTTCGGTGGAAGTTTTGGCCGTGCATCGGTTCTCCATTATCGGTGCAAAGGTGAACAACTGCTGGAACTACTGTAGCTTGCTATCGTGTAACCTTGGATCATCCCGAACTACTGCAGCACTCGGAGGGAAATGTGAGAACTACGATAAGGATGTGTACAAACAAAACCGAACAACGTAAAACTTCTGGTCCCGCTCACGCGAGACCACCCATGCTGCAGGTTTTGTAACTTGCTTGACTCCAGTAACATGCAAAACCTCACGGAATGTGTGTGATATGTTCTTCCTTCAACGATGTTGGCTATGCATTCTTGGAGGAGAAAAAAACAGCAAGTCCGCTCCTTCTATCGCCCCGGGTTTTTGGGGGAGTGGAAAAAAACCCGCAGACAGACCCGCTGTGTGAACTATCAACGGCTTCAACGTGCCGCAGACGATGAGTGATAAGCGTAGGGTAGGGTTTTGTTATTTAGAAATAAAACAAACAACGTGCTAACCACCGTTTGACGAGCCGTTGTATCGGTCGGTACCGCACTGGATGGCGAATGGCTTCACGAGTCTAAACAGCTGGGCAAATGGATGCAATAAATGAGGAGTTCAATACTGCTATTCCGGTGGCAAGTGTCGGAACGTTTAATGATGATTGTAGATCAGTAAATAGTTTACTACCGGAGAGTAAACACATTATACTAACCGTCTTATTGATGCGATTTTTGCATCCTACAGAAGTGATTGCGGTTCTTGAAATGATCTCTCGTGTTTAATATTCAGAAACATTCAAAGTAGTAAGTTAAACGCTGATGAGCGGCAATCTTTACGATCGTCTTCAAAGCAAACTTCAGAGGCAGATTTTATCTAAATTGAGATGACAATCTCCCAACCTTTCTTTGCTGATAATGACGACTCTGAGGATCGCCATGGGACAAAAGGAAACATAACCTTTCCAACTCGCGCTTCCAATGGCAGCATCAAAAAGGTGATAAAAATATTTATTGACCTCATGAAAAACTCATTCAGATCCTCCTGGCCAGGGATGCTTGCCCAGTTTTGGGAAAGTGTCGATCAGAGATGTACGCTGGTAGCACGCTGGTCGCAATAAAAATGTTTCCAATCAAAATATCTACTCGATCGCACAGGAAGATCTCGTAACATGCAAGCACTCTGGCTCACACCGTCACTAACATGAAGTTGATAATTTCATTAAAGTGCCATCATTTTCAACACAAAATGGGTCTCGTTCGAGTGAACGAAGAGCTTCGCGCAAAAGGAATCTAACGCGATGGGAAGCGCTCTAACAAGATGGAATGGTCTGACAGGGAACCCATCGTCACGTTAAACGGATGCACCCCGTCGTGCTAAAGCATGATCCTTTCGACCTCCCGATGCGCACCCATCGGGCTATCTCGTATGTGGGATGATTCCCCTGGTCTGGTGGCGGTCATCAGCTGCAGTTCGATGCAGTTACAACTCGAACATGATCGTGTGTTCTCTCTCGCTCTCTACATTTGCCTCGAACCCGATCGATTCGTGTCGATTGGCGTTTTGAGGCCAGACACTTCCACACCTCCCCATGTTGTTGCCCCACGAACTCAATCTCGATTCCTTTCTCCAGCGCTTTCACACCTACTCATCAGCCCCGGCAATTATTCATTCTCTTCGGCCGTGGCCACAACACATTCCCATTAATCGGCCCACACGCGCCCCACAGCAAGCGGCGAGGTTTTCGGTTACAGTAGGCAGTGGTCCACGTTACCAGCCATATGGTACCAGCGTGGTCGTGGCCTGATGCACGGCCTGCTGCACTTGGGGAAGCAATGGCGACCCACGAAGGGAAGAAAAATCCTCAAGCCACCACACAAAGAAACGAGCAGACAGGAGGACTCAGCAAGCAAGCAAGGGCTTCGGGTAATATTGGAATCACTTACCTACCAAACTCGAACGAGGAAGCTGTAATCCTAAGGACCTACAGCAACACGAATGAAATCGAAACTAACACTCAAACCGGCCCACGTTCTGCTCAACAGCCGTATCATATACACACACACACTACGCCGATACTTTGTCGGGATAGTATCGGTAACCACTTCTTGTGCACTGAACAATCTTATCGATTGAATTCTCTATCCTAGAGGGCCCTAGAGGCGCTCGGTCGCTACACTACGCACTACGCAAGGAAACGGATTTACACAAACACACACGGATTGCACTTCGCGAAACACTAGGAAACGCCGCAGGACGAGATCATCGTACAATCAGGAACAAATTCCACCGTACAAAGGAAAACCGGATAAATGTTGAGGAAGCACCAGCACGCTCATTCCACTATCGCTCGGGATGCTTATCATTGTGCGTCAGAAACCGGCAAATTCCGGCCTCAGTAGCCACCAATCCAGCAGTACTATTTTGACAGATCTCTCTAGCTCTTGTTATCTACCAGCCTACTTGTGTTCGCCAGCTTACGACACAGTGTAGATGTCGAGAGGTACATCATCCAAGTAAGCATTGATGCAGGGGGCAGTTGCATGCGGTCTGCTTCTTCGCGGGTGATGTCATTTGGAAAGGTTTTTTTTCTTTTTGCTTATTTCCTGGATTTCGTTCCCGCACAGGAAGTGCACCGGAGAGGAAGTTCAAAGGAAGACATCATCGTCTACATTCAACACCACTGGAGAACGGTGGCACCAACTGCCAGACAATGGCACAATGAAACATGGACCGTTTTGTACGTCCGTTCGTTTCGTCGGTGTTGCCAAACGTGGAAATCTGCAATCGGAAACTCCACACTTGTTCGCCCACTTCTGGGTGGTTCGGATCGGGAAGTCACAGAGTGAGAGAACTTTGGCAGAACACCACTTCTGCTACAAGGCGCACTCTTTTTTCTTCACCTGCACAACACGGTAAGATTCACCCCAAGCTGGAATGAAGCTGATCCACACCCTGAAGGTCTGCAATTCGCCGTGTTTGCTTCTTCCTCTCGCTACTGTCCAATATGCACCAAACTCGGAAGGAAAGTTTCTACACACGTTAGAACACAACTTGGCTACGGCTTTACTAACAACATTTTACACTCACAACATTGTCGCGGAACGTTGGACAACGCACGCCCGCACGCATCGAGAGTCAACGTTGATTTGAGAGGCATCGCTGGTCTCTCTCGCGTGCGAAAGCAACCCACTCCCGGTGTGGCCACTTTCAGCAAGCGGCACACTTGGCAAATATCGGTTCAAAACAGTAACTGGCGGCATTTACCGCGTATGCTCTCTTTCGTTTGAGGTTTTTTGGAATTTTAATAGTTTTTTCTCATAAACTAAAATTTTCAATTGGTTCGTAAGTGTTATGAATAAAACAAAACTATTTTGCTCACCATTTTCACACATTTAATCGAGAAAAAACAATAGAGAATGCCGATGTTTTCCAGATAACAACATTTCGATGGAGGCGCGCTAGTGAAAGATGGATAACGTGTTCCTTCGGAATAAAATATCCCTTTTTCCTAACGGCGCTGTGCTCTCGAATATTTCCTTTGCTCTCTGTCTCACACGCTCTCCCTCTCGATCTGTTCATTCACGATGTGAGGCGGTGTGCAGATGCTTAGGCAGTGCTCTGACAGTTAGACAGCGCTACAAATACTTTGTACACGTGACAACAAATCGTGAATGTTTGTTTCTTGCTATACAATTATTCCATACATATTTTTAAAAGTAACAATTGCCAAATCAATTATAGAATTGTGTTGTGGGGCAACAACTAGCATAGCAACAAAGAATAAAATGAAAAAAGTTGCATTATTTTTTTCAATAATTAGAATTATTCATAGCTCGACAGTCAATTCTGCGTACGGGAAGATGGCATGAACGGGATTAAATGTTCGATACTATTTAATGAAGACTGCTGCTGCTTCTTCTTCTTGGCTTAACGACGTCTAAGGTCATGCCGGTCATCGAAATGGCTTTCTAGACTGCCGATACCACGTAGTTGATGAGTGAGTCCTCACTACGGGGGGACGGTCCGAATGGGATTTGAAGACCGTCGCCGCTGTCGCCTACACCACCGGGCCGCCTCGTTGCTGTTATTGCATGTTTTTGTTCCTTCTTCTGCTTGATTTAACGACTCTACTAGATCACGCCTGTCATCGAATGACTTACGAGACATACTAATACAACGTAGTTGGATAGTTAAATCTCATTACGCGGAAAGGTTCCGGATGCAATTGGAACCCCGGTCATGTCGTGTGAAGACCATCGTCTCTCTCATCTCTACCGATGGACTGTTATTGTTCCTTGCCTTGCCTCAATAGAAATCAGATCTGAAGATGCGGATTTGTAAAAACTTTAATCCTATAACCAGCTGAGGATGCTTTACTCATTTTTGGAATTTTTGAAAAGCTTTTTTTCTATGTTTATTAAACTATAAAACATTTTCAAAACGAAAAAATATAAAATTACTTTTTCAAAATTTCACAAGCTGTCAAACATTCGCCACCCTGAGCAATTCCCACTGTGCGCTCTCGCGAATGCAGCTGTCAAAAAACATGTGTTTTTTTGATGCCGCCGCGCGCAGAAAAAAATCCTTCTTTCGCAATTGTCAAGTGTTGTGCAGGCCGAAAAATACAAACGAGTGTATAAAAGTTAAATTTCAGGTAAAAATCATTTACCAAGTGGCACCACTCCGTAACCTATCCGACGGCGGTGCCTACGCCCGTCGGAATTGCTATGTGATGTTCCAATAGATTAGCGTTGCATTTTGCATTCATCGATCAAAATTCATATGCACACTACCATCACGGGTGCAGCAGTAGTGGGCTAGCGGAAGCAAATTACGGCTTGTCTAGCGTATCACCTTTCCCGATGGAAAGATTGTGAAATTTGTGAACAGAAATACCCTGACGTACGTGTAGCCGCATCATACCCGATGCGCCACGGTAACATGGCTGAACAAATTCTAGCTCCGTTACACTTGATCGCCCTCGAAACGGTTTAACCCACTTTTTCCCGTCCCGTCGGAATTTGCTGAACCCAGATGTGTGTTTATGTGTGCGTGCGTGGCGATCACTTACGTTTTTTTCGCTCTTCTTCCGTCCAGTTTTAACCCACCCGTACAACACAATGGCACCGGACAAGAAGCAGAAAGGCCGCAACAAGAAAAGCATCCCGGTCACGAAGAAGGATGACAAAAAAATTGCGAACGGTGGTTCGAATGGTGATGCCGCTACCGCCGATATGACGGAGGAGGGTAAGTAAATGGGCAGGGACACACTGGACAAATAGCTCAGGAACTAAGAATTCAACTTTTTTTTTCTCAAACGCCTTCCAACCTCCTACGAACAGAGGCACTATGTGCGAAGCTGGATGAGGAGGCACGGATCAATGCGGAAGCCCGTGCCTGTACCGGTTCGCTGGCCGTGCATCCCCGTTCGCGTGACATCAAGTTTTCCAACTTCTCGATCACGTTCTTCGGCTGCGAGCTGCTGCAGGACACGATGCTCGAGTTGAACTGTGGCCGACGGTACGGTTTGCTCGGCTCCAACGGGTGCGGCAAATCGTCTCTGCTGTCCGTGCTGGGCAATCGCGAAGTGGCCATCCCGGACCACATCGACATATTTCATCTGACGCGTGAAATACCGGCCAGCTCGAAAAGCGCCATCCAGTGCGTGATGGAGGTGGACGAGGAGCGTATCAAGCTGGAGAAGATGGCCGATGCGCTCGTCGACCAGGAAGACGATGAGGCGCAGGAACAGCTGATGGACATTTACGATCGGTTGGATGAAATGTCGGCCGATCAGGCGGAAGCGAAAGCGTCCCGCATTCTGCACGGTTTGGGCTTCAGCAAGGAGATGCAGCAAAAGGCGGCGAAAGACTTTTCCGGTGGTTGGCGGATGCGTATCGCACTCGCTAGGGCACTGTACGTGAAGCCGCATCTGCTCCTGCTGGACGAACCGACCAACCATCTCGATCTGGACGCGTGCGTCTGGTTGGAGGAGGAGCTGAAGACGTACAAGCGCATCCTGGTGATTATCTCACACTCGCAGGACTTCCTGAACGGTGTGTGCACGAACATCATCCACATGACGCAGAAACGGCTGAAGTACTACACCGGTAACTACGAGCAGTTTGTCAAGACCCGGCTTGAGCTGCTCGAGAATCAGATGAAGCAGTACAACTGGGAGCAGGATCAGATCGCACACATGAAGAACTACATCGCCCGGTTCGGGCACGGTTCGGCCAAGCTCGCCCGGCAGGCCCAATCGAAGGAAAAGACGCTCGCCAAGATGGTGGCACAGGGACTGACCGAGAAGGCGGTGGACGAGAAGCAGCTCAACTTTTGTTTCCCCTCGTGCGGTACGATTCCGCCGCCGGTGATTATGGTGCAAAACGTTAGCTTCCGGTACAACGACACGACGCCGTACATCTACAAAAATCTCGAGTTCGGTATCGATCTGGACACGCGGCTTGCCCTGGTCGGACCGAATGGTGCGGGCAAGAGTACGCTGCTGAAGCTGCTGTACGGTGATCTGGTACCGACGGCCGGTATGATCCGCAAAAATTCACATCTACGCATTGCCCGGTACCATCAGCATCTGCACGAGTTGCTCGACATGGACGCTAGCCCGCTGGATTACATGCTGAAAAGCTTCCCGGAGGTAGTGGAGCGGGAGGAAATGAGGAAGATTATCGGTCGGTACGGGTTGACCGGGCGCCAGCAGGTATGCCCGATCCGTCAGCTGTCCGATGGTCAACGGTGCCGCGTAGTGTTTGCGTATCTGGCGTGGAAAAAGCCACATCTGCTGCTGCTGGACGAACCGACGAATCATTTGGATATGGAAACGATCGATGCCTTAGCGGAAGCGATTAACGACTTCGAGGGCGGGCTGGTGCTCGTTAGTCACGACTTCCGGCTGATCAATCAGGTGGCGGAGGAGATTTGGGTGTGCGAGAAGGGCACGGTCACCAAGTGGAACGGTAACATTCTTGACTACAAGGAGCATCTGAAGAAGAACATCGCCAAGGAGGCACGCATCAACAATGGACCGGCCAAGTGAGGTGCGCAAAGAAGGTGGACACCTTTCCTTTTGTCTCTTTCTTCTCCCCTCTTCTCTCAATCACTTCTTAGATCAACAAAACTCGCTCTTGGAGTTCATTTTCGGTTCGAAGCTCTAGTAAAAAAAGGCTCACTCCAAAAATCGGAAGGTTTTCTTTTTGGAAATTCCACTTTTCAATCCTTTTTCCGCCCCACAATACTACTCTCAATCCTTACAAACTAACACGACGCGTCATAGTGCGAACCAATTGTAATATTTCCATAATCCGTTTTCCCTTGGAGCACTGCTAAAGAAAAACAAAAATGTATAACAAACCACACAACCAAATCTTCAAAACCACACCACAGAAATTAATGAAGGGTTTAAAGCTAAAAGCCCCAACAATTACACCCTAGATAAACGAAACAATTGTTGTAATTCGCTGAAACAAAACAAAACTAACAAACAATGTGCTGCGCAAACAGCTTATGATAGGCATCCAGACAGCCAGCACATCACGCTCGCTCGTTTAGTTGTGCGTGTGTGTTTAGATATAAAACGCCACAAGATCAGGACGGAACGTACGTATGTAATTGGTAATTTATTAAAACTATGTATTGCTCTACTGTGGTTTATATTTTTTTAAACTATCTTATATACACACACACACACACACACACACACACACCAACATTATAATTATGCATAAAACGACTAGGAAAAAACGCAATAAATTGTATCCGAATATTGTTTTTCGCTCTTTATCTTTCTCCTTCCTTCCTTCTCTTACTCTTCACCGCTGGTTCTTTGCTGATTGTCCTTTCCGTTATCTTCCTTCACTATATTCTTCCTTTCATGTTCCGACTTTTTGTTTTCTTTCTTAGAACAAGGATACTAAAAAAGGGAACTTGGTGTGAGTTGTTACTTTTTTGTTTTAAATTGAGAATAGACTGGAAAGGAGGATAGAGGAGCAGCCAGCTATAAAGTCGAGCATGTGCTGTTCAGACCAGCAAGAAGATGACAGCAAGTTTCGTCTCCTCCTTGGGTATGAGCATGCTTACCACCATCCTTTAGCTCGCCTTTGCATGCAGCTATTTCTCTACATATCGGCTTAATTGATCAAGCAGCAGCACAAATTACGTAGAAGGTTGGTGTTATTGGGCGGCCCGGAGGTGTAGGCGACAGCGGCGCCGGTCTTCAAACGGCAGAACCGGGGTTCAAATCCCATCCGGACCGCCCCCCCCCCCCCCCCCCCCCCATCCCCCCCCGTAGTGAGGATTGACTAACCAACTACGTGGAATCGGCAGTCTAGAAAGCCATTCTCGATGGCCGGCATGACCTTAGAGGTCGTTAAACCAAGAAGAAGAAGAAGTTGGTGTTGTTGAATCACAGAATCCCTTAAAATCGTTTTCTTCAGATCATGTACCCGTCCCTATGGAATTGGATTGAAAATTAATGCAACAAACACAATGCACCTCACTGCCGAATGCTACGAACGCGGTAATGCTAGATTGGGTATCATTCGAGGATCGAAGCAGGCAATTTTTCACCTTCTTCTGCTTTGGTTCTACCTCATCCTCAAAAGGTCTTAGTCCACCATTGCTGATTTCGCAGACTTAGTTCACTAGACCGTACGTGAATAGTCTCTTCAGAGAGTATTGCCGAGTCTCTGCCGAGAATTCTCCAGCACTGTGTCCGGGTATCAGTTTAGCTGACGATGGCAAAGACCGACGATTGTTGGACATATGTGAAAAATACTGAACCAACGTGAGACTAAACCCTTCATAGAGTAAACAATTTGATAGTACAAAAGTACACATTTCGGATTTCTCATTCATTTACACTTATCTGTTATGGTATGAGAATGAAAAAAAAAAACACATTTATTTTCTATATTCAACAAAAGAAACTTATCCCAACAAAAACGGTTTAATACACGAATGTTTTATATAATTTACACACTAGCAAAGCTACTATCGGAAAACACGACAATGGTTAAATCTTGTTAAATTATTTTGCGTTTTTAGTTGGTGGCCGACCCCGACGTTTCCGTGTAGTAGCAGGATTAGATTCACCTAGAATGATAAAGAGAACACGAATGAAGGATTTCGCTAGAAGCATGGAAACGTTAAAGAGAGATAGAAAGAGAGAGGTTTTACCTTCCTCTGCTATCGGTTCCAACCCCATCGCGGAACGCTGACTGCTCGCGTACACTAGCGATTGATCGGAATCGGACTCGCCTCCCCGTTGCTCGTCGTCCGGTTCATTTCGCTTCCGGCTGCTGCCACGTTTTGAGCGTGTGGTTGTGGTACGACTAGTACGCGATCGAGTCGTTCGTACCGAGGACTGATTGCTAACGTCCGAAACGATCGATTCTGACTCACTGTCACCGGGTTCTTCGGTCACAAAATCATGACTACGACGATCCGCCGACATCCGACGCGGTGGTGGTACACTGATGCTGCTGCTTGATCCGATCTTTTCCATCACCGCTAGCTGGTGCCGAGTTAGTCGACGGTTTGTGGAGTATTCGGAGAGCAATGGGCCCGTTGACGCTTGTACATCCGAAGGACTAGGAGTCGGTTCCTTTGGATGGGCCATGTTAGTGGATTTTTTCAAACGCATACTGCGCCGCGTGCTGCTTGCGGTCGAACTGGCAAACGATCGTTCCGAAGGTTCCCGTGCTTCTTCCACGGAATCGGTGGATCGATTTGTGATGGATTCCGGAAGTTCCGGTTCATTGGATGCATGTGACGTTCGGCGGGCTCGTTTCTGGGGTGTACCGCCACTGCCGGAAAACAATTCCTTTACCAACGAAGCTCCACGCGTTGAACGGCGCGGAGTGAGTGGTTGTTCCGGAGTGCTGCCGGCTAAATTATCCGCCGATGTAAAGCGCCGACTGCGTGAAAGCATAGGCGAGAGGGAAGCGGTCGTTGTTTCCGCCAGAACCGACGATGCACGGATCCCACGCCGTCTGGTCGGTGTTTGGGTTTGTTCGGTTGTTGTGGCCGATTTTTCCAACGCTGCCATCAGACGTGTTTTGACGTTTGTGCGTGGAGTTGAGGTTGATGCCTCAGCGTCACCGTGGCGCAGATGAGCGCTTTTTGATGCTTGTTTCGGGGAATCATGTTGCGGAGCGGTCTCTTCGCCTAGTTCTTGCTTATCTTCTTGATCTTCAGATTTGGTTTCTTGCAATTCTTGTTCGACTGGGTAGTCATTTGTTGCCTCATCTTCCGATACTCGCAGCTCAACTTCCATCTCTTCGGGATCCCCTACTTCCTCACACTTTGCCTCGTCCGATGATTGCGCTTCCTGTACCGCCATTTTTCCTTCGTCCGTAGTGTGTTTGTTTTCATTATCTTCCTCCTGATTGCTACTAACATTACCATCGTCCGCATCTACTATACCCTGTTCGGCCAGTTCTTGCTGTCCAGCAGATAGATTCAAAGCCCGGGCATCTTCCGTAAGGCCGTTTTCTTCTCCCTTACTGTTCTTGCGACTGGAGCCGTGTGCTTCATCCGGTTTAACGGATAGATTCATCGCTGGAACTTCCAGCTCGTGCGCGTTCTTCGGTTGGCCAAACACTTTCTCCTGAGTTGGGGTCGTTTGTGACGGAGGAGACGATGTAGTAGTATTCGTTGCACTCGCTCCAGTACTTGCCACCGGTGCTGATGCATTCAACGTCGAAACAGCTGCACTCGAGCTAGAACTTGCCACATTATCCGGCCAATGATCACCAGCCGCTAGTGATAGATCACGAGCAGCAACTCCATCACCAACTCCGTCCGATTCTTGCTGAGGTACAGACAAATCTTCCACTTCGGATGTTTCTGCTTCTCCACCATCACCGTCGGTCGTGACCAATCCTTCCCCCTCGGTGCGATGGGTTGAGGAAGATGTTGTAGGTACCTGAATATAACCCATCGCATCGTCTGGAGCAGTGCTTGCAAGTGATTGTTCCTCTTGATGCTGCTGTTCGACCACCTGATCAAGCTCAATAACGTCATCATAAAGATTGTCTACGTTCATGTCAGGATGTGACTCTTCGTAATGCCATGGACTACCACCTTCAGCATTGGCTACATTATCCGTTGCACTCTCGGCCGCCACTGCGTTCAGCGATACTGTGGCTGGCGGTTGCATACCATCTCCATCGTTACCATCCGAGGACGACGAGGAAGACGATTGTGACGAGCTGAACACATATTCTTCCGGATTATCATCGATGTTTTCCGGGTTTTCTTGAACCGTCTCTTCCTCGTCGCTAAGATCGATTACTTCCAGCACACTATCTTCATCCTGTTGGTCTTCATGATGTCCTTCATCCTGCTCATCCTCTAGCGATTCTTCATAAGCATCTTCTTCTTCTTCACCCGATTCGTCATACTCATCATCAATTGCGTCATCCTCCTCGTGATCCACTTCATCCTCTTCGTCCTCTTCCTCTTCTTCCTCTTCTTCATTCACCGAATCTGCCACATTTACAGCATCCGCTTGTTGCATAATTTGTTCCTGTGGGTCGTCTAGCTGCCTTTCAGTCACCACTTCCACTTGATTTCCGAATATCTCCCCACTTTCGTTCCTAAAAAAGAGAAGAAAAAACCTGCTAACAACCATTTGGGAACTAGATCATAACTCTCAAAATATTCGAAGCAGATTCATAGTAGGCGAACGCACCATTGAATAAAATTCGCTCACAAATGCGCTGTCTCTTACTTACTTACAATACAGCAATACAGAATACTTACTCTTCAGAAGCTGCAAGCTCACGTTGATTAGACGATTCCTCATCAAGGATCACGATTTCGGCAGGTTTGTCATCCAACTCCGGTTGTTCCTGATGGCTGCTGCTGTTCACCTGCTCTCCATCACTGTCCTCGATCACAAACACAGTCTCATTGGGTGGTACATCTCCTTCGTCCACTTCCATTCCCATATCCTCTTCCTCTACCTCATTCTTTTGCACTTGCTCGTATTCCTCCTCGTAGTGATCTTCGATAATGATTGCAATGTTGTTGCCACCCTCCCCAGGAACTGCACCCGTAACCGGAGTGTCCGGTCGAGAATTGTGTATTGGCCGACGTCCGAACGGTCCTCCCGACGCAAGCACTTGCTGCAAACTGTTCTGCTCCATGGTCACTTCCGGTGAGTAGAAATCATCGTTCGATATGCTCGATAGATCGAGATCGTGCCGGATCACCGGTGTAGCCAAATTGGAGACGGCAGCGGTAACTGTTTTCTCCTCATTTGGGAGCTGTTTTGGCTCATCTATCAAGCAAGAATCCTCTAGTGTATTCGATCCGGGTGGTAGATCAAAACGTAGCACCTTCTCCTCGCCATCCGCTGCGTTACGGTCGTGCGGTACGATTGGAGAACTGTTACGACCCTGAAGCGATTGGGTTGATTTTAAAATACCCGGAGGAGTAAAGGAATCATCGTGTGCTACCTCGGATTCGGCGGAACCAGAACGATTCTGCGGATCGCGCTGCACCTGTTGTTTCTTTGCAAATGGTGGCGTCGTAAGGAAAATGCTCGGTGAGTGGCTAGTAGATTTTTCCGATTGGGACACCTTTCCCATGCTGGATATTATCGTCGAGTTAGCCGCAGTAAAGTTGAACTTTGGTTTCATCGGGCGAAACTCGGGAATCACTGGAACGGGAACTTCAAAATTGGTAAACTTTCTACGTCCTGTGCCTTCCATCGGCAAGCTAATGTCACGGTCCGGCCCTAGGTACCGTTTCTTGCGCGGATTGCCAAAACCATCCTCTTCAATCAGCAGCGGCGCGGGTGGCTTACGACCTGCCGCGATATCCTCATCCGAAACGTCCCAATCACGCTGACGCCGCTTCTTCATGGAAGGATCCAGTCGCACCGGATAGCAAACGTTGAAACTGCGTACCGTTGGACGACACTGGAACACCCCCAGGCTTGGTTTGTTTAAAAACGGGCGATCGTGACGTAGACCCGTCTTGATGGCAGCTTCCTTAATGGCCGCCACGGATTGGTGTAGTACTCGCACACGAAAATCTGCTCGGTGACGAATGAGGCGCGAGCTTAACGTTTCCAGCGTATCCGCCGATGCATTTGGACTGGTCGGATTGGTCGCTTTTGGTTCTAGCTCGGCTGGATTTTGATACGTAAGATACGCCAGCTGTTGACTCATGGGATCGAGTGCGTTGTGGTAGAGGCCGAGAATTTCCTTCTGCACCTCCACATTGCGCTTCCGTCCCAGGCGATCAACAAACTGGACCGCTTCGACAAATTCAAAGTTTTGTAACAGATGGCCCAACATTAAGCTGTCGCTCGTTTCCATCGGGCAGTCTCGAAGATAGCTTCGGAGCACATGTTTTTCCTCGTCGTTCAGAGCGAATTCTAGCAACGTTTCTGGCGTGCCAGCTATTAGGATAGCTTCAATGAACCATACCAACTGACGACCGTCTGGTTGCGGTGTACGGCGCTGCAGACTAAACGCTTCCGAGATAAGATTGTTCTGAACCAGGGTTGTAAGCTCCAGCTGTGGTGAAACTGGACATCCGGGAGCACGGAGTACTTTCAGCGCGAGGTTTGGAGCTTCCATGCGTAGAAGAACGGACACCATTAGCTCACGATGCCATTGTGGAAATTCGATCGTAGTCGATAGTGGCGAAAGAAATTCGTTTACCGTTTCCTGCAACAAAGGAAAAGAAATGGGCTTATTATTTGAAGTAATTGTCTTCGATGGCTTAACATTATTTAAAAAAAAAAAACAGTTAATTATTAATCGTGTGTTTATCTAATGCTTACTGATACATTTCCATGATCCAGATGCCAGAATGCGCGAACACGTTCCATCGTACCGATCTTCACATTGAACACACGTGGAAATTTCTCTAGCTGGCGCACAACATTCACAAATCTACAATAAAAAGAACGCAGTCCGTTGGCTAAGATATCCGCGTAGGACAAAAACCGTTGCAAAATAATTACCGTTCGTCCTCCACGGCTGCTAGAACATCCATAAACAGATACATCAGCAGTACAAGCTTTCGTTCCAGCTGTACATCAGGAATGAGCAAAATGCGCAACGCTTTCTGCAACGAACTTGGCGGATACAGGGCCTGACTGTTCGTAACTGGAGTGTCTTCGTGCCACGCTTTCCAAACCGTCTCCACATCAAATTCACGCTCCAGATAGTTGTCGATAAAGAGCAGCTTGCCGGAAGCGGATAAATCTGGCACAGCTTTGCTCTTCTGCTCGTCCAACATGTGACGTCTTTTGCGATAAAATTCCAACAGCCGTGTGTAGGGATAGGGTACCAACAGCAAGCTGTCATTTTCCGGCTCTTCACCCTCATTGGTCGCCTCTGGCAAAATACCAATATGGAGCAGCCACTGAAGAACATCCTGATACTCGGCAGCGGCAGTAATCGAGGCTGATTCTTTCGCCAGGCGTCCCTGAACTGTTAAAAGAAGGAAATACATACATTAATAGAAATTTTCTTGTCCTGCTTACCCACGTGGCTTACCATTTTCCGGTATAAATTCCAAACAATCGGTCATGATCGTACGATACAGTTCTGCCAACTGTTTCATTTGCCGCGTACAGTGCGAAAGTGCATCCTGCGTGCGGGCATCAACACGTCGTCCGGCCTGATCGGTCATAAGCGAGGCAAGCATACGATTGCACACCGATTTCAGCGCTTTCGATCGATTCCAAATCCAGTCCGTTATCGTCGAAAGTGATACACCCTGTTCGGGTTCCGCACCGAGGTGACTTCCGTCAGTCCACAGATCGATGCAGCTCTGCAGAAACATGTGACAGTTGTATTCTAATGCTAGGGAAAGCACAAATTCTCGCTGTTCCTTCGCAATGCCATCGGAGGGCGATATGGGTTCGTGAAACTGTGGCAACAGTGCAGCCCGACAAAGCATTCCGTACAGTCCCGCTGGCTGAATAACGCTATTGGCACCGTCCTGTTCGATATACTGAAGCAATTTGTTCTGCAACCCGATCCAGCGGTAAGTGTTGCAGTTGATACCGTTGAAATTCATAATATCTGTACCGTTTGAAAAATAAATAAATGGGAAATAGTAACTTATTGCAAAACGTTGGCCGATAAAGACTTACCGAATGCCAACGAGCTCGGATAAAAATGTTCCTCCGGTCGCTGGATCGATCGGAAAAGCACCAACGACCGTTCGTTGAGCCGTGCGTGAAAACTTTCCTCCTTCAAATGGAAAACAACCGTGTGGGTCAATTCCTGCTGCCAGTCGCATTCGTACGGCATCTCCGCCTTGTACCATTGGTTCAAATCAAACACCAGCACCGTCGTCATGCCGTTCGAGCCCAACCAGCTCAGCACGCTCAGCGTAATGGGTTCGTCCTCCTGGTGAACTTTCTTCGTGACGGTTTGCACATTCAGCGGAACACTTCCCGCATCGTAGCTAGTAAGATTGAGCCGCGACGAGCAGGAAAGAAACTGATCGTACACAAACCTTCCTTCCTGGCTGTACTTTTCCTCACACATGATCATGTGCAGAAAAGCGAACGCACCCTCGGGATGCGCATAAAAGATCCAAAGATACAGACACGCCTTTGGATCGTCACTGGGCTCAATGTAGTTTAAGGCCACCGCAGCACAATCGCCGGTCGGGGACGCTATTCGGTGCATGATGGAATGGTCAACCAGATCCCAGAGCAGTACGGTGCCGTCCGCAAATCCGATACATATCACTTTCAGCGGGACAATGTCCAGAATGCACTCTACCGAGGCTTGCTCGTTGTGGCTTAACTGCAAACCGAAGTATAGTTCACGCTCCTGGATCTTGGCGTGATTCTGTATCAATTGCTTTAGATTTCCGCGCGAAAATTCAATGTGACACTGCCGTTTGCCGGGATCATTCATTGCAACTTCCCTTCCAAATCCTGTGAATGAAGAGGCTAAATTAAAAGACGATCAATGACACAAACGCTGGTAAAGAGTCTATAATTACCATTTCTTAACTGCTTGAGGCACAGATCGATCAATATCACTTTCCCATCTTCGGTTCCGGCCGCAAGACAGCCCTGGTACTTGCTCAGCAACCCAATAGAACAGGAGCTGGGATCGATGTAGCGCAGCAGCTTCACATCCTCCTGTACATCGATGCGTCCCACTTCCCGGCCACCGCGCAGAGACAGAAACACTATCTGAGACTGTTCCGTGCCTAGCCGTAACCCAACGGCAAGAAGCACACATCCCACGGATTCTACCTCTTCGACACATTCAACCGTGCAGGGTTTGTTGGATTTGCTACAAGTACAGTAGAGAGGAAAAACAAACAATTAACTTCACCCATACAGGGACGGTTGGTTGTTCCATTCGGTTACAATGCCCTCGCCTGACAAGCTCACCTAGTGCATGGATGAAAATTGTGTGAAATAACCTTAAAGCTGGAGCTGACGTTGAAAACTTCCAGCACGGATCCACGGGCGTACCAGGCAATACTATTCCGTTCCAGTACGCCTCGTTTCTCTGCAAATCGAACAGTAAAAAATGAAACCATTGACGCACACAATGTTTCCATCTGCAGGAATGCCGCAATCACAAACCTTCCGTGTCGACGGTGCCCTCGACTGCAGCGGTGCTTTGTTCACGCGTGTACGGCAACACATTTACCAGCTCCAAACTGATGTCGGACGACATTGTTCGGTTGTTGTGTTCTGTTTTGTGATGAACTTACTACACTACTTCGTTCATAAACTACAATTTCACACAAAAAATAATTTTGATGCCGCTTCTTGCGTTCCCTTGCAAGGCTTCGCACGCGCCGGTTTTGCTTCGGGCGCTTTTGACAGCTCTCTGCAGCAGCTGCTACACGGATATCAATAATCGCAGGTAATGAAAAGCATTTGTTTCGTTTGTTGAGAAAAGGGAAAATGCAACTATATGAAATCGAAATGTTCAACGTATCACCTTTATTTATTAAAAAAGATATTACAGCTTGAAAGATTTTCTCTCGGAAAAAAATATTTGGATTTGGCGCATTCAGTCCTTAAGTACTGTTTACACGTAGTTCATTTGCATCGTAAAATGTCAACATCGATTTTGGTGAATTTTTAATCGATCAACAGATGAAACAGACAAATTCAAAAATTTACAAAGGGAGTGTTTTTGTTTTCATAAAAACTACTAACTTTCATCAGTTTCATTTTCGCCCGATTTTTAAAGAATTACTTCTAATTGAATCCTTCCCAATGAGCCCTTTTTCTGCCCAAAGTCCAACACGACTTGCAGCCAACTGATTTAGCTCTTAAATCTGAAAAAAGACAACATAATTACTACTGCTATCAAATTACTAAAAAATGGATACCGAGAGAAAACATTACCACTTATGGATGGGGTAGTAAAAAGTAGCGACTTTTGAACGTCACCTGAGGCGTTGGAACCTTCACCAGCAATCCAAGTCGATACTTTTTCCGCTGGGCCGTTTTCTGAGGATCGCGTTTTACGCTGTCCGGCGATATCTTTGCACTGTAGCACGATCCTTCCATTGGTTGCATTTCGACATAATTGGTCAAGAAAAAACTGCTTCCGTTGCTCGTTGCCCGGCTGTCCACCGTACACGAGGTTCATGTACTGTTGCAAGAAATCGTGCACATTATCCACGGGCTGTCCATTGATGACGGGCACTGTGGAAGGCTCTCTGTCATAGTTGTTCTCCTGAACGTTTGTTTTATTAACATTCGAAGTACTCCCGTGTTCGCTAAGTGTTTTGGTGGGTTCGGTTGTGTACTGCTGCGATACTCGCCATGGAACTTTAAACTTATGATCGGGCGAAGTAACGCGCAACGCATGATTATTTTGAGGGTTTCCACCGAAGCGTGTTGTTAGTTGCATAGGAACCTCCGTTGTGCTTCTCGTTTTTCTACTCATTGGCTTTTCCGTAACAGGCCAAATGTTTGAATCATGGCCGTGATTCTCTTCCTCACCTACAGAACTACTATCACTTTGCACGTGCTCATCGTTTAACGACTTTTCCAACACCTTTTGAAGAGTAAGCAATAGTCGTTTCTTCGTACTCTTCCGCCTACAGCAAGCCGGACAAGGATCAATCAGGCTCCGGAGCACTTCATACCGGCAGGGTTCATCGTATAAAGTTTTACACACTGCACACCGATGCTCAATCTCCGTAATTATTTCATCCAGCTCAGCAATCAAACGATCCCGCCACCGTTCGGGAGATTTAGTTGTTATCAATCCGCAGGCCATCAGTCTGTGACGGAAAACTTCGGCGATTGAGGCTTTTTGGCGCAAATGAATCATCGATTCATTGCTGTGCTCTTCGCGGGAAAATTGATCGCTAAAAGAAAAAAATATATAAGTAAATTTTTTTTTAAATGATACATTTGCTTACCCATAATGAGACGGTTCGATTCCCATTAACCTTCGATTAAGCTCGTCTGTTTGTCTTTTTATCTTAACCGATTCCGAGCGATGCAGTCCTTTCCGTGTACCAACGATCCTTACTAGAGAAGCAGGACGACAGCATGTAATGGTCACAAGACAAATCCAAACCACGGCAAACCGTGCTATGATCATTTTTCTATGTTCCTGCTATAAACGTTCCTACAAAGCTTCTTGAGGTTGAACATACTCTACCTTTATTTATAAACTTTCCTCTTAGCTCTTCTTAAGACTCAATATGTGCCGGTAGAGAACAAATTTAAAAAACAAAATCGTCGAACGTGACATTTGGTTTGATTTTTACTTTCAAAATTTACGCTAAACAAAATTTAACAAATGAAGGGTAAAAAACATACATGTTTTTTATATAAACCAATGCACCGAGATACTTTTCTACGAAGCAAAAACGCAAAACAAAAATATTTGCTATGGCCTCGAGCGAATTCCATAACCACAAGGGACTTGAACCCGCCAAGTAAGCGACATCATATCGTTCAACTTTTCACTATTTTTTACATTTTTTTACATATTTGTAAAGCATGTTGAGCGAGTTTAAACTTTCAATACGCTTGAGATAGAAAGAAAATCCTTGCAAAAAACTTTAGAAGACGCGCCATTATTTTCTTCCAATTCATTCATCTGCACAGAGCTAACAAAAGACTTGAGACGGCAGCAAGCGACGAGCCTTTTAAAAACCTCCCAAAACGGTGACTCCAATATGGTCTGCGACTCCGCACGGTGAGTAAACGCACAAAATGCGACACGGCAAAGCATTGGAGCAAGACACACCGCGCCCGAAAGCTTCACCGTAGAAGGGAGAGAGATCGAAGTAGAAAAAAAACCCGTAAACATAAAACATAAAGCCAGACGTATGGCGATGGTGGTGCTCTCTCCCTCCCCCTTTGGGGGTGGGGGATGACGTTGTTGAAGGTTTACATCATTTAATCTTCTGCACACTCACACAGCGATCCGTCCGTTTGTACAAGGGCGAATACAAGCAGTAATGTAACGAACACAAGCATGGCCTGAATGGTGCTGCTGCTGAACCGACACACTGGGCAAGGTTGGAGGCGCTATGCGCTTGCGTTCATTCGCTCGGGCTAAGCTGGTACTAACGGAGGGCCTATACTGAGAAGGAAGTTATGATCGCAACGGTTATATGGCTGTGTGTCGCCGTTGATCGCGTGTAGCATAAAGTCTGTCCGCATCGTGCAGTGTGTGATCGACGAGCAATTAGTGTGTGCATTGGGAGCAGTAGTGACTAATTTGTGCTCGAATCTGTGATAGATATTGCCTTAGTGACTCCGCCATGTATCGGATTTGCGAATGGGATTGAACCGTTAGCTTTTTAGACGGAGCAGCAATTAGGCCTTAGAGAGGTCTTCTTCCCTCTCGCGGTGCATCTGTGCGATCGGTGTCGATGTGTGTGAGGTGGAGTGAGTAGCGATCAACAACACCACACATCAGCATCGTCTCCACCCAATGACACCACGGTTGGGCGGCGCTGAAAGTACACATCACACAGACCCTCCAAGGTTTCAACCCCCGTCCCCAAGGTTCAAGGGTTTGCCGCGGGCGATTTTACAAGATGCCACGGAAGTTGCTTAAGTTTCTGATCCTCTTCGACAACACGTCGCTACTGTACTTCCCGGGACAGTTTCTATCCGGACGGGTCCTGCTAGAGCTGCAGGACGATACACCGGTGTTGGGTGAGTTGGGTGGCCGTTAACTTCCTCCCTCCCTGCGACGCAAACCATCCAAAAGTGTGTAATGTATGTCGCAACGTCACAATGGGGCGCTGAATTGTGTCTCTCCGCTAACCTTCAACCTACGAGAGGCCGTCTTATAATCTTCTTCCATACAACCGTCCACGTCCATCCATTCGTTCTCTATCCTGTCTACGGTCCGCGCTTGTGTAATCGATTTGGTGCGCCCTCGATGGGCCATGCCGTTTTGTTGGTGTGCGTTTCCAGTTTTGTTTTATCCATTTTTGTGGGGTCGGTGACGTTGGTTTACTTCCAAACGGGTGGTGCGCGCGCTGGTCAAATAATTATTTTTGAACGTACATTTGCAGACTGTAGTCAAAATTTAATCCCATAGGGAAAGGTGACTCAAGCATCAGCTTCTAGTATTCAATGATGAATATTAATTATTCTATGTGTTTAGAGCTGCATCAGATGCGGCGTCTAGCTGCTGATTAATTTTACCCTTTTTGATGATTATCTTAATTCTTAACGAACCTTACCTGCCTTACAACAAATCCTATTCACGATGATGACATCATACAAAAATTCCAAGGAATGGCTATTTTTCCTTCTTTTTCTTTCTTATATGTGGTTCTTCAACGATCAATTTGATTTTTGACCTCCCTTGCTTAGTAATTTGCGAGGCATGCCCCGCATTTTGAGGCTAGGATCACCAATCATGGCTGAGTATAGTACCTACAGAAAAAGAGCGAACAAAAAACCGCAAATTTACCTCAGCTATTACGTAAATTAATGATTCAATCGATGCTGGACGTTTCTTCCTTTTATAGGACTTCATTTTCATGTCGTTGGCGAGTGTGTCGTACGTGTGCGGTCGACCCGCCACGAACGATCGTACGACAAGGAGAACTATATCGATTTCCGCATGCGATTGCTGGGCGATTCCGACAACCAAGGACCAACGATCCTGTCCCCCGGCATACATAGCTTCCCGTTCAAGCTTGGACTGCCGGTCGATCTGCCGTCGACCTTCCTCGGACGGTACGGTTGGGTGCAGTACTTCTGCAAGGCCGGACTGCGCGAACCGTCAGGTCTGATACACAAAAACCACCAAGTGTTCATCGTGATGAATCCGATCGATTTGAACCTTGAGCAGCCTTATCTGGCGGTAAGCGGCGAAGGCTTGGTAGCAATTGCGTATAGCGTTTTAATGTGCAAACATTACTCTTTTCAGGATCCTTTTAAATGCAATATCGAGCATAATCTCGGTATGGCATGCGTTGGAGGAGGTATCGTCAAGTGTAAAATCATACTCGATCGAGGAGGGTATGTGCCGGGCGAATCGATAATGATAACGGCGACGGTAACGAACGCTAGCAGCGTTACGATCAAGTCCACGAAAGCTGCTCTAACGGAGGTTTGCTTTTTTGTTAAAGTATGGAGACATTTGTCGAGATCCTGCTCTTAAACCGTTGCATTTATCTCTTTTTACAGACGATACAATATTTCGCACGTGATAAAGTTGTGCAGACAGAGAAGCGAGAGCTGGCAGTGATAGCCCGGGGAAAGATACGGGCCGGTCACAGGGATGAATGGCAGAATGAATCCCTTTACGTGCCACCACTGCCACCGACAAACCTGCGCGGTTGTCATTTGATCCGGATTCAGTACGACGTTTGTGTAAGTATCCGATATGCGAATAGTAGCTTTTATTGATGGACATATAAGCTTAATCTGTTACGGTTTTTTCTCCAGTTCTTAATAGAACCGAAATCGTTGGAAAAGCAAATCAAACTGCAGCTACCGATCACGCTCGGTACATACCCTTTCAAAACGGCAGACGGTGACGACACGAACGAGTGGGCCGAAACCATTTACAAGCCGGAAACACATTATCCCTCCACACTACCAATCTTTCGGCCTTGGTTACACGAGAAAAACGACCAGAAATAACACTGAACATGCACACACACACACACACTCACATCCGCCCGCATATTCGTCGGGATGGTTGGCTAAAGATACTGGAAAGAATGCACAATGGCCGATCGATGGTGCCATACTTGAAGAGTTTAGATAAAGTAAAGTGGAAGGAGGGAGCGGTTAACCGCCGAAATTACAGCATTACAGCGAAGTAATATTACTGTGAGAGTATGAATGACAATTTATGTGGAAAAAAATACTTCCTTTGATAGCTTAAATATAAATTCAACTGAATAATTATTTTACCATCAATTAAGTATTAACCATTAATCTGCTTGTGTATCTAGAATCTTATCAATAAGGCCCAATTTTGTCAGCTGCGAAAGTCCACGAACGCCTTGTTTTACAAGATATTCCTTCAGCATCGCCACAGTTAAACTTTGAGCCTATAAAAAGTTTTTAAAAGAAGGAATCATAATTAGCTAACCTTCAATTGCAATCTCCGGTCAATTATTTTCCTTACTTTGCCATCTTTCACCATTTGAAGAAGTTCCTCATCGTTTGCTGGTAATACTCGTGCCCCTTTCGCTCTCGGTTCACCACCATCATTATTCTCTCCAACGTTTCGGCGACGCTTAGGAGCTTCCGCGGGATCCTAAAAAGTATCCAAGCAGTAAGTAATTTCCGTCGGCTACAATTAATAACAATCTCAACCAATACCTCTCCAAACAGGCGCTCCATATCGCTCAAAATTGGTTCCAGCTTCATGTCGATTTTCTCGCAATCGGGTCGCGTCGAATCGAACAACTCAGCATCTTCCACATCAAACACCAGCGACTCGATGTTGATGTATAGATTTTGTGACGATGGATCCTCAAAGTGTGATGGATGAAATTTGAACTTTACCTTTTTGATCATCTTTTTGAACAAATCCGTCTGCTCGTCTGTAACCTCCGGGACCGTGATTTCTTCTAGCATGGATAATTTTCGAATGTCACCTGAAAAAATAATGCGGGAAACCATAGAATAGGAATCTTCTAACGTGACCGTGGTCCTATCAGCCTACCAGCAAATGGAATAAACTCGACACGAAATCCGCAATGGCGATCCGCTTCACCCAAAGGATCGTGCCCCAGCTCCTGCTGAGGTACGAGGGCTACCAACCTGCACGAAGAAAAGAGAACACCATTTAGCATACATCTGCGCTACAAATTGACTACAAATCCAATCCACCTACTTGAGCGGTTGTTTCCGTCGCATAATGAGCATACAGAAGGCCACCTGATTCTTCTCAAGACATTTTTCGTACAGCGCCCGAAACAGTGTAGTGGATCCGTTAATGTAACCTTCGTTTGGATACAGAAACAAGCAACTACGAAGATGATAAGCTATATCGATCACGGATGAGGGTTTAAATCCCAATAAGCGTAATCCGGGTTGTAACAGTTGCTTAATGTGGGCGACTTCTTCCGATTTGAACGATACCTTTTCGCCGCCGATCGTGATCGATTTTCTATTGAAAAAAGCAAAGATTAATTTCGTACTCATGCTAAAATATTATATGCTAGCACCATACAATACCTTTGCTCGCCAGGTAAAATGACTTTGGATTCTTCCTCTGCCCCATCTTCATTAATGGTGCTGGACATGTGGACCCGTTTCGTTACGATCACCTCGTTTGTTGATCTCATTAGTCTCACCTTTTTGGGATAGCGTGGACTCCTGACAGAATTGAAAAAAGATTCAATAAAAAAATTGTTTTGCTTCCTTTAGGGCAATTAAATAAAGCTAACCTTCTCAACGAGTAAACATTTACACCAAGTGCTAGATCATCGGCAAGATACCACTTCAAGTGGGCCATCGATCGCTTCTTGTAGCTTTTCACGAACAAACGGTACAGCAACCTATCCCTCGACTTTTCATACACCGGTGGCACGAAATCGGCCATATCCTCCCCCAGTACGGTACACAGGAACTCTTTGTAGAATTTGTCGCAATCGAAGTTACCACTCATCGGTACCAGTTCTACAAAAATCTCCTTCTGCTGCAGGTCTCTCGCCTTTACCAGTGCTTGCTGATACTCGCTGGTGCTACTATCGTGCGGCATATCATTGCCCGTAAACAAGACGATTGTGGACTGGGACAGTTTGTAGCCACAGTGGGAAAACATCCGCGAACAAAGCCACAATACGTTCGACAGGCTCGTGCCCTCCGCGTGGCCATACTTTGTGTCAAAATCGAACAAATCCTTCGATTCCCGCATACCTCGTACTTTCCTTATCGTTTCCACTGAAGTGGTTCCGAGAGGCAGATATATGGCACATTGTCGCGGTGCAACAAGGCCCGGTTGCAGTTCTTCCTCAGTTTCCGGTGCAGGATTGTTCTTGGTGTTGTAGAACACTACTCCAATCTGAAACGATTCGATGCCACTTTATTGGATAACAAATCAATCCGAAAGTGACCAGGTATGTTACTTACTAAATCCGTCTCATTGGTAACGACTTTGTTGCGCATCATGGCCTCAATGATGTGAAGCACCTGTACAAACCGGGAGTCCGATTCTCCCTCCTGCACGAACATGTAGTCAGAACAGTCCACGGTCAATATAAGCCCGGATCTGCCAGCAAAAACTTCCTCCTGCTCATCTTCTTCATCGTCGGAACGATTCGCACGCCAATCGGAACTCATTTAGAATAAAAAATCAGTCCAATTTCAACAGGAACTGCCTACTTCAATGAAAGGTGTGCGACAATTTACGAGAAAAATCGTGAAACCGGCGCCAAAACAAAACAACTCGCATACACACGCACGCATAACAACCCGCAGGAGCCGTTGAAAAAGACTATACCGGCAACTGTCATGCGCTAACGGCAGTTGCTGTCAACGCGTTCGCCATTTGTGTTTTTAGTTCGGTGAAAAAATTATTTCCCTGAAGATGCGTTGCGTTATGTGTGTTTTTTGAGCCGTACATAAAATAAATGTTTACTAACTATCGTACAAGCAACATGTAATATTTGTCCTCAAGAAAGGTGCATGTTTCCGAAGCTGTTTTCCAGCTGTGTTTGCGCTATTTTCCCGCCGGCTTTTACCTTCGCTGCACTGCGACAAAAAAGTGGTCGATAATCTATCCATATGGTAGGTAATGCGGCTCATTTATTGATCCGGATGGATTGGCACGATTTGTGTGCAAAAAATGGACGAAACGTGTTACCAAAGTTAAGCTAAAGCTGCCGAAATAGGAAAATGCTCATTGAGCGTAAAGTTTTTAACCGGTAAGTTTTTTTTGTATGTGGGACACCAACGTGTTTGTTTACAAACAATTCCAAAGCCGCTATAGAAATGACATTCGCTGCTATTTTTTTTTTTTTGCAACATCATAAAAAATGCAACATTGCCTGCTTTTTTGTAACGGGTTTTAATTTTGAAATGATTCGATATTTTGAATTAAAAAAATCCTCCTTAAAGCGGTCCACATTTACATCCCCGGTGTGTGCGTGTGTTGGTTTCTTCATTTATCTGGTAAATTACATGATTCATTTCGCTAAACAATCACACACGCTTATCAAAAGAGCAGTCGCCGACGACAAGTGTCGTCACGGTCCTAAAGCTGCTGCTGTGTACACGAGCACAAAAATGTATGGCACAACAATATCTGAAATCTTATCAGTACCGTCGCGTTTCGAGTGGGCCAGGAAAGAGTCACGGTAGTAGACAGTTGACCGTCCGAAGTACACGACGTGCGTGGTCCGAAACTCTCCACCATGAGTACACTAAGGCAAAAGATTCGAAACGTTTTCTCCTGGCAGCATGACGATTATAGTTTTGAACCAGTGACAGAATTGGCGCGGCCCAGTGATCCACCCAGTGAACCGGCCAAATCAACGAAAACGAGTCGTTTTTTAAAAGGATCCTCCACAAAGCCTACGGTATGTGGGTACGCGGCGTACTTAACCAGAAACCGACGTACCGTGTACGGACGGACCTTGTGTGTGGCCTTGTTTCTTTATCGCTCCGGAGTTCTATCGATGTGACAAATAGATAGCACACAATCGTAGTAGAAACCTTTTCGTAATGTTTCGGAGCAAAATAACTCAACGTGTAGAATACGATTTTAATGCTATTATGCGCTTATTACACCGTCCCTCTATTCTTCTTCTCTTATTGCAGGCTACGCCCACGAAAGGTGTGGGCAATCGAACGGCAAAAATCAATAAAAAGCGATTAAACCAGATAAATATTGCGCGAAACTCGTCGATCACTTCGGCACAGTTAAACGCCGCCGTACCGTTGGTGAACATACGGCGTGCACCGTCGGATAGATCTGTGCTATCGGAAATCGACCGCCAGATAGTGCCGCGTCAGCCAGCTTCAGGTGCAAGCAAATTATTTAGCCGTCCGATAACAGTGGCCGGTGGCACGGCCGCTCTTTCAATCATATCGGACCGTTCGCTGACATCCAAAGCATCGTCGAGCCGTGCATCTTCATCGGTGCCTTCCACATTGACGAGCACGTCGCAGAAGGATATTGTGGTGGTAAGAAAAGCTCCACCGGCACCACCAGATAGTGGACGATTGTTTCAGCGTGCGTCAAAGAAGCCACAGGCACCATCATCATCAGAAGCAGTAGTAGCACCTGCCGCAGATCGGTCTTCGATTAAACGAAAACCGCTGCTGAGTGGATTCGGTCGACAGAGGTAAGAAAGAAGACACATTTGTTTGGTTCGCGTACGAAATGGGATATCCAAGAAGGGTAAATTTAGTTAGGAATGCCACCCGAACGGGTGGTTTCAACTGGCCTTCAATGGTAAATGTGGGACAATCCATTTTACTTTCGTTTGTCGAAAGGATTACGGTGGATTGCTGCTAAGAGACACAAGACACGGTTCTGGATTATCGTAGTGATGCAATGCAAATGTCGGTTGTAATTAGTTTAAAATGCTCCACTGTACGGCGGAAGAGGTTGTTCCTATTTTACATACTCTTCGCAATACCATACAAAACCATAGAAATGTCGCAAAATGGGAGAGGTAGAAAACAACGCTTCAAGAAGGCGAATAGACTTCGCCTGTAATCTTCAATATACCACTCTACATACAGAGAGGACGCTCATTAGCGACAGAGTTACGCAAATAGAATATCTAGATAATCCTCGGCGAAAGATAAGTATTCTGGCGGGTGTAATGAAACCTCTTTTGCCACGAACCCATTTCAGTCGTTGGTTTGATCCGGGCGCGCAACGATCCTACCGTTTGACAGCGTTTGAATATAACCGGTTCGGGCGCAGCCGTTTGACAGTTGTGTGATTGCATCGTTCGAACCGGTTGGTTTGTTGCTTTTTCAGAAGAAATCGCTACCGTTTTCGTTGTCGTCGTCGTTGTCGTGGTCGAAGGAAAACCTCCGGTGGTCGTTGTAGTTTAACTTGCGCGAAACTCCACCAACTTAGTGCGTTAAGATTAAAGCAAGAAGCGCATAGCCTAGTTAACACGGCGACCGCTTCTCGATGGATTGACCCTGTGTACCGGAGGGTTGGGTCGCGTCGGTAGTTCGGTACGTGCCTTGTTTGTATGGTTGAAACATGTAAAACTCCGTGGTGTGGTGCCCCTTTCGGATAGTTTATCGCCCGTTTTTCGTCTCGCCTCTCTGTGTGCTGGAGAGTTTCGGTGCATTCGAAAGACGCCCCAAAAACTCCCTGTGTTAAATGGGGTGGAAAAGTGTCGTGCATTAAGTGTAGCGCGAAGGTTTTGGTGCAATATTTGGTGGCTTAAGTTGGCTTTAACCGGAACGAAATCGTATCTGCAAGTGTCCCAATGCATTGCGTGACTGTGTATGTGTGTGATGTGAACGGTGATCACCGCACCGCACCAAGATTCCTGCCACCGTGTAGCGCGTTATTTAGCTGTGAAGAAAAGCGAAAGAAGACCGTGTTTTGCTCTTGTTCTGGTTTGGGAGCAGGTTTCTAGATCGGTGGGGAATTGTGGACTGTGTGTGTGCGGCGGTTTGCAAGAGAAGCACTGAAAAAGCAGATCGCCAACAAGAGATCGTGCAAAGCAGCAAACCGATTGCCCTTTTTGAAGCTACGCAAAAAAAAAACCCTTTGCTGAGGAAAGTGTCAATGGCTGTCGGGTTGCACTCCGTTGCAAGATCGCTCCGGAACAACTTTCTTCTAGCGATGTGAAAAACCCATAACTCTTCCTAGTGGCGGCTATGTCAGTCCCGGGGTACCTTGGCAGTACTCTGCACAACATCCGTCAGCAGTTTTTTTTTCTTCTTTTTCGGAACTAACTCCAAAAGCCAACCCCTTTCGGGGCCCAGCATGTTAATTGATGGCTAGCAGCGCCGTTGCTGCTGGGCTCTTCGTTGTGGGCTCATCATTATTTACCGTATGTATGTTTCTGGGCTGCTTTCTCTTTGAGAACCGAACTGGCAGTTCACACTCCGTGGCGCCCGGCAATCACACGATCTTTCTCTCTTTCTAGTCTGCGCATCTTGCGTTGCCTTTTCTTTTCGAACGGTTTTTTTTTTTTGGCTAGCCGAACGGAGGAAGAATCGATAGAGAGCCGCATCCTAATGGCAAATACACGCACCTAGGAAAAAGCCCACTATTTGCCTAGTTCTGAATTGGGAGGAAATAACCTTTCAGTGGAACATAACTCCGTTGTCTACGATCCAGAAGACTGCCGTTTATACAGCATCCAAGCCAGCTAAGGGAACGTTCCATGGATACAAACACACCAACAACATTCGATCAAACGTCCTTGCAGAAGGGCTAAGGTTAAAGAAACATTCCCTCCTAAGCTTTAATCTCCGCTAAACCACGGTGGATTGTTTGTAAACATCGAAACATGTTCCCCTTCGGTGAGCAAACGCTATGGTGGTCTGAGTTGAGTTCGACGAGACGTTACATTTTACACCCATCGTCCGGGCCACAGCACAACGATTAGGTATGCTGCTCACACGTCGCGCCAACAACACTTGCTCGAACAAGATCATTGGAAATTAGCACGGTACCTGCGATGTGTAGTGCGCTTGTAATGACACCCAGGAATGTGTTGCGGCTTACCAGGTTGGGGGAATTGAATTGCAAATCTTTGGTGCAATCACGGACGACGTGAATATCACGTCACTGAAATGTGGCATCGTAAACCATAGTAGCGATCCCTACGGGCGATCAAAACACGATCGGTTGTTAGTTCTTTCCCATTTGTATCATGGTATCACCCATTGTTCTATAAATCATTTATATGAACATCAAACGGTCAATTACACACGCTTAGATTGTGCCATAAATAGTGGAGCTTCAATTAATGTTTTTACGTTTTGTTTTAACCATCCGTTCGAACCATCCTTTACGATAAAGCGAAACAAAAATTATAGAAACACACACAGAGGAAATGCTCCCCAAAAGCCCCCCCCCCCCACCACCCCCTCTCTCCATTCGTGCGTTCAAGTCGATTGAAAACAAAAGTAATGAATTAATAACCCGGCCCGGTAGGCGACAATTTTTACGTTTTGCTGCTGCACCCTTCGCCAGCCCATATGTGTGCCTGCCCACCCACCGGATACCACTTTCGTTCGTCGATGGCGATTTAATGAGCCAATTTTTCGCTACGGGGGTGTACCAGGTCTGGGACCAAGGAAGCATTAAGAAAGAGGAAAAACAAACCCCATCACCTGCACAAAACGCATGGGTGCATTCGCGTCTGTTTGTGTTGATTGAATTCGATTGGTTTCGGTGTGGGGCAGCAGGCACACGGGAGGGCGGTAGAGTGGTACAATTGGCCTAGACTGAGACGCACGGTAGCGGCTGCTGCGGTCGTTTACGTGCACAGACGACGGTGCACGGGTTGTTTAAGGAAACTGAACCTGACCTTGGAACGATAAGATTAATTGATCCTACACTCTACGTACAAAACTTGTCTACGTGCATTTTGCCACCGTTGTCGTTTTGTGCAGTACGCACAAAACGGCAACGGATTCCCTTTTCCGGAACGGTGACACTTTAAACGACAGAAATCGTTCATGGTTCGCGTGCCTTTACATCGCGCTGATGCGATGGCAACTGATGAACATGGCATTAATTTGCAACGCATTCTAGCCATCAGAACAACCTTTTCTGGCTGACGATCCGTGGATATCCCACGAGCTTTGCGTTTTTCATTGGGTAACCCCGGGTAGCTTTCGGTTGTTGCAAGTGTGGCATATCAAATTGCTTCTTGTTTTACGAGTGCCGCGATTGACGCACGCAGGAAAAAGGGCCCACACAAACACGTCCAGGGGAACAGGTGAGATGCATATAGCATCCAGATTGCGTGGAACACCACGGATGTATTTGGGGGTTTCGCTAACTTCCTGATGATCATATTTTCAATCGATCATACATTTTTCCAAGTCATTTTAAAGTCAAGAGTGATCGCCAATCTGTATATAAACTCATGTAATGCAGCACACTGATCGATTCCTACATGATCGTATTTACAATAAAATGTCCTAAGTTCTAGAGAAGGTCCCGTTATGAAATGGTGGTCAAATGGTCAATTGTTTAACTGGGGTTAATCAAAGCAAAGTTGTCTGATCTCATTGAGAAGGCCCGGGAGAGAAAGGGAGGACTGTTGGTCGTTCAATAGCCCATCGATTAACCTGTGTCTTACGGTTTGATTTCCAATTCCAAGTGAGAAGTTACGAGCGAAGAAAAATGACATTCCACTAAACTATGGCAGACACTGATGATACTCTGTTAGACTGAAGCATCAATTGAAAATGTGTTAACAGTGAGTTTTCCATCATGTAAAAAGTGACCAAGCGTAAAAGAAATAATTAAGCGAGAAAAAATCCCATCGCACATACTTGCACCAGTCCCCGGTGCCAGTACACAATCGCGGATATCCCATTTCGGTGTGAAAGTAGAAGAGGAGCGTTCAGTTTGGCGCGAAAAGTGAACCGACAACCCACGTGTGAGAGGATAAACTATGATCAAGCTAAAATCATTGTTCCGTAGAGGGCAAGGTCCATCGGGCCCGAAACATCAGTCACAACAGCAGCCGGTATCGTCCGTTAGTGTTGCTGCGGCTGGTTCTGGGCATGCGGAAGGTGTCGCCGGTACCGGCAGTCTGTCTGTAAACGGAGGTGGAGGAGGCGGGTTGCTGAAGAGTGCTGCATCTGTCTCGAGTCTAGAGTATCCGGTGGTTTCGAAACCGGCCCAATCTGCACGTGGCACCGGACAGCAGCGTTTCAACGGGTCGAAGGAAAAGCTGGACCACGCTCACCATCATCACCTGCATCACGATCATCAGCCGCAGCTTCACACGCGGCAGCACCAGCAGCACCAACACCACCACCATCATCATCCCCAGACCATCCAGCAACACAGTCGAACGGCTTCGGCACAGATGGCGCAAATGGCGACCGTGTCGACGAATCACTTGAACAAATTTCCGGCCTCGGTTAGCGATGACGGGGTGTTGCTAAACGAACGCGCCGTTGACGTCGTAGCGGGCAGCGGGCTAAGCTCGAGCATGGAACAGCTAACCGCTATCAGTTTCGTCGGTCCGGAGAAGGCGAAACAGCCATCACCGAGCAAGGGTCGGATGGCCGAACTGCAGATGCATCTCGAGAAGCTGCGGTCCGAAAACCGTCAGCTAGAGAAGAAGGTGCACGAGATGACGAGCTGTCAGGAGGAGCTGTTGCTGTTGCGTGACGAAATGGTGAAGCTAAAGGTATGTGTACTCGCGTACTCTGGGTAGCAATTCGGTGGTGTCCCATGTCCGACGATACCGTTGCAATTCTCACTACTAACTGCTGTGCTGTCCCCGTTGGACGGTCGGTATTTCGTTTCATTTCGCGAACAGGCATCACACGAGCAGAGCAATGGCGAGCTGCACCGGCTGCTGAACGAGAACGAATCCCTCCGGGATCGGTTGAAAACCGTCGTCCAGTCGCCGCTATCCGATTCGGAAAAGCAGCAGCTCATACGCAACACGCAGCGGTTGCACAGTTCCGCACCGGCATCGATCGCGCTTCCGAATGTAAGTGTACTGAAAGTAGTGTAGAAAAGGATTTGCAGCGAAGTAGGAGCTCATTGGACCTACTTTCTTTATCTTCTCCTCTGCCCGCAGAACATGGATGCTGAAGGAACACCTTGCGTTACGCCCGACTGGGACAAACAATCGTCTAGCAGCGAAATAGCGGTGGCGTGTTTGCAAGATAAAATTATTCAGGTTAGTACCACTCACTTGGCACATTTAACTTTATGGACGTGAAAGAATGATTACTTCAACGGTTGATAAGATCTCATCTATTTTGTGGCAATGAAGCTGACGTCGTGGAGCAAGAACAGAGAAAAAGAGCTTGGAAATATTTGCGTAATTGACAATTAAAAGCGGGAAGATCACTACCCGACAGGCTTGAGCTCTGTGTGGTATATCGTTCTTCTATTTGATCGATTTCGCTTCGGTATGATAAGCAGTAACAGCAAAATAGCAATATGAAATTACTATTGCAGCTATTAATTAACGTGTGTGATGTTACCAACGATTCGACAACAAAAATAATTCCAAATGTTCGTGTTACATCGTACACAATTAATTCCTTCTCGCTGGTATCTTACGCCGTAATGTCGTGCGTAGCGTGTGCCTGATACTGGGGGCTGGCACAACAGCTCTAGCGTTGCTTTAGATAGATAAGATAGGCAATCGTTTATTGTGCAGTTGTTTATGGTACCTGCAAACACAATTTTCACTGAAGTCACTTTCCTGGTGGAGTTAGCTAAAAGGGTAGATATGCTACTATCGGGCGGCAAGAATTGGCATGTTATCATTCGAAATTCCTGGTAAATTATTCATCCAGTTATGCTGTTTACGCATTACTACGCGGGTCATCATGTGCAGGGTTTTTATTTTGGAAATAATTATAGTATCGGTAGATTATACATGTATCCTATTCATGTAAGATGGGTCGAATCTCGCCCGGACTGTCTCCCCGAACGCAGGACGGATTGTCGTTTTTTCTTCTTCTATGGTACTATAATCTTGAGGCACTACGACCTTGGCTATCTAGCTACGGGTAAAATTAAGTCAAGGTAAACCATTAACAGCAGACTAAGATCTCTCGAGGATGAAGAAAGAAGTAGATGTAGCGCGATGAACCAATCCGTTCAAAAAATAAAATTAGTAATAATTCGTCTACATGGTAGATCTCGTATGCCAAGTATCCTTTTCCTGCAAGAATCATTATAATTGTTGCCTTCGATTGCAAGAAACTTGAAGTCATATGAAACCCCTTTTCCTTCGTGATTTAAATGACCTATTGATGTCCTCACTATGCCTCGCTTCAATTTGATGAATCTTCCTGCCTGGACCGTCCTCATTTCGAAGTAAATAATAATGTGGGATTCACGGCTCCCTGCAAATTCAAGGTATTGTTTGTGTACGATATCACCCTTCCCATTACACATAAGTACTGCAAAGTAGTGTCGTTTCCACTGTTTGGGACCCTAGTCGGAGGTTTCATGTTACACAGTCTACTTTGCAAACCAAATGCTGAATGAATCGAATCGATTGTTTGGCTGAGTTTGGACGAAATAGTCGAGAAGATTTCAACTGCGTATCGCTCCCTATGTACATTATTGTGCAATACATGTTGCGCCCTTTTTTCTCGTTCGATAAACCATTACTGTACATAAGCGCGAATATTTGATCTTCTTATCGGAAAAAAGATCGCCTAAATGGACATACACGGGAGGGAGAATGGGTCTGTCACGTAAAGTGGCTAAATCGATCCCACCACCATCAGCCAGCCAGCCGACTTTTAATTTTACGCCAATCCTGGGATTAAAGAATCATTTAAAGATGCTTTTTCGATCACGCTCATGCCGCGCACTTTCTCGAATGTCCTTTTCTCCAAACAAAAAAAAAAAGCAAGAATTCGTCCTTTCTGCAGAGTGATGGAGGGAAACTATATTTATCTTCCTGTCACCACCAACACCACCAGCAGAGAGTACTGGATTCCGTATCTTACCACACGCCAAGAGTTCGGTAAAGAATAGATTGAGAGAGACAGAGAGAGTGAAACCCTCCAAGAACAGCTGTTTTTATGGCGACGACTTTGAGTCCTGCTGCACCTTTTTTCCTTGTGTGGCAGCAGCAGCAAGCGCGGAACGCATAGCGAAGGGGACCGGTCGTGCCCTTTGCGCTGCTCTTTCTCATCGTTCCGGTATGGAAAGACATTTAATGATTCTGAAACTGCTCCTTCCCTTCGGGCACTTCCGATATTATATGCTTTGCAGACGATCAGACGTACAGAAAGAGAGGGCCTATGTTGTGCGGGCAGATGTATTGTTGGGTTGGTTTTCGAGGGGAAATAGCCGAACGCGGCAGGGCATCCCTGAATTTAGCCTGCGCGTACTGCACGTTCCGTTTGTTGATCCCCTTGGCCTCGTCCTGAGGTTGTAGCGTGCGCTAGTGGGGTAGTGGCGCGTGCTATTACTACGGACACAACAGCATATTGACACACGCGAGGAAGAAAAAATGGGATACGAGACTGGCGGCGGGGTTCAGCGGTGGCATTAATGTTGTACATAAGCCAACGGCGAGTGTAAATTTTTAACGAACTTTTGTGACTACGTTTCCCGCTCTCGCCACTAGTCAATGTTAGGGGACGGAATCCTGCTGGTGGTAGAAAGAGGGTCTTTTCGTCTTCTTTTTTCCAACTTCTTGTTGTTGTTCCCCTGCCGAAAAGCGACCGTTGTTCTTGTTCTTCCGTTGGTATGAAACATGCGTACCAGTACCACACCCGGTGCGCAGAAGGCTTCGAACCGTTGCGCCGTGAGGATGTGTGTTGCGTTGGTTGGTGGTGCGCGTTAGTGTTAGAATTTAAGTAAGGACTGTGATTCTGTGTTTGGATCCCTTGGCAAAGAAAACTATAGTGAAAATAGTGAGTGATTTACTTAAGTTAGGAGAATTGCATCCAGATAAGCAAGTGATATAAAAGCGTCCAACGGCTGCAGCATGACGTCACAGCATAATTACACCAATCCGGCATTCTGCCAGCAGAGTGAATTCTATACGCCACCCAAGACGCCAGGAATGGCGGGCTCGCTGATGTCGATAGCAGCCACAACGACCTCGGCAGCTACGCGCCGTAATGAGCAGCTAACCCGCTCGTACAATCGCATTACTTCGAAGATCGTCAATCGACAGCATAGTCTGGCTTCGTACGATCAGCGGGCACAATACGGTGGCTCTCCAATGCCGGGAAAACCGTTGGTGAATAAACGTCTGCTGGATCGATATGGGCCTGTCGGTGGGAATGGATTACAGCAACAGCAGCAGCAACAGCAACCACCCTCAATGAACGGTAGTACCAGTGGTAGCCGTTACGCATTAGTTCCGGTGGAGGAAATTCCCTTCAATGTGGTGCGCAAGTACAGTGTAGTCAATGAGACGCAGCTGTCTCTTGGCGTTGCGAGCGGTGGTTCGCGCAGTGAAGAATTTCTAGATCGCGTCGGAAGCGTGCCGAATTTGAACGATAGGGCACGTAACCAGGCACGGTTCGGTGGTACCAATGGAATGAATCCAATGCATGCAGAGGAAGGAAACGACGACAATGACAACGATGATGACGATGGTGTACATAACCTGTCGGATCAGTTCCGTAGCTTACCACCGATGATGTCTTCACATTCAACGGCACTCGATCAGCACTCGAGCTCACGGTTGAAGAATGCATTCTCATCAGATTTCGGTTCGAAATCATTCATACTGTACGACCAGCGCAATAATCAACGGTTTGAGATGGTACCGACGGAAGAGGACGAGGAACTGGTCGACGAGAATCAGGAGATTATTCAGATGCATAATGGACGAGCTCATCGGTATGCGATTATTCCAAGCATTGCGGACGATGAAGATGAAACGTGTCTTAGCAACGGTACGGATGAACCACCAACGGCCATCCATCGCACTCCATCCTCACTATCGGGTCAGCAGCGGGACGCTAAAGGAACTCCGGCCACACTAGTTTCCCGACGTGAAGCTCCCAAACCACATATCCCCGCCGCACCCGGTGGATCAGTCACTACGACACCATCCAAAGTGCACCCAGCAGGACGGGAAGAAACTACGCCGAAGAAAAATCTCGCCACACAGAAGCTACACGAATTGCTTACGACGCCTCAAAAGCCACCGAACCCGCAATGGCGTGGATATCCTTCTTCTCCCTCCCCTTTCACCGCCACCACACCCAACACGACACCGAGACGTGGTGTTGCATCTGGAGGTGGAGGACCACCACCAGCAATCATGGTGTCCAGCACACCGAAACAACACCAACCGGCGATGATGATCCCGACGACAGCCATCATAAGCCCGCGGCTAAACTCAGACATCTACAGCGAAAAGCCGTTACCCGATCCGGAAAAACCGACCAACTGGGGAGCAGGAGGATCATTCCCGAATGGTTCCAAATCTTGGCGAAAGATGGCGAATGCTTCCGCCACGATCGGAGCTGTGTCGTTGATGTTGATCCTGTGCGGTTTCATGAACTCAGGACTTAGCCTGTACATGACGGCAAAGTTGGGCCGTGAGTTTTATCTTGATATGGGCATACTGGCTGGATTTTCCGCGATCGCACTTGGCATTCTGGGCTTTAAGTCGCGGCAGTGTGATTGGCTACCGAATCGGAACTACATGTCAGGTAGGTGAAGGCGTTTACGTTGGGGAGATTAGGAGTGAAATTGAATGTGTCTTTTGGTTCCTTCCAACTAGGTTTCGTGTTGGTGACCATTTTTTCTCTGTTGAACTGCTGTGCAGAGGTAATACTGATGACGATGCATCCTTATCCTGGAACTCCACTGAACGATGTTACTACCGGGATAATCTTAGGACTTTCATCGCTGATTATTCTGCTGATCAGTCTCGGCGCCATCACTTCCCGCTGGTGCCGTGCTCCACCGCCAGATAATCGTGTGGATGTATGCGCTACTGGGCCGTAGTTCTGCTGAAAATCTAACAGAAAGACTGTACAGTGACATATAACAAAATTGAAGCCTGTCTCAAGAAAAAATATCCAATAACTAATGACAAAAATCCTTAACATTGTGAGGCCTATAATACGCAGCACAAAAATAGTGTATAATTTAAACAAGACAACAACTAAATTATTTATTGTAAAACGTTTGTTAACGAGTACTTAAGCAAAAAATAAAAGCATAAAAGATACGAATGCGCCTGTATTGAGTTATTCCAATCACCCTCCAATGAAGTGTCTTTGGGTTTATTTTTGTTGCATGGAAATAGAGAACCACCACCACCTGCCGAGTAAAGAGTGAAGAACACAGCCCTTTGAAGATCGTCTTCGCGTTGCCACGCAACCCTTCTTCGGGGAGAGTACATAAGCGGTGTTTACTGTATGTACACAGTACATAATCGCTGCTAATGGGGAATGCTGCATTTTTCGTGACATTTTTTAGCTAATTTTTTTTTTTCGGAGCGCGTGTACGGAAGTGCATTCTGCATGCCTTAATTAATTATCATTATTTTTCTTCCATTTTGCGGTCACTTTTTTGCGGCATCGGAATTTCTGCACACTCATTGTACAATAATGTGACAGGTGCAACTTTTTTTTAGCAACGATTTGTTGCTTGTATGTTATGTTTCCTAGGATTTCGTGTAGCACGAGAAGTAATCATTCTTGAACCACTGTTCGTGGATTATTTTCATCAACTATGGCCATGGATGTTACTATCTAGTTTAACGTATTTAAAATTTTCATAGATGGAGGAAACCCATTATTCAACGAACGAGGAGTTACAGGCAACGCTACAAGAACTAGCCGATTTACAGACGCAAATAATGGAACTACAATCGGACAATGAACGGCTCGTAGAGGAGAAGGATGTCATCTTTCAATCGCTCTGCCGCCAGACGGAAAAACTCGAAGACACCCGCACCCAGATCGGAACGCTCCAGAAGCTACTGTTACGCGAACCAAGCCAGCAAGATGTGACACCGACGGATCGCGAGCAGAAGCTGGTCGATCTGCTCAAGACAGCCCAGGACGAACGGGAATGCTTGATGCTGAAACAGGAAGAGCTAAATGGTGAGCTGAACGAGCTGAAGAGTATCCTAGAGGAGCGTAGTGGCGATGTATCACGGGCCCGTGCTCGTATCAGTATGCTGGAATCGTCACTGGACGCGGCAAACGCCGAGAGGAAGGATGCCAACGCTCAGCTGATGGAATCGAAGGAAGATGCATCGGTAAAGCTGATTGAGATTAGCCGATTGACAACGCTGCTCGAGAATGCGCGGGCCAAAATCGATGAGCTCGAGCAGGACCGGGCAATGGGTGACAAGACGGACCTGGAGGAGTTGCTGGATGTTGCGCGGAAGGAGAAGGATCAGCTCGAAACGCAGGTTGCATCGCTGCAGGAGCAGCTGTCGATCGGTCAGTGCGAAATTCAGAAGCTCAAAGATCAACTGGCACGGCTAAACGAGGAATGCAAAGTCGTGCGCAATAACGCCAAATGTGTCATCTCGGACTTGGAGTACAAGCATGAAACCGTCACGCAGGAAAAGCAAAAGATGGCAACCGATTTCCAACAGCTGCAGGAATCGATCAATGAACTACAGGTAGAGTTGAACATTTGACGCCATTTTGATAACTTAATTCTAATGGTGTTTAAACTAATTTCCATTGGCTATTCTTTCCCCGATGTCAGGTTCAAAACAAATGCCTCCTGGAGGACAAATCCCAGCTGGAAACGCTGCTGTCGGAGACGCAGAAGCATCTCGGTGAAACCGAACGACAGCTGATGGAAAAGACTGAGGAACTAAACCAAGAAACTAGGCTTAGAAAGCAGGAAGCGGACGAGTGGGAACATTTCCAGTCGGACCTACTGATGACGGTACGGGTGGCGAACGATTTTAAGACTGAAGCACAAAACGCGCGCGAAAAGCTTGCCCTCGACAATAAGGCACTGCGCGAGAAGGTGCGCGTGCTCGAGCAGCAGATCGAACAATTGAACAAACGTAAGTATCTCAAACAAATTGATCATATGGTGTAATGTAACGTATGAGTGACACAATCCTGTGCATGATGCAATGTTACGAAGGGAATGCTAGTTTTCTTTTTGCATGTGTAGCATACTGTTCATTTATTTTAATTAATTTCATTTAAATTTTTCAATGTTCCCTTTAAGTTTTCAAACAATTGAGCTAGTTGTGTTTTACAGTAGAATAATGATGAGCTGACAATCTCTGTACAGAACCGGCGACAATCGAACCCTTACCTAATGCGTCTCGATTGGTTGAGGGTACTAATGGTAGGGTAGAAGTAATAATCATTCGATGTTTCCTTAGAATCCTTAAAGGGTATCGGCAATGCGGACGATGTTCTGTTGAGTTACGAGCGCTTGAACGTGCTTAAGCAAGATCTGTACGCTTCGACCGAAAATCTGAACACATTCGATCGCAATGTGGACGAGTTTTCTCACCGTGTTCAGCTGCTACGTAAGCAGATGTACAACTTTTCACTTGATCGAAAACCAACCAGCGCCAGGCCCGATACTTCTGGCCTTAATGATCCACCAAAGAAAAGCACTCTGGTGCTATCACCTCCGTCACGCTCAATTCAAGACTCCGATTCCGATGTGCCACCGCCGCTGCCTAAAACGAAACCTCCGAAACTAGTGGTCCGTTTCGCCGATGATCGATCAAGTGTTGATACGTTGGACAGCGTAGGATACGACTACAGTACAAGTGAGTCTGATCAAGATGATTCGGATGTGATGGTCGTTACAAAACGGAAATCGACTCCATTTGAGAATAACCATCGGGATAAGACACCCTCCTCGGAAAGTATCTCCGAAGGTAGCGTGACGGCTAGTGAGGACGATCTTTCCCAAGAAGTAGGCGAATATCAAGCCAACCCTCCCGCATTCCGTCCCATAGCTGCATCACAGAGTACCGAAAATCTGTCCCACAGTCCGTACGCTTTGTTTAAGCCGATTCCACGATTTGCTTCAAAAAGTACACAGGACTTGAGTTCCACGGAGCGCACGGCCGATGGTTTTTACACCCGGCAACACAAGCATCGGCATCGTGCGCTCAATTCGCTAGACTTTGGTTCCGGGTTGTTCTACTCCAAGAGTACCGACGATCTGATCCTTCCCGATATCGATGGATTAACGCAGAAACCTCCAACGAACTTAAGTAAATTTCGAAAATTTCGATACGAACGCTCGATTAGTGGATCGAGTTTAAATAGCTTAGTGAAGCTGGATCGTCAAGAACAGCAAATGAGGCAGCAAGAAACCATTTCTACCACCATCAAACAAAACAGTATAGAACGCAAAGATGTATTAAGCGAATTGAAAAGCACACCACCATCACTTACTACCTCGTCAAACACAGATCTTCCGCAGCAATCGATGGCAACACTTCCGGAGCTTAAAAATAAACAGGAAATTCGTAAACCGCTTCCGCTTCCACGTGCAGACAGCGAACAGAACTTGGCGTCACAAAAGACGATTGTGTACGTAATTGATGAGCAAACGAATCAGTTCGTCCTGGAGGAAGAACTGCTCAGGCGCAGAGAAGAGCGCAAGAAGCGAGAATCCGCCAGCAATACTCCACCGAAACTGCCGGTAAAAAGCAATACCAAATTCATTGCCAATCGCAAGGCTCCTCCACCACCAACAGCAGCAGCTGTAGCAGCCGTTACGACATCCGAATCATTGTACGAAAACCTTCCTTACCGCAGAAGTACTGTAAAAAAAAATTATTCCTTTGACCATGATGCTAGTAAGTTTTTTCTTTCCCCGAATTTTGGGTTTGCATGTATGCTTGTGACACGTCTGCTGTTGTATATGAGTCGCCGCTTCTCTTTCCGTGTCCGTCGTTCTGTGTGTTGCTTTGTGCTTGTAGCTCTCACTTTTTGTAAACTGTCTATAATATTTCTATGTACATGACATGTTTTTTAAATGGTTTTTAATTTAATTTATCTCTCTAATGTCATACTTTCTATGTACGATGTATTGCAGTGTTAACATCGAAAGAAACACAATCACAGTCACTCATCACAACTGTGCAGCAGGAAATGGCCGTACGGCGGCAGCAAAAGTCCGCCATCCAGCGGCAAGATTCGAGACTGTCGGTAAAGAGTCTTATTGAGAGTATTGAAAATTCAGCCAAACAGGTACCGGTGTGCCTTGCGTTTTTGGTTTTGGTATTGTGAATGTAATGTAACCATTTTTTTTGTTTTTGTTTTATTTCTTTCCATTTCTATTTAACAGACCAAACTAAATTCCGACTCACGATGCAGTTCCAGTTCCAGCATCAACAGCATTCCAGCTGACGCTAATCCCACCCTCTCTACGAAACATTCCTCAATTAGCAGTACGAACAATAACAACACTATTAACAACAATGAACACGACAGTATCAGTAACAGTAATAGTAAGAGCCATGTAAATGGGAACAACAACGACGAAAACAACGTTATCGTAAGTGGATAATTCTTACCGGATGTCCGGATGGAACAATTATTTAACGTTTGCTTTCATTCCCCACAAAACAGCAAATTCCTGTCCAGCCATCGGCTGTTGTGCAATCTGGCGCATTGCCAGCGAAAAGTCCGTTGAGGGAGCAACAGCAACCAACCGTAGGGAGTAATGTGAACAGTAATTCCAAGCCGAACGCTTCAGCAGGTAATTCTTGGCAACGTGCCCATTATCCTAGGCGTCCCTTGTAGATGCAGAAGTAATGTAATTAGCATCACGTGCTTGTAGTGTAGTGCATGTTGTAGAGTAACATTTTATTTTTTTCTTTGTAATTTTAAGTATTAGTTTTATTAAAATCACTTTTACTACCCTTCGCATGCTATAGTTATAGATATAATCATGGTTGTTTTTATCACATGATGTGAGTCGAATAAATTTCCACTAGTGTTAAACCAAACCCGGACCTTATCTTTAACCTATCTTATTTGCATCTTTATTAACTACTACTTACGGTACTTATCAACTAACAAAATTGACTAAAAACTAAAAATAATATTTTGAGAAAATTATGTCGGTTTTTGCTTGTTTAGAAATGGGTCAGATGTATGCTTACTATTTATTCGGTCTAGTTCGTTGAATCCGAAGGTTGTTGCGTTCAAATATTGCTGTTGGTGGTTAAGAAATTGGGTTGTATGTAGTATTAGTATAAAAATCCTTTAAATCAAATACCACACAATGTGGACGGTGGATTTAGTTATAAACTTTGGTGTGTAACTTTACTTCAAATTGTTATTTGTTTTCTCGATGTTTTTCCTTCCTGTTTCCCATTCAATATTATTGGATTTTATTTGTTTTATGTTTAACATAACATCTTTCTTTTTGCATGCGTTTCTCTTTTCTTAATTTTTTTTTTTGCACGCGACAGAATTGTTGATGAGTAATCACATTTGTCTGATCTGCATACAAGCCTTATTCTTAGTCGCACTTCACATTTTCTTCAACATTGTTGGAGAGCACTAAACATATTTCTGATACTAATTCTACTGTTAAGTAAGTATGCGTTTGTGCTGGCTGATCTTGTATTCAGCAAAATTGGTCTTGAGTTAGTTATCAGTTGATTCGTTTAGATATTTAAGTGCTTTTGGTGGTCTATATTTTTCATTTTCATTATTTTTAATATTTAAAAAGAAAATAAGCTGTGTAATGCAATAAAATATAGTTTATCGATCCACTGGTACTTGGGGGACACTTATGCATTACAATCGTACAAATAAAATCGTTTGTTGGTTTTGTTGTATCATTATTGGCATGCTCTTGATTTTACTTTTTTGTTTTATCCATTTTCCTTTCTTTCCCCTACATTTTATTATAGACACAGTAATGTTGATGAAAAAATCAAGTCTTATCAGCAGCAACAATGGCTGTAATACGACACTAAACCCAGCAATTATTTCCCATAAAACAATGGACTATGTGCGTCGAAATAGCTACAACGACATAAGTATGTGAATTTATTTTTTATTTTTAGTTTGTAGCTAATGATAGAGAAATGAGTTACTCCCGTTTTTATATGATTCGCCACAATTTATGTGTGATGTTTCTATTTCCATGTACGTAAAATTGTGTAGATGTTTGCAATTAAATGTAACTGTGAAAAGAGGGCAAAACATACTTTTTCCACCAAAAATTAATCACAATGGATTACTGTAATACATGTTTTTATCGTGTCTTTTTCTTCCCAAATGTGAAGGTGAACGAAAAGATCCGTTGAACGCGTTAGTAAAAAATGGAGGCTCAAAACGCAATGCACTGCTCAAGTGGTGCCAAAACAAAACGGTTGGATATCGGAATATTGACATCACAAACTTTAGCTCCTCCTGGAACGACGGTCTGGCACTGTGTGCCATCATGCATTCCTATCTACCCGATCGCATTCCCTACGATAAGCTGAACCAGAACGACAAACGGCGCAATTTTAGTCTGGCGTTTACAGCAGCCGAAAGTGTTGGAATTCAGACGTCTTTGGTAAGCATCTGAACATACTACGGAATGTGTGTTTTTTTACTCTTCTAATCCCGGTTCTTTTTCTGTTTTTTGCCGTCCAATAGAGCATTGACGAGATGTGCCTTCAGGAGCGACCGGACTGGCAGCAGGTGATGGGCTACGTAACGGCCATCTATAAACATTTTGAAACATAAGACAACCCCACGAGAACGTGTGCTGCATTCCATTGCGTATTTTACCAATCTTTTTTTTTCTACCGTAAATTCAGCCTCGAAAGTTGGCTTCGCGGGCGCTGTAGCGCCGTGTATGTATACTGCAGCAGCTATCGGGCATCGTATTCCTCAATGCTCATTCTTCTTGTTATTTATTTTATTAGATTACACTCCCGAATTGCTTCACTATTTGAAACAAAAAGTACTATGAATGTTGTTGAAATATATACATATGAATATAACTGTGTGTGGTGTGTTTCTTATTATCATATGCATGTTCTCAGAACGAATTTTCAGTGATAAATTCTCTCATCTTGCTAGTTGGAATTTTGAGAAAGAAATATTTCCAAAACCGTATTATCTGCAACGAATAATTCAAATTAAATTAAAAATCCACATAAAAGATGATGCCTTCCCAATGTGCGTCATAATGCACTGCTGTCAAAACATTAGCTCAAGCAGCTGTCATAAGCACGTGCGCCGTCCAGTAATGTAAACATTATCATCAGCACAACAAAGTGCACCCGGTTGTGTTCAGCGGCTAAATTTATCTGAGATTCTCCGCAATGGGTAAACGAAGGTTTAATGAAAAAGGTCGCCAAAAGGTGGAAACCGTTATCGATGATTCAGAAACGAAAAAGGTAACGTTACGCAGTGTGAAAGAAACATTGCGAAAATTTGATGTACGTTATTGAACCATTTACAGATCAAGCTAGATTTCGCACCAGACAATGAGTACGGCGGACAGGATGATGCGAATGCGTTAGTACTACCGTCGAAGAAGCGCGCCACCAAAATCAAGAAAGATCGTACGGTAGTTACAAAAATCCTATCGAAAAAGCAACGCAAACGGTTGGAGAAGATTGTCGATCAGAAAAAGAAGAAAGAAAATCGTTCGTCGTTGCTCGCCTCGCTGATCGCTGTACAAGCATCGCAGGAGGAACTGAGTGGATTTCGCAAGCTGAGCGAGGTGCAGACGAAAGGTCTTAAGCAACATTTTAAGGAACAGAAGTATGGTGTTACTTTGGTGGAGAAACCTGTGAAGCATGCGAAAACACCCGGAGTGGCGAAGATAAAAAGTTTGGTCGGTAGTCGACGGAAGCGATTGGCACTGTTGCGTCAAGCGGGACCAACAGTCGGGGAGGAAGGTGCGGATGAAGAGCATGATCGAAATGTGATTGGTTTGAATGATCCGTCTTCATCGTCGTCGAGCGAGGATGAATCGGATGTACCTTCGGAAAAGGAAGAAGAGATGCCCGAGGAGGAAAAAAGAGGTGAAAGCAATGAAGTCGAGCGAATGGAAAAACCTACAGAAGAGCCTTCAGAACCATCAAAGAGTGAAGAAGCAAAAAAACCTTTACCAGATGTTCCGACACCGCCTAATCCAGAAGCCCCCGTAGTTGTGGATCGAAAGCCAGCCGTTTATATTCACGTGGATCGTGACCCGAAAATTCAAACCGATCGGTTAAAACTGCCAATTCTCGGCGAGGAACAGGTAATAATGGAGACGATAAGTGAGAACAAAATAACGATTCTGGCCGGTGAAACGGGAAGTGGCAAAACGACACAAATACCTCAATTCCTATACGAAGCCGGTTACGGTGAGCGGGGCCTTATTGGAATAACGGAACCACGCCGTGTGGCCGCCGTATCCATGTCGAAACGTGTGGCAATGGAAATGAATCTGTCCACCGATGTAGTTTCCTACCTTATCCGGTACGAAGGTAACGTGACGGACAGGACCAAAATCAAGTTCATGACGGACGGTGTACTGTTGAAAGAGATCGAGGTAGATTTTCTGCTCAGCAAGTACTCGTGCATCATACTGGACGAAGCTCACGAACGGAGCGTATACACGGACATCCTAATGGGACTTCTATCGCGCATTGTTCGGTTGCGTGAAAAACGTGGCAATAATCCACTGCGGGTCATCATCATGTCGGCCACGCTGCGGGTGCAAGATTTTACCGAAAACAAAAAGCTGTTCCTAGACACACCACCCGTGATCAGTATCGATTCGCGTCAGTTCCCGGTTACGGTACACTTTAACAGAACTACACCGACCGATTATTTGCGGGAAGCTTTCCTGAAGACGGTAAAAATACACACGAAACTACCGGATGGAGGCATACTGGTGTTTCTTACCGGTCAGAAGGAAGTTAACACGATGGTACGCAAGCTGCGCAAGATGTTTCCGTGTCATGCTGGGAAGGAAGGTGTCACCGAGAAGAAGAAGGAAGAAGGGAAGGAGGACGCCGAGGAAGAGAAAGATGAAGACGAAGAGTTTGATAGCATCTATCGTGGGAAGAAGGCACACAAAGGGACGAAACCAAAGTCGGAAAAGAAACGGAAGCGTGGTAGTGGCGTAACGGTTCCAGTTTTGCCGCAAATTAATCTGGACACTTACGATCTTCCCCATGTAGACGATACGGAGGGTGATCTAGCGGAGGAAAACGATAGCGACAGTGAGTTGGAGGACGAGTCGGAAGATGAGCTTGATGTGGATAATCTTGACACGGGTGTGTCCGCACTAAGGAAGAGTCAACCACTGTGGGTCCTGCCACTCTACTCGATGCTCTCCCCAGACAAGCAGCAACGAATTTTTCAAACCCCACCGGAAGGTGCTCGTTTGTGCGTGATAGCGACAAACGTGGCCGAAACGTCTCTTACAATTCCGGACATTAAGTACGTGGTCGACACGGGCCGGCAGAAAACCAAACTGTATGACAAAACGACCGGCGTAACCGCATTCGTCGTAACGTACACGAGCAAAGCATCCGCCAATCAGCGAGCTGGACGTGCCGGTCGTGTCGCACCCGGCCACTGCTATCGCCTTTACTCCAGTGCCGTTTACAACTACGAGTTTGTAGATTTTGCTCCACCGGAAGTGCAGCAAAAACCGGTCGATGGGCTAGTGCTGCAGATGAAGTGTATGGGCATCGACAAGGTGACAAACTTCCCATTTCCATCACCACCCGATCCGATACAGCTAAAGTCGGCGGAATTACGTTTGCTGCAGCTAGGAGCATTGGAAGAAATAATTGTCCGTGCTCCGGAAGGCAGCGGTAAGGTGCAAAAGAATCAGACGTTAACACGCGTTACCGAATTGGGTCGTACAATGGCGGCATTTCCGGTAGCACCAAGGTTTGGGAAAATTCTGGCTCTAAGCCACCAGCACTCGCTACTTCCGTACGCGATCTGTCTCGTTGCAGCATTGTCCGTACAGGAAGTGCTGGAAGAAGTGTCGCTCTCGGAGGCGGACAATAATACGGAGGCTGGCAAACGATGGCGACAGAAGAGGAAACTTTGGGCCGGTACGGGAGAATCCCTGCTCCTAGGTGATCCGATGATACTGCTAAAAGCGGTCGGAGCAGCAGAACATGCCAACAGTAAAGGATTGTTGGAAGAGTTTTGCACGGAAAATGGTATCCGTTTGAAAGCAATCCGGGAGATTCGAAAATTGCGTATCCAACTCACAAACGAGGTGAACGCCAATCTGCTCGATATGAATCTAACAGTCGATCCGGACATGCCACCACCGACGGCCACGCAAATACGTCTGCTCCGGCAGCTTCTCCTGATCGGTATGGCTGATCAGATCGCACGCAAGCTTCCGGAGAGTGAAATTAAGCTTAAAGCGGACGCACGAAGACTTAAACACGCGTACAATCTACCGATGATCGATGAGCCCGTCTTTCTACACTCCAGCTCCGTCCTACGGCGGGAAACACCCGAATGGATTTGCTATCAGGAAGCGTACGAAGCGATCGTACCGACGGGTGAAGCGGGCGAGGAGGACAATAAAACGAAACTGTTTCTCCGTGGCATTACCGCCATCGAGCCGGACTGGTTGCCCAAGTTTGTGCCGAACGTGTGCAACATGATCGATGTGCTGGAGGAACCGATTCCCCCTTCCTACAACGCAGAAAACGATACGATCGAGTGTCACGTAAAGACGACGATCGGCAAAACGAGCTGGGAGATTGCGAACGCGCTGGTAGAGATGCCCAAAAATATACTTCGATGCAAGTGAGTGTCAAGCGGTAACAAGGAACCGAAAAGGAAGCTCGGAACACTACTAATGTTATTACTTTCGTTGCAGATATCTTTTAAAATTTATTCTAGCAGGACTCATCTTCAAGCAGCTGAAACAGTTCCGGAAATCGTTGCTTTCCTCGCCGGAATCGGTACTGAAGCAGTACTCTTCGGCCGTCCCACGAATCGATGCCGCATTGAAACTGATGCTGGCAAATGAAATATTTAACGCGCAACGTTTCCATCAGCTCTGGAAATCGGATCCAAAGTGTAAGGGAACTGCAGAAGAAAACAGTGGGTGAAACCGGTTTTAATCTGCTTTTTTTTGTTTCAGTTTTCCTTACGGAATATTGTGACTTTCTGCCAGTTTCGTGTCATGAGGATGTGGCCAGTCTATGGCCCCCTTTGGAGAATTAATACCCAGTCCTGGTGGTTGAAAATGGCGTGTACTAATAAAAGGGAAGATGTCCTCTAATTGGCAAAATGCATGGCGAATGTTTTTTTTTTCATTTCTTGAGTATTATTGGTAAGTTTCCAACGTTTCCAAAAAACCTCGGCTTGGTTGTCTGCAGTCACTCTCAAGACAATGTCTATCGGAGCAAGGTGAGTAGTGATGGAAAGTCATGAACTCTGTCTTCTTTGTCTGTTGGGGACGAGCATTTTTTTTCGGACATCCCAATTCGAACCGCCCACAGCAACTGAAGGTTACTCAGCAGTCAACTCCGGAGTCTACTGGGAATTTAACTTCGGATTCATAATCGAAATTGCTGTCGACTTGGGACCAATTTCTATGTGGCCTCTGCATTCTTCTCCCATCATCTACCCAAAATTAGTCCTCTGTAGTTTCCTAGCTAGCTTAAAGGAAACAGGCAAGCGCATCTCCCATTGATATGACGCACAGATTAACAAAGGGCTTTGATAGTGTACCATCAACCTTCATGTCAAGCTTGTCCGGCACTCTGAACGAGCAATTCTGGGTAGCTAAGCTTCACAAACGAAAAGGAAAGAACTCCTACCATTTCGGCCTGGATATCTGTGGTTTGGTAAAAGCTTCATTTCGGAATAGCACATTAACAACTAATTCGTTAGCCTTTATTGTAAAACATACTCGAAAGAATCAATGGCGTTCGAAAGGTAGCATTTAATGAATAACACCGCACCAAACGATCCAAGCGCACGTACTGTTTAAGGCATGTTATATTTATATTATCTTCTCTGTTTTTCCTACAGCAACTTACAACACACGTTGCTTCATCGTGTTTGTGTTTTTGGCTTTCATCTACAGCGTTAAATAATCTAATAAAATATGGTTAACCAAACCCCGCCGAACCGAATTCCTCCTCCAACGCTTAGCGTGCCAGCTGCGCTATCAAGGCACCACACATCTCAAAAAACTCCATCGTATGGTGGCCACTGGGCTGCTGCAGGTTCGGAATACCCATCCCACCGAATCCGACCGGTGGCGGTGGGGTCAAACTTTCCATAATCACATCATCACCCTGCTCGACCTCATCGTTCGTGAGCGATTTAAAATCAAGCAGATAGTTCTTCGGATCGACCTGATACAGCTGCAGTGACATCTTTACGTGCTTATCGTTGCGTGCGTTGTACTTGCGAACGCGCACATGGTACGGGTTGATGATTTTCCATTCGAAATCGAGCGCCTTCATAGCACGGTACACCTCCAGCATGATGTCGTTCGGTTTGGACTGTGATCGAATGCCCAAATGCCACTTGGCTCGCTTAACCGGTGTTCCACGATGTTTGTCGATTGGCATTACGGTCGAAGGGGACATGCTGCTGAGTGCGGGTGATGGAACATTTTGGGCGCTCGTTGTTACTGGACGTTCCCGCAACGGTGCGATCCGTTCCGGATGAATCGATGGCGATTTGAAGGGTTCGTTTGGTGTGCCTTGTGTCGATCCGGCTCCGAGCGAAGCTGGCCCTTGCGGGATGCCAAACTTACTATCCGCACCCGGTGGTGGTGGACTTCCGGCAACGTAAAACTCTTTCAGCTCCGCTTTGGCTGCTTCATCCGCGATACGCTTGTTGTCGATTATAAGATGGTAAGCGATCGCTAGCTGATCATGAGGATCACCGCTCAGCAGCGCATTGTGGACTTCGTGCTCTTTTACGCCAAACTTTTCACACACCTCACGAATAGCGTTCGTGTCCACCACGCTGCTATCCTGCTCGACGGGCGACGGGAACAGGTACGCCGGCAGATCCTTCTGGAACCACTCGTGCTTTTTGATCTCCTCGACCGTGGCACGCTTCAGTGGATCCACCTGCAGCATCTGGCACAGCAAGCTGACCACCTGCTTGTTCAGATACTCTGGAATGGGAAACACGCCCGATTTGATCTTGCGGAACAGCGTGGGAACGTGCTCGTCGTCGAACGGTAGCGTGCCGCATAGCAATGCGTACAGTATGACACCGCATGACCAGATGTCCACCTCGGGCCCTGCGTACAGCTTGCCGGAAATGACTTCCGGTGCGGCGTAGTTCGGTGAACCGCAGGACGTGCGCAAAAACTCGCCATCCAGCATCATGTTTGATAAACCGAAATCTGCAATCTGCAACAATGAGAAGCGAATTCGAAGGGGTTGAGTTCCGGAGGGGGAGGGGTTTGGTTTGGGGCGGACTTACCTTCACATGACGATTGTGATCGAGCAGTAAATTTTCCGGCTTCAAATCACGATGCACGATCATGTGCCGGTGACAGTAGTCAACGCCGGAAATGATCTGCTGGAAGAACCGTCGCGCTTCCGACTCCTGCAGCTTACCGTTCTTGACGATGTAGTCGAACAGTTCGCCACCGCTAACGTACTCCATGATCATGAAAATGTCGGTCGGAGTCGAAATGACCTGGTACAGCTTGATGATGTGCGGATGGCGGAACAGCTTCAGGTTCTGTATCTCCCGCCGAATCTTGCCCACCACATCGAGACTTTTGATTTTCTGCCTGTTCAGAATCTTGACCGCCACCTTATGCTTCGTCACCTGGTGCTCTCCGATTTTGACCTTACCGAACGATCCCGTGCCCAGGGTGGCACCAAGGCTATAGTGGCCTATCTTGACCAACGGTTGGGCCGATGCGCCCTGCTGCCCTTTATCGACCATCCCGTCCCGAGGAGTAATTTTCTTCCCGGAAGAAGCACACACTCGCACACAAACTTCTACGTCTCTTGGTTGTCTCTTTACGCACAAAAAGTGTCCTTCAACTTTTTCTACGCTTTTTCCCCGTTCAAGTACAACGCAACCGCGGACTTTGGGTCTTGTTTTTGTTTTGTGCTGGCAAATTTTTCAATTCCTCAACACTCTACACCTCGGTCTGGAACGTATTTCGCTCTACATATTGAGCATATTCCGAATATGGGGAACAGACACGGGATTTTGTAAAGAAATTGTGAATTGTAAAACCAAAACAAATATTTCACTCCACGAATGACAGTATTTCACGTTCTGCTTGAGCAAGTGCTCGCCACAGTGAGCGTTGTAATGCAACTACGAAAAGTAGTTGAATAATGATATTTTTTTATTTTCAATAGCTCAATAATTTACACAATTATTGCAAATTGTTATTTTACCTTAAGGAATTGCAAATGCAAAAAAATCATATCTTTTTTGCAATCCATCCAACAAACGTCGAACGAAAATGACCAAACGTGATGATGGTGCCCGCACACTGTGCTGCTCTCCGTTTATTTCTCTCACTTTTCATCGTCGGCCATCATTGTTTAGAGAACATTTGTGAAGAAAGGAAGTGTGTGCGCATAAGTTCCGTACCCGTCACGACCATAAATCTATTAGTCAAAGCACCATTTTACGCATTTTAATAGCAAAAATGAAGTTCCAGTACAAGGAAGAGCATCCGTTCGAGAAGCGAAAGGCCGAGGGCGATAAAATTCGACGCAAATACCCGGACCGTGTGCCCGTAAGTATTGTAGGCGAGAGTGGCAATGGGCTCTGTCGCGTGAATGTGTGTGTTTTTCCCTTTTTTTGCTAGCTTAAGCAATGGAGGTTGTTTGTTGTGTATCAACCACACAGTTGGACCCGCCACCCTGTTTCGAACTCTGTAATAGAAATAGGGATTTGGAAATATGGCACTGTCGCAGATGGTTTTATTTGATGCCACATGAGTCAGACACTGTAGTGCTGCAATAAGATGCAAACTATTTGTGTGGTTTGAAAAGAAATTTTCACCTGCTGGAAATGCAGAACTCAAATGGAACGGGAAGACCATCCCGGGGACGTTCGGGGTCAGACGGAAATGAATTCCTCCCGGAGGGTTGGAGCCTTTTCTGGGCTTTGCAAGTAGGATGATTTGATTTTTCGCCATATTTCAAGGTTATTGCGTCATGGAAACGGTCGCGCTCGGAAGCAGCAAAGGTTCCTTTGTTGTTTCTTTTTTCGTTCGCTGCCTCAAGTCAACCATGACACGATCAGATCGCGTACGTATCTACTTCGCAGTAGATTTTTTTTTCTGCTGTTGCAGCTCCAACATGTTTGAACAAACACACATATACCTACACGCAATGCGAACGGTCGTGTAGTGGGTGGGGGGTGGAGGATGGTAGAAGTTGCCTTTGAGGCCGCGTATAGAAATTTAGCTACCGCGTCGCGTACACAGATCGTTTGTTGGGGAAGAGATAGTGGGAAAGGGGGCGGTTCGTTTAAGAATATGGTGTAAATATATTGCATTCGGTGGTATATACACTCCGAAAAAGCCCTTTTCCCTTCAAGGTGCTTATCGGATACGGGACAAACACACCGAGAGGGAGAGATGATTCATCCTCATCGATGATGTTCCGCAAATGGCGAACAAAACGAAGTTCGAGTCGAAAACAATCGAGAAAAAGAAAAACACCACCAGCAGGGTTTATTGTCATGGATGGAGCACAACACACCAAGTGCAAAAGCTTTGGTGTTCGTGAGCAAGTTTTTCTCGCTTTGTGCGCATGGTCATGCCATTGGGTATGCAAGACGTCACCAATACACCGGCACACACTGTGGTCGCGGGCAATAACAAAGTGAAGGAACATAACATACACACCGGATCAGGCCAGCGTTTGCTTCGATCAGCTGAGTGTAAAAAATCGCTTGATGTGGTCACAAACACAGGAAGTGCTACCGTAGGGTGTGATGATGCATTTTTCTTCATTTAATTATTATTATTTGTATAGCTAATAATATTCCGATTGGTTGTAATGAATAAGAAAACAAACGTTAAACCAATCGTACGAATACAAACAATTAAAAGGCAAATTCCCGTGTATTGTATCATCGACCAATATGAAAGCTGACACATTATAGTAGTTTGCATGAAAAAACAAACCACCAAGGCATAATAAATTAAGTGGGAAATGAGGTCACAGTTTGTGGAGGCACATTCCCTTTCCTTTGCATGATTGATAAGCACCTCCTTCAGGGACTGCTTTGTGAAGATGGCTTAAACGATAAAGTACAAATTATACCTGTCGATGAAGCTGATAATGGTGTTTTTCTTCCTGTGCAAAAATTGTGTTGTAAATAAAAATTAATTTCTTTCCTTGTATTATCAACCCTCCCTCCCCCGTAAAGGTGATTGTGGAAAAGGCACCGAAGGCTCGTATCGATGATCTGGATAAGAAAAAGTATCTAGTCCCATCCGATCTGACCGTAGGACAATTCTACTTCCTGATTCGCAAACGGATCCATCTGCGCCCGGAAGATGCCCTGTTTTTCTTTGTGAATAATGTCATTCCGCCGACGTCGGCCACCATGGGTTCGCTGTACCACGAGCATCACGAGGAGGACTACTTCCTCTACATTGCCTATTCGGACGAGAATGTGTACGGCAATGCCACGAACAACACCAACGACAGCAACTAAGCAGAGCGAGAGGATGCAATCCAGATGCTTATATTAATTATGTGTTTATGATACAAACAATAACATATTTGTGCAAACACACAACACGTACACCACACGTACTGAAATACTTGTGATGATAAAAATGAGACAAAAAAACACAAACACTTGTGGAAAAAAGCCATTCTCTTGTATTAAGCAGGCGGCATCGTGTACGTTGTACTATATAAAAAAAAAACAACACAACTCCTGTTCTGTGCTCTCCTTCTCATCCTTCTTACCCACACGCAGGAAGTGCCAAACGTTTCGCGGACACAATTTCCACAACGAAACATATAACGGCATATTACTGTTCTGGGTTCTCCGTTTTTCCTTTTCCCCACTGAAGTTTAGTTTTAGCTTAAGGGAAAAACCACTGAAAATTACTTGTAAAATTGTCTGTCCCTTTTAAGCATACTGTTTCTCGTTTTTTCTTCCCCTTTTACTTTGTGGTTCAATTTGTAATGATGGGGAAACGTTATAAGCTAGGACCGTATTCAAGTACGTATTTTATTTAATACAAAAATAAATAAAAAAAGTGTATAAGTAGGATTAATGTATAAAAAAAGAAACAAAAAAGAATAAAAAACTCATAAAAAACTGATCCAAACAGCAAGAGCAATGAGTGAGAAATATGAAGTAAACAACGAAACATGAAAAGTCTACAATTAAATAATGTTGACTTTATTCGGACCACTTTTTTTTGTAAATGAATTTTACACATTGTTACAATAGTTTTGGATGCAATTAAAACTCCCACAACTACCGCTTCTGGTTGAGCCACGTCCTTGGTGTGAGTTGGTAGTCCATCCCGTCGATGACTCGATTCAACCCCGCTCTGATTAGATCCAAGGGCGCTGGTATGTATCTTGGTGGCGCATTTCCTTCAACCTACTGCAAACCAATCTTTTTCTTGTAGAACGGATTAATCGGACTGGGTATAAGGTTCGGCTTCAGCAGACTCTTGGCAGGCTTTCTGCTAGAATCGAACGGTACCTGGGGCGAACGCTTCACCTGCTTGATGTGCTCCACCAGATCCTGGGCAACATTTTTACTCAGTGCAATCTTTACCCGTTTCCGGGTCGGTGTTAACGTTTCTTCTTCGTTCGCTTCAACGTGCGCTCCCTTGGCTGGTGTCGTCTGTCGTTTGAGGCTCGGTTTGGAAAGCTTTGCCTGCGGTTGGTCGTCCTGTTGCTGTTTCGTGGCGAGCAGTTTCATCTTGCGCGATGGAATGAAATATTCTTCCTCGCCTTCTTGCAACGGTTCTGACCATTCGTCCACCGTTTTGAAGGGTTTACTGTTTGGGGTAGATTTTTCATCCTCTCCCTGTTGCTGTTGCTTCTTCTTGATGGGGGTCTTTTCTTCATTCTTTTTGGGCGCTTTTTCTGTGCTACCTTCTGCTGGGATCGGTTTTGCTTTCTTCTCTTTAATGGCAACAGTTGGTGCCGGAATGCTGCTGCTGGTGTCTTCAATCGGCACCAGTTGTGGAACAACATCCGTTTCGTCTATCTGGGCAGAGCTTTTCTTCTTGCTCTTCAATCGTTCCTTTAGGGCGTTCATTTTTTCCGCCCTTTTACGCTCCAACAATTCAAGTTTTGCTTGTTTTCTTGCCTTTTCCGGTGCTACTTTGTTTCTTCTTTTTCGCTTCGTTTTATTCTGTTCCGATGCGTCGTTTGTTGAGTCTGATTCTGCCTTTGAGTCACTTGCTGGTCCTGCATCAGCATCATCCACCTCCATCGCGCCATTTTCCCCTTCCGTGCCTTTCGGCTCCTGCTGTGCCTCCCTCTGTAAGCGCTCCAATTTCTGCTTCATCTTACGCTCCTTCTTGAGCTCTCGTAGACTTTTGCGCTTCTCGCCGACCAGCTTCGAGCGATAGTTTTCCAACTCCTCCACCTGCTCGTCAATGTCTACTGCGTAATCCTTCGGGTTGATGCTTGGCACACGCTTCACACCGATCGGGTACACACCGTCGGCAAACTTGGTAAACTGTTTCACCAGCTGGATCGCTCGCTTCTTGCCCTTGGAGTTGACGTACGATTTGTAGCGGTACGTTTCGACCAGCTCGATAATGTCTTGCGGGTCAAACTCAATCTGAGGTATATCCACATTTACCCGTCCGGCACGAGGATCAAACACCTTTTCCGTACCCTCGCCGCCTGCTTCATTTTTGTCCTCTGTTTCCTCCTGTTCGGGCTGAGCTTCTTCTTCTTCTTCAGTACCTTCGTTTTGTTGTCCATTTTCACGGAGATCCTCCCCGTCTGCCGTCTCACCTTCTTCGCCGCCATCATCCACCATAAATTCTACATTGTCAATATTGCCCGTCACGAAGTTGGCGCTTTTCCACATTTCAAACTTTTCCTCAAACTCCTGCCCCAGGTCGGACTGTTGCATGAGGGCGTGGAAAATGTTTTTCTTGATCGAAGCACTAACCGTTCCATCGTCCGTCTTAAGAATCGCTTGAACAAACACTTCCATTATCTGTTTTACCGTCTCCTTCGAAATATTTCCATCCGTCACCTTGGCCAGCTCGTTCAGGAACAGATCGTTGAAATGGTTCATCAAACCGAACGAGGCAACGTCCCGATTCATGATGGTTTCGTCGATGGTTTGATTAAACAATGCCACATGTTCCTTCTGCCAGTTGCTTTCATGCAGCGCGAACAGTGCCTGGCGCGTAACTCGACGAACAAGCTGCAAATGGGACGAGGAAGCATTAGTATATCTTAGCGGAAGACATCGAGGAGAGCCCTCCTTTGAACGGCACGTACCATCATGAACTTATCCATCCGCCAGCGATCAATTCCGAACCACTCGTTGCCCATCGTAATGAGAAAAGCCTTGTAGAACTGCAACGCTACCGGCACGTCGTGGTCGAAGCACCGCACAAGCGAACCAAGCGACTCGGCCAGCTCTTCCTGCACCAACGGTTTGTCCGACATCCACATGCAGTAGAACAAACCCTTCCAAAGGCGCAAAAAGTCCACATCGCTGAAAACTGTATGAGCATTGTTAATGAACACTGCTGGCCTAGGATTCCTCACCTCACCCTAGTTCCCGTAGCCTTACCGAATGTGCTTTGGCTGCGTGTCGTAAGCCAGGTCTTCAGATTTTTCAACACCCGGCGGCGCAGTGTAGGATCGTTACCGGCAAGTGCTCGGGCAAATTTGATTTCCTGTGCGATGATGGCCGATTTTTCATTAATATCGGTTTTACTCATTTTTTGGCTGGCTGCGGTCCCGTTTGTGGCTGCTATTGTATCCTCCTTCACTACCATGATTTCCCTTTGATCCGGTAACGCTGCGCGACAAAGAGCTGTTGTTGACGCGTGAGCACGTGCGTGCAACCAACAACTTCTCGGAAGAAAGAACTATTTGCTTTACTGGGGAGTAAACACAATAATCCTTTGCTCCTAGCGCAACACGAACTACAGAAGATTGTAGGGAAAATTTGTACAAAGTATATTATTCACTTGTTCACTTTTAAAATGCGATTTTTATCCGCTTTTTGAGACACCGAGAATTTTCATGCTTTACCTTCACTGTGGTCGCACTTTCGGTCATCGTCGATGAGAGTGAAGTGACGTTTCTGTTGCAAAATTCGGATAATTTCCAGAGGGTAAATGGGGTGTATATATACACACCCCATGTTGGGTACACCCCAACATAAAATTATAACCCGAATTATTGTCCTAGCCATATGGTTCTAAATGGCATAAAGCCACGGTACAGAGATTTTTTAGTCAATTTTTTTACAACAAGTTGTGGTTGTGATTGCTGTCTTCTGTGCTGTAATTGTGATTGCTGGAGGCGGACTTGCTAGAGGCTCGTACACCATCAAATTGTCTGTTGGGAAGTTTCACATGCCATGATTGCGTATGAAACTTAAAAGATTGTTGCAAAAAACAGAAATAACTGTTGAACTTTAAAGTTTTACGCCATTTAGGCATTTAGGAAAATAAAACGCAATCACAATCGAAGAACTATTTAAACACCTTTACATCCACGATACCCCAAGCAGTTGTCATTTGATTGATCATGCTAAAATTGTTACTTGGGATCCAGTTTGACCGGTAGTTGATTGTTTGTGCTTTGTTGTGAAAATATGTACCGCAAGTGTTTTTGTGCTACGTGCCCGTGTTTCCTCTAAAGATGAATAGCTTTTACAAAACACGGTAAGTCGGGAAGCGTTGTTATCCTTATGAACGCCTCTTATTAATGTCCTTTTTATACCTTTTCTTCCTAATCCAGTCCAGGTGCCAGCCACGGTTGGTGGCTTGGTCTGCTGTTGCCGGCTTGCTATGCGGCTACACTTTGGCGTCCTTATCAGCAGGACCATCAGCAACATCTGCCACGAGATTACAAACGAACCGTACTGATGACCTTTGGACTCCTTCTGCAAACACTAGTCATCCGTGGAACGCTCGAAACCCGGTGGAACCGTCATAAAGCCATACTGCTAACATTGCTCGTAATTGCCTGCAGTTGGGGGCTGTTTCTGGTGTGCCTAAAGGAGAATGCTGTATTCGCTGGTGTTAGTGGACTGCTTCCTGTCATTCTTTATGACAAGCTTTACTTTACTTTACTTAAAACGATGCCAAAGAGTTTCAGCTATGGAGAGGCATTTATCGTGGCCCAAGGTATAGTCGCTTTTGTCTACGGCACGTTCCTACAGTTGCCTCCGGTAATCTTGCGGCCGGATGCAGTGTATACGGAAATGCAAATGATTTACTTTATTCTTCAGGTAAGAGCTTACGCTTATAGATTTCGGAATCAATTCTAACTTCCTTTCATTCATCTTTAGATCGGTTTACTAGGAATCTTGGTACTCGTGTGGGCAACATACACCTTTACATGGCTTCGCAAAACTATTCCATTCTGGATCGCACTGGGAACTACAAGCGCCCTAGTGGCATTGTTTCCGATCGGCAAACTGCCGGCAGTTACCCGTTTGGTGCTGTTCTTCATGAACGATATGGAAACGATCCAGACGACCGGGCTGTACGTGGCACTTTTGGTACTAACCGTGTCCTTTATCATGTGGCAATTTAATTACGGACGTCGCACAACATCAGCCACACGGAAGGTATTTCATTTCATGATTGTTCTCGTGTACGGTCCGGGATTGTGGTATCAGTGCCGGTTGCTGTATCTTGCAAGCGGTTTAATGCTGGCTGTGTTGATTGTACTGGAGGTAATTGCAGAACTCGGATTCTTTTTCCCTTTTCCTTCAACTAATGATTACACTTGCTTTTTGCTCACAGATGGCTCGCTTGATACAGCTAGCGCCAGTAGCGAACGCACTCAACGTGGCGGTAAATCTATTCATCGATGAAAAGGATGCCGGTGCGATTGCCCTCACCCCGATATACCTTCTAGTCGGATGCTCGTTACCGCTCTGGCTACATCCAGTACCTTGTGATTTAACTGACTCGAGCGGTCTGCAGATGCTTACACTTTCGGCCGGCGTACTTTCTATCGGCATTGGCGATACAGCTGCGAGTGTGGTCGGGTACCACCTGGGACGACATAAATGGCACGGTAAGTCATTCAAAGGCGTTAGAAAATAAGCCGTACCCCGGGACACATTGGTAATGCTTTTCTTTTTCTTCTCCGATACAGCTTCCACGAATAAATCCGTCGAAGGGACGGTTGCGTCCGTGTTGCTACAAGCCGGGGTCATCGCTGCAATGTACCATCTCGGTGTGATACATCTGACAGTGCTCAGAGCAGCGTATGCTGGCGTTGCAATCATAGTGAATGCACTCGTAGAATCGAGGACGGATCAGATCGACAATTTAATACTTCCGCTGGTCACTTACCTGATACTCGTTAGTTCCCCCTAGATGCTGCATGCCCTAATCGCAAGTAATTTATTCTTTCCAACCCATATTACACTAAGCTTTGTTAAATTATTAAAAAAGTCAAATTTAAATTAAAATTTCCTTACAATTTCTATATTAATTCCATCAGAAGTAAGGTTCAGAATTGTGTCCTCTGCTCACAAACACACACGCACACACATACACTTATTACCAAATTTTCCTATCACTCGGTGACTCTTTCCGGCGCGGACATTGCCGTCATCATAATGAGTGGATTCGTTATGCACGACACCGCATCCTTTACCGTGTGATAGATAATGTTCTTAATCTGTAGCTTATCCTCGTGGTTCGAGTGCGTTCGGCTCAGATGGCGGAACTCGTTCGTTAGCTTCAAGCAGTGGGACACGTTTTCTGGCGATACGAAATCTTCCGCCACCTTGATACAGTTGTGTAGGTTGCGCACCTGATGCGGTGCCCCGGCCGGTATGAATATGGCATCGCCGGAACACTGCACAATCGCGTACCCCTCCACCCGGTACTCCTGCTGCAACCGTTTGCGCATGTTCCGGTCGAGGTACCACTTCTGGTCGTGGATTGGATCGTGATTCGGTTTGATCGTACCACCCCGTTCGAGCTCTATCTTGTTCAGCAGGGCACGAATCTTATCCGCATCCTGTGCGTGATAGATGTGCCAGAGGGCGCCCGGCAACTCTTTACGCTCTCGGACACGTTGCCGCGTCAGATAATCGCAATCTTCCGAATCGATCAGCTCTACTATTCGCTCGTTGTAGCCCTTGCTCCGTACGTCCTTCGGGATGCCTACGTACACCATCACGTTGACCGCGTCGGAAATGTCCAGATGCAGGTTGGTAGTGCCTTTGCTCGGATGCAATGCCGACCCGTACGCACTGTACATCTTTGGACCGAGATCGGGCCGCACGAAGAAGCTGCTTAACCGGCTGGCCAAATTCAAACGACCCTCCCGGCGTGTGTACTCCGCCAATGGGAGCGATTTCATGAGATCGTAAAATCTGGTTGGCATCATTTCCGCGAAATCATCCCCCGGAGGCCAATCTTTCAGCTTCAACATCATCGGTCGTTCGCGCTCGTCAATTAACCGCTCGCTAATCTCTTCAAACCCGTCCCAAAACACCTTCATCGGATGTCCCCGTACGATCTTGCCATTAAGACAGTTGATCAGATCATTCATTTGCTCACCGAAATCACGCCCAAACGAGGCCGGCATCCAGAGGTCCATATCCATCTTGCTCGACACGGCCGATACCATTACGGGTTGGCCCCGTTCCCATTGCTCGTGAAAGATGCGATAGTTGTGCACGTCGAGCGGATCGAGCAAACGTAACAGTTTCCCATTGCACAGCCACTGGTGGGCAACGTCGGTGTACACTGTTTTCGAGTCGTTCAAATTCATCTTCCTCTCGGCCTTGTTCCTATAGCGCGATCCACCCTCATCCCTCATGCTACGAATGTACTCCACAATGCTCCGTTCATTCGTGAGATCGTCGGTGCTGTACTGTCCTTGGAGGTAGATAAACTCCTTCAGGAAGTCGTCCACGAAATGGTGCACTCGCTCACGCTGTATGGTGATACATTCGGAAAAATCGTTCAACAGTCCCGGATGACCGCTCATAAGCGGTTGAAGCAATTCGAAAATGCTTTTTTCCGCCTTCACCATCTGCTTGAGTATCATGGCGAATGTGGTTGTGTCCACCGGAGGCGATGGTTTAAATCGATGCTTCTCACTGTAAGGAACGACAGGAATGGACATGTGCATTGTTTCTTTTGATTTGTTGTTTTGTTGCTCGGAGGAAATGGTTTTCGTTTCTGATGCATCTTCCTCACCGGATTCGCCGTTTTTAATTGCTGGTTCCAAATTTGGAGCTTCAACTTCCGGTTGCGTTTTGATTCCGTTTGTGAAGGAAGTTTCTTCTGCACTGGGATTGGTGTGCTTTTCTTCACCATTTCCATTTTCCACTCCATTAGTTGGGATTTCTTGATTCGCAATGGTGGCAAGCTTGATATCGCCTTCTTCTGGTGCATTACAGTCGAGAGCCATTTTGTCTTCCTCCTTATCAGATAGCTCTTGCTTCATATCCGTCTGCGCCACAGTCGGTTTTGAAACGGTCGCTGGAATCTTGTACAATCGATCATCGAAATGGTCCCCATCGGTGTGAATCTCGCGGACAAATCCATCGAAACTGTAGCTTTGCTTTTCTTTGCTTGTACCTCCTGCTTGTACCTCAAAGCCCGCCTTTTCCTTATTTTCTTTGCACTGCTGCGTGAATACGATCCGACACTGGATTGGATCAATATCGCTGCCGGCCGCGCTGTCTAAACTTCTCACCTGTTCGACTTGCTTTATAGTGACCGAAACTTCCCCACCGGATGTCGGTTCAGAACCCGCGAGTGGGTAGATGAATTCTAGCTGGTCTTTGAATTTTCTAAACAGTGGCTCCTGGCTCAACGGACACTCACAGTTCAGTGGAATTTCAAGCAGTGCGCAGATACCGTGCATTTGACGGATCAGCTTGTACAGACACTTGCTGGGAATGATTTGCGTCAGCATGAGCTGTGTCTGGTCGTGTGGTTCCTTTGTCGCACTGCACAGCAACCAACCGTTCGTATCCTTATCTTTGGTTGTCGATTCCACAGTAATGATACCATTTTTGCGACACTGTAACAAAAAGCAAATGGCGATTGTTAGCAGCATTTTCATAGTGGAAATCATTTCTTTGTAAAGACACGTACCTTGTAACAGTCAATACACACGACAAAACCACACGTCTTACAAACCCAATGATGGTTAAACAGTGTCGTCTGACACACATCGCACATTTCCCGCACACCGTGCACTGCCTGTTTCCAGGCGATGGTTTTATCTGAAAAGCGAAATAAAAAGCGTGATAGAGACAACCAGAAATTACGTCCTTAGCTATCTATCTTACCTTCAGCCATATGCTCAAAGTATGCTTCCTTCTCCTGGTGGAACAGTTCACAAAACTTGTACCCCACTTGGCCGAGCAGGAACTTCGATTTTTCCACCGACAGATCGGCAGGCACCTGCTTCAAATTAGCGCTCCATAGATCTGTATCTGTATCTTTCGCATCCAGAAAGGGATCAGCAAAGCCAAACACTTCCAGCTGCCCCAGCATGTTGTATCTGCCGGTGTGGGACGCAGAGAAAGAAGAGAGAGAGAGAGAGAAAAATCCAAATTTAAAAAATGTATAAAAATTCCCGAATCATTCTTAGACCTACTTTAGCTTCCGGAACGCGAAAAAGCGACAGAAAATGGTGGACGCATTTTTGGACCGTACCGAAGCCGAACGGCCACATTCGCGGCAGCGCGGTAACCGGGAGGCAACCTTGTAGCATGGACCATTCTGCACGAATGCTTCCAGCGGGCGCTGTTTTCTCGGATACGAGCGCCGTTTCTTGACCGGATGCTGTTCCTGGGCTGAGCTCTTGCGCTTTATCGCATGCAGTGTTTGTAGAAACATTTTTTCATAATCAAACCTTATCAGCGGAGGAGCTGCTGCTACTGTCGGGGAAGGAGTACTAGCAGCAACAGGGAGCAGGACGTCGGTAGGTTCAGAACGTTCTGTTGGGATTTCGTCCTGTTGTTTCGGTTGTTCGGCTGGTGGAACGGTTGCCGGCGGAACCTGGTTTGTTTCGAGCATTTTGCGTGCATTTGCCAGCAATAAGTTGTACCTTTGGAGTTGTTCCCCTAGAGTAAGTTTGGAAAGAAAAAGATATTCGTTAATGCTAGCCAGTTGGATTGAGAAAAGAAACAATAGCAAACACACTTACATACGGTAGAAGCCGATGGCACAGGAACGATATTTTGTACTATAGTCGGACTCTCTTTCTTGCTCAGAATCGGATTCAGTAGGACAGTTGTTTTCTGACTTGGTACCACACTTGATGTAGATGCAGTCGCTAAAGCTGATGGAGCTGATTGCTTCTCCGTCACGATCTTACTGCCACCGTTACCGGCCGTTGTGTCGTGTTTTGTGTCTAAATTTAGCGCTTCATCCTGAATCTGCTCATGGTTTACCGGTTGCGGGATAATACTTGGCGTGGGATTAGACTCTGCAACGTACGTGCATTTCGATGGTTCCGCCACTATTCGATGCGCTGGCGGCGGTTCGTTAGGAGATCTTGAAGCAACTTTTACCATATTCAGCAATCGACGACCTTCGGTAAGATCCTGTACATTGTAGAAAATGTGCTGGTTCCTGTGCCCGGGCACACTAATATCCGGCGCACCGTACACGTGCGTCGGAGCTGGCGATGTAACGGATGGTTTGATGATCGAAAGCATTACGTTTGAGCGATGCTTCGATACCAAAATGGGTTCACCATTTTGAGCAAACGTTTTCAGCGAAGGAATCGGTGCGCTCCGGCGCTCTTGGCTCTGTAGACGGCGCGTAATTTCCTGTTGCGTTCTGTTAGAATCGGTACGCAAAAGTGATTTCTGCACGGCTGCAGCAGTTGTCTTGTCGTGCTGCAAAAAATATTGGTAATTAGTAAAGGAAGTCAGAGAAAAAAGAATTAAGTTTAAGTCGGTTCATACCGCTGTTCGATTGCTTGTTGCTTGTTCTTGCTGGCCGTAAACCGCTGTTCGAGGGCTCGAATGTTTCGGTTCTGTCGTTGTAAAGGCCATCTCTACCTTGTGCAAGCTGTTCTTCGTAATATCCAGCAACTGTTTGGCGTAAGCGTTCGAGTGTGCCTTTTGATACTTAATTCCTTCCATTGCTGGTTTGCTCGTGGTGGAGGACAGTACAGGAATCACGAGCGAGCGTTTCGGTCCATCGCTGGTGGTTATACGCGACGGTGTCGGAAGTTCACGTGGTGTAATGTTGTAAACCGTTGTTATGTATCCTTCCTGCATAAATAGAAATGAGACCGATTTAGGATGAGACTGACGTACTGACACATTTAGATCACACAACTCACCTGTACGTTAGAGGTGGATGGTATCGGTTCTGTCACCACTTTGGGACGTGCAACTGCTTCCCGTTTGATCTGATTGCCAAACTGCTTTTCAATCACCTCCTTGTACGCCTGTTCGAAGGTTTTCTTCTGCTCGGGAACGCTGATCGTCTGTTGCTGACAATATGGTGCGGCTGCTGCTGCTGGCGGCACGCGTACTATCGATGTAACAAAACTCCCGGTTGTCTGCTCGATAGAAAAACTTTGCCGGCTACTATCTGCCATCGGTGTGACTACTCGATTTTGCAACATTTCCCACCGGCGTTGATAATCGTTCTGCAGGTATTGCTACACAAAAATTTTAACAAAAACAACGCTTCAATGCTTGCCCGATGATGATACTTCACCATGCTTACCTTGTCTTCTGACGACATTGTGTGGAGGTTTTTTTTATTCTCTACGTTTCGGTTTAACTTTTGAACTTAACGCAACACATTTAAAAAGAAATGAAGCTAATAAGTGTGTAAATTGTAAGAAAGATTATCCTATTTTTCTGCACCACCCGATAACAGGAATTCTCGTCTTTGCACTCTTGTTTATATTCTCACACACATACACACGGCTCATTCTGATTACTGACAAGAAAAACCATTTGCAGTATCGAACATACAGCATTCCGGTGCGTGTGGCTTTGCTTGGGATGATATTTCACAAGGAACAACTTTTTGCTGACCATGCATTTTCACAAACAAACAATGCAAAGGTTGCGGAAGCTTTTTTAATCGGAATTTCCCTACCTCAGATGTACTTTAGTACGTGAGAGCAATGGCATTATGTATGGTTGCCTTTTTCAAGGTGTGTAAACATTCTGAAAGCATCTGTCCGAATCTTGACCGAAGCTGTCAAACTGGTGCCACCCACTTGGCAAAATGAACGTTCGCGAAAGCAGCCGCGCGAAGTGGCGAGATTGTGTAGGTGCCGGGCCACGGGAAATTTAAAACTTTTAAAATTGATGCGCGTTCGTTCTACAATTGAAAATTGTTCTATAATTTCGGAATTGTTCCAATCAAAGTTACCACGTCTTATAGCACTATTAACAGTGGTTATTAAGGCAATTTAGTCAATGGGGTCTATATACACTTTGACCGAAATTTCGCTTGCCGACTGGGTACGTTGATGAAGAACTGTCAAAGGACGTTTTTTCGCACCATTATCAGCCGTATTCGTGCTGCCGCGTTGTAAGCAGTAGTGGAAAAACAAAATACTAGTTGAATAGGAAGTGAAAATTACAGAACAATACCAGCAGGTTCCTAGCGCCTGAAAATGACGAAAACACGCTTCAATACGTACGATGTCGTGTGCTCCGTTACGGAGTTACAGAAGTGAGTACAATAGGGCAGCAGCAGCGACTTGTTATGATTTCACAACATGAAATGATTGCACTCTTTTGATTTCGATTGACTCTTTTGCAGATTGATCGGTATGCGTGTGAATCAAATCTACGACATCGACAACAAAACCTACCTGATCCGGTTAGCTCGCAATGAGGAAAAGGTCGTGCTGCTGATGGAATCTGGCCTGCGCTTTCACACCACCAGCTTTGAGTGGCCCAAGAACGTGGCCCCGTCCGGGTTTACGATGAAAATGCGCAAGCATCTGAAGAACAAACGGTTGGAAAGTTTGCAGCAGCTCGGTGTGGATCGTATCGTAGACTTTCAGTTCGGATCGGGTGAAGCGGCGTACCACATTATTCTAGAGCTGTACGATAGGGGCAACATACTGCTCACGGATTGCGATCTGCGCATTTTGAACATTCTACGACCGCACGTAGAAGGCGAAGAGTTACGGTTTGCGGTGCGCGAGAAGTATCCGACGGGCCGTGCCAAACAGGACAATGGTCCACCGTCGATGGAACAGATTAAGGAAGCGATCCTGAAGGCACATCCGGGTGACACACTGCGCACGGCACTAAACCCAATTCTGGAGTATGGTGCATCGGTCATTGATCACGTGCTGCACAAGCAAGGTTTGTTCGGGTGCCGTATCGGAGGTGAACTTCCGACCGATTCCACACTGCCCAAGAAGGTGAAAAAGAAACAGAAAAACATTGCGAAAGAGTTTTCGAAAGTGTTCGACATGGAGACGGACCTTGCACCACTGATGAGTGCTATCAACGAGGCAGAAAACATGCTACGGGAAGCTCAAAAACAACCATCGCCCGGATATATCATACAGAAGAAGGAGGTAAGACCGACAAAGGAAGGTGAAAAAGAGGAGTATTACTTCACCAATCTGGAGTACCAGCCGTACTTGTACAATCAGTACCAGGGTGAACCGTTTAAGGCGTTCGATTCGTTCACGACAGCGGTGGACGAGTTTTACTCTTCGCTGGAAAGCCAAAAGATTGATCTGAAGGCATTCGCCCAAGAGCGCGAGGCACTGAAGAAGCTGTCGAACGTAAAGACCGATCATGCTAAACGTATCGAAGAATTGACCAAGGCACAGCTGGAAGATCGTAAAAAGGCGGAACTGATTACACGCAATCAGGATTTGGTGAACAAAGCGCTGCTTGCGGTGCAGAGTGCACTGGCGGCGCAAATGTCCTGGACCGACATACAGGATTTGGTGAAGGCGGCCCAAGCAAACAAGGATCCGGTGGCATCCTGCATTCGGCAGCTAAAGCTCGAGATTAATCACATTTCGCTGTATCTGACCGATCCGTACGCTTCGTTGGATGAGCAAAGCAGTAGCGAAGAGGAAGAGGATAGCGAACGGGAGGCCGATGAAGCGAAGCTGGAACCGATGGTGGTCGATGTGGATCTCGCACTGTCAGCTTTTGCCAACGCAAGGCGCTACTACGATCAGCGACGTTTTGCAGCACGCAAGGAACAGAAAACGATCGAGTCCAGCTCGAAAGCGTTGAAGAACGCGGAACGGAAAACGATACAGACACTGAAGGATGTCCGCACGCAGACGACCATCTCGAAGGTACGGAAGGTGTATTGGTTCGAGAAGTTTTATTGGTTTGTTAGCTCGGAAAACTATCTGGTGATTGGTGGACGGGATCAGCAACAGAACGAGCTGATTGTGAAGCGTTACATGCGACCGACGGACATTTACGTGCATGCCGAAATTCAGGGCGCATCGAGCGTGATAATCAAAAACCCGGCTGGAGGTGAGATTCCTCCGAAAACTCTACTAGAAGCGGGCACGATGGCCATCTCGTACAGCGTTGCGTGGGATGCGAAGGTAGTGACGAGCGCTTACTGGGTGCACAGTGACCAGGTCAGCAAAACTGCACCAACAGGAGAATATCTCACGACCGGTAGTTTCATGATCCGAGGGCGGAAAAACTTCCTGCCACCCTGTCACCTGGTGTTGGGATTATCGTTTCTATTCAAGCTAGAGGACAGCTCGGTCGAGCGACATCGTGGAGAGCGTCGAGTGAGAACGTTTGATGATGAATCGGTCGTTAGTAAGGATGATGTGCGATCGGAAATATCCGAGCAACCTGACCAAGAGATTAAGCTGGATGATGTTGAATCGGATCGGGAGGACGATCACGATGCGTTAAAAGGCCAACAGGAAGCGGTAGGTGAGGAGGCATTGCCTGAAAAGGTTTCCCAGCTGTCCATCGTAAAAGAGACGGATGAAAACATCGAACAGGAGATGGACCAAGAAGAGCAAGGCTTGCCCCAGTTCCCCGATACACACATCAAGGTGGAACACGACACCGGCAAAGTGTCGGTTCGTCCCGATCCTGTACTGCAGCGTCTAACGTCGGAGCCGGACTCCGAATCTGCCTTCCAAATCTTTCTTGGCGATGATAAGCCGTACATAATTCAACCATCCGCACCACGCAAAAAGCAGATCTCGAAGAGCAAACAGAAGGCAAAGGATCAGAAAGAGAAGGAACAGAAAGCGAAGGAAAAGCAAAGTGCTCCGGCAAAGGAGGATCCACAAAAGCAAGGTCAGCTGAAGCGTGGCCAGAAGGCAAAGATGCGTAAAATCAAGGAGAAGTATAAGGATCAGGACGATGACGATCGGAAGCTAATTATGGATATTCTAAAATCGGCTGGCAATCGTAAGCAGGAGGAAGAGGTGAAGGACGACGGGGACAAGCGGTCCGATGGGCAGGGCGGTGAGAAAGGTGGTGATCGGAAACGTACGCCGCGACTAAAACCGGGTGAGTTTGAAGAGTTGGGCGATGATACACCGGCCGCTGCCGATTTAGACATGCTGGATACGTTGACCGGTCAACCGGTTGAGGAGGACGAGCTGCTGTTTGCAATTCCGGTGGTGGCACCTTACCAATCGCTACACAACTACAAGTACAAGGTGAAGTTAACGCCCGGCACCGGGAAGCGTGGCAAGGCGAGCAAGATGGCACTGCAAATTTTCCTCAAAGATAAGCAATGTACGCCACGGGAAAAGGATCTGCTGAAGGCGGTGAAAGATGAGGTGCTGGCTAGGAACATTCCCGGCAAGGTGAAACTGTCCGCACCCCAGATGCAGAAGGTACGAAAGTGAGCTTACGATGGTGGATGGCAGGACAGCTGTTGGTATTGTATCGTGTGTGTCACGTAAAATGTTACGCTTTTATTCAATAAAAATGTTACGCCCTTTAAGGAATTTGGTTTTTTGTTGAATTTTTTTTCGGATGACTTGCAATTAGGATTTAAATTGTACAGCTCAAGAGTACACATGGGATGTAAGGGGATTCTTTGGTCAAAAAGGCACGTGCGTTTAGAAGGACTTCTACACAAGTGTTCTACTAGGTACAGCGAACTGTTATACTTCCAACGCACACTTGATAAAAATCTCTCTTCTTTTCCTCTCACAAAAAATATCTCTCGCACTCTCTCTCTCTGTCTCTCTCTCTCTCTCGTACATCCCTTATTTTGATATCCTTTTCGAGAGCGGACAACAACAGTTTCTGTTCTGTGGAAACGAAAACACCTCCATTTACAGGGTTTCTCACGCTAGTGCGATGTACGTAGTACGATGTATTAAGCAGTATGTGGAATATACACAACATTTTTATAATGCTTGATATTATTGCCTTTTAGCAATACGGCCAGGCCGTCCCTCATGAATAAAAAAAAAAAAAAATATTATTGCCTTTCTAAACAGACACATGCTTGCCCAAACTGTTACAAGCTTAATTTTACTTGGAGAAAGTAAAATAGTGAGCAAAATATTATGAAACAGTTCTTAACGCCAAAACCCTGCCCTATGTGCGCTGGTAGAGCGTACGACTTTCTTTGAGATAGAACAAGTGTGCAACTGCTACGCTCGTACAGCCATAAACCAATCCCTGCTCGAACGTGTGCGGCCAAACAGGGATATCGGTTTGGTGGGATATCGCGCAGCGTGTTTTGTACATTATCGAAATACGTTTAGGAACTATAAACTGTAAAGCCAGTTACACGGCAAGTGTTGGTATAGGAAGACATTTTTCACGTGAATTTTAGTAGCACAAAAGGTTTTCAGCAGTCAGGATAGACCGTGTACCATGCCTTGTCTAGCATGCTCGATGTCGTCTTATGGGCGTTCCGAACGATGAATGGTAAAGTGAACGAAAAAATGTTCTTAATATGTATCTTGCAGTGTTCTTCCTGCTTTTATGTGCTTTAAACAGTGAGGCAGCAATGTTATGAAATCTTCCCATGCTTTGGGAAGAATATATTTCCCAAGCAAAACAGCAATTCCATCAGGAATATTTATCCTAGGGTGGGTGCTTGACGGTATTCGTGTGTTTAGTGCGCTTGACACTGAACTGTGACTATATCTGGCCATTCCATACCCACCGTGTAGTGCAGAATACTGTGAAAGGACAATCATGTACGATTCATGGCAGAAATAGTGCGCGAAATTAAAAGCATTTCCATCGTTTCATCGAAACAATATCGCCATAATGGTGTGCCCCAGAAAATGTCAAAATTTTCATACATAAAATATCGATCGCGAACCGTTTGCATGTGTTGTTGAAGGCTCGGTATACGCTCGTCCTGCACCGTGCGCCGTGCCGTGTCTCCATGCTGACGGCAGTGGAGAGAAAAACCCATGCGCACACAGTCGGAAACGACAACAGAACACACACCAGCAACAGCAGTACTAGTGGCAACAGCAGCAGCAGTAGCAGCCGCAGCACCAAGTACGGTGGTGTACACGTCTGGCAAACAAAACCGTCAGGACAAGGACGTCATGAATCTGTGCTGTTAGAGTTGGATTGCGATGGATTAAAAGTGTTTCTTTTGAAAAAAATCGAAAGAAATGTTATGAGAGTGTTTGAAATATTTAAAAAAGTATTCCATAAATGTAAAAAGCCTTTTAAAAATTATTTTTATTTATTTAAAGCATTTTTCTCTGCTTCTGTTAAACGATTTTAAAGTAAGCGCCTAAAAGTAGGCAATTTGCAAACATATCACACGCTCACACAATATTCAGGATGATTTATTGCGGGTTGGCAACGCCAATGAACCCATCAAGTGGAATGTAAATTTCAAACACTACTACACACAAAAAAGTGCACACTACTACCACCGCAGGCGAAATAGTGTTTTAGATAAAAACAAATAAAAAAAAAACACTCAAACATACACACGCGGGTAGGCTACGTACCGGTGTATGCGTGCTAAACAAACGAACTCTACCTGCAATAGAGCCATCCAGTAACCCGTCGCCAACTGCTTGATGCTGCCAAACGGTACGGCACAAACAGGAACATCCAAGGGTGAACTGTAGCGTTCGTGAAGTAGTGGCAAGTGCACGCATTCGCAACCACGGCATTCCATTGTGCGTGTGGGCGAACTGTGAATAACGAAATCGAACGCACCTCGAAGCACCAGGTGTGTGGCCCCAGGAAAGGCGCAACAATGGTCATGAATCTTGCCACACCATTTTTTCGTAGGGAAAGTACTTCGAAGAAAGGGGCTTAAGGAGTCGAATTGTGCATCGGAAAACACCACCTTAGAAAAGGACGTGTCAAAGCATTTTGTGTTGTTGTGTCGTGCTGCTCTCGTTCATGTACGTTCAATATTTGCAAATGGCGAGTGTTTGCGCGTGTGTGTGGATGTGTTGTTGATTTTCTTCGCGTTGGTACAGCAACGTGTATGCAAGGACAAAATTGACTGCTGAATATTTCATACGCACACTGTCATACCGCTTCCCATTTTGGTCCACCTTCCTTGGCATGTCCTTCTCCATCGTTGTGATAAGTAGTGTTTTATGAAGTTTAACGTGTGAATGTAATGATTATCGTACAATCAGCAGTGGTCAACAACAATGTTTATCCTTCGCTGAGTATGCTTCCCAACGATACCGCACAGTGGTGACGTTCTCTCGTACAAGTGTCATCACACAATGGAGACGCCTGGTCGTTCAATACGTTCGCTTAAGGATTATTTGCGTCTAAAAGCATTGCATGTCGCAAAAGTATCACGCTTTATGTTTTATTTTGAATAATTTATTTCAGCCATCTCAACCGACAGTTAAATCACAGTGAACATACACACACACACAGGCAGAGCGGATAAAGCTGCCAATCATTGGAAAATCCTCTGCTCGTCGCTATGAAAATGTGTTCCATAAAAGTGGAAAATTGTGTTCAACCCGTTTGCGATGCGGGCAACAAGCGGGCTGTGTGCTTAACCGACGCATAAAGAAACAACGGCAGAATGTGTGGTGCAGTGTGGTATCGGTGTGCGTGATATGGCTGATGGTGGTGGTGGTGGTGATGGTGGTAGTGATGTTTTAAAGTGCGTTCTTGGTCCCATCCCATCGTTGTCGGAACCGGTGTCGGTTTAAAGTGTAAAGAAACAGCCGTCTTTAGAGCCACCGCCTTATCGTAGTGCCAATGCCGGTTGGAAATGTTTCATACTATCACAGAAGAAAGTATTCTCCTCAGGCTCCACCGGATCACCAGTAAGTGTGTTGGCTTGAATAGTTACCGTTATTTCGGTTTAAATTACTATGGTAAAATTAAGTGAAATATCCAACGTGACTGCTCGATCAGCAGAAATGGCACTTCGAGACATTTTCAAGGATATTGGCGTTCCTTTCTCCATTCCCCAAGCTTCATATTTACCTCCGGTGCCTCCGAGCACCGTGATAAGCATTTGTTGCGCTCTCTCGTGTGTCCTTCCCAAACAAATGACCTCCGGAGCTGGCATTACTTATTTATGCGCTGTGGTTTACATCCCCCAATCCGGTTTCTGACCGCACCGGACCGGACGCTGGGGAAACTGGTGCGGAATGCTTTGAAAGTCAAATTATACAGCCCATCCAAATCATGATTGATGAATGAAAATGTTGGCCCGCTTGCCTCGCCCCATTGCGTGGCACAAATGGTGGGCCTAGGCTTCACTCTCGCGTTTGCCCGTCAGGCGGACAGGGCAGCATGTGAATGTGGCAATGGTGATTTATTTATCAGTGCTTACGAATCGAAACGAAGCGATGGTAAAATTTATACGCTTACAGCAATTATTACGAGCCTTCTGCTCATCATTGTCGGATCGTTTGGCGTTTTGGCCAAACAACCATCACAAAATAATGAAAGAAAAAAGAATTCCAACACACTCACAGAGCATTTTTTTATGTCTGTATTATCATCCAATGCAAGGCAAATAAAACCACACGACGCTTCTTTTAACGAAATGGCTTTTCATTCGGCAAACCAATCCAATGTGAAGCTGCATGTCTGCTCCGCTGATGGTATTATTTCTCGCTTAGTTGCCTTCCCCGTAACGGTGCGGTTTGTTTAGCGTTTTCTTCACGATGCGTGGGATTTCCATTTAAGGGGTTTGTTTCTTTACTCACATCACCGTTTTTGCCACAGCCAAGCCAGGCATAATTAATTCGAGGGTGAAAGGGTTCTACCATCAGCAAAACGGCAGTAACTGTGTAGTGGAAAGGTTTTATTTTTTTTTAAGTATGTTTCGGCTTTGTTGTGCTTGGCGTTGGCTGTTCACGTCGCCTGCAGGTATGCAATCATTCGTTTCAAAATGGTAAAAGAATAGCAACGGACGCGAATTGAAAACTGTCAAAGCTATCGCTGTATGTCTGGTAGAAACAGTGATTGCATACATTTAGGCGCTATGAATTGGAAACATTGGCATTTGGCTGTATCCAAAGATTGGCGCCATTCATCAACTTTGTTTTCCTTATTCTGTCAATCATTTTGGTAGATCTCAGAAGAAAAGGCAACAATAAAATGAAAGAGGGCTGCCTCTGAGCGGGAATAGACAACAATTAAAAATTCATCACCTATTAATGGACGTTGAAGCAATCCGAGAGCAAGTTTACTAATAAACCGATAAAGTTTCTCGGAAAATGTCATTTGTTCGAACTCAAATAGCTCAAAAAATACTTGGAAAGGTAGAAAAGTGCTTGTTTTTTACAAGCCATTCGTTACAGTTTTCTTCGTATTTGGGTAATTTATATGGGTGTTTAGTGCGCTCGTTTTCTCTCCCTCCCTCTCTCTCTCTCTCTCTCTCTCTCTCTCTCTCTCTCTCTCTCTCTCTCTCTCTCACACACACACACACACATACACTCTCTGTCATTTTTATAACATAGCAGATTCAATGGTGCTTACTAAAAATGATATTTTAATAACGATCTTTCATCTCGAAGATTATGATGTAATTAGCATAACAATAACATAGCCTGCAGTCAATGTTCATTCAGCGTACAACGTTTCATTGAAAGATGTAATTAATTACATAAATTGTAAAATTATAAATAGAACCAAGCGTACAAGCAGTCATGGCGCTGTGTTAAACTGAAGCCGTGTGACCGTAATTGCATAATTTTAGGCGTTGCGTGCTTGGGAAATCCTTCGTCTCGGGATCACTTCGGTGAAGCGTAACACAAATAATGTTTATAATTATCAACTATAGTCTACAAACGTATTAATATTGCTTTAATTAAACAAACACTTACCATCCTTCTTAAGCCGTAAAGTCTCCCTCGTGATACACATCAGGTTGTGGCTTATTTGTTTGGCAATGCACCTATAGCGAAGCAACCAAAAAAATAAACAAACAAACGGAAAAATAAAATTTGACCCCCCAGAACTCGGTGCGTTTATTGCCGGAAGAAATGTATATATTTTTTTGCCTTCGTCCAGTAAACAACATTCAGTACACGACCTCATTGCACGCCATTCTTTTTCCCACGCAGTGAAGGTTATCCTGGTCGTTTTGAAAATAACAACTTGGACGGAAGTTGGGTGCACACCCATGATTAACGAGTGGTGCCACCTCGCGGGAAGGCAATAGCTTTAAGTGGCACACGATGACGGGACCGAAATCGTGGCATGTTTTGTTAGTTCTGCTGATGGCGTGATTAGTTCGTGGGGAAAACTCGAGTTTGGGTCCGTTCTTGCTAACTTCATGCCCGGCCCCGGGAACAGTTGCGCTATTCCCGTGCAGTAGTTAGTAAAGATGACTTTTCTTTTTATCACTCGCCTTTGCGTACGCTCTCTCTCTCCTTCGATCGAGAAAGCGAGAAGGAAGCCACCGGTTGGATGGCTGATGGAATTTCATTTGCATGGAATGTATTTATGCAAATATCTGTAAACAACGCATTCCTGCCATTGTGTAATCGAAATGTTCGCCTTCGGTGTATCAGTATGCTCGCTCGGATTGCGTGCCGGTGTTTTCTGGCCGTGTGCGAACGTTATGATGAATGTTTACAGGAGTTTAAGTTGTGCCTTGCCCACAGACTTCCCAGTTATAAATTTAAAACCATTAAAAAGGCTTGTGTCTTTTTTCCAAAAAAATTAAATGTTTTCTAACGACGCCTCATTAAACCTTTTGCCCATTGTTGATGGGTTTTTACATTAAACCAGGAGAACAAGTAACAAAAAAAAAAAGGCAGCCCCTTCCCCCATTGACCCACATTCACGCGTTTGGCAGATCGTTGCAGATTGTGTCCTTCGTAATCCGTGGCATATTAACTTTGGGATAACTTTCTCCCGGTGCTTTTGCGGCGTTACACACGGGCTTATGGTCGGAGAGTTCTTGAGCAGATATGCAGACATGTGGCCCGGGTGAGCTTAAGTTGCAACAGCCGACCCAGGGTTTGTGTGTGTGTGTGTGTGTATGTAAGTATGTGTTTGATTTATGTTGAGCTCTCCGGAAGCTGGCTATGGATGTGAAGCAGGCTTGCGTCCCATTCCTGAAGCGTTTTGTGCAGAAGTTTTAAAGACCACAACACAACACACGGGGGCCAACACACACACACAAGGGGACCACATGGATGGATGGACGGGTACAGTGTAGCTGAGGGGCTGGATGGTTTTCGAGGCCGGGGAAAGCGCTACCAAAGGGGTTTATTATGCATGAAAATGTCCCTGGGACTCTCGTAAACATGCTGGGGGTGGTGAACTAGTGCTGATTCAGTGTTGCCATAATTTATGCACAATCCACACCACAGCTACCTTACGTTCTTGCACTGTCGCTTCACGTGTATGTGTAACCGAAAGCTAGGAACGCCAATAGTGGTGACGGTGGCAGGTTGTGCGGTGTCCTGTCACTTTTTTTCTTCTTCTGTCGCACCAGAGCTGGCCGACTTTGCTCGTCAGCAGGGAAAGCTGCGAGTAAACTCATTCCGATGCAGCAGCAAAGTGCTTTTGCAGCCTCGGAGTTACCCGAGCGTCTATCGGAGCTTCATACCGAGCTGATGGAAACCGTCAGCCGTTTGGACGAGTCGGGCGAAAGTTGGGCTCCGTACGGATGAGTCATTGTCCTACTTTGTGTCGGGGTAAATTGGCTGTGAATGTGTTTTTAAGGATGCACGGGCTGTTTGGAGGGAGTAATAGAACCGTGTAGCAGGTCATTTGAAGGCAATCACAACGTGAACTGGTAACTTTTCTTTGATGTCTTCCCGGGTGTTTATCAGCGTGGTTGGGAGAACTGAGTCATGGAATGAACCAAAAAGTGGGAGATCTTTGAAACAGACGACACACACACACACACACACACACACACACACACACACACATAGAGGCGCTTGGAAAAACGATGAGATGGAAGTTATTTTCAAAGTGTTCACGTGGAGCCATTTGAGCTACATTTGGAGAAGTGAAATTTGATTCGTGACTTGTTGTGAGGTGTGTGGTTTTGTTTGTTGTAGTGTGCAACATGATGCTGACATTGTGAAAGGCTTTCCACTTCGAGGAATACTTAATCTTGAGTGCAAAATTGAATAAGTACCGAGCTTTGGGAGCAATTTTGTTGCAATTTCGTTTGTGTATTACTTTGTGACGCATATTCAAAATTGGCTTCAAATTGATAAATTGGAAAATGGAGTCAAATGGACACACACGTGTAACGAAGGGTGTACATTATGTCGCTAACATGACAGCTAGCACACTATAGTACTCTCAAAAAGGATTATAAGTAGTTAACGTTTTTAAGAATTCAAGAATAATTTCTAATTGTTGAAGTCCGTCTTTGGCAGTAAAATCGCAGGAAGTCCTTAGTCGAGCGCCTTCACTCATTGTATTCGTAACTGGATATTTTGTCCAAGGGTACGACGGGACTGACCAGATGGAAGTTGATACCGGGACCTTTCATGTTAAACCCCTGCTCCATTACCACAATAACCAAGAGAGTTTACCCTTGCTGGTTCTTTAGCACTGCATTTTGCACGAGCATGCCATATATATGGCTTCCTTGGCTTATATTATTCCTTTCAGTCAAGCGAGTCTACCACTGGAACCCAAAAAATTATTTCTAAAAGTTTAAGTTGCTGAAATAGAAAAACAAATATTACTAACAAAATATGTAATTACTTACCTTGACTCATATTTAAAAGAAACCGTAACAAGCTTCCAATATCCTTGAACTAAAATCGCTTCCATTTTGTTTGTATTGTCCTTCCCTTCAACGCACAAATGTAGGTCACGAATATTTTTCGGAGATTATGCACGCCCCGATGGTGGCGGTAGTGAACGGAGCCGCTCGAACGGAAGCATCTCCTCGATCGCCACAAGCCATTCGTCGTCGTCTGCGTGCGTCAGTGTGAATAGCAGTGCAGCCTCATTGGTCACCGATGCAGCGAACGCCAACTTGCTGAGCGTGTCGTCGAAGGGTGTCGAAATCGAATCGAGTTCCGTGCCAAAATGTATCGATAGTGCCAGTGCCGGTGGTGCTGGTGGTAGCAGTGGCAGTGTCGGTACTGCATCGGGGTCCAATTGCTGTGTCCGTGCGTCGGTGGCCGAAGGTGCCAGTGTAGCCGGTTCGCAACAGGTGTCGACGGGTCGGGCGTGTGTCAGTGAAAGTGCCACCACCAGCGGATACGAGACGCAGCGGGGTACAGCGGTCCGTACCGGTGGAGGTTGCAGTGGTGCTTTCGGTAGTAGTGGTAGCAATAGTAGTGCAAGTGGCAGTGTAAATAGCACTAACATTGGTGGTCCGCAGCGGCGCGGGCAGGTGACGAATGGTGGGAATAGTGGTAGTAATAGTGGTGTCAGCAATAGCAAGGATCAACCGCACGGACTGTTGCTACTGTCGCCGGGTAACGTGGTAACGTCTGTCGCAGCAACGATCCTTACGGGGCAGCTACAACCGGCCAAGTCGTCGTCTCTAGGTGTAGCAGGTGTATCTTCTGCAATAACACTGCCACCTGGTGATAGTTCGATTTCGGGAGCAATCAGCACGAACCAGAGTTCTTCTGCATTTAGTTCTGCTCAGCTTAATAACAATGAGGAGCAAAGAGCACAACATTTACCAGGTAAGATCGATTTAGTTCCAGATTATTGTAAAAATCCCACATTTATCGATGTATATTTGAATTGAAGGATCTCTGAGGATCATTTTCATAGACAGAATACATTGCAACGCTGCTAGTGCTCTAGACCAGATCGCAAACAAGGAGAGTAGTGTAGTAATTCTACATATAACAGGTTGGCTGATAAGTCCCCGGTCTAACAAAGAAAAACACATTTTTTTGTCAAAATTCGTTTTAATTATTCAACATAGTTCCCTTCAAGAGCGATACAACGATTATAACGACCTTCCAATTTTTTGATACCATTTTGGTAGTACTCCTTCGGTTTTGCCTCAAAATAGGCCTCAGTTTCGGCGACCACCTCTTCATTGCAGCCAAATTTTTTCCCTTCGAGCATCCTTTTGAGGTTTGAGAACAAGAAAAAGTAGCTGGGGCCCAGATCTGGAGAATACGGTGGGTGGGGAAGCAATTCGAAGCCCAATTCATGAATTTTTGCCATCGTTCTCAATGACTTGTGGCACGGTGCGTTGTCTTGGAGGAATAACACTTTTTTCTTCTTCGTTCTTTTTTCGTTCGTCATGCAACCAAAAGTAGCTTGACAAAAGACGCTCTGTCTCACCAACTAATTGACATACAGACGTCAAATTTTGACACGAATCATTTGAAGGTTGGTGCTATATAAAAATAATATGCATTTAATACTAGCGGCGCCATCTATGTGTCAGACCGGGGACTTATCAGCCAACCTGTTAGTGTAGTAATTCTATATAATACAATTAACATTTGAAGAACCCGCGCTATATTGACAACTATAGCCAATCAGCAATGTCAAGCGAATGCCGATATTCACATTGGCGTAACTCTACACATTTCGATCCTAGTGACAATGGTCCAACTTCATTATTCAACCGTAAAACATGCAACCAATCGGATAAGACTGTTCCAGGCATCACGCGACGCAATTCATTAACCTCACCATGTAACCATGTAAAATCATAATAAATTCACGAGAATTTTGCGCCGTTTCGAAGTGTAAATCACTGTCAACTAATTTGATCGATATTATTTCACACGACAGCCCCGAACTGGGTTGATGGTAATTAACGATGAAAGCAGGTCTTCGTGCGGGTAGGATTCCTGGAAACTAGACGACCAGCTTCCATTATGCTACATCACAGAAGCAGAAGGCAAACAATCGCAACCGTGCATTAACTGTGGGATAGGTGTGCAGCTTAATCATCACGCCGTTTGCTTGTTACAATTATGAACCGTGTGTCTGGTACGATGGCTCGCCTGGCTCGCTGTGCAGCAGCAGCAGCAGCGTGCCTAATTGTAGGTAAATCTTGAACCGTCGGGTTGCTTTTGACGGTAGGGATTCATTGTGCCGGCTTGATTGACATTGATGTGCTTGTTGATGGTTTGTTGGTGTATTGAAGATATATATTTGGCTTAAAGCGAGCAGACTAATTAGAATCCAGCTGCGCTGGTACGCAATTTCCCTTTGCACATAATAGTAACGGGAAGCTGGTCGCGGGAAGGTAGTTTTGTCGCATAACTTTAGGTATTTTGTTCTTGAGAATGTGTTCTTTCTTTGGTATGGCTTTAAACTTTGCCTGCAAGTATGCAATCTGCTAGACAAAATGATTCAAATCATGTAAGACGATTGTTAGCAGCAGTTCGACTTTATGATACATTTGCTTTGAGTTGTGATAATAATGTAACCATGCTAATTACTTGTGGTGTTGGGTTCTAAACCCTCCATCAGACGGATGCCTTTCTAACGTAAAACCGAGCTACATCCACAGTCTTCAATGGTTACCTCAAGTAAGCGGGTTAACGATCGAACTTTTAATCTTCCATCCGGAACACCGGAGTGGGGTAAAATGTGAGAATTAAAATTGGTTTGCCCAATACCTCTCCCCTCTTAGGGTTCACGGTGGTTTACCCACAAAGGATGCAAAAACAAAAAACAAAGAAAGTAGTGCAATTTATGAGTTCAATGAACGACTTGTTTGCTCTGTAAGCGTGAAAAGACTACATTCGGTACCACCACGGTGCGTTACTAGCTGTGGTAGGGAAGCGGTGGTAGATCGGAAGATGGGCCATGGGTGGATTGGAAATTCATTTCCCAAATTGAGGACAACCACGACCACGACGATGGCAGCTATGAGCTGCTGACGTATGGATGGGATGTGACTTGCATCTTCAAACCGTGCGCTATGGCTCCGGTTGTCTGGGCCACTAGAACGCCTCAGAAGCGGACGGTTGGTTGGCTGGCTGTGGTTGTGGTCGGGTACCGTACAGTGGTTTCGCCTTCGCAATACCAGCACATTCGGGAAGAATGTAGAACGCATCGGCATAAGGAAACGGCTTTCAGCATGGATTGGCGTTTCACCGTGGCGTTCCATTTTCGTACGACCCGGTTTTCTTGACTTTGTCGCATAAATATGTCCCCTCTCCCTCCCCCCCCCCCCCCCCCGATACCTGCTATCACGCAACGGTGCCCGAATCGGTATACCGGTATACCGGTATACGGTATACGGTATACCGAATTCAGTAAGTCGCGTCAGTTACGAGGAGTACTGGATTACATTACGGCAAATGTCGATTCGAATTGGAGCGCATTGGGCCGAGTTGTGTGCGTGTGAGCCGAGAAGCCAAATGTGAAATTAAATAACCCATAGACGCCAGCTGGTGCTGGTGGACCATGTGGGACCGTGGGATGTTTACGGTAACGCACCGAGGCAGTAACTTCGAGATACGCCATCTTGGATACGCGTAGGTCGCGTAATTTGACTGTGGAAAACACCCAACGGGCCGCACTTAATTGCAGTGATAAAACAAGCTGCTAATAATTTTACATACAAAAAGGTAGTTTTTGTCACGCGTGTTGCATACATTCAGGAGTTCAGAAGTAGAACTTATCGGAATGAAGTATAATTTAACATTTAAAGCAATTGGCAAAACACATTTCCTTTCTAGTGAATGTTTTTGTCGCCTGGGAAACGCTTTCTTACGTACGGTATTTGCCATCGGCAGTCGATGTGGATTTGTGGTGGCAAAAGGTGGCAAAAGAAAATTAACCGGTGTATCGACATTGTTCCGAACGAATCCATCTCGTGTTAGCTCCAATGTCGAAGGGAAGAAAAAGCGCACCACCCAAACCACGGCCTGTGCAAACACTTGATTTGGATTTGGAAGAATGTGTTTTGCGTTTTTTTGGTCTGTGGCAGACCAAAGATTCGATGGAATGAATGAAAGTACGCCAGTATTTGTTCGTATTTATGTTCTTCTGTTTCGCGAGCATTTTTTTTTCGGTAAGTGCTGCGCTGCTGCGAGAACACCGTAAATGAATGTATGTTTTCCTTGTACCGTGTGTGTTTTACCGGGAAGCTCGGCGAAGCCAAGTTGTTTCAATTTTGTCCAATTGAGTTAAGGAGTTTTATTCTTTTTTTTCCTTCCTTTTTTTTCTTTTAGCCTAAAAACGAATAAAAGAATGAAGAAGGCTTGAACATTTTTCGTTTGCCACCCTGTTTCACCGAAATCCTCATCGTTATATGGTGAATTATTCCGCGATTGTGTTGTGCTTTTCATTTCGCTTTTTTTGCTGGTGCTTGCTACAACTTGCTGCCGAATGTCAATAAGATGCAAATGGTGAGGGCTTCAGCACGGGAGAAGCAAAACACAGTTGCGCCTCAACACTTCCAACGTTAAACAGTTCGTTTAAGCGATGATAGCTCCATCAATAATACCGGTGGCACCGGTAGAAGAAGGCCGAAACCGAGAAAGGTTGCGTTGAAATATTCATTCCCGTCAGAAATTTCGAAGAACGGCAGGGGGAGGTGTCGCGAAGAAAAGTGAAAGCCGGCAGAAAACCGCGGGGACGGTTCGAAAGAAAAGACTGACATTTTGGAGGCCAACGTTTGTGTGTTGCATTATTAACACCTTAATGTTATGAAATCGGAGCATTGGCGGGAGGTGCCGCCCGTTTTGGCAGAGTGGCAAACGTCAGCGGCAAAGATTGAAAAGGTGCAAAAGTTTGGTTTGGAAACACACGGAAGCACACAGAACACAGAACTTCCGAAACAAATTTTGCACCGTGGCCTTCCGTTTTTGTGGCCAAGAGGTCACGGTGAAAATGCTCTCCCGCTGTATCGTTTTCTCAACCAGTGTAAACGGTAGGTCGGACAGGGGGGAAAAAATATGATGAAGTTTCGGTGCGCTACAGTTCCACTGCACGACAGGGTTTTTGATTTATTTTCCAGCGGTAGCGGCAGAGTCCGGAGCAGGGCTGGGTGAGCTTTTCGCTGGTTTCGTATTTTATTTTGCGATGCCCATATCTCGCAACAACGGTTCTCGCCGCGCTGGGATGCTAAAAGGAAGCGTGGAGTTCGCTCGCAGAAATGGAACAATAAAATGAATGACGACAATCCGCGCCAAAGCGATTTTCTATAAAGTTTAAGAACTGATTGCACCCGACACTGTCGCGTGGAAACGCGCTATTGGTGGTGTGGCGGTGGTAAAAGGGATCAGAGACGGGGGTTGGGTTAGCGATCATTTCCGGATCATAAATTTTGTGCCTGCTCAGCAGCAGCAGAAGCGGCCCGGTTAGAAACATACCGACCGACCAACATAAATCCCTTTGAAAGAGAAAGAGAGAGAGAGAGAGAGAGAGATGGGTTAGTGGATCGGGTTGTTGGATTGTTATGTGCTAACGATGTCCTGCTTTGATGTTTTCGTCCGTAAGGCCCGGGATCCGGGTTGTTTATGGAGGCCAGGATATACGTAAAGGAAAAGGTTTGCGCCGGGCGAAACAATGGCCGGGCGACTTTTGTGCACCAAAAAGAAGCAGCAACGTACGTTAAATTGTCAAGCCGTGCCGTGAAATGTTTTCGTTTCGTAGTAGAAAGCGTTCACCTTTTTTTTTTTTTTTTTTGGGACGTAATTAGAACTTTTAGGCAGGCAGGTGGCGTTCAACTGGTAAAAAGGCGTCTGGCAATCTTGGTTGCGGAGATAAAGTGATAGGGTTTCTGTATGAAATGCGCGATATAAACTGCACTACGTATCGCCTTTGGGAAGAGTTGTTTTGCTAGTAAAAACTTTTTGACTTTCGTAAAGAAACTTTAGTATTAATTTTGCACGCTTTTTTATTATAGTAATTCGGTAACTTTCCTTTCTGTGTAGCACTGGGATTTTTTAGGAGTTTTTCACCTGAAAGTATGCAATATACGGGTTCAAAAATTCGTAGGTAAATGATTTATTGTTGAAAATTGTTGAGCTTAAGCATTCTGCTAGACGCTGGAATATTTAAATAACTAGTGCTGCAATTACTAAATTTCCTACATTAATCCTCCATGGTAAAAGACCTTCATTGAGAAACCCCTTTAGACTTGCTGATACCACGTAGTTGGATAGCAGGTCCCTACTACGGGGGAACTGTCCGGATGAGATTTGAATCCAAGTTTTAAGGGGCCGATAAGGGTAACGTATCAGCCGGTTTGTTCAATCGTTGGTTAACCTAAAAGTAGCAAAAAGACCTTGTGGATGGTCCTCGTGAGAGAGAGAAGGACGTGGTTTCAGTGCAAATTATAGCCAAATTTTCCACCAACTAATTCAGCCATTTTTGACCGCACCGAAAACACACTGTGCAAGCTTGGCGGAGTGTATTGCGAACTTTGCATACTTTTCGGGGTTTTTCGCAAATAGACGAACACTGTTTCTTCAGTAGAAGACCTTCTCTTTTTTCCGTTTTGTAAAGCTAAAATAATAACGTTTTACCAAAAGTTGTTACGCTGTGCCGTTCCTCGTGGGATCACTACGCCTAAAGGTATGCAGTATGTATTTTTAGGGTAATTTTTCAATGTTTATCTGACTTTCGATTGTACATTTCTCTGAAACGGTCCTCTGATCTGCAACGGTCCTAGCACGGGGTAGAAAGATAATTAAGTATTCCAAAAAAATATATATTGCCTATCTGCGGGCATCATTTACCGAACAGAGAAGCCTATTTGTCGCTACCATTGTGGGAGCACTTTTTGTTTAGATAAAGGTATTGCTTTACTACAATAAAAAGTTTATTTTGGCGAGCTGTTCTTAGATATCAAATTTCCTAAATTAAAGGAAAAGCTAAAGCACAAAGTGTCCTCCTTTTTTTTTTTGGTTAATGTTTATTTTTAACACATGTTTAGCACGCACGGCCAATGTCTCACACGCCAGTTGCATAAGTACTTGGAAGGATACGGCTGGTAACATTATCCTGCACCTAGTCATAATAATTTAGCAGCAAAGGTTTTCGTTGAAATATAACCCACACTAAAGCAGAAACGTCATAAATCTACCAAACCCGAAAACCCGGAAAAACGGAGAGGACTTACTAGAAGCATTTTATATCGCAACTCGGAAAGAAGCTTTATGTTCAAAGATACCACCCCATGAGGAGCATTTAAAGAGCGTGTTGCTAGCGAGTAGATCCATGTTTCCTGTTTCGTACCGGACCCTCCACTGCAAAGGCAAGAGTAATTGAAACCCGAAGCAGCAGCGTCAAGTACCATTGGCCAAAGTAAGCTTTGGCAAAGTTTTAGACACGACTATTGTTGTACACCGGAAAGCTGCTGCCAGCCAAGAACGGTTGTGCATGGTACAGCGAACGGTGTTTGAATGCGAATGTAAATTTCTGACAACCCAACACACGGTCACCGATCACGGTGTGTCGTGGAAGTGTGTTTACAAAAATGTTGAGAAATTTAATTTTAAATGCTTACTGTGTTTTTGTGATAAGCGACACTGTGATGCTTCAAGCTGCGCTTTCCAGCAAGCCAAATATTGATTTTCTTTAGCACCTCAAGTAAGGTGCCGGGGAACGCAAAATGGGACGAATAGTTTAGGGACCGGTTCTAACAATGTGACTAAAATTGGATAGCCAAAGAATGCATGCTCGCACATTGCACAATAGATCATTTCGCGATATTCTTCCCAACCGCACTCTCCCCACGATATCAGCAAATGGACGATCTTTAATCTCGCCCGGATGAATAATTTGTGAGCCACTGCGCTATAAATCTCCACCAAAAACCGACTCGCGGACCCGTATGTGTCGGCCCTGGGCTCATAGGGAAGCCGATGGAAGAATAAAGAATTCTCGCAATCGAGCAGTCTGCTCGACAAATAATGGAAGCGGAAGTGCATTCCCACGCTCGGTGCACACGGGCTTTTGTGGCACGGCTATAGAAACACACTGGTTTGGCCGCTTGCAGGTGCAAATACGCGATGCATTTATGTGCATACGGCATCACGGGTGTGTGCTTTCAGGTGAAAATGCTCGTTCGAAGTGGGCGATTTGCTTTCTTTTTCGTGTGCCGTTTGCTTGGTTGGCCACTGTTCGGAAAAGGAATCCTGAGGGCCCTGAGTCCACCTTTTTCCCACCGCCATATGCCACTTGGGATGCTTTGTGCTGTGGCCTCTTGGTGGAAGGACTTGCCGGTGTTGTGCAGTTGCAAGGAGAAGCTCAAAACACACATACAGGGACATAAGAGTAGTCCTTCAAACGTACAGCAGCTCTAGATCGTCCATTGGTTGGTTGCAACAATGTTAGGGAGAAGCGCACTCGAAACGAAGCTCACGGTTGAAAAGTTGCGCGGTTTTTGTTTAGGTGAGAACTAGTTTTGCAGTAAGTGTTGACGATATGTTTGTTGCAGTGCAGCAGCACGACGGAACGAGGGATGTGTCGGCACGGAAGCATAATGTGTGTGTGGGGCATATTTGTATACATATTGCGCGCAAATGAGATGATGCAGCGCTTTTTGTGTGTGTGTGTGTTTCTGTGTTTATTTCCCATTTGCTTTGTTCCCATCGTGAAGGTTTTCCATCGGTGCAATCGACTGCAAACGTGGGTGGAAAAACACAACATCACGCGAAGTGTGTTTTGTGCGTTTTCATCACTCATTTGCGAGCAGAAGATGTGGTGTTGGTTTTTGCCAATTTTTTTTTCTCTCCTTTCTTTTGCTTGCTTTCCAACATGCAGCTGACGGTGCAAATGGTACTCGGAATGCATCTGAGTTAGCATGTGGCTTTCATGTTTCTAAAGCGCTAAACAAAAACAAATGGAAAAAGAATGAAAAAAGCGCTGCTGCTCGAAAAACGTCATAATGAGATAAAAACTACGTACACGCGCGAGCAAATAAAGCAAGCGAGCGGGCAACCTTGAACTTTTGACACAAATCATAGCGTCGCACTGCACGGCTGACTCGTCGTTTCGGGACGCGCTCATCATCGTGACGGTTGCGTTTTATTATATGATTCTCTGTGGATCAAGAAGCATATCCTTGACAAGTGTAAGTTACATCTCTGGTTTATGCTTGGACGGGCTTTTCCGACAAGTTTGAAGTGTGCTACCGCTGGGCTTCGTGTTGTGTTTCGACAGAGACAGGGATGTAACGGGCTGCTGGCAAACAACACTCACGACAGGACTGATTACAAAGGGTGTAAATGTCGAATGGAAGTTGTTTGTTTGTAATTTTAGAATGATATAGCGCAGAGTAGCGCTTCGAATCCTAGCGCATGTCATGTAGTAAAAATGTTTAAACGAATAAGCTTGCTGATTGCATACTTGTAGGCACTTCGATATTTTATTGGAAATTGGAACACAAATATGAGTTAACTGGCGAATTGGGGTCGTCTGGATCCATTCCTCATTCCCCCAAGGGGAGTCGGCAAAAACGCAAATACCCATTCAATCAGCCAAAACCTCGCGCGGGTAATAAAACTTCCGAATCTTTTTTGTATCTAAGACATGAACTCTGTTCAAATGGAATCTATTTCTCATAATTGAACGAAGAAATCGCCAAAGAGCATTATTGAACTTCTAGCTGTGAAAAGACAATGGAAAGCTGTATTGTTTTGTCATGAAACCTTACAACCTAACCAGTATATTAAGGTCGCCCACATGTCCTCATGCTTTCGATGGAGATGACCTCAAATTAAGATGAATGAGCGTGTTGATGGTGGTCACAAACTGCACCTAATTTGGGTCAAACATTAATACCAACATCAACCTACAAATATATTTTTGTAAAACATTTTGCAACCCCGGTTCACGAGGAAAATGCTCAGAAGGATTTGTTGTCGAAATAACAATGATGAGGTCTTTGAATTGTCTTCCAGATCAAAAACGCCAAAATGTATGCAAAGCGCAGTATTTTCAGTGTGGTAAAAATTTGTTGAATTAATTTGCAGAAAATAAGACTAAAATTTGAATTCAATCAGCCTGTTTTCCGTTCACTACCACTAGTTTTAGCGATATTTAGTCTCAGTTGGTCGACGGTTTTAGCAATCCGGCTGATATGTTGCTCTTTGTTCTTGAAATATATTCAAAGGAAATTATGTCTCGTGCAGCGGAACATTTTAGACGGCAAGTCACTTATTCAAAAGCTTGTTAGAATTCACTTTTCATGCTTTAGTTGATGTCTAGGAGCAAGTTATAACGGAACATCTTTTCACTGAATGATTTTGAACACACCAACAACACTCTAAGCAATAAAATTGCCAGCCTACAGTGCTACAGGACACGCATTCTAGGTTGGCCTTCTCAAATCTGTCCTCATATATAAGATAAAACACCCTTTACAGCTTGAAGCAGAAGACTGTCAACCAAACAAATTTCTGAGAAGTATTTAACAACTCTTACATAGTGTAAATTACAATACGAAATGCTTCCAATGGGTTGTGCCTCGGCTTTTGGGCGCCTAAATGTATGCAGCATATCACACCATAAGTATATTGTTCTAAAGCTTCCCTCTAAATTCTCTCTCCTAATTCCCCGAAACAGTTAAAAGCATTGTGGAAGCAGGCAACAAAAATAGCCCTACCAATCCTTATCGATAGAATAGAACTTGAAATAATTTATTGATTTTGTTCCGCCTGTACACCGCTAGCCCTCGTTCCGCTTCCTAAAACACTTTTCAATTTGTGAAAAGTGGACTTGATCCATGGTGTACGGTATCATCGCATCTTTCCTGCCCAGCACATTGGTCTGCCATAATTAATTTATTTTATAATTGATGCAATCCAACGACGACGACGACGATGATGATGATGATGTTGATGATAAAACAACGCACGCCGATCATAGACATGGGCCACTAGGGGCACCAAGACTAAATTTATATGCCAGCCAGCCAGCCAGCCAGCCAGGGAGAATCCATCTTGGACGACTTCATCTCCACCATCCCGCGTAGAGTAAACGATCCACTATGAAAACGAGCAAATGAATAATTAATACAGTTAATGCTCGAGATAAGTTTAGCTGTTTTGCTAACGAATGGGCATGGAGTGATATGGTGCCGTGCATTCCAATGAGTGTACCAACGGTGTAGGAGTGTGTAATGCAAATGGATATGTGCGTTGCGTGCGTACTCACTGTCTCTCTCTCTCTTTCTCTCTCGTACTCTCCCGGTGTGCGCTCTATTATGGTATGGAAGGAAGTGAAACTTTCACCACTCGGGTTCATAGAAATCAATAATTCAAAGTGTCCAGAGCATAAACGAGTGTATGAACAAGTGAACGAGAGAGAGAGAGAGAAAGAGAAAGAGAGAGAGAGAGATAATGGTACACAAAGAGGACAAGAAGTACGGGCCACAGCCGTTGACTTGGAAAAGGAGGTGCCTGGTCGCTCTGGTGGTGTACATCACAGCATCATTACATTGCCCTTTTATTGTATCATAATTGCTTCTCTTGTTTCAGAAGCCAATGCGACGGCTGTAATTTGCTTATGCAAATAACAAGCCATTATTGAGCGGAAAGAAAAGGATTTCTTAGGAAAAGCGTAGATGTTGGCGCTGGTTACAGAAAAGTCTTATCATTGTGCTCTGTTAGACGATAGATAATTTATATTCGTAGCAACAAAAAGGATTGGTCTTACAGCAATAACCATTGTTCGCTTCAAGTTCTTTATCAGAACTGTTTTAGAGGGTAGGATTTTAACCTCAAAATAATGCTTAACTGCTAGTTATAAATGTAACTTATCGTTAGCGTTAGAGTAAAACTATTATAGAATTTAAAACAATACTGTATGCTCTGCTCTGCTACCGATGCAATCTGCTGATGAAACTGTCATGAATTGCACTCGACATATCTAGCAGGATCTAGCGTTTTGTTTCGAGCGAATGTAGCTGCACAATCGTACGGTACGATTCGTGAAAAGCATCCACGGGGCATTAACCGCATATGTCTGTCTGTCTGTCTCGCTGTGTGTGTGTGTGTTTGTGGTAGCTACATGGTAAGTTAAATCTAATTCTCCATGGCTTTTTGTTGAACTCCCTTTCCATCTCCTCCTTCTTTCCCCTATCCTTCCTTCTACGCGATAAAGGCCACTCGCGTCATGTCGTCGTACTGGCGCCCGGAGGCTACTCTATCGGCTGCTCAGTCGCTTCAAACTGAAAGATCCAACTTTTTGGACCCAACACACAGTTTTGGCCATTGCGCTTTGATGATGAGCTCATGTTCCCGAGGGTTGATGGGGGAAAGGTCGTTCCCCCCCCCCCCCCTCTCTCCGTTAGAGGCGTGTCCCGATTACCATACCCGACGGTTGCTCGACATCCGTATCATCGGTAATGGAAAATTCCTGATCGCTGGAGGGCTGGTTAGCCGGGCGCGACCTACGCCCCACGGTCGTTGTCACCGTGCGGTTTGACAGGCGGTTAGGTCCGGCTCCATCGCTGCTGCTACCGTTCGCACTGATCCGGTTCGTGGACGCATCGGTCGATGGCGCCGTGCGCGATGATTTATGGCAGCAGCGTACAACGCACGGGCCGGTCTCATCTTCCTCGCGCTGGTTGCGACCACAGCAGACGCAGTAGCAGCAGCAGCAGCAGCAAACCCGGCTCCTAACCTTGCTGCCGAGCCGCTTCATCGACGCCCGGAACCCATTGTGCCACCAGGCGTAAATGATCGGATTGAGCAGACTGTTGGCGAACCCGAGTATCGCGAGCGGGCTAGCGATGGCAAACTGTAGGCTGCGACACAGCTCCCCATTCGTTACCGGATCACAGCCAACGTACATGAGGCTCGCGATGAAGTACGGCACCCACGTTACGACGAAGCTACCCGTCGTGAACATCACGACTTTTATCGCCTTCCACTTGGTCGGGCTTTTGCTGCTGCTGGTGGTGGTTGTCGTCGTTGTCGCTGCTGTCGTCATTGTGGTGGACACGGTGGTCGAGATGTTGGGCGCATCGGTACCGTTCAGCGCTTTCTGGGCCCGCCCCGCGGTACTGGAGCAACAACGCGACCGTAGACAGAGACAACGGCGGTCCGGCCTAGCTTTCGATAGTTCATCCTCACTTAAACCGTGGTCCGTGTCCGATTGGTTGGCGCCTGATCGATTAAGTTCCCCCGCAGCAGGCGACTCACCGGGGGTTGGATGGGTGGATCCAACGGTATTGCCATTTGCACTGCCAGCTGCCGCTCCACCGCGAAACAGTCGAAGATTGCCCGTCTGTACGCCGCGCAGTTCACGGGATGCCTTTTTCAGCTGGTTGACGCGCCGTAACGCTTTCTGCAGTATGATACCGTACAGAATGATGACGAGCACTACGGGCAGAATACCGACGACCGCGGTCAGGATCACCAAACCCGGTGGAGCTAACCGTATGAACCAGCACGTTCGGCCACCGTCCGTATCTCCGCGCCATCCTAACGCGGGCAGAAAACCGATTGTGGCTCCTAGGGGAAAAGGGGGGGGGAAAGAACAAAACGGACATTAGTGCATAAAACAGATAATTGGTAGCGGGTGGTGGGCTCTTACCTAACAGCCAGGTGGCCGCAATCAGTATACGCGCCCGGGTACGGGTTAGGTAGCGCTGGTACTGCAAACCGTACACAATGTAAAGGTAACGATCGATCGCTATCAGTCCAACGCTGTACACCGAGACCAGCGACGTGGATACTATGAGACCTGTAATTGAGGAAGAAGCGAACGTTAGATGACTTGGGACTAGGGGAACACAACTACTCCTCCGGTCCGGCTACTTCACGCCAGACTGACATTCGATTACGGGTTCTGATTCGGATAGTGGAATCTAATTTTATGCCCACCCGTCTCGGAAGTTGGCATTTACATTCCCAACCGGGAGGGATCAAAGGGCTACTACACATTGACCGTATGTGGAGGTCATACACTTGCATCTCCTGTGGTAATTGTAGGATTCTTTGAATAGAGCATCCTCACAAATTGTCCCTCTTGACAATCTGGTTTTGCTCGGGGGGATTAATAAGCCGTTTGGAAGAGTAGTTATGTAGCGAAAATTGCATACATTAAGGCGTTGAAATTTAAATCGCTCAATACACCTAAAGGTATGCAATTTGTTACGTTTCTCATGCTTTTAACTTTATACTTTAGCAAGAATTTCCATCGTGCCGCGTGATTGGGTCAAGAGAGTACAGTTCAACTCAAATGTACACACAGAATGCAATTCCACTCAACTGATATACAATTACAGGTATGTGTTCACTGTGTTGGCACTGTGAGTGAATTTTCTTAGAATAAACAGGACCGCAAGCACTGGAAGTAGCAGCAGCACTCAGCGACCAGCGACCGGGTTGTATTATTATACGGTCAATTTATGAAGAATCGTCAATTTGTATCATTTAGCGAGGTTTTTTTTCCTCGTTGTGCCAAACATTGTTTCGTTCCATGTAATGTGCACAGCTGTAATATGTTGCAGCCTGACTATCCTGTTAGCTTTACGCCACGGGCCAGCCTTGCCAGCACAGGTTGATGGATATTTTATGAGATGGATTTACCATTAACGGATGATTGAAAGCTTTCCATTCATTAGCTTTATAGCATTCGTTCGATACCGTCCGTCCGTCAAAAGAATTGTTGTGAATTTTCGCTCTACTTTACTGTTTGACCTTTTTCTTCCATTCCGCTTTGGCCCGTCGGAACAGTTGGAATGTGATTTGCTACATTCCCGCATGCTAGCGAATTGATTCCGATGCTTTTGCTGGTGGAATGTATCCTCATGCGCACGTTGGCTTGCCTGTAGAATCTAACATCGTTCAAAGCGAATAAAAACAATCACAACATTCCCGTTGGCTGTTGATTGCGCTTGAAGCAAACAAAAAAAAAGTAAAAATAGAAAAGAATGGAAAACGCGTAGAAGGAAAGCCGTGGTGATCCAGACACTCACAGAGAAATCCTGTCCCGAAAAAAAACCCATCCCCCAAGTCTAATGCAAGAACTCTACCAAATTCCATTTTTGTCCGCAAGGAGCAACGGGAAGGGATGCGGCTGCAGTTTTAAAATAAATAAAAGCTCTACAAAACACCGAGCAGAAACACCGTGCTCGAGCGCCATTCGCCAATGGATGGAAGAAGTTTTTCGCCGATCTGGCGCTGGGATGGAAGCAAATACCCGAACTCGGATCGGAATCGGATGATGGGATGGGAGAGTTTGTTGATTTAAAACAATTTTCGATGCATTTAGTGTAGAGAAGGGGGTTTCGTGTTGGATTGTGTGTGTGTGTGTGTGTGTGTGTGTATGTGTGATTTTTCCGGTCGTTTTTCTTGTGCTTTTCATCTGCCCTTTTTAAATGTTCACTTTCTACCATTTAATTGCACTTGCTGCACTTACTGAAATGAGTGTAATGATCGAGTGGTAGTGTGAAATTAAATCGCTCATAACCACACGAAATGGATCTGTTTGCGTTCGTGTGGCGATGGTGATGTGTGGATTTGGAAGTAGTTACTCTTCCTCTGGTTTGGCTAGCTCGAGACACGAGTTCTTTATCCTCCACACGAGGTGCATCTTACGAAACCACTCACAAAAACTCTACAGCTCCACCAACGTCGTCTGTATTTATGTGCTAATAGACCTTGAAGACTTCATTTGATAAGTTTTCGGTCGTTCATGTGTGTGTGTGTGTGTGAATGCTTATGTGAACTAGCAGCATGCCCGCCCCAGTTGGGAAGATGTGTGGCGTGGTTCGCCTTTTGTTAGGATTAGTGGAAAATTTCACCCAAACTGTCGTTTCGTTTCAGGTGCTTACGTTCGGTGCTGTTTATGGTTTCGCCTTTGTGCAACTATGAAATGCAAAATGTCTGCCAACGATGAGGTTGATGATGATGAGACAGACGACCGCCATCATGAAGTCATCCCCTCGTGGTAGTATTTGCTCGCTGGCTGGGGGTGTTTGAGTTCTAACTAGCTCTTTCAGTGTATGTGTGCGTGTGTATGCTGAAAGTTTTCGTTGATGCATATACAATTTAGCAATGCCAACTCCCGGTGCAGCCCGGTACAAGTCACAGGGCGCGCTACTCCCGGTCCGGGGCTAATTAAGAAGCGTAATTTGAAATAATTAATCAAACTACGACGCACGTCATATTTCATTTGTATATCCTTTCCGTGTTGCTGTATCCAATCTCTCCGCGTGTGTGTGTGTGTGTGTGTGTGTGTGTGTGGTACTAGGTCGACACGTTAATGGGAGACTTCTGCACGTATGACACCTGCTCCTTGCCGCGTCGTGAGCTAATGCGGCTGACATGGCTTTTCCACGCTAAAATCCTTCTTTTAGAGTGCGAGTATGCGAGCGATAAAGAGAGCGAGAGATAGGGCGTTTCAATTCGAAGAACGTTTTTAAAGGCATGACATGGTTTCCCGGGTGAGACGTCCTATGAATAATTGCCCTTACTGATGAAATGGCATCGTGGATGCTGCAGACAAATGGTGTGCGAGAGGGAGAAAGGCATAGAAAAACGAGGCAAGAAACACCCGCATCCCAAAAAAAAGGACATTCACACAGAAGGTCCGGAAAGGTCATGAAGAAATAGATAGATTAATTCATTAAATCTCATCTCCCGAAGTTGAAGCTTTTTCAGCGAACGGAGCAGAGCTATCGTCTGAAGTGACTGTGTTCTTCAAACGGCTCTATATCGTTGTGTGTGTGTGTGTGTGTGTGTGTATGTGTGTGAAATGTGTCCACATTCCAGTGGCTCTTTGGGTTTTCTGGGAATGAAGCAGACACACATACGAGAGCATCTACCTCTAACCCGCGAGCAACAGAATGACATATGTACGTAGGCGAGCCGGGAGTTTTCCCACACAGGACGGACGACATGTTCATTTTTCACGAGGTCAAAAGCGCGCAGAAATCCCTCTCCCCCCCTCCTCTTCCTCCTACGCCACGAACCTGTTGGTGGCACGGTTTTGAGAGTTTAATTTTGCAATGTGGAGTTGTTTCTTGACGGGACAGTTTCTTGCGAGGTTTAATACTGCCAGAGGGAAGCAGAGACGGCATGATCATCCTCTTTCGAGGCGTGTACATGCTTATTTAATTTCGAAAGGTTTGAGAAAAACGTATAAATAAAGGTTAATTATGTGTTATATGCAGCAGGCGTTGGGTGCAACGATCTCGGAAGGGTTTGCAAAGCGTAGAGCTATCGGATGGCCGCATAGAAGTAGCATAAATCATTGATGTTATCTTGCTTGGGAATGTTTAATCGACTGCTAACGTATAGCTTGGTGTTGCATTCGGGAAGTTAGAAATTCTATTGAAGTGAACTAGAACTGTATGCTAATCATACCTAATTACTCGCTTCGCTATGGATCACTTTAAGAATTAATTTAAATCTATATAATTCCAAATTCGACGAACTGAAATCAAAAGAAGCTAATAAGGAGCATTCGGTGTATAAAACTCACTTTAAATCATTCAATTGTTGAACAAATTGTGTGAATTCTGGCCCTTATGTGTGTTAACTGTAAAATGCGCCTAGCGGTATGCAATCCGCATTGCAAAAACTTAGCTTTTTAAAAGTTTTGCTGAATAAAGGACAATAATTTATTAAACTAGACTATTCGTTCCGTTTGAATGATAGTTTTTCCCGCAATAATCTCTCTCGCTGCGAGTAATAAAACGTTGCTTTGGGATTTAAATTCAGTGCATCTCACTGCCCCCTGACAAGCGGTATTTATACTGTACTGTCATATTGTTTATGAATTATAAATCTCTAAAGAATTATGCTCGCCTCGCTGCACGCAATAGCACGCCAACAAACGCGCACTGCTTGATCCGCCCAACCATTATGCCCATTGTCATCGAGGGGGGTTTGGGGTTTTAGTTTATGATGCGCGGCAGGAGAAATAATCCCATCGACAGCGTGTGCACATTATTTATGGCGATTGGATAAAGATTGGCTCAATCAACGATTAATTGACTCGGTCTCTGTCATTCGTCCTAGCTTCTCGTTGACTAAAACAAAAAACACAACGGGAGGAAATACCTTTAACCCTCCCCACGAGCAAGGATACAACCCAATGTTTTGGTCCCGGTCAGGCGGAAAAATTGATGCGATTAAATAATATCGAAATAAAACGAAACGAATAAATAAATAAAGAGGTTAATAAATATGGAACGCAACAGCGTGGAATCGATTGCAATGCGAGCTGCAACCACCACCACACCTAGAGAGACACGGACACACCGGTTGGTGGGTCTTCCTTATTGTGAGACCGTACCGATATGATAAACCTGCAGTAGCAGTAGCAGCAGCAGCATCATCGAGCTTTCCAACCGCTAGGCTCTCGAACATCATCAAGCGCCATTGAGGCGAGCATAAATGGCTCGTCCGCTTTGTTTCGGCAGCGCTTCTCTGCACACCAAATCGAACCCAGTGCCCAGTGTGTGTGAGTGAAGTTGCTGGTGATAGGGGTTTTATTTTTCCCAGGACCGTGGGCACACATTCCACACATTCCACGGTAACATATTGATTTGCTACAGGTTCGGGAAGTTTGAGGTTCGAGCAGACGAAATAAGGTCGGAGAGAACACAGCATTGATGATGCTTGCGCCCCTTGGTTCGCTAATGCGATAATGTGCCAACGGAATTATCGGGTACCGGGGTCGAGAGTAAAGCGCCGGGACATTGGCACGAAAGACCAGTGTGCCAGTGTGCGAGTCGTCCGGATTAACGGAAACAGATAGCTTGACGCGATTGTGCCATGGAAAGCGATCTTTTCCAAACGGGTCGGGAAACGGTTGAAACCTACCTACCTATCATTAGTGTGCAGTTTTCCTCGGCCCGGTATCCGCGCGGTGCATACTGGCCAAAGATGACGGCAAAGCCCGTCAATAAATCCGACACGGCTACGTTGCCTAGAAACATGTACGTCGTGTACGGTTGCTGACCTGGAATGAAGCGGAGGAGAGAAACAGTGAGAACGGGTTTGTTACAGAGATTAGTGACAATTCGTTAGCGGACAAATATTTGGCGAATTGTGCAATGTTAAGAAATGGATACTAATTGCTTGCGAGTTGTTTTATAGTTCACAATTAGGCAATCAACGTTAGCTTCTAGCGGAACTACAGAACATGGCGTCGACGAGTGTTCTTGTGAAGCGTAGAAAATTTGTGCTGGTAGACTAGACCAGACGGACTCAACATTAGGCAGACTATAACGCCAGTTGTGCTTTGTTGAGGTTTCAGGAATTTTACTTCATCTATTAACTCTACGAACTAGGCTTGTTTTTCAAGTTACCCACGAATTCATGCTCACTGATCATCAGACGAACGCCGACGCGACATTCCATGGTGTCTTGCATACATTTAGGCGAATGTAAAACATTGAAAAGGGTTCTCAGTATGAGCTCTTTAAAAATTAAGCAACACTTACTTAATACACTTCTCATAAAGATTAGAATAATGATTAATAACTATGGTCTATAAGACATTGGCTTTCGTTAATCGTCTCTTGAGTTGATTGTTTATGTACGTTTCCTATGTTTACACTGACAAGCAATGTTTCACGGGTGATATTTTTAAACAAGTGAAGCAGTTTTGTGTAAACATAATTAGATGCCGCGCATGTATACAAATCGAGCCCGGTACCGGCACAACTAGTTCTTCGATTCGAACGCGAAACATTCAAAACTCTTCCCAATGACTGTGCCTCAGTGAGAAACACCTTCCCCCGGGGCACGTGCGTCAGCTTTAAATCAAAACATTGTGCACGTGCTTTACCGATTTCATTCAGTGCTCAAAGATTCTACATTCTTTTTGGCCAGCGCAACCAAGCGACAAAGCTGCACGATCCTTGACATTTAAGCTAAAAAGAAAACTTGACTGATGCTCCCTTTGAATGGGCTGACACTTGACATTTGGTGCGTAGGTTAAATGTGTCCCCTTTTGAATGTGACCGACGCAGATAAGCTACACTTACCTTTTCGCAGCAGCAACACACCGGACACGACCACGATCAGGTTGAGTATTATGATGAGTGAACCGAGCAGCGGTATAAAGATGTCGTACAGGAGCAGCGTGGTTTCTTCGCTCGCGCTGAGCGTGGTGACGGATTCGGTGGTGGTTGCCATCGGATCGATCCACCAGTCCTTCGGGATGGGCGTTTGGGGTGGCCGGATGTAGTAAAAGTATCGTATCCGGTCGTAATCATCGTAGTTTTGTGCTTGCACCTTTCCCATGCTTTTGCGTCGTCGAGTTTGGAAAATTAAAAAAAAAACCGGCCCGGACAAGAATTCGACAGATCTTTCACACGGATCAGGGTCTTCTCTACCGGTGGGTTAGGGGGTTTTTTTTTGTTTCCTGGGATGGATATTTACCACCGGATGTGAGGTGGTGAGACGCTGTACCGGAAATGGTTAGGATCTTTCCACTGCCGCTGGCACAAAGCTGGTAGGCCCCGGCTGTGGAAGAGTTTTAAAATTGAAATCAAACATTAATTGCTACCGGACGTAAACGATTTGCTGATGGGGTTTGTTTTTGTGTTGGTCGATTGCTTGCCCAACTTCGTACCCTAGGGCGTGATACGTTAGTGACAGGTCGAGAGAAAAACAGGGAGGTAAAAATTGAATATAACCCAGCCAAATCCATACCGACCGGTGAAGAATTCGTTTTTGGATCGATTGTCAGCTGCTTTTGCGATGGGCGAATGGGGACGAATGGGCATTGGGGACGGGTTAGCTTATGCATATGCACTTTTCATCGACCAAACACAGACAGCGGTGAGTCGACATTGGGAAGGAGAGTGTGTGGCAGACTATGGTCAAACGTTTTTAAGGCCGACGGCTTGCCGACGGATGTATGTGATTGCATTTGCCATCCGGCACTTTCAGTACTCGGGACCGTCGTGCAGTTCAACTCAACTCACACTTACTCGTGAGTAGATGAAAATTTAATTAAACAAAAATGAAATAATGACCAGACCAGATCCTGTGCAGCACCAGAAAGGGAACGCCATTTCACGAAATGTAAGTAAGACGGAAGGAAAGTTTAAATGGAACGTACTTTCAAATGCAGTGCAGCTTAATATGGAAGGCAAGCGAAGCAAAAGAAACCAGAACAAATGGGCAGCTTAATGAGTTCGAATGTGTGTGTGTGTGTGTGCTGGGAGGAGCTGGGCGGTCTCGGGTGTCCGAGGGAAAGTTTACGTTTTGATTAAGTTCTGCCCGTTGAAGCAGACCCGGGACAGATGTAGTTAATGGATCGGTGGAGGTAAAACCGTACCAGAGTTGATTGTTCGATGGCTAGTTGAATTTATGGTTCGATAGTTGTCGGTGTGTGTGCTTTGGGAAAAAGTTAAAGTAAAATGTGACAGTGGACAGCAGAGATAGGAAAGTGCGTGCGGTGTTTTTTTTTTCCTCGGTGGGAAAGTAATTAAGTATCGATGTGGGATGTGAGTGGAAAATCTTTTAAAAGCTACTACTTTGTAACGGTGCTGTATGATTTTTCTTCTGTTCCGCTTTATCTCAGACCAGAGAAGCCGCAAAAATAAGTTTAAAATGTCGACAATTCCAAAGTGTTTTCCAGATAATCCTTATCTACAATCCGTTTTATCATAGCACGCAAATCATCCGCAAATGTAACTGGTGCATCCATTGAATGGGATATTTTTTCTGCTCGGTTTATCTGCCGCTTCAGTTGTCAGTGCCAATTTCTCGGAAGCTTGTTTACGAGTTAAACGATGCATATTTCATCGCTTTGGTTGTGGTCTGAGAAAAGCTTCGCAATACTCGTAGAACTGTGAGTTGAGTCGTAGCTCTGTACAATTAATTGTGAAACAAGCAATTCGGTTACGGGAAAGTGTAACGTTGGCTATTCTTTGGTTGTCTAAAAACGGCATGAAATATTCAGAAATGGCTTTTACGCTGGAAACTGGCAATCAAATAGAGACACTTTTGAATAAATAAGCGTTATAAAGAGCGATTGTACGCTTTCTCGCTTATTAGTTTGGTTTAATATTCTAATGGTTGCTCTTTAAATCTAGTATTTAGCGGTCTTTGTTGATTTTTGACAAAAAAATTCTTGTAAAAATTTAATTATCTTTCAAAACTTCATTTATGAAATTTACATAATTTGTTAAGTTTTTTTTAAAGTGCACTCCGGTTTTATTGAGTAGCTTTATTTTTAAACATTTGAAATAATCGAAAAGCTTTGCTAGTACTTCCGTTTTTTGGCGAAAAATCTCTTTCGAATTTTACTTTTGCAATGACAAATAACATTTAAACATAAAGCCACGTTTAGCAACAAAAGATTTGAATTTTGCGACATTTGCAGGCGAGCAATGGTGTTCCTTGCAACATCACAAGACCACTGCCTAAACGAGCAAACATGATTATGTGGAATTTTCATCAGACAGAAAATCAATTTTTGTTATTGATAGGGCAGCATAATAGTGTTGAGTGGCAAATTTACCTAATGGCGTTGAAAACGTTCATTCCATTCCATAAAATAGTTAAGCACTTTGCATTATTTTTTGCTTCTTCGTTTTTAAAAAAAACTGTTTAAAAGTTTTAATATTGAAGATTATTATTGCCAAAAAAAAACCATATGTCAAACACCATATAGCGCAACGAATTACACAAACTATTAACTCACCAATTTATACAATCATTTTATGACGTTGTTAAGAAACTGAGAAGAACTTTTGTTTTTATCACCATTGCTCCGAGGCCATTGCTACCACTAGCAATGCAAAAGCTAATGCAAAATACGCACTTATTGATCGTAAAAAGTGGCAATGGATGGATTAAATTGTGCAAAGGAAAAAAAAACCAAAGAGTATTCCTGCTATTCTTAAGCAACTCTTTCCAAGGGTCTCCTGTGCGGGAAAATGCTATTTGCATTCGCAAGTGACAGCGGGGGAAAGTGAGCGGGTTTTTCTGTACGCCTTCGAGCCAGCAGTAGCATGATAATTTCCCAATCAGTATTCGGCAAGCATCGGTTGTTGCAAAATCTGTGTTTGAAATGACCAATTATTGGTGCTCATTGGCGAAGCCAGCCAGCATTTCCAATTGCCGTTTGGTCTGTTGTTTAAAGGCCTTTCACTTCTCGAGTGGACAGTTTTATTTCGGTGCGGTCCGTATCGGCGCCGGTGCAGAGGGAAAACGGGATGCTGGCAATCGCAAATGAACTGAAAACAGTTAATGCCTAGTGCCGGTTTTCTCCTACTCGCCCGCTAACCGGCGGTTGGAAGGGGTTGATGTTGAATTCAATTCGAATTGTTATGCTTCTTCTCTGCGTGCTGGAAGCACCATTGTGGTGATCACTGATTCGCTCGGTATCGGTTCATCACCAGGCATTAGTATGCCGGTATGTACAGTTTACTATCGGTGTAGCAATTGAATATTTTCCATCAGTAGCATTAGCTGGAAATGCCATTTTGCAAGAGGATAAAACGCTACGAGGTTCGTGTCGGGATGAATTCTCGTAGCTTCATCGTGGCTCATCGAGCAGGAGTGTACGTGTATGTGCAACTACTACAATCGGCGACTTACAATCAGGCGTTGTTGCTTAATTGATTCGCTGCCGTTTTATTGCCGGTGCCGTTGTCTAAATTGATTTTGTGGATTGTGCACCGTTGCACAATGCTGGACACGATTTTACATATTGTTATGTGGAGCTAGCTAGCCAACGTTGGTATTTTCGGGATGAAATATTAGTACGTCGAACGGAACAGAGCTGTCGGAATTCGAATGCGATCGGAATTCGTATCCGCTTCTCCCTTCATTCACTTACTCACGATTCTCACTGGTTTGTTGATATTTGCTCACAGTCGCTGTTGAATGGCACTTTGGCAACTTGCACTTGCCTTAGAGCGAGAACGCTCGAAGCAAAAGTTAAATATTGCCTGCAAATAATGACACATAATTCATCCTTCACTGTGTTTTCTCTTGTTGCTTTCAATTAAATAAGTTGCTTATTTTAATCAAAACACCAACCACCTTAATCAAACCGCACACACACACACCTTGCCGGTTCTTGCATTTTCTTATCACTCCGTATGGATTATGCTACCAACAGATAAAACCACTCTCCATCGAAAAACTGTTCACTTTATCACACAAAAATCACTGCCGAATCACGCCCAACACGACTCGAATCGATGCAGCAATGGCGCGCGACCGGTTTGCAGCGATTACGGCGCCGAACTGACGAACCGCTCCTAAGCCTTTTTTTCGCTTCATCAAGCAACCGAAAACCTTCCCGACGGAATAGAATTAACGGATGTGTAAATATTTACCCAACGTGGTGTACGGGGCGTTGATGATCCGCTAGGGCGTTCCGCGCGAATGACAGACGCTGCCAACTACAGCCAGTGAGGCCGGTGGTTTGTGTGGAGTCGATGGGTGAACAATGGATGGCATCCAAACAAGACGAATAAACTCAACACATGTAATTCGATTGGACCTCGAAGACGCGATGTCCGTGAGTCACCTGCTGGATGTGTGTGTGTGTGGGACAGACGATGCAGTTTGTTTGCCGTATGACCGAACCGAAACACGCTCCGAAACGACAAATCCGATACTAACTGTGAAGAATATCTGACGCAATTTTCGGCCCACCATTACATTGATTGACTCGGGTCGGGTCGGTTCTTTTCCCTTTTTTCCCTTTTCTTTTGACAAATTTTACTTCCATTTCTTTCTTTATATCGGCTTAACCCTTTTACATCTCTCCCTCTCTCACACACACACTCGTTGAGTTGTATACAGGTGGTTTTGGCGTGATTGATAAGATACAGGTTTATCAATTAGTCGCACACCCCATGTGCTTCGGCAGGTTGTGCGGTGTGTATAAAGCCTTGGCTTTTGCTTATCTTCCGGCGGGTTACTGGGTCTTTAAAGCGACGGAAGCCTTCATTTGGAAGTAGGTAGTGGCTTATCTATTTTCTGTTCTATTTCTGCCATCCCGGACTGTCACCCCGAACGTCTGCACTGACATCCGTTGCAGTTTGTTGCATGGAAATGGGGTTTTGTGTCATTTATGTGTGAGGCACTGGTTTGAAGGCTTGGAGAAAGAAAGATAGAAGTGTTCGTCTGGTATGGTGGTAGTCCCATGAGAGCTTTCTTTTACTTTTTGATCAAGACAGGCCTAATGAGTCTTTGGGCATAAAATGTAGAGTACGAGTAACGCAGATTTCAGAAGATATCTTAAAATTCCAAGAGGCCAAGAGTAATACATCTTATTAGCCTGCTCAGGGTTGAGTACATATGGATGACATGGCCAGGACTCTAATCAGTTTCTAGTAAACTCGGTATAGGGTTGCAGTTCTCCTGATCCTACAGTTTAAATCCACCTGATCCAGCCAATGAGCTCGCTGTGTTCCTCTACAACTCGTACCGAATGGGTCACTGGCGAAAACCTTCCTAGTGGGACATGAGTTCGTCGTCCTCATCATATGCCCTTCTGGATTTGACTAGCTTCTGGATATCTAAACCATCAAATAGCTCAGCTAGCTCTTGGATAATTCTCCATATCTTCTCACCCTACTCGTTAACACGCACTGGACTCGTACACTTAGAGGAGTACCGGACGTATCGTGCACTTCGTGTGTTGCTGGAATCTTCTGGATTTGGTAGTAGACATGAGTTCCCTGAAAAAATGCTACCGAGTGGGGGCTTATCACAGTCAGAGTCAAGAGTAATACTAATAGCCAAAAATTCTCGATTCAATGCAAAGTAAGCTCTCGAGACGTGGACGTAGAGGGAGAAAGTCCTAGAAGCAGTTCTGTTGAATCACATTTGAAAGTGAAAATCATGAGCTAATTAGTACTACTCCACCGTGAAAATGACTCTGGGTAATCCAAACTGAAACAGTTCTTATGATCAAGACAATTTCAGTTTCCGTTTGCTCATGCCATGCCGGATTTTAATGCAAGAAGCTTGCCTCAAAAATATAATTGATATACTTTTCTGTAAATTTACACCAAATCCAAATCCATATCCATGGATATCAGATATCAGAAATATAATTGAATCTTAATCGAGCATAATTAATGCGATAGCAACATATAACATTTCTGTGTACAATTTTTATCCTGGATATTGATGTTAAAACCTATTGGTTAATTTTTTGTGGCACAAGCGATACGCTTCGTTATGCGAACAAACGTTTTAATCAATTTTGTGAAAGTGTCGTCAAAGTGATTGATTGAACCCGTATTAAAATTATTTATCGTATGATGCAAGAATCGTACAACCTTTTTTTTTTTGGTCGGGGAATCATGGATTAAAATCAACTACAAAAAGCATCGATGATGGAACGCTACATTGAATGTAAATATGTTAATTAAATATTGACATTATCGTGGTAAAATATGCGGTCGAGCGTTAAAGAACCTTGAAGTGCAACCAGACGGTGAAGACAGCAAAAGATCTCTAATGATCAAACAAATCGCTTTATGTTGATTTTCTATGATGTATTTATATTCATGTCGCCTAAAGCAAATATTAATTAGATGAGGTGATTGATTGTTTACACAACGGTGACACAATACATCCTGTAAGGTCTTTATTTGTGTTTCAAAAACTAATTTTTCCATTTCATTTTTACTCTCATCTCGAACAGGTCCATCATCGAGCACAACAAGCGGCATCTATCAGTTAGGTCCGGGAAATGGCAATGAATCACTGCTGGCGCACCACACAAATCCCTCAACGACGACGACAAGCATCAACAACAACAATACGGCGAAGCAGCAGCAGCAGCAAAACCTGTACAGCAAACAACAACCACAACCACAGCAGCAGCAGCAGCAGCAAAAGCAACAACAATCAACGTCAGGCTTAGCCACCAGTCACAATCTTCTGCCGAGCATCGTGACTTATCCCTCTGCGGGTACATTCACATCCGGACTGTGGTCGGAGGACAACCCGTTCAGCTCGGCCACACCGCAACACCAGCAGCAGCAACAGCAACAACCGCCCCACTCGTGTGGCGTGAACGTGAACGTGACTGTGAACGTCGTGGCACGATCCATAACCGCGAGCACCATGACGACGACAACGGCAACGACGACCAACACAACGACCCTGGCACCCCCGCGACCGATGCAGAAGGTAAGCAAGTTCGGTCTCGTGTCCCAGCGCGAACTGAATAACCCTTTACATCTCTCCCCTCTGTTTCGTTCCGACCCTTCGCAGGTGATCCCGACGGTGGTCTACCTGATGTCTCGGATCGCTGTACATATGGAGATTGAGGGCACGGCACAGTGCCCGGCGCAGGTGATGCTTGCCGCCGCCCTTGGCTGTGAAGAACTAGGTATTACGAACAAATTGCTAGCCCAGAGCGTGTTCGGCCTGTGGATGACCAGTCCACTGCTGGAGGTACAGCTGAAACCCCACCATCGGCCGTACGCGGTGCGCGTCGCCTGGTCGAAACTGCTCGACAAGCACAGCCACGGGAACGAGCTGGAAAAGCTGTCCGACGAGCCAATGACGACGCTGCGAAGAAACGTGTTCTTCTCGCGGCGAGACGAGGAAAAGATCAAGTAAGTGGAGAGGGTTAGGAGATTTGGAAATCTTGTATTGATTGTAAAAGATTGGATCAATGAAAAATCCTGTGCAGATCATGAAATGTGATACTGTTGGAAGAGATTGCATACATTTAGGCACTTTGAAGTTAAGATTAGAAGCTCCGTCGAGCTGAGCATATAATTAAGTGTATTTTCTGTTAATTACTATAACTTATTTAATTGGGATTCACTTGTGAATGATACAATGAATTATAATTCTTATTTCCCTAGACGATCAAACTCTATTTATGAATTTATCTGTAATTACTCTTCTTAAGCTTTCGTAAGATGATTTAAGTCATTCGAGAACCTTGCACACATCTGCAACTTTTTCCATTTCAAATGAATTCAAATTGTGTACGATAACGATTAGTATTTTCTCTCTCTCTTTTTTTGCTGTTGTTGTAATTTTCCTTTAACCTCAATATAATCATTACGTACGAGCCATTTCGGGCCAGTGATGCGAGAAATTCCGATAGCTCGCATGTAGCAGATCTTCTTACTGACTCGCATATGATAGAAATGGCAGAGCCAATGTGGACAATTCCCGGAATATCTAGCTACATGACGTAGATGATTAAATTTTCCGAGAAAAACGAGATACTACTTCGCTTTCTGCTCCTTCCTTTATGTGTATATTCTTGTTTTGCAACAGTTTTAATGGAAACGGTTTTCTACAGTTGATATTGAGGTGATGTAGCCATTTTGTGGAATGAAAGTAACATGGGAAAAATACTTACTTGCACTGCATGACGTGTTTTTATTACACGTTTTCACTCGTACACGGTATTAATTCCACAATTATGCTATCAGCCTTAAAGTATGCAATCGGTAGAGCTTCATCGTTCGTATCCGTGTAGTTGGTGGTGGTGGTGGCGGTGGTTACTAATGAAAATAATTCCCTAGCAACATGCCCATGCCGACTATGGTTTTTAAAAGAAGCTATCATTTTTCACACCTTACAGAGATCCCCGGATATTGGAGCTGCTGTACGAAGAGGCCCGACACAACGTTCTGCTCGGTCGGTACGTGATGGAACCGTCGCAATCGATCATGCTCGGTGGCATCCAGGCCCGGATAGAGCTGGGCCCGTACAACTCGCACACGCACACAACCAGCTACTTCCGGTAAGTATTCCTTGCTCTGGTTGGGTTTCCATTGGCGTGCTTTAACACGGTTTTTTCTACTGGCTTTTTTTTTGATTTTGTAGGGAAAACCAATTTCGCTTCCTACCGGCACACGTGGCAAAAAGTTCAAGCTGGTCCTGGTTACCGATCAGCCAGCGATCATCGGCCGAGGTACGGCTGTTGGAACAGTTCAAGCGTGTCCCAACGACAGCCACTACCAAGAAGCTGATGCGGAAGTATCTCGAGTTTTGCTGGGGTCTTCCATTCTATGGGTAATATTGGAGGATTTTTTTCGACTTTTAAACGCTGTAAGAATCGCTAACCTCTACCTTCCTCACATTCAGTGCGGCTTACTTTCATGGACAAGTGGAGCAACCGGTACGTGGTCTTATGAGTCTGATGCAGCAAAAGGATCTACCCGTCCTGATAGCGGTGAACGAGCGGGGGATCTTTGTAATAGATCAGATCGAATGTGTAAGTTGTTGTTGGAAATTTCGTCCAGCACGAGGGGCCTATTGCTTATTTACTTATTTCAATTCATTCCAAAACAGACACTTTTGCTGGGGCTTAAGTACGAAGAATTCTCATGGGAGTACGCTAAACCGAGCAACGTCAACGATCCCGAATGCTTGCCGTGCATCTTTCTGCAGTTCGGCGCGGTGGAGAATGGCATTGCGGCCACGAAGCTGATGCAGATCTTTTCCCGCCAGGCCGCCATGGTGGATGCCTTAATTACGCACTTCGTCGAGCAGGACAAGCGACGGAAGGAGAGTGGAGCCGACGCCGAACAGGCCGGACCAGGTGGACTGGCGGATAACACCTATGTGGGTGAGTAGACGTACGAATTGAAAACGGTTCGACGAGTAGCTTGATAGACATCAGACATGTCCGGCTCAATATGTCCGATGTAATACGATGCCTCCTAAAGGTGACGAGAATATACTGCAAAAAAAGAGTCGCAGTAAGAGGGCACGATACGCAACGGTTTGTAATGATGCTTAGCTATTACTGGCAGACATGAAACCGGTCACAAAAATGCTTTCCCAATCGCTTCAGTTTGAAGTGTCGTTCCCAAAAAGGGAACGGAAAACAAGCAACAAAGATGAAGGATGGTTCCTAGTAAATCATCGTTTCTTGGAACAATCGATAGCACGCACCGAACAAATAGCGGACGCAGCAAAATGCTCCACTCGGATGGGTGACACAGAACGGGGAATTTGCTGTCGCGTACAAAACATTCCAAGCACAGAACGGAACAGATTGCAAACGATGCGAACGCGAAAAGAAGGAATCTATTAGCTTCACCCTGAGAGGTCGGGGTCGGGTTCTTAATGTAAGGAAATTTAAAGTGTAGGGTGAAGGTATTGGTTTAAACGTTGTTTTATGTTAAATTTCTGTTTTTCTATTTATGTGTTTTGTTTTTTCTGTTTTTATGGATGGAAAATTTAATTGAACTCAATCAAAGCAACACGAGAAGAGTCGCTTCAATGAGTCATGGATTGCTGAGTTTTTTTGTTTTCTAGGAGATCAATTCAACGTCGGCAAAAATGGCTAAAATGAACACTAAATAAACGGCTTAAAGGTAAATAAATTATAAAGGGGCGTTCGAGAAAGATGATTAAATATTGTATATGCTTGAGCTCGGACGAGCATCTATTAAAATTTGAGTAAATAACTTGAGAAAATAAATTTTAATCTTTGTTAGAGCAATAATCGCTGGAAATTTTGGCCTGATATATTGAGGCTTTTCGGGTCTTTATTTTTCCATTTGTTGGATGGACAGTCCTGCATACCGGAAGCACAAAAAATGCCGAATTAATAAACTAGCGAGAAGGACGTCAGGTTGAAGTAATCTACAACAAATAGATGGCAATATTAGTTGTAGTATTAGAGTCCTCACAGGGGTCTCTAAAACATAGGAACATAGTAATAAAGACTCTGCTGGACAGGGTCAGCGATTGAATATAACAAATTTGTCAGATATCGTTGGAAGAGTCTTGTAATTATTATGGTACTGGAAAACCCAGTCTTTCCATAGGCTGGGAAATGCTTCCATCCATCAATCTTCAAACCCAATGTTTTTAAACCATTTGTCCCTGTAAGTAAGCAAAGGTACCTTGTGACCTGACTTTCTGAATTAAGGTTAAATCGTAGTAAGCGTTTGATCGGATTAATGAGGTTAGAGATGCTCTTAGGACGAGAAAATTCGCAACAATAAACCAGCAATAGACCTTCCCAACCTACACGACACGGGGTGATATATCAAAAAGTTAGGTTTCATCTATTTACCCCAACCCCAGGATAAACCTTTCCATACACGCCTTGCTGAACAAACAACAACTCACATGCCGTTTCTCTTATCAACTCTCTCTCTCTCTCTCTCTCTTTCTCACTCTCCATTTCCAGAACCAAACCCAATCAAAAACAATGGCATCGGTGTGCTGAGCAACAAGTTCGCCCGCCTCACGCTGGCCACGTTCGACGACGAAGGGCGCTGCATCGGCCAGACGGGCTCGTTATCGATAAGCTATTAACATTTAATTCTCATTTAAGTTTGGCACCACGGAACGGAACGGGAATGTTTGGGGATGGGGCACAGGAAAGAAGCGCAGCACAAAGCGAAGGACGTTTACCGAGCCGGGTTAAAGGTTGATTTACTGGCAGCACAAATGCGCAGGGAAGGTGAACAAATCCTGATGGGATTGACGATAAAGGAATCGAAAGCATGCTAGCAGAAAGAGAACAAAAAAAAACTAGAAGGCCAATCGAGTTGGACAGGACGGTGTGCTGGATGGTGTGGTAAACCAAGTGCACGAGTTCCGATGGTGTACTTTCCGTTTTTTGAAGCAGAACACGAGCTCCGTCACACGGCCATTGTTGTACATTACTATAGCACCACTATCCCTTCTTGCTTTCCCCTTCGTAGTATCGCTCGCTGTGGTTAGAATCAGTTAAAGAATCAGAGTAAGGAAAACTACGATACGGCATCTCACGGAAGAGGGGGGGATGGCTAACTATTGTATGCAGCACTGCGGAAGGAAGAGGATGGAAAATCGAATTTACTTGTAAATAGTGCGCTAAGAAAAAAGGGCAGTGTTTGCGATACACTCGGCGTAGTGGAAATGTTGTGAAATGGAAGATAAGGAAGAGTTAGGACCGTTCTTCTTCGACTGACATTCACCTTCCACGTAGCCACGCGTTAGATAATAATGGAACGAATAGGAAGCCAAGGGTAGTTGGAAAAGTCCCGAACTAAAGACTTTTACCAAATATAAGCAGTCAGTAAACAAACAGTAATGTATCACACAAACCTACATGCGGTGTTAGCTAAAACAAAACCAAATCCACGCAGTTGCAGTTTATCCTTGTACAGAAGAAAAAGAGCGAGAAAGGAGATCGAATCGGAACGAAAGGAAACAAATGGATCATTGTAACTAAAGGTCGTCATCAGTGTTATTACAACACAACAAAATGGAAATTTCAGGACATAGGAAGCAAGCAGCACGAAGGTGAAAATGGTGGCAACTTAGGAACGATGCCGAGAGAAAGAGAATAATTTTGTACTACTTTAATTTAATTATACTTAAGGAAGTATATATATATATATATATATATATATATATATATACACAAATACCGACATATACAGTGCATATACATCTAATCTATATATTTAGATATTTTGTACCACAATACACACACAAACACAAAACACATTAACACATGCAGTGAAGGAATCGCTTCCGGATGCAGGAAGAAAGTAATCAGCTGAGAAAGAGACAATTGAATAAGAAGAAGCAGAAAACACAAAAGATGGCACCAGAAGTATAAAAAAGGGAAAATAATCATGTAAAGAAAGTAAGAAAAGAAACGAAATGAAAAAAAAATCAATCATGCTTAGAAACGTTGCAGAATCTAGAATTGAGGTAGAAAAATTGAAAAAGAGAGAATCCTTACCTAGTAGGAAGTGTAAAGTGAAGACAAAATATGAAAGAACAGAGAAAAACAACAACAAAAACTGCAACTAAGCACTGTAATAAAGAGTAAAAAAAGAAACTTAATACGATAATATTTAGAGGACATAGGAGAAGAGCAAGAAGAAGAAGAATAAAAACAATCGGATAGTCAAAAGTCGGTATATACACTAATAGTAAAAATCATTAAAGAAAATATAATACACACGGGACAAGAAACGAACGAACCAAATACAGACAAAGCTAAAGACATACAAAAAACACAAACGCATACTTATAGCTAACGAAAGGAAACGAAAAAACTGCGTGACATACACACACACACACACACACACACACACACACACACACACCAGTAATCGATATCAATAGTGGTATGCGAAAGGGGCAAAGTGGTTAAAGCAAAGGAGAGAAACAAATTCTACTGCCGATTTCATTTTCTTCATGCACAAATGACTAAACGATAACGAAAGAAGAAGCTGGAAAACTGGACTAGGTTGGGATCGTGTATGAAATGAAAGGAAATTTGTTTCTCTTTGCAACGCAACTCCGTAACTACTCGGCAAACGCATACACATACATCATATACACTAACCATACACTAGGAAGTTGAAAGCAAAAGAAGAGATAAGTGAAAGTGAAGGACGATTTGATTATCATTAGTATCGTCTGACTGTGTGGATAAAAGGTGAAGCGGTAAAAGCATCGAAAAGCAACAATAACCAACAAAAAAGACGACATACACACACACGCGCAAGAAAACAGCAGATTATAAATAAATAAAAATCCAATAGAATTGCCGAACATGTATGAAAGAATTACACTACTTTTGAATAAAAAAACGGTAAATCAAACGAATTAAGAACAAGGCTGTTGTTTGCATTAGTTTGAAAGAAAAACAGTTCCTGGATTAGACAAATAAAGTTGTTAAGAGAAAGAGCGAGAACTCTTTATTTTACTTCGAAAGCTCTTAAGACAAACATTTAGACAAAGACCCAAACCACACACACACACACACCGATTTTCAACACGGTTTCATTCGTCCTCGTAGTCACTTCGCTCGCACGGTGACTCCAACTCAGCACCGAGATACGGACGAAGTCGTTCGTCCGCCCGCAGCGTCTTCCGCAGATGTGCAGCCTTCCTGCGATAGTCGTCCTGTATGTTTTCCAGTCTCATCTGCAGGATGTGTTTATCCCGTTCGATCGTTTCACCCTCAGCAATAAACTTCTCATACTCGGCATCTTCAAAGTGCTGCTGAAAGCGTGATAGAAACCGTTTCAAGGATTGTTCCTCGGTGATCAGATCATCGCATCGGTTGCGTAGCTCTTCCTCGAGCCGTTGATAGAAGCGACGCAGATCCGTCGTACAGTCACGGTACAGTTCCATCACTTGAGCGCGTGTCGGTGCCCGTTTACTAGTGTCCCCTAGGCGGAGCAGATAGGGCGCCAGGAAGTCGGCTTGCTGTTGTTTGATCTGTTCCTCTCGTGCCTTGATCGCTTCGTACTTGGCTAGCCGTAGTTGACGGGCCTCCTCGTTTCGCAGCGGATCGAACAGACTGTTGGTAAGCCGGGGTGAGTCCGTTTGCTTACGACGTTCGCTAAGCATGGTATCGATCTCGACCACACGGCGGCGAAAAGCATGCGAAGCGTGCTCTTCCGCTTTGAGCTGGTCCTTCAGCAGGAGAAAGAGATCGAGCTGAGTCGGCTGTGGGTCCCAGGGATTGGACTGTGGAACGTAAGGAAACGTTAGTGGGGACTGATTAGGAGCATGCCAATTCTTACCACAGCTTACCACATAGCCGGAAGTGCAGGCAGGATCGTAGGGTACTTCCTCGCCCATTTCGGACTTGGGAGGTTTCACAAACTCTCGCGTGGAGGCCGTAATGCAGTCCTCACCGTAATGGAACTGGAGAGCGATTTTGTTATCCTGAATGAAACAGTTCCGTACAGCGATATCCTTGACCGGTTCTTTGGCTGGATTTTGGTGAAATTTCTCAGTTATATGCTAAAAAAGGGAAGAACAATATTTTGCTTATTAAGTTTTAATTAAATTGCTTTGAATAGGATGAACTGATGTAGAAGCATAGTGCAGTACAATTAAAAATCGAGCAGATTACTGCTCTAACGAATCAGATGTGATGACAGCGCCACCTGTTGTTAGGTATAGAAAACATTGGTATCGAAGAAGAAACTCGAGCAAACGAGTGCGCGAGCAACAGGTGGCGCTAGTATGTTCATCATGGGAAGGTTTAATGCATGCGTACCGTCAATTTGCTCGGCTCCTTTGTGACTTGATCCTTAGGAATATTTTGAAACTCGCGATAATACAACCTTAAAAGATAGGGAACAAATCTATTAAGAAACCGCTTAATATACTCTGGCAATTTGGTTCACTCACAGATCATCTCGCTTTTCGTAGTGCTCCAGAATGTACGTTGCGTGGTAGATAAGGGTTCGCAGTGCATCGAAACGATACTGGTAGAAAAATCGCAGCTCATACTCATTATTTGGCGCTGCCCGGTGCTTCAGCAAGCGCAAACAATCCGGACGGCCCTTGTCAAAGTGTTCCTCCGTTTCGTTCGTCCGATACTCGATGCGTACGAGGTTGAGCAGATCGTCTCGATTCGCGTAAAACTCCCACCGACTAATCGGCCCATCATAGTCCAACGTTTCGTACGTGGTAATGCGCCGTACCAGCCCAATCAAGTTACGGTACGGTGCGAATCGTTCGTAGATAGTCTTCTTGAAGTAGATCACCTTCGTACCATCCGGGAAACGTTGCTCGAAATCGGTGCGCGACACGTTCAGCGATCGGACCCAGGACGTTGGCATGTCGAGATGCTTTTCCTTCTCGATCTCTTCCTCCGTCGTGAGCGGATCTTGATCCTCGGGGACGGCACAGTCTTCGCGCAGCTCGTACGGTTCACCGGGCAGGAAGTGTTCCCAATCGTGCCCGTTGGCAAGATCCCAGCGCATCTTCGCTATACCGGCCGCAGGGTCTTGCTTGTTGACGTAGTAGTTGTGATGGTTCCAGATACTCTCGATGGCGAGATAGTTGGGCGAGGAAACTTCGTGCCGGAAACCGGTGGACGGTTCCAAGAAGAAGGCACTCGGTGGTTGGAGCACCTGTTCGCCGGTGTTTGGATCGAGCAACATCTCGCGATAGCCTGGCTTATAGCACCAGGGAGCGTTCATCAGGACGGCTACCCAGGCATGGACACGGTGGCCTCGTTTGGGATCTTCGGGCGGTTGCTCCAGGCGCTCGATCTCTTCCCGCTCCATCGCTAGGCGGTTTACTTCTTCCGCCTGCACTTTGGCCACTTTTTCCTCCTCAATGTTAAGTAGATACTGGCTGCGAAGGTCGGGCGGTTGGCGAAGTTGATACTTGTTGGGAGGTTCTGGTTGTTCTTCATCGCCGCTTTCCTGTGAGGAAGAAAGTTAGACTGTTAGTTACAAAAATTGTGACACATTCTAGAGGACATTCCATCAGAGGACCTTCTTAAGATCTTATGTTGCGATCTTCATTTCTCTGGTTGAATTCTTGAGGCGTTTGAACCCTTCACCAAGGAGTCAGTTTGTTTCACAGCTCATCGTTATTCTTGCAGCGCTTGATCACCCAAAGAAGCAAACCCTTTTTACGACCGATCAATGACCGAAGCAAAAGCTGTGTTATTGCTGCCGGGGTCGCGGTTTTGGACTCCATTTGTGCTTCATCACTCTCCACCACACACCGTTCGTGAGGAACATGTGTTCCGCACATATGTCATGCCAGCGTTATTTTCGAACGTTTGTGTGAGCCTTCTTGCTCCCGTGCAACATACACTAATTAGCCGGTTAGTTTGAATAATTTTTTGGTATTTTGACGGGTAAGTGCCACTTGTGCGCGAACGGAAGAAATTAAGTGCTTCTTGGGACCGTGAACACCTACTGCTGGGTCACCGCTCTGCCTGCCGCAACGAGCAGGACAGGTCAAATTTCCTTCAAATTGCCCTCAACAGCAAGCAGGATAATAAAACTCCACCACTCTCTCTGCCGCTTCTTCGACCGGATGTTACCACCCGGTATGCGGCGAGTTTTATGTTCGAGCAAAACGAAAGGCTTCGTTCAGTTTGTGTGAGAGGATGAGTGGTTCTTGGTTTTTTTTTGTATCTTCTCTGGAAGCAATGGCCCGTTTGGTGGAATGCCACAAACAGCATCCGGCATGGTGGTTTTGTCGCGAACATTGTTACAGATTGGCGTAACCTGATGCAACACGTTCGTCTACTGGTACACTGGCAGGCGTAATTTGAGACGAGGTGAGACTGTTTCTTCATGATGTGTGAAGGTAGCTTCGTTAGGAAGGTGCACTCTTGGGTTAAAACGGAAGGAAGGAAAAAAAAAACAGCTGTTCAAACGAGGTCACGGAAGGAGTTGGCAAGCAAAATTCGCAACATCCAGAGTGTTTGGAACTATTTTTATAACATTGCATAGTTTCTGACAGGGATTTGAGTCTATTTTATTTACTACTAATTAGGGAAAGTTCTTATGTTCTCCTGCCCTAGTTCTGTCACGCTTCCTCTGTAAACAGTGGCTCATTCCAGTCGACCGTGGACCAAAACCTATTTGATAATCAAATACTTCCTTTTTACTGCGTAATGGATTTATCGAGCGACGTATCAAAATCTTACCTCATCTTCAACCGGCACAAAGGGGCAAACAACGCGTTGCTGATCGTTGTTAACCACTTCACGCGTTGCGTAACCGGACACAACGCATGCTGCAAAGCCATTTCCGATGAGAAAGCTGCAGAGCAGTGTTGCCAGTTCGAAGCTATTCGCACGGCGTCGTTTTAACACCTCGTCCGGTGATACTAAGCGGGATGGCTTTGGGGGATAAAAGATACAATGAAATGTGTTATTAGAGTTTGTTAGGTAAATACATTTGTAATACAATTTATTTTGAACGATAAATGAGACAGCTGTATGAAGAAAAATTGCGATCGAAAAGTGTCTTCTGATGCTAAAGAATCGAAAGCTTAAAGCCGCATTTTGTTAGTGGATTTCATAATAAAAATGAAGATTGTTCTTTCGTTCTTTCGTTTCAAGAAAAAGCCATTTCATTTTCCTACACAAGATTTTCCTTTTACAAATTTTCACACATTTTCCCAAACTAAAAAGATGGACACATTTTCGCTAGAAGGCAAAAAAAAAAACGGTAAAGTGCACAAGATCGATGCTTGACGAAAAATGACGAACCAAACTCTGGCAGAAGGGCAGCAGATGGATGTCAATTAAGGTGAGATGCTAGGAGCGACAGCGACGTAGTAGGGCAGTACGAGCAAACCCCTAAGACAGAAAAGCAATTTTCCCTTGAGCAAAAGGTGTGCTTGGCCGTTGATGAGGACGGTCCCACTGGTCGCTTTTTTCCACGGTCGATGCGCATAAGTAAGAGATTGCGATCGAGAAGGCTACATACACACACACACACACACACACATATATATACGGATCTAAACTGCACACACGTGTCCACTTTCACCGTGCATGTACTTGACATCAATCGGAACCGGAGACGGAATGGAGAACCGTGAAGCAAGCCAAAAAAAAAAAAAAAGCGAAAGAAAAAAAAAACACCCAAAATGAAGCCAAAACTAATGCCGGACAGAAAACAGATCCTTTTTTCGCCGAGTGGGGTAATTCCTCTTTCCAAGTCGTTCTTTTTTTTCCCGCTTGCTTCTTGCTGAATATGTCCTGTCGGATTTTCTTTTGCAATGCGAAGTTCGAGGCACCTTATCGCACGGGCAAGTACTCCCGCTCTCGGTCATACAGGGGAAAGAAAAGACCGCATCACAACATAACGCAACATCGCAGCATAATGCACACACACACACACATAGCAGGGGGCATATCGTTGACGAACGATCCAGAATGATGAACGGATCGGTCTGTGAACGGATTACGGATTGATGTTTCACCCGAGTATTCGCCGGTCGGGAATGTCTTCTGTGCGTACTTTGGCCGGTGCCTTTTTTCCTCGAGCCAAAAAAAAAAAAAGAAAGAAGAAAATCACCAGGTCACAATGGGGCAAGTTGTGTTTTGAGTTTCGAGATTGAGATTGAATCCCCGTACTGTACCGGGCGCAAAAATTGGGGGCCAGGGAAGGAAAAAGAAAAGGAAGGACCTTCAGGAAGGTGAGAGCATGTGGAAAATCGCTCAAGAATAAGAAAGCGTTCGAGGGGGAAAAACTGGGCTTTGCGCTGGGAGGGGAGAAGAGATGCGGACAAAATCTTCTACCCTGTCCGCTTCCTGCCTCTGTACGCTACTCCGCATCATCCCCTGTCCCTGGGCATGTACACATGTACGCAAGAAAACACGTTCCAATCCACCAACGACCGATTGGTGCGAATTACCGAACCGAATCCCAGCCAAAGCCCCATTTGCAATCGATGGGAGCGGAGGCAAGGAGGGAAGGTTCGCGGTAGGAGGACACGTAGAATGTGTGCGTGTGTTCCGAAAGCAAACGGCACAGATAAATTGAAAGACCCGCATACGCAATCCCGGTACGCAAGCGATATCCTTCGAGGTCGGTCATCCGGCCGGAAACCGAAAGTAAAGCGCAGCGAAAAGAGAGGGCGAAAAGCAACAACAACAACAAAAACCGTTGAGATGAAGTGATTGGATGATTGGCACCCCTGGGTAAGTACGGGAGTGAGCAGCGAGACAACATGAGGCAGAAGGGAAGGTGCAAAAAAAAAAACCGAAATCTGAGCCAAAAGCGTTAAGAAAACGGAAATGGAGCACTTTCGAGGGGCACGAAAGAAAAAAAATCCAACGACGCCAAGCAAAGCGAAAACAAATCATCACCAAAAAAAACCTAAAACAACGCATTTTGCAGTGAGAAAAAATTTACCAAAAACGAAAAAAAAGAAAGGAAAATGGGACGAAAAGCTCGAGGTGACAAACTGGGGAACGGTGACACCAAATACCGAGCGCCTACTGCTGCTACAAGGTGCACCACGACGACGACGATGACGACGACGACGAGTATGGATGGAATTGCCTTAAGATTTTCCACATTTTCCGATGCTGGAGTAGCGAGTCCAGTGGAAAACAGAACCGTGCCGAGTGGAGATGTGGAAAGATTGTTTCTTGTTGATTTTTTTTTGTACAGCCGGCACTACCACTACTATTCGGCGACTTATCACAGAGGCCACTTTTCCAAACATCCATCAAACGAAATGAAACACCCGGGAAATGGCAAAGAAAAGCAAAACAAAAAACAAAAAAAGATTGCGAAACAAAACCACACGCGTAGACCGACGAAGGAACCCAGGACGATGACGGGAACGGAATCGAAAATGAAACACTACCAAGGTAATTGCATTCGCACATTTATCCCTCCACGCACACACACACATACACGCGTATAGACCAGAATGTGAGATGACTTTTTGCCCTTCGAAGGGCCAGGATGAATTTTCCACACCAGCCTGAAGACGATTTTTGCCTCTGCATCTTCGCTGCTTCTATGCCGATGCTTTTGATGAAACAATCGTATGCCACGGCAGCACAAATGGCAGCACAGTGACGGGTGTTGGCCCCCAGGGGGAAAACTCTTTTCCCCCGTTTTAGGTGAAGGGGAAGAGTGCTGTTTTTCTTTACCCCCCCTTTTCTTCGTTTTCTACACTGCTTCGCCGTGTAGGATCTTTGACTCGGTGGCCCCGGTGGCAAATTGCACTCCGACTTTGATTTGCACTTGAAGATGATGATGGAATCGAAATGCGGACGACGGTGACGGACCGATATCGATGTGGATTCAATTCGGTACACGGCATTGCTCGATTGAAATATTCCGGTGTGGATGGCTTTCAGTGTCTTGGGTTTTAATTAAGGTTTTGTGTGTGTGTGATGGTCGCGTTTGCAGACATTTTCGCAGACATATTGGAGGTGGTATTTTTCTTTCAGTTTCTGGTTCCCTCGGGCACCGGATTTGTGGACAATTGGTAAATTTGTTGGCGTGTTTCTGACATCTTCTAACGGATGGGAGAATATTTTGAACTTACGCTGGCAAGGAATGATTCGAGGAAGGTTTCTTGCAAGGACATCCATATTTTCTGTGAGCAAATAGTTATTTCTAATTGATAACATTCTACAATTAAGTATTTCGAGTTTACTATTGTAATCAGATGCGTGATCTTAGCTTTTTCGCTAAGAAACAAAAAAGAAATAATCGAGAGAATAGTGAGGAGCTCTTGAAATAGCAGGGGGATGTCCTACATATCATTTTGCTTGCTTTAAACATAAACCAGATTCAGACTTGATTCTTTGACTGATTGGGTTAAGATTTTAGAAACTCTAATTAACCTTGGGTGACATGCATCCATGCGTCTGCTGAGCAACATTGAGTTAGCAGCTTTGAAGTTTTCCAAAACTTCACGCAAACCTTCTCACTCGAAACATCGTCGAGTAAAGCTGTCGAGTACTGTACAGAACCTTTACAGTTCAAGTACCCAACTACGGTTCTTAGCCGCGTTTGACAGGAAGATGCTTAGAATAATTTTTTAGTCCCGTATGTGTGCAAGAGCAATGGACGAGTTCTGCTAGCTGTACGGTGATCTCATGGTGTGCTAGTCATGTCATGAGAATGGCACCGAGTGACCCGTGGCCGTATAGTCTTTTTATGAGCCGAAGTATGCCCAAACTGAAATAGAGTGATGGTGATGATGCGTTCGCTGGATCGCCCGGTAGACAAAGGTACTAAATCGTGATTGGTATCGAAGAGGCAGGCCAAGATCTTGCTCCATCTTTTCACAGGTTGTACACGAGCCCAATGAGTGTTTATTGGAATCCATTAAAACGTCTGAATGAATCTTACTTCTACTGTAAAGAGCTAGCCAAACTCATGTGAGCTCTTTAAAGTTACTGAACTTATGGATATGAAATGTTTCTTATTGTTTTTGATAAGTTTTGAAAGCTTTCGATACAATCCTATTCTAGAAGAACTTACTATTGCTTTTATGTATATGAATGTCATCCTACCTTTTCTTTTTGGTTTTCTAGCCGTGGTCCTACTTGGTCCCGCCGACCCTCTAATTGATTGGTATAAATTTTTTGAATGTTTTTATTTCTAGAACGTTCATGTTTGAAATTTCCTGCTTGAAACACAGTAAAATGCTCATATTTATGTTTTTAATTTCAGAAAGTATATCGGTGAAATATTTTTATGGTTTTATAGTTTTAAGAAAAAAAACAATCATAAAAAAATCTACTAACAACACATGTTTATGTTCATAAAACAAAAAAACTGTACATCCTAACAGAGCACAATTCTTCAAATATATGTTTACAACGCATTCAAATCACTCGCACAGCTAATCTTCGTTCTCTATTCCTTGTGAAAATATTGCTACAATATTTACACACACACACACACACACATACACACACTCCTTTGCAAATGCCCTTGGAAGCAAACAGGATTTATTACACATTCACTACAACCATCGCCACCACAAGAAACTGTAGTGAAAAACGATTAGAAGAAGGATAACCGAGCCGGAACGCCAGAATCGCTCACAGAAACTTCGAAACCTTAAGGATGGTCAGTAATCGATTCACAAACATGAATGATTCGGAGAAACCTTGAACCTTTATCCCGTCAGTAAGGTTTACTTTTCTGTTTCCATCGACAGAGAGAGAGAGAGAGAAAGCAACAGAGAAAATGGCAAACCATCAAACGAGAAGCCAATTTCCAGTGCTTTTAAAACCATTTCCAGCTTCTAATGCACACATACACGGTCGGGAATGACGCCGACGTCGGGGTGGAAATAGTCAAATAAAATAAGGGCCAAACAAGCCAAACCATCCGTTTGACCTTGCCCAGCACGAACCCATCACGGTGTGGCCCTTTTCTTTTGCCTTTGCTCCCGCCTTAACGCACTCACTAATTTCTCATGCCGAACCGAACGAAAGCGCGAAGGCGACGTGTTGGAAAACATTTAAATTCCATCTTCCCACGACCGGTGATTGTTGTGTGTGCCGAAACGGCGGATCCTCTCCTGCAACGAACCAGGGACAGGACAAACCGGCGCAGGTACAATTACAGTTTATCGAGGTCGTACGGAGTTTGCAAGGATCAGTGTTCCTTCCTTTTCGGGGCCTTTGTTTTGGCCTATTTTTTGTTGTGAAGTGAAGTCGGTTGGAGGACTTTCTGTGCCAAGGCCAACCACTGCTGATGTCAGTCAGGGTGTGTTAAAAATTTCAAAAAAAAAAAAAAAACGGTCCAGGAAATGTGCCATCCTTGGTATGTATTTGTGTACTGTACGTTCCATCGTCCATCACTTTCACCCGGGCGCGATGGATGGAGAGGAGTTTTATTTCGTTTTTATTTACTTTTTTACTTCATTTTGCTTCCACCCACAGACGGCGTCGAAGGGCTGGTGCAAGTACGGGTAGGTGAGCGACTTCCCTATTTACTTCATTTATGTTTTGACCAACACACAACTACTGTACCAGTGGCACTGCACATGGTCGAAACGATGAACTCGTCAGAGGACTCTGGATGAGAAGCAAAAAATTGGAAAAAGTAGTCGTTTATGACGTTTAGTTTAAAGCTTTCTACAACAACTTCTCTCTCTCTCTCTCTCTCTCTCTCCTACTCTCTGTCTTCTACAACAGGAAACTTCATTTGGATGCAACAGGTTCCTAGCTCCTAGTAAACCCTTTTTCAAATCATAAAATCCGGGATAAAAGCATAGAAAACGTATTTACTTCATCCCGCATTGAAAGTTTTGTTAGATAATGAGTAACAAATTGTTCCCAAAAAAATGTCAGCAGAAAGGAAAAGTTATAAAAAATGTAATTCTTATTAAAGAGTTTCCGTCATCCCAAAAGAAGGTCATACTTATCGAAGGCATAATAGCGTGTACCTGGTTTATGGGCATTTTTCCCTATTTATAACCATAACTACAATTCTGGGTAATTTGTGGAAATCGACCATGAACGTAAAGAAGGAGATTAACGGCCCAACCCTAAACCACCCACCACCACTCCATCAACCAGATAATGGAGTGTTAAGTAGCTTCACTCAAATCCAGCAAAAGATTGACAGCCTGCAGTTCGGTTTGATTTGTTCCAGGATCTTCTTTAACACACCTTCTACATGTAATAAACACGTATCAAAATCAACCAACGGCCCTTTAGCCGGTCGGGTTGCTCGTCCTTGTTGCATCATCGTTGACCCGGTGGCCAAAAGGGGGTTGTTGGGTGTTCCGCTTTTCCTTCTTTTATTTTTGCAACCCGGTAAGCTCCAGAGCCGTTCCCTTTAGTCCCGTCCGCTCTCCTCAAACGGGTAGTAAAATCGGATTTGTGAATGAAAACACACAAACACTGAGTAACTGGGAAGGATGCGAAAGCGTTTATTTATGTACTTATGGCCGGCAAAACGACTGCTGGTCGAGGAGGAAGAGGGGGGGGGGGGGGAGGGTTGAAGGAGAGAAGGGGTAGGAAAATTGGCAACAAAATGCTCGTGCACTCAAACCGCACCGTAACAAAAAAAAAGTGAACATTCATACACTCAAACCTAGGGAAAATCTTCGAAGCTTGAAGCTTTGGAAGGGAGGAAAACTGGAGCTCCATCCATCCAAGTGCCGGGGACAGTAATAAAAAAGAAGACCACGAAGGAAAGAAATAAATTTGAAAACCATACTCGTTGGTTTTGTGTGAGCAAAAGAGAAAGAGAGAGAGAGAGAGATGATAGCGGAGAGTAAAAGGAAAAGTTCCAATGGGAAAATGATGTGCTAAGGAGAGATAAAAATAAAAATAAATATAAAAATGGAAATAAAATTATATCTCCCGAGCGGGGCCGAACGGAATAGGATTTCCTTCTACCTTTTGCATCTCTTCTCATACTCTTGCTTTTGCTCCTCACCGAAAGGGCGATGGATTCCTTTTTATGAGTTTTTGTACCATCGTCCTCCCACGGCATCGTTTCTCGATTGTCTTGCATTGCGTTAGTAGTGGTGTTACTACTAATACTACTTCTACTACTACTACTACGACTAATGCTTCTAGTAGTATTAGTAGCTATAGCAGTAGAAGCAATAGTAGAACAGTATAGCAATGCCCTCATTTCAAGGCTCATCCTCGTCCTTGACAGTTGGTTTTTCCCGGCGACTGCCGGTAAAAAAAAGGAGCAAAAATAAAACAGACCGATTTTGGGGCCACATAAATGCGGCCAATGCTGGCACAGGGTATCGGAGTAGCGTGTTTCAGTGTGGCTGTTGTGAATCACCAACACAGCTGCACGTTACGTTATTTCTTGCCCCGTCCTACTAGCGCGAACACGAGAAGGAGAAGGAGTGTTCATTCATGGAAAGTTTTTCCCGCTTTTTGAGTGCCAAAGAAATCCCATTTTATTACGATCCGAGCGAAACCGGGCAAACGGGGAAACGTTAAAGGTGAAATGGGAGCAGGCAAAGGAAGTTGCCGTTGCAAGACAACAAACTTATCTCTTCCTTTCCACCAACGTTTGCAAGCCGATTTCGGGCCGAAGCGTCTGTGTTGTGTCTGTGGCGGTGTCTGCGTCTCCATCGGTCGGAATCGTATATTTTGAGTCTGGAGTTTACCGTTTTCGGCATAAGGAATCGTAACCTTCCTCAACAGCACAGCACTGAAGGTGGGGGTTTCTTTTCTTCGCGCTGGCCTCTTAGGTATGCTACTTGCAGGATTAAGCCATCAACGTGCAGGTCATTTGATCGTCTGTACGGGAAGTAGTTTTTGATTTTTATCTCGATTCGATGGTAGCTCCTGAATATGGATAATTGTTACCTCGGGGTGACAGACAAACCAAAAAAGGACTCATTAGCTTATTAAAATAGTAATGAATAATAGATAATAGTTGTTATTGGAACTTTAAAGCTCTTTAACACACGCATGTCGCTCGATAAAGCTTTAAGGCTTGTTGAGAAGACACACGAAAGGCAAGGACATTTGATACTAGTATTCAGATACGAGGTTTGCTCGCTGAAAACGATTTTTATAATTTAGTAATTCTGTTATACATTGATACGTAGTGAAATTCTAAAAGGTTGATTGACGAAGAATAAAGTTGAGTTTAATTTTGGCGCAAAGTTGGAATGCGAATAACAGATATGAATGAGTCTAGAATTCTAGGAATGGTTTAAGATAGACCTTTCTTGTATAGTTTAGCTTTGGAAAGCTGATTAGGTGCTGTTTTAAAATTCCAAAAGTATTAATGCTGTTTGTATCTTGCACTCGAAAACAGATGTGTCCAAACTCTACAACAAATAAACTGACAAAATCGAAAAGATAAGCAGAAATTCGTTCCTCAAAATTGGACATAATTGCATTCACACCGTTACCAAAAACATCCAAAACACCGAAGCAAACTCTCGAACCCATCTATCGTTCCTGTTGGATGCGTTATTTGTAAGGTCAAACTATAAGGAAGAACCCCATTTGCCAAAGAAGACTTTCCAAACTGAACCCAGTTGAAGTGAGAACAGAAGAGCGAAACAAAGCAAATGTGAAGCAAGCAGAGGATGAAAATGATTTATTGTTTGTGGGTTAATAAAAATCAGTGTATCGGTTTTCGTTGCAGCATCCTTCCGCCAGCGTGTCTTAAAGAAAGACATCACTTGACTCCTTCCTTGGAGGGAGAAAACGTAAACTGTACCCGTGAGCATGCAAGAGTTGGGTGTCGCCTGAAGATCCGGAAGTGTTTGTACGGGGGACAGCACAACGTCTTCTCGCCGGCATAACTCGGTAAGAAGATTTAAGAGGATCAACATGGAACAGGTTTGATGCTTGGCAAAAAGGGCACAATCAGTACGCGGGATGTTGGAATGTTGGGTGAATGCAAACTTTTTCCACGTTGCCGAGCCGGTTGGAACGGTGAGCTGGGCTGGGAACGAACACCAGACGACCAAGACGGCGAGAATACGACGATAAGCATGATGATAATAATGATAAACTGTTATGCTTTTGTTGTGCTAGCGTCCCTCCCAACGCCCAGAGGTTCGTTTGATGTGCGTGAATGGGGCGAGAGCGAAAGAGGGAGAGAAATAGCGAGCATTTAGTGCTTAAGAAAGGCTCAGGAGATTTCTCGAGTTGGCCAGCGCTGGATGTCGAGACGTTAGTTGTTGCGTAATTAATAAGCAAGTAATTATGATATTTATTTGATTGCCCGTATCATTTCGAAGGCCCAACGGAGGGAGTGAGATGAACGGTCCTGGCAAATGTACGATAACATCTTAGAAGAAAGGTAAAGACGGATTAGCAAGAGGATTATTCTCTCGGAAGATTTGTTTTGTCGCACTTTGGCATCGAAGATTTGGCAACAAGTGGCCAGTTCAGTTGGTAGTTAGCATTGAGGCGTCTAATCACCTTAGTCAAGGATTGGAAACAGTGACATGTATGTCTGATCGATGAGAATAGTAAAAACTGAGGTACAACCGTCAGTCTACAAAGTTCACTCCCGGCTGATTCGCTCCATAATGGAGCGAAGTGATGTGTGCTTGGGCGTGCATTGAATCAGGCAGCAAATAACCATTAAACCACCCATCAAAATCACCCACCAGAACATCCCGCCATCAGCAACCGCCAACTAGAACCGCTTTCGCTCGGCCGGATGAATGGATGGAGTTTGTTCGAGTTTGAGAGCTCGCCATCAACGATGTACATAAATTTGGAATGTTAAAGCGAGTCCTCGCCACCTTAAAGGATGCTACGCTGATGCAACAGAAGCAACTGGTGTGTGAGCTGACGTAGTGAGCAACTATGCAACAAGCGGAGAACCTGAAAACACTTCCCACCCCAACTCCTCACCCTAGCGCATTAGCGTGGGCGAGGGGAAACTTGGGGCGTGAAAATGTCGGAATTACTGACGATCTTCGGCTTTGGAAATTATGTTCCGCCAAAGTATGTGCTAATGGGTGCGTCACGTGCTATGGCCAAGGGTGGTTAGATTAGTGGGCAGCATCTTTAGAATTATGGGCAAGGTGTCTTGGAATGTGAGTTGAGAAATTCTAGCACTACATCGACGGCGGCGCGTGGACTAGACAACCGTTTAACAGAACCACTTATAGGTTGTGTGTCCCAGGCATGGTATACACACTAAGTTTCGGCTTCACGTCACCACCATCCATTCCAATTTTTGCACACCACTTTTTTGTGTGCCTGGCACATCAATTCTCCCTAGGATGCATCTGGGGCCGCACGCATCAAATCGTTCATCCTGGCTTGTCAATCATCAAAGCGCACCAGACATAAAGGAAACCGTTGCACGTGAGTCCGTCAATCCTCGGTGGGATCAAATTACCATCTTGCCGGGGAAGAGAAGCATCCGCGTTTGGGGAGGACCCTCGCGGCAACACACACCAAATATGTCGTCCAAAACGAGCGTAATCTTCTGCTTCCTTGTTTCGTCGCTAGAGGCTCCACGACATATGTGCGGATGAAAAGAAGCCGTGTGTCCACAGCAGGCGAAAAAGAAACGAGCAATGCGAAAACAACAGCCGAACTAAAAAAATCATCCTCCAAACGTTTTGACGGAACAGGTTGGATGAATACAGCAAAAAAATAAAAAATACGAAACCTTACCATCCATCCTTCCAGACCCAGATGCAGAAAACAAATTGAAAAAAGTCCGCAGTGTCGCGTTTGGGACGGATAAGGGCTACTTTTTGGATGGATTGGACGGATGACGGTGATGATGATGATGATGATGGTGATGGTTGTGTGTGTGTGTCTCAGTCTGTTTCTGTTCGTTTCGGTTGCCAAATGTTTTCCTCAGTCAAAGTCGGAGTAGCGTCCAACGTCGTAGTACTACAGTGTGGCGCAAAAAAAGAAGAATTTGCTGCAGGCTCTAGCCCAACGCAGTGCAGAGGAAAAAGGCGATTGAAACTAAGGGAGAAAACGCATAGCCAAGTGTGAGCAGAAAAGCAAGGGGTTGATGATCAGGTCGAACGCGATCGACGGATGGTTTGCGGTGTGTGTTTCGCAGTCTCGCGCTCGAAAAACCCGGCACGAACCCGTAGCCAGACCGTCGACGTTACGCCGAACGACTTTCGGTGCCAGGGTGCACACTGTTTGCGGACGCGGCACTGCTCAACGGTGACGGTTTACCCGTGCAGCTTCTTTAGCTGGGCAGATCGTCCTGCTCTGTACGGTCGCCGAGTTGATTTGTTCCGTTTGCTCATGGCTGTCCCCGATGGCTTGTTTCGTTTCGTTGGTAAATTGTGTTGTTTGTCAAATGCAAAAAGCTGCTCACCGTTTCGCTGCTTTCTTGGCTCCCGTCCGGTTCTGTGGTGGCAAGTGATGGAGTTTGGTTTACCCTTCGATAGGGTTCTAGTAATTTACACAGGGTGTGCTCTACCGCGTTATTTGATGAAGATATTCTTCTTTATTATTCTCAACTATTGAGAAGAACACAATTTTTACTGCTTCCTTAACTTCTAATTTTTGAATCTTAAATCCTGGTCTCAATTGAGTTGAACTGCCACACCGTTAACAGATGACTCTTAGTGTCATAAAAGTTCTATAAATGAATATTTTCCAATAAGGGGGACGATGAGTTTCCATTGTGAGAAGCCATCCAAGACATTTAGTGGGTAAAGAATATAACTTTGTATAATGGAATTCATTGCCTTTCTAGATAAATTTAGTTTAGAGCGAAAGAAGCCCAGAATCAGATAGGCTGATTGATGGATGGATGGTTGGTTGGCCTGGGGTGGTACGGTGACTGCTGTGCCGAACTTCACACGACAGGACCGGAGTTCAAACCAACTCCACATTTCTTCCATAGAGAGGACTGACTATCCAACAACGTGGTATCAGCAAGTAAGATGACTGGCGTGAACCGATTATCAGGCGCCGGTACTGTTCATCAAACCCCAGTCGAACCGTTTTCCCGTAATGAGGACCAATTATTCAACTATGTATTATTATTGGGTCTAGTAAGCCATTACAACGGTATAGTGGCGCCGGTTTTCACACAACAGGAGCAAGGAACAAAGACCATGGGACTATCCAAATTCTTCTTATTGGCTTAACGACCTCTAAGGTCATGCGAGCCATCGAAATGACTTTCTAGATTGCCGATACCACTGTAGGTGGTTAGTCAGGCCTCAATACGGGGGGACGTTCCGGATGGGATTTGAACCCCGGTCCTGCCGATTGAAGACCGCCGCCGCTGTCGTCTATACCACCGGACCGCCCGTGTGGGACTATCCAACTATGTGGTAATCATAAGTGTAACAAAAAAGAAGCATTCTATTAGAATTTGATATCACCAAGCGGTTTCCAAGTCAACTCAACAACAACTCAAGTGTTTCCGATATTTTATTTACTTACCACAGAACTAAACGCCGCATGCTGTAGCGGTAACAATCGTAGAATACACCCTAACCTTTGAAAAAGAGCATCAGTTCGGGATTAAGTATGCATGTTTTCTGAGCACATGGATGCACCGACCGTACTGCTTCGACGGTTTTTGCAATCGGTTCAGATTGCATTCCCTCTTCCCTATCCCAGCCCTCGTCTCCTCCGATCTCGATGCGTTTGACCCGTGTGACTGAAACTTCACCTTGCTGGTTGGTCAAGGTAACAAACAACAGCTGTGCTGTTGCTTCGAGAAAGCTTTCCACGCGATTGACGGATGGGAAGACATCAGTGCGTTCGTCGGCCGTCGAAGCTGTCGAACCCGAAACTCGACCCGAAACCCCGTTGGATGTAATGAGCACGAAATATCTACCGTCATTACCGATTCTCGAACAAGACCGCGCGGTCTGCCGCTAAAATTTGCTTCGCTGTGGTCGCGCACTCGGTCGTCCTTTTTGTGCTTGCTTACAAATTCCGAGAACGTTAGGCGTTCGTGTTAGAGGACTCGCTAGGACAGCCGCGTGATGGAGTAGTGGCAGTCGCGCGGTTAAGGTACAAAATGACGAATGCATAATTTAATGGGCCGTTGGTTCATGCGGAATGAAGTTCGTTTTTCGGTGTTTCGGTGGCCCGGTCAGAACCGGTTGGCTTAAGGGTTTGGGTATAATAGAGCGGGAAAATCTGACCACGGAAACGTGCGTAGCACGTATTTGCCCAGAAGCAAAGTGCAGCAGCAAGTCTGCTGAGCCCAGTGTACCGGGATCGATCGATCGTCGATCCGTTCGACAAGCGATTAAATTGCAAATCCTCTCTATCCGTCGCAGGATCGGCGCAACCGTTTAATTGCGCTGTAATTGATGTCACAGTACGCACCGAAACAAGATTTGTTGTCGCAGAACGGGGCAGGCAAGCCTTTGCTTGAACCATCGTAATTGGCTTGCACCGGCGATCCCCGAGATGGAACAACGTTTTGCTCCCTGAGATCGCGTATCGCGTCGTCGTGTTGGCGCGTAGCGTGATAAAACGCAAACGCCTGGACCGAAAGGGTTCCATGTTCGACGTCTCGGACCGCGCGCGCGTTTCCTTCTTCCTTTTTTCTTCCGCCCTATCCCGAAATAAGCGTTGTGCTTATTTTAATTTATAATTTCCCAAGCTCAAGAGTGTGATGTTGTTGCGCCAAATCGTTCGGGCTTTTTTTTACAGTGTGTGTGTGTGTGTGTGCTAGCGCGAAATTCTCGGAATCGCGAGCTCGGACTCCCGTTGCGCGTTGACGCTGGTTGGCCTTTTTTTGTCGCCCATAGTCGGTGCATCGTCTGCGTCGATTAGTTAGATAAAAACGTGAGTTGTTATCGTGTGTCGTTGATATGTTGCTGTTTTTTTTTTTTTTACTTTGGTACCCCACTACACCACTGAGAACGAGCAAGTAAGACTGAAGTTGAAACGAAACGAACCGTCCCAAATGGAATTCGTAACATTCTGTAAGTCGCGTTCGTGGCAAACTGTCGCAATGTGCGTTCGGTTGGCACGTTCTGCTTGCCTTGAAGCAGCTGGTGCCAACATACAAGAGGGAGGAAGGATTCAGTGGAGCGAAGGGTGGAGAAGGGTTGGCAACATACATGAGGTTTTCCAACGGCCAAGCATCGCGTTGCAAGTCAGAACGGTGGCGCCGCAGCACAGACTTGGGACCAAGTCGTATGTGCCGCGAAAAGAGGTTACATCTCGTGCGGGAGAGATTATCCTAGAACGGATGTCTGTACAAGGGAAGTATGGTTGGGGAGTTCTCGTTACATGACAATTTTTGTTGAGAGATCCTCAGCTAATAGAACTATTTGAAGATGTATTCCTGATTTGCAGATGCATCTTTTCATCAAGTCTAGCTGAGGCATTAAAAACATTGAAGATTCAAGTTAGAAGAAGTTAATTTGAAAACATAGGCCTGCGTCTTGACTATTAAAATGACTTATTGGAGAAGTTTTAATCAAAGTTGATAAAGATTAGATTAGAACTGATAGTTGGTGGACTGCCCGAAATCGCTCTAATGAGGTCTTTGAAAGTTCGGAGAAACCTGAACGCTTCCTTCAATAAATTTATAAAGACCTTGCAATTCATTGAACTTCAAAACTAGCACGGCGTCGGAGATATAGTACCTTATTAAATAATAACATCGTGTAGCAAAGTACCCCAAGAAAGGAGGAGGTAAGGAGGCAAGTAAGGAGTCAGTTTAACGCCTGCAGCTGGCTCGCGATCAAACCTATATCTTTGTCCGTTGATCGCCACTCGTAACGTTGTGGTGCGTGTGAGCCATTCAGTCCCATCACAAACTGCAAACAACCACCCTCCGCCGAGGGTCATAAAAACCAAAAACTCAACCGAGCCAACCGATTTCCGCCATTGGGGAGAGAAGAATTTGCAAGCGGTGCATAAACAGTGCAAGGTGTAAACAACCCTCGAAGAACTCACAAAGAAATGCAACAACAAAAAAAAGAGCTCAAGTTCTGGAAGATTGAGGTTAGGTACGCAAGGCAAGCGCGCGAAAAGACAAGAAAAAAAAAACAGAACCGACACACAGATGCTATCCTTACCCGGGCAACGTCGGGTCCTTTCCCGTTCGGCTGCCGTGCTAAAGAATGGGGAACGCTTTGCTTTCTTCGCAACCAGCCGTGTGATGTGTCATAAAATATACCATTTTACTTCGCCCTGACGTGACGGCGCGGTTGACCGCGCTCGGATGATGTGAAGTGTTCCGGATTCCGCCGGTTCTTCGCGTTCTGGTGCGTATCGCACCGAATTGCAAGAAATAAATTTGATTTGTGTGGTTTCGGGTTTTATTAGCTGCGCGACGCTCTTCCTGTGTGCTTTGCAGCCCCTTCTGTTTCTGTTGGGGGTGTTCTGTTGGAGGTTGAATCTTCGGAGGGATTTTGTGCTGATTCGACAACCGCCGAACGCCGATGCGAGCGGGAAGAGAGTTTAGTGATTTCCCAAAATAACAAAAATTCAATTTGTTCTTGCAACCGGAGCAAAACAGTGAATTGGTTGTGAATTTGACCGGTTTTATTAGTATTATTTTTTGTGATTTTTATTCGGGCTAACTTTTGAGCGCAAATGTTGCTGGTAACATTTTGAAGCCTGTAACAATAATTGGGACAAATAGTGAAGAAATTCTGCTTCGGTTTTATTTAATTTTTATGAAGTTGCAATGTTAAATATTTCAAACATATTATTATGTTTCTGTTGGACAACTGTTGGACAAGGCTTGACAGACATTTTTATAAGAAACATCAGTAAAATTATTCAATTTGACAACACACGACTAATCTATGTTGTGTATATTATAAAGAAATAGTTTATAATATTTACATTACACCCTGGACATTCTCACACCTGCTATAAAACATTATAAAACACTCAATTTCCTCTTTCGACTTGTGAATCATAAACCAAGGAACTCAATTCTGATTTCCAACATTGGTGTTCCCTTAGTCTCTCGATACCCTTAAATCTGTGGTCAGCGGTTTAATTTTTTGGTCCCGGAAATGGAACCATAAAACTTCCAACGATTCCACGAAAATATTGTCACGATCCCGCTAGCCACACGTCAAATGACCACGTGTTTTGGCAAACTTACAGCGATCGGAGATTATGAGGAAGAAAAAATGATATTGAAAACAATAAAAGGTCTCCCAGCACAAAGTTCATCCCAAAATGTAAGCGCTGTCCAGTTTGTAATGGTGTGCAAAATGTGGATTTTATGTTTGCCGCAAAAAAAAAAAAACGCGCGATTGCTACCAGGATATGATAGCACTAATATTGCCGAGGGTCGAGAGAGATGGTTCAAAATTACCTTCCCGCTTGTTTGGTCGTAAAAAGATATTTTATGAGCTTTCCCGCGCTGTCTGAAACGGTTTCCGAGCGCGCCATCCCGTCGTCATCAACAACATCGTAATTTCTGTTGATCTTTGACGAACAAAAGGAAAAACTAACATCAAGCAAAACAAGATCCTGCAGTCTGCTTTCGGGTCCTGTTGCCCGGCCCTTCGATACTTCATTTGCACGACTGCCGAAAATGCTGCCGATGCGCCTCTATTTTCTATTTGTTTCTGCTGATCCATGAGAATCGGTTGAGCGAACCTCTTCCCTTTAGGTTATGCTGCTGATCTTTGATCTTGATACTTTTTTTTTCTCTTACATGTTAATAAGCCATCCGGTTGTTCCGGCCATTCAGCCACCATCCGTTTTTGTTCCTAACGCAGGCAATGAAATTTAATCCTCGAACTGTCCCGCAATCCGTGTATCCCTGCGATCGTGCACCCAGGCAACCGGCGAACCGGCCTGGACTGGTCAGTTGGTTTTGGGGTGTAAGGTGAGGGGAAAAAAAGTTATATTAAAAAGGACATCGTCACTGGGACCGTGTGGCCGTGTGTATGACCGTTTGTTTATGCTTTCATGTATTTAATTGTCCCAGAAAGAAGCATTGTTTTGAGGTATTCCTGAGAGTTATTTTTTTGTACGATCTGTCCTCAAGGATTAGCTCGAAAGCGGCCGAGATGGTAACCCCTTTGATGCGTCCATTCTTTTGCCGGACAATCAGTCATCAATGTTATGGAAAGTAAAACCGGAACCTAAAACTAACGGGAGGAACTCGTCCGGCACCGGCATGTCCTGCACCGGATCGGCGTTAAATCTTAATAAATGGCCACTTAATTGATATTTGAAGAAAATGAATGACGAAAGAACGGTCAGTTACGGTTTGAAAGAGTGTGGAAACAATGTGCCAGTCACTGGGTTCAGTGTGCATCGCCCTCCCTTGACAGTTGATTATAAGAATGGACATTGTTTTTATTCGTTTTTAAATATTCTTAAAACCATTCCGTAGAAGCAGCTGTACTTTGGAGACTTGTTTTTTTTTTTGTCTTAGCGGAAAGCCCTTGTGAGAAATAGCTTTGTAGGATAAAAAATGATTGACAACACAAGAGAAAAAGTAACGGTTTTAGTGTAACGCGATCCCAAAATCTGTGTCGTATCATGGTTAAAAGAGGTTGGTAATAGGAGGATGTACCAGTCACAACATAAGAAAATGATTTAAATATCCTTTAAGGGTGTATGTATCGTTATGATTATGCAATAAATCTTATAATAGAGGAATATTTTAATCAAAACAATGTAATTTGAACATGGTCGTCGGTGTGGTAATGGTGTGATAGCTTTAAGCTTAGTAATTTGGCTACAAACCCTTCGTTTAAAAGCAATTTATCTAAAATTTGCATATCAGCTTCTAAAAACTCTTGAGAGATAATCATAACAATGGCAATAATGTGGGTCTATCAGGTGTTCCAACAATTGTAGGAGAGTTTACTACTACAAACTGCTTATCAATGATACTCAATTGATGTGACTTCGTCTACATAACCCGGTCACTGCGTATTCTACTAAATCTGGATGACAATGTGTGGTTAAACGGACATTTGCTTAATGATTTATGATTATGATTTCCTAAAAAAACACAATCCACCATATCATATCGTATCAATGGACTCCTTATTCAAAGCAACCTCCTAGAGCGATGGTGCCAAACTGAACACAAATCAATCCACGACTAGTCGAAGCCGAGTGTCTAGGGCACAGCAACGAGCAAGCCACCAACAGCGACTGCATAAAGTACGCAGCGATTACGGGAATCCCCGAAGCTACATCATCCAACGCTGCCACTTGGTTCGCGTCAGCACTGCACCATCTTTAGCGTGTCGCACATCTCGCACCGCATAAACGTAAATCCCTGCACAGCTTCCCGAGCCTGCTCAATCGGTACCATTGATCGCGCACAAACCGTCGCTTTGCGTAGCGGTACGCCTTTGCATCGTTTTTAGAGCATCATCCGGACAATTATATGTCCCCGGCCAGCGGACAAATGGCGAATATTTACGACGCTGCCTAGCAAACTTCGAACGCAATCGAGCGAACACACAAACTCGCCGAACGGGGAAGATGATGCACCGTATAACGATGATTTCTCGAGCGAGGCCTTGGCACACAGGGGGGGGCACAGAATGGCGTTATGTGTGTTCTTGGAAGTGCGCGTACTCGCTGTACTTGAGATTGTACCGGACAAGCGTTCGCATTGTCTTTGGCGCAAAACGGTAGCTGGCCGTTTTTGTGTGTGTGCTTATGATGACTGCAAAACCCGGCGAGGATGAATCGTCCTCCGGCCCGGGACAAATGGACGGAAAAATGTATGTAAATTGAGATTTATTGCAATCGCCTTTTTGGCGATTCCACACACAAGCACGCGCACATAAGTGCACTGTTTGTTCCGATAAGGGTGATGTCTGTTCGATCCGCTACGAACCGCAGTGTGTGTGAAACGCCTGTTTGGTGACCAAACACTTTCCTTGCTCAACAAATTGCATTCCGAAGGACATTTTTCAACCGTAAAGGAGGCCATTTAGAGCCTGCTCGGGTCAGACTTCGGGTTGAGATAGTGTGCGTGTGTGTGTGTGTGTGTTTGCGAAAGGATTCATCATTCAAATGGGGATAAACGGTTTTTGGTAAATCGGTATCATAACGTTCACAGTACGCCTAGTTGCAGTACAAAAGATGCAAATGCTGGGCTCACTTGCTGGGATGGGTTCTTGGAGGGTTTAGCAGAGCAAATTGTCTACAGTTAGCTTTTTCCTTCTTCCTCACTTTTCTTGTAATTTTTCTTCTTTTACGAAACTTTTTTAACCACTGAGGAGCTTAATCTTGTTCGTAAAAGACATGTAATAAGCCCGAAGTAGCATAAAACCAAATGGTGAGTACCGTTAAGAACCATGACCCACATTTGACGATACGAAATGTGATAGAAAGCAGGTGAGCACTGTCAACAACAGTATAATTAATAAAGAAAGAGTCAGTCAGTTGGAAGGAACATTTGACATAGTAGAAGAGCAAGTAAATGAGGTGTTATGGAGCAAAAAAACAACAAGCAAATATTTGACAATTTAAAAAACCACGCCTAAAGTTATGCATTGTATACGACACGCGATTTTTCTCTGGAATATATTAAAAGTCAAAATCTTTTTAATTAAACCGATTAAGTAGGAAAACATCAAGTCATACTCGGGGTTGCCTTTCACACAATGGAAGCTCCAAAAGCATCACACTTGAAGCAAGTGAAACATAGGGCAAAAATGGCAAACCGCTCAGAAAAAGGGAGCGATAATGATGACAGGGATAATCTGTAAAATAAACTCCTTATCCCTAAAAGCATTAAACCGTGTTGATTCGCGGGTGGAAAAATGCGGATGGAAAACTGTGGAAGCTGAAACCGGTAACCGGTAACATAATCATAACTCACCGACAGGAAGGAAGACCGGTCGTTCTAAGCGTTCCGTACCAAAAAAAAAAAAAAAAGGAGGGCTTCAACGGAAGGACGGACCTTCGAGGTTTGGTGAGATTCAATCTCAATTTCGCGAACTACCATTTCGCTCCGGCCTTTCGTGTTCAGGATGTTGCGTTGCGGTGAGAAACGCAAACGCAAACTCCCAAAACATATCGATGAACGGTGCACCGACCGGAAGGGCGAAGGCACATCGACGCGACACCGGAGACGTGTGGACGCGGTCAAACTTGTGTGTGGTCAAACCGTGTGTGCCCGAATGTGTATGTGTATGAGAGCGTATGCGCGGTTACTTGCGTGCTGCTGTGCGTTGTTTCCCTTTTTATTATTTTTTCCTTCGCTTTTTTGCGCGTCCCGCCGGATGGAAGGAAACTTAATCCCGGGAAACGAAAATCAGCGACCCGAGACTGTGGCGGGTGTGGGTTACGTGTTTTGGAAGTGAACCCCAGGAGCGGTTCGATCGAATTTGCGGTGCACGGAAAGGGTGTCCGGGGCGACTGATTTGGCGGAACAGGTGGAACACGGACAGCGACATGCAACGCTACCAAAGGGACAGCAGCAGGCCAGTGAGTGTGTGTGTGTGTGCGCTGGATGGATGGGGCCGTGCAAATTTATGAGAAATTATAATGCTTCATTATTTTGCACTTCTGGTGCAGTTTGGGATTGGGGCATGGTGTGTGTGTAGTAGCATATGTTGTGCAGTGTAGAATGAAAACAGAAAAAAACGAAGGGGGCTTCAATGGGCTTTTCGTACGTACGCGCGAGGTTTTGCAAGAGGTCAATAAAACGGCCGAAGAATAACAGCCGTTCTCGAGCGAGTTGAGCAATTGTTGGGGTGAGCAAAACGCAATTCAGGCAATTATTTTGAGGGAAGAAAAACACACCGGACGTAAGAGAAAACATGCTGGCGTGAGGTTATGATGATGTTTGGAAGGTAGCAGAAGGTGGGCCAATTTTAAGGGCTAATGATTATTAATCGTCTATACAGCGATTGCTTTTCAATGCAGTATGCTTACAAGAGCAATTTTCATCAAGAGTTTACTAATATATTATGAAGCTCAATAATGCTGAAAGAAGGATAAAAACTTTGGTTAACAGAGCAGATATTTTGATAATCTCAAGACTCCAGATATCGACCGCCACGTGCGTGTCAGAATTCAGGGTCTTCATATGAGGGTGAGATGTTTGGCCGGCATCCTTAATTCAAGATGCTCTAAAATAGAACATTTAATTGAGGTTGAGATTCAGATTACTAGGGAGCCACAAATCTTGTTACGCCCAATGTGACAGCTGGTATGGTACTCAAACTTGTTGTAGGTCAATTCAAGTCCTTCGAGACTTCCATAAAGACTTACAGTGCCCCTTATAAGACATACAGCTGTTTACAATGCGTAATTTGTACCGTGTCCAAACATACCAAGACTAAACGATTGTAATATCATAAAAACGTATGAAAAATATCGATAAGCTTTAACATAATGTACGACAACTCCGCGATGTGCATTCAGCTTCGAAACAAGCTCACTGATCAGTAACAATCAATTAGTAATGTTAACAACGGTAAAGACAACATCATTCCACCACCGCGCATCGACTCGAACTCGTCCTCATTATGGGCAATTTATTTGCATCCAGCTCAAAAAGCCGGTAGCCAGCAAGGCTCGGATAGAATCGTTAACAGAATCGTCGCTGAATTGACTAGCCCGTCAATGCAGCTCGTTTAGTGACGGGGGTTAATCGGCAAAGCAGTCCCGGTTTTTCCTACCGCCAATTCCGGTGGTGGAAATCCGCAGCAGCCGGGATAGCTTTAACGATAAAGGCTGAGCACATACCAATACGGCACGCTTTCTTACGAGCCGGCGCGTGACACACGGTCTATCGGTGTAATCCGAGTTTGTGTACCGCAGCATGCCAGGTACAGTGGACGCCCAGGCAGGCACGATGGTGGCGCGTTAATGGCACCTTTATAATAATTCGCAACCGAGCCGAAACCCGGTTTTCGGTTTGGTTTCGGAGTGGTTGACAAATCGTAAGAAGCGAACCTTATTGTTATTGAGTACAGCGACCGGTGGGACATCTTGGAGCTGGTTTGTGGGGATAGCACACTCGGCACAATCGTCTTACAATCCGTTGTGTCTTACGCATCCCGCATCCGCGGATGCCCGTCCCGAAACGGGTGTACGCGTAAGCAAGGTTGCAATGCTGTGGCAAGGTTGCACTGCACTTGGCTGCAGAAAAGATTCGCGCCAACGTCGCTGATCTGATAGCGATCAGCGATCAGCGGAGCTTTTTTTTCCTGGACCGGTTTTGACGGATTTGCAGGAAGAAGGAACGACCAATAAGGAAGCAGGCGTACAAAGAGGCAACGGCACAACAACCGGTAGAGCGCAATATCTCCCCGCGGGTCGCTGCCGAAGATGATGAAGCCTCAACGGTCCGCTGTCAGTGGCCGGGGCGGTCCGGTATAAGATCGTCTGAGTTATGGTGTAATTTTATAGCAGCACCGTCCGGGATCACCGGTCGAGCGAGATAATTTAGGCAATTAGTGTGGCTCCCACCTCTTGATCGACGGTTTGGCAGTTTCGTGTCGATGCCGTGCCATATCGTATCGAGCAGATCAGTTTTCCACCTTGGTCGCCGTTGTTCCGACTCTGCCGACTCTTTCGCTGGGTGGTGGTTTTAGCGGTTCGATAATTCGATACATTCTATTTAAATTAATTAAACGCACCCGGGTATGACAGCTAAGCAGCAGCGTGCAATCGCGGTTTGGATTTCTGGACAGATAGCCCGAGGTCGGGCTAATTAATAGATTATTGAACGCACAGTGAAAATAATCTATGATGTACTCAATGGAACAGGTCGATGCGTATACATTGTTGCGAGAGCTGAAGAGATCTGTGATCGGTAAATGTTAAATTCTTCACTGATGCTGATGGTAATGATTAATATTGTACCAATGTAAATGACCTTTTGCGATACGTGATGAATAAATAAGATTTTAATGAGACGAAGTGTTCCTCGAATTTCCTCACGCAGCGATGGCAACACAGCTGAGAGAAAACAACAAGTCAAGATCTGTTGAAGGTTGTACGCAAAACATGCGAAAAAGCTTCCCATGAAAACCATTTTTGAAGACGAATACAACTTTTTCTCCAGTGCATTCTATTTAGCAGTGTAGTGTGACTTCAGTTAAGAGTTCCAATTTAGCAGCGATAAACCTAATCCATAACCCCAACAGCAAACATAACTAAAGCCTTGATTCATTGTATGTACGCAACGCGTCATCATTCGAATCACCACTGCAATAAGCACCTAATACCATCCTTAATCTCAGGTTCAGAATTCATGCTACGGATTTCGGCGAAATGAGATGCCCCTTCCATTATTGTAGGGTTGCGCCGTCATTAGGCGTCCTTCAAAAATTCTCCAAAACGCAGTGAAACACCAACAGAACGCCGATTCTTTGGTAGATTCACGTTCATGACAGCTTCATCCATGAGTGGTAGCTTCCCTTAGGTTACCGGGTGGTCCGTGCCGTGGCTAATGGTGTTGCGTTCGCGTTTGCCTACTGGAGAACTTCAGCACTTTATGCCTTGTCTTGTCGCCATGCGAAATTTAAAAAAACGAGAAAATATACTGCAGACACAGACAGTGAGCATAACAATTGCAAAACACATGCTTTTTCCGACCGCACCGAAATCGATTCGTTTTAGCTTTGCCGAAATTAGTGCACTTCTTTTGCCAATAATACGGCTACCGAAGGCGATCCCAACTGACCCCCCGAAGAAGTTGACTGTGGCCAGTTTTTTTTCCCGCTTTACCGAGTGGTTTGGTTCACTGCCAACCGCAAAGGCATCGAGTGGTGGGTGATCGGGTAAAGGCACACCGGGTCCGGCAAAGTCACCACTAATCAACTAATGTCCGTAGACCTGCCAGACCGGGGCACTTACAGAGCGGGCCCGTCGTTCGTTCGCGACTGGCAAATAAATTATCTCGTGATAGTCCGAACGCTAATGTTGTCAGACCGGGGCCCGGCGGTCCATAAATTTCCGTCAGCTCGAAAATCACGCGAATATAATCGCACCCCGGAGACCTGCACTGGGAGCGAGCGGGTCGGTGAAGGAGAGTGTAGGGTAGAATCAGTCCCTTTTTACGTGCAGGACTCATGGTTTGGAGGGTGCGCCCTGTGGAAGCCGGGGTCCTCATTCTGCGGTCAACCAACGACGATGGTTTCGCGAGACCACGATTCGCGCATTCCTGTGCTGTCCTACAGGGGGAAAACGGCTCGCGAAGGGCTCGGAAGCGGTGGTGGTTGGTTCTTCCTCTTCTCCTGCCTCCCGGGGAATGGACAGCAGTGTCCCGATGGGGGGAGAATTGTGACGACACTTGCATGTGAGTCGCGCTATCTTATCCACATCGCCTTCGTTTAAATTACAGCGATTCATTTCGATATAATTTTTCATCTCACTGACTTTGTTGATGTCGTGCGAGAAGATCTGTAGCTATGTTTTTTGTTTGCGTTTCTCTCTACTTCACGTTTCATGTGATTTTTTGTTGCGTTTGTTGCTTTTCGCGGTTTTGTCAGACGTTTGTGTTCGCGAGAGCACGAGGTCCCATTTCGCGCACCCGTTTCTCGGGTTCTTTCGCTTGCTGTATGCTCTTGCATTATGTTAACTCTTTTTTTTAGGTGATGGTGGTTTTAATCTGGTAGGAGGCATGGAGTCTGTTCACTTTCGGGAGGTCCACAATATACAGTGTCGAATAAAAGAAGCGTCTTCCACGAAAAACTTAAACTTTGGACTTACTGTAAAGCCAAAATACTAACGATACGTTGCGTCAAAAGAAGGTTATGGAATGCGAATTGCATACTTTAAGGGATTTTTAAAGGCTATTTTCGTAATTTGAGAAATATTCAGGATTTAGGGATTCATTTGCATATTCTCTACGCATAAAATGTTGGTGATCACTGTAGAAATACTGACGATGGCGCTTTGATGCTGCAGGCGTGAAACTGTCTTCTTACCATCCACTCCACCGTTCTCTCAACCATTCATTGAAGTTTGTCGCGTTTTTCATCCTCGTGATTAGTGTGTCGTTTGTGCAGCCTCTTCTGACCACCAAATTCCAACAACAGGGAATCTTAAATGTTAACTTCCGATTGTCCAGTTTCTTCATCTTTTTCGAGTCTTGAGCTGAGGGACCATTTTACTGTAAATTACAAATGCACTCGCAGCTCGCGAGATCAGTTCGTTTCGCGATCTTGCCGTCGTAGATTTAACCTGGTTCACGCCCGAGAGGAACGTCCTCCTGGTGCAAACCTCATCCATCCCGTTCCCGCTACAATTGGTACCGTCTCGTGCTAGAGCTCGTCAGACCTTTTCACATACTTTTTAAAGCGTATAGAGTTACACGTTCGCTGCCGCCGTTATAATGCATATTATTTACCATTAATTTAATTTAATTCATCGTCTCCGTGTTGACGATGATGGGGATGAGGTGGACGATTAAGGTGGCGAGTTGCGAGGACAGATCTTCTCGCAATGGGGCGAATTCGCGGTTCGCGTCTTGCAGAAGAACAAAAAAACGGGAGAAACAAGACGCTGAAGTGATGCACCGGCATGTCTTTTTTTGTAGTAATCGTTCGATCTCGCGTTCCCCGCTGTTCCGTTCGATGTGAACATTGCTCTGCACAGTATGGCTTCAGTATCTTGTCTCATTTTTCCCGTCATTCGTCGTTTCCCGTTTTTTGGGTCCGTTTCGGTTACGTTCGCTGAGTCGCTGTGCACAGTCGACACAGGATAGGACCATCATTTGGCTGCATAGCAATGTCAATTGCGACTAAATTCCAAGCGATCAGCGATTGAGATGCCAATCCCAGCCAGATGGTGTTAAGAAGTATATTAATCTTGTGGGGTTTGAAACATTTTAAATAAAGCCGAAAAGTAGCGAAACACTTCGAATAATGTGAAGAATGGATCGACAGCCTGTTTTTTTTTACGTTAATGAGTAACTTCATTCTCAGTTTACTGTGTACCAGGCCTAGTTGAACCCTTCGGTAGGCCTCAAGATAACTGTAAATTTCATTCAAGTAAGGATATTGTACACAAAAAAAGAACAGAGCCCCAACGTTTTCCATTATTTCGCAAACCGCACACAACCGAGAACCGGAAGACCGTTTCGGTGATGTGAAGCCGCCAACCATGGGAGAAGCACCTTGACATCCTCTCTCTGAAGTCGCGGTTCAAAGCGATTGATTTTGGTGTTCGCCATTTTTTATTTTTTGGCCCACACCGACCTTGATTAGTGGGATCGAATAACGTCCGTTTACCGCATCCGGCCGGACAAAAACATTTTGGTTAACTCTCTCAGCAATCCTTAGGTAAAATACGAACCTCCAAGATACTTAACACTGCTGCTGTATCGTCTCTCAATTTGCAATCGAACCTGCCGACTTTGGAGTATTGTGCTTTCTCTTCTACTTCAGCACAAAAAAAGGGAAGCAACTGCGCGCGAATGATTTACGGCGATCGAGTAAATGATTTATTGCCACCCATTTATTTAACCTTTTAAGGGCTAATCCGCCTCGACAGTTGTCGGGGCTGTTATGGTTTTGCGATGGCTGTTCGCTTGGAAGGGAAATTGAAAGTCCGTGGCACAAGGACCCGCTAACAATTAGATAAATAGTTACGATAGGTACGGGCCAGTTACCGTGCACGTTACCTGGCCCGGGATGAGCGAGTCCTTGTGCCTATCATCGCCACCATGAAGCCATGGGACGGAGGGAAGACTTCGTGACAGGATAACGCTACCACGGCTATATCGGCCCAGGTCAAACGCAAAAGCTTCAAGCTTCAAGAGTAACAGAAAAAAAAAGAATCCAACCTAAAACCGTAGATTTGTTTGCGAGCCATACCACCGGGGATCGTTTTACTTCGCGAACCTAGGAAAAGGATTCGTTGAGAACTGTGAGCAAGCATAAAATCGAGTATTTAATGGTTTTGTCCTTGCTCCCTTGTGCGATTGTCCTGCCGCTGGCTGGCATATTGCACCGTTACTGTGCCAAGGAATGGTCGTGGAAAGTGTTGGGATGGTAATATTTATCTTCCTTCCTTACCATGTCTCTTTTCATCCAATTCATTCCCCTTGACAGGACAACGAAAGGGTTGCCGAAATGACAGGCTTAACAGGCACGACGTGGATTGTTTGTTTTGTGTTTACCCAGCGACTTCTTGTCCAATTTTTATCCGTTTGTTGTTTCTGTCTTTTTTTTTTGTGTGTGTATGCTCATTTACCAACCCAGTTATGCGTGTACCTTCTTGTGTCATTCGTTTTTCTCCAACTTATTTGTTTGTCTTTCACTTCTTGGGTCTTTCCCTTTTTCTGTTGGTTTACGGCGCCTCCCGTTCCGGGATGCAATTATCCACGAGATGAAACGCTAGTCGCTTCAATCGTGCATCGCAACGTATCCGTGGCCCGTGGTGCATGAGTTTTCGGTTGTGCAAATTGATAAATGGAATAAATATTCATATTAGAGGCACCCCCGGGAGGCGGAAACACCGTGGAACAATATTGATGTTTTTCTTTTACACGAGACACGGGAATTAGACCCGTGTGATGATGCAGCGGAAAAATGCAATCCTGTTCTATGCCGGGGGCCTATAATCGTACCGTAAAATGTGACATTTATGCGTTATTAATTGCACAAAGAACTATTTTTCACGATTGCGCCAAAATGATGGATGTTGCAGCAAACCGACACAAAATGGTTAATTAAAATAAAAAAGGGACCCGTTACTATTTAGATCGGGTGCGTGATCGCTTCCCAGGGTAGGATGGTGTTGGTTTGTGTTTGTAGTTGCAACTCAATCTTCATTGTAATGATTTATTGTTTGCTGGTTTCGTGAATTTGATGAGCGATCAATTGCCGGATTGCTATTTTGCAAACAAACATGATCAATTTTAACGGCAATTTTTAAAAGTTAATTTTTGTACATTTTTGTATTATTTTCACTCTCTAAAGAGACAGAAATGAACGCGATTCAGAACAATTAATTCTGGCAAGAAGCTCGATCAACGAGATCTTTTGGACGACGAGTTCCCTGGATGAAAGGTAGACGAAACCCTATGGGCAGTGAGGCCCCTAATCGATCAAGAGGTTTGGACAAAGAGATCTCTTTGAAGTCTCATCGAAGGCGAGTTCTCTACCGAATATTCAGTTAAGTTCTTTACACGATGACATCTTTCAACAGGCACAGTTTTATGGGTGGGTGAGTGGATTTCGACACGACGACAAGATCTCTAGGATGACGAAGTCGCTTAGTAGTGGAGCTCCATGGATTACACTAACTTTGAACTGCACTTTGAAGGACGAGGTTCGTACGAAAAAAGTAGTGATTTTAAAGGCAAAAATTAAAGTTATTTGATCATAATCCTAATGACATAAAATTGGCTCATAAAGTTTTAAATCGATTTAACTTATATTGTGTTCCTGGCATGAATTCGATCATCGATAGTATGAACTTCTAATTGTTCTTGTAAAGTTGATTGAAGTAATCATATTTGTGGACATCCGGTTTCTATTTCCCATCCACACTAATCGCTCAAACGTATAAAGGTGCATAATTAGTTTCATTCAACACGAAACACCCCACGTACGTGTAAAGCCATAAGCACTTGTCAACACACCGTACCTAAGAGAAACATGATCTCACCGTGTGCTCAATCGCAAAGGACATCGTAAAGGAGCAAAAACATGAACATTTCCCCAGATAAAAAATAACGCACAAGCCACGAAAACACACGGAAGGCTGCGAACTATACAAAAAATCCTTTCCACTCAGCAGCACCAGCAGCAACAATGTCAACATGGAGCAAATGCCAAATAGTTTGAAACGGTTTAAAAGGCATTCAAAGAGGAAAAGAAAAAAAAAACTAAGCCGCGTGCCTTTTTGGACGGAACCAACCCACCGACTTATCGCACCATCGTTTGTGGACGTAACAACACCCGTACACCGTCATCATCGTTTATCAACGTCACAGAAGAAGAGACCGGTGAGGTTTTGCCGGGGTGTGCGCATCAGCTTCTAATCGGATCTGGACAACGACGATGATGATGATGATGCTGAGAAATCCTTTTTTTTTCCTCTCTCCCACCAATGAAGATGTCGCCCGATGAAAGTGATCCCGCGGACTACGGAGCAACGTCCCGATTCTTGTGGTGTGAATGCGTGTCCTCGTTTTTTTCTTCTTTTTGCTTCATCTCACTCAACACTCAGAACCGCCTGGGTGTCGGTTATTTGCGTTCTCAATGTGCGCGATAACAATCGTTCGATGCCATCGTTTGCATGAGCTCCAGTTCGCGTCCAAAACGGCTCCCACATAAATGTCCTTTCAGTAGGGATAAGTAAAAAATACAGGCCGAGACTCTGCCATCGGCAATTCGATGAACGCCACCAACGCTTTATGGATGATGATGGCCAACGGTAACGGTCATCAGCTTTTACTAAACTACTCTGGAACATACTGGCAACTCGCGCCCACCGCCATCGATGAATGCATTCGACGAGCTGCATGTTGCATTCGGGCCTTCTGTTCCGTCGCCCTGAATGATGCTTAATTTTTCCTAATCGAATGACTTCGTGATACGTGCGCCATCCATACATCGCGAGTGCATCCGGGGGCGACATGCACTGCTCCGTACGACATATGCTCCCGAACCAATGAAGGTTAGTCTTCATTTTGCGAATTTATTCGCGGCTTTTTTTTTTGGGGGAGGGCTACTACTGCTGCAATCGCCACACGTCCACGGTGCATCGGTGTTTCGCGTGAAACGATGCCACGGCGTATCGTACGATGATGTCGACGAATTGCAGCAGCAGTAGAAGTTCATTGTGTGCATCGGTTGATAACTGCCGGTTTAGGGTTCGCACGTACGCCCTTTGCTGGACAACCCTAACGCGCGATGGTTGAGTAGATTTCAATTTTTTCCCACTCATCACTTACCCGGTTCGCGAACGGCGTTTCGGTGTGGTTTGCATTGTAGCAATGACTGGGAGCTGGTCCATCCGCCTGGTGTTTGGAGCTGGGTTTTTTTTTATGCAAAGTGCAGCAGCAAGTGCAGCTCGAACGCGTGGGTCATCCATTCAGATCGACGCCTTTTTTTTGCCGAGCTACGCTTGTCCCCGGATGCATCACGGGGGCAAAGACGGAAAGGTGTGTTGTTTGGACGCGCTTGCAAGTGGCAAATTGATTGATGCTTGGCACGCGGACTTTTCTTTTACGTCCTTTTTTTTTTCATTGTTGCACCGATGCAGCGTACGGGAGTGCCTTTTTTTCGATCGTTGCAGTATCATGCAGACACAGTCCAACGGTGGTCGGGTTTTTATCGTACGATGTGGCGTGTTTTTTACCCGCTCTAAACGCAGTGACCAAATTGATGACATTATGCGATTATTAGTGTTCTGTTCGACACGTTCTGTTCGGTTGGCAAACCATGAACACGAGCGAACGAGATTTCGTTTCGGAAGGTTTCAGTGAATGGTTTTTTACTGTGTTTGGGCCATCGGCAGGCGTACGCATATTGGGCAGAGATTTGAAATTTAATTACAGCGATTGGTGTTATGAACATGCTGGATGTGGTCAGTAGTTTTTCGTCTTGTTGATTTAAGGATCCGAAATTAATAATAGGTTTTTTAATTTGCGTTTTTTGAAATCAATCAATTAATGTAATTTGATAAAAAATATTAGGATAGTTTATTGATTAATTTATTTTTCTAATGTAATTTTGATTTGTTTTCAACTTTTTGCTTTCACTTCCTACGATAATATGCATTATAAAAAAGGCTGATTTCGAAAATGTTCCACGCGATTAAGATATTTTGTGTGACCCTGAGCTTAGTGAGTGACCCGTTAGTATTCATTCAAACATAGCCTTCGTCTTCTTGTTGGCTTAACGACCCCGCAGGTCACGCAGGCGTCAGCCAGTAGGCCCAAATACTCTATCAAATAAATAGAAGTATTATAGATTCAAGACGGAGTTCCAATTGATTGTCAAGGATCGTTACGTAAATATCCAGGATATCCAAGGCGAATGATTACTGGTCAGATAATTGCCCTAAGACCGTCCGTAGACTTTTAGTTTTAGGATTGAAGCAAAATTTTAATCCATTAGGCTACCAAAATTGGACCATAGAACGACTATTTCCCAACAAAGTTTTAAGAGAACTTATTTTGGATAGATAATTACTTTTGAAATGTTGACTTTGTTGTATTCTTTTGCAGCACTTTGCTTTCGTGATGAACAACAGTTGGTAGTGTAACAAGTAGCATCTTGATTGATTGATTGATTGATTAATATAAAAATGCTGACGGGGAATTTTCGGTTGAGAAGATCATCACTACATGAAACTGAAATGTTCCAACATGTAAAGCTGCAAATTGCATTCCAAATTCTCTTCTTCTCTCTCTCTCTCTATCTCCACCCACCCCATTCCTCAAAAAAATCCTCCCCAATTTATGTTGCCCTTGCTTCGCCCTTACTCACTAACCGCTTCGTTTTGATCGCTGAAGCACATCCGGTCCGCAAGCATAAATTATGCGCACGTCTACGATAAATCGCGTGTGTCCCGTGATTTTCTGCGTTGCTGCAGCAGCACCGGAGCTGCGTTACTCCTCCAAAAACATTTTTGCAGCGTTTTGTGCATTATATTGTGTGCCAAACAAATGTGAAACACACCTTCATGCAAAGCCATCAGAGAGAAACCTACAAAAAAAAAAAAACCTTCAACTCGAAACATGCGGAGGAAGGCATAGGATGTTCGTTGTTGCGTTTGCCGAAATGTTCGCTGCTGCACCGCGTCACAGGTGCAATTTCGCGAATCCATGCCCCACGGGCTGACACAACGAATGTCAGCTACAAACCGGCCAGGGCTTTCCTCATTATCTGGCTTACACATCTTGCCTTTGCGCTGGGTGGTTAAAGTTCTCGGTCTGCGATTGTGGTTTTTGGGCAATTTATGCTGCCATTTCGGGGATGGAGGATTTTTGTTTTTGCTGACGAGTGTGTGAGTGTAGAAATTTTATGCACCACGGTACCGGAAAACGAAACATAACGTTATGTTGACCGGCCCTGGAGTTAAGGCTTTGGTTCGCACAACCCAACCCACGGTGAGCATAAATTTGATGGCATTAAATTTGCAACAACAAAAACGCTACCAACGCACACAGGTTTCTCCCAGTTGCAGCAGTAATTGGTGGTGGTAAAATAGAACAACCTCGAAAGTGGTTGCTTCCCCAAGATGGCGCGATCAGCGTTCAGCGAGGGCTGATGATAAGAACCTCTCCTGTGTGGTGAGAGCAACAGAGAGGGAGCGATCCAGCGGCCGATCCGAAAAGTAAATTATTTTTGCCTTTCCACCTTCGCCGATGACGTTATTAGCGTCGTGCTCCAAGGAAAGCCCAAGGTTCACTTAGCGCTTCAGTAATTTTGGTTGCGTTTCGGGTTTGCGTTGGGAACCTACAAGCGAACCCTTGGCGTGGAAAACCGGCCAAAGCCGGCCGGTCCGGAGTGGGTTGCCTCCGAACCAACCTTTTTTTAACGGGAACGAAGTGTGCAGTCCAGTGTGCAGTGCAGTGTTTCGTTTTCCACGGGGAGTCCCGCGAGTTGATCGCCCAGGGTCGCCATTTAGCCGTTGTTTTCCCTTTCTTTCCATTCGCTTAATTTCACCGACACACGGACGCACTATGCCACACGGTTGAGACGCTAATGAGCGAATTGCGCATTTACACTGCGCCCTGCTGCATTCTGCAATCTGCTCTTGTTGAGATGTGGGGTGCGGGAGAAGGGAGAGGGGAGGGGGAGGGGAGGGGGAATGAGGTTACAACCGGAAACGCGAGGGGACCAACCAACGAAAAAGGGAAGCATTTATCGAAGCGCGACGAAATGAGAACTCGCTTTGACAGAAAACACGGTTGGGGAGGGTCAGGAAGAGCGCGTTCCTGGGGGTGGAAGGCGAAACACCAGCTTAACAGCGTGCCATGGACATTGCCCGAATAATTATGCTCAATCGGGTCTGCCCCTCGCGCAGTTTCGCTTTGCTAAAGTATGCTGATAGCCATAGCACGATCATCATCATCATCATCGCCGTCGTTCGGCTGGCAGAACGCATTTCTTCCGACTGTCTGAAAGAAGTCATTAGCAGGATCAGCGAATTGTGGCGATCGACCGATCGACATTATCATTCCCCGTTTTGATGCGCGGAAATTACGCCAACAGATCGCGCGAACAGGTGTAAACAATGCTGTAAAACATGGCATTTTAGAATTGGCGGCAAGTGGCGCGATTATGCTTGCCGGTGTTCGCCAATTTTGCGCGTCAATCGACGCACATTGTTAGCATGTTTCGCGAGACTAATTACACAGGCATGTATGTATCCATACGTGCGTGTGGCTATGTGTTGATCGCAAAGGGTTCTATTTTGTGTTGTACTTTTTTGCACGATTTTGGTGAGAAACAATTTGTACCTAGAGCAAGTAATTGATGTATTTCAATGTTTTCTTCGTGTTCTACATGATACATGAAATTGTGTGTTAATTGCAAGCATGGAAAACAGTGTACGTTCAATTAAGGAAACACTTTTCTGTCAGATTTGGGATTGCTTTTGTCATAGGACAAACAATTCCATTGGGGTCTAATATGACATTCAGTCAAATTCTTGTGGTTAGTCAAATTCCTTAGACCCTTATTCTTTCTTACCCCTGCAAACTGGTACATTTGTGTCCTGCCGTTCCTGCCGCCTTTCAAAGACTTTTCCTCTTTTTATTTTTGGCTTGACATCTAAGGTCATGTCAGCTATCGAATGGCTTACTAGACTCTTTCCGATATCCAACTACCCGACGGTCCGGATGGGATTTGAACCCCGGTCCTGCCGTATGAAGACCGGCACTGTTGGCGCCTGCACCAACGCGCCCACAAAGTCTTTTGAAAGACATTTATCTATACGTTTTTGAAATAATATTGCGTAGTGAAGACCACCAAGAACCATTTTAGCTGGAATGGATTCCGACAAAGACACCTTCAAGTTCAATCGAAGGTAAATAATACATTCCTTAGGTAAATTGATGATATCAATTTTAACATCGTCGTATTAAATCTCCATTTGAAGGTAGCTAACGACTAGCTGAGCTGAATGTATTGTATGAGGTGATTCCAGTCACTGAAGCATTACCGGACCTTCACACGTCAAGATTTGATATCAACTCCCATCCGAACTCCCTGTCCTCAGGACTGACTCTTCAGCCAAGGGTAAAATCAAGTCAAATAAGCTAGAGATTGAAGACCTATTATGAAGGTTATGTGAACAAAGAAGATCAAAAGCCGATTTTATATTTGTTACTCAAAAATGCCTTTTATGCAAGCAATCTTTTAAATCTCATTATACTTGCTCGAAGCTACTCACTCAAAAAATCTCATTCAAATCATCATTTTCTTTAACAGAACCTCCAGTTGCAAATAATTGTTAACTTGTCTAACGTATATCACAAAACAAAAACCATGCTTCCCATACACCACTCCAATCGTTTATACAAGAAAAATAGCAGAAATTCTAGATCTAGACAAAAGAATAAAACACAACCCTGAAAAGACCGCACCACACACATTTCCTGGCGTATTGCATAAAAATCAGCCCTTCGATAGATTTTCCCCATTCTTTACGTTCGCCAATTCCGCCGATTGTGCTACGATCTGCGAAAAAAAAACCCTGAAATCGCCAAACTCGAAACGAAAGAAAAAGGGCTGAATTGTCAGGAAGTCCAACAACAACCTTCCAGTGCTCTAAGGACCGTTGAGCATCGGATGCAGAACAAAGGTTTCCCCCACCTGCCCATGGTTCGATGTCAGAAATCGCGGAATAGCCGTCCAGCGTCCAGATATATTGCAGGAGTAGGAGGCTTTTGCAATATCCCTACAGATGTGGCACACACACACACACAAATGTGGAGGTGGAACGTTCAAAGTCCTTGGCAGGCAAAATTGGTTGGACACCGCGCTTACCAACAACCCCGTCGTGCTCATTTCCATCGAATCCAATCCAAATCCACCCTCGCACTCATGGCTTCTTTCGCGTGTAAAAAAAGAAGCAAAAAAGGAATAAAGAAGGTAGAGAAAGGAAAAAAAAGGTTCACATTTGGTCTGAATTTTCTTGTGTGTGTTTTAGTCCGAGCGCAAGATGCGGAATTTCCACCTTCCCAAGTTTTTTTCTTCCAAGGGGTTTTCCGTTTCTGTGTGTTGGTTCGCTTCACGCGCCACATGACGCGCATTCCACGCTGGACAATATTGAAAAGACCCCGCGAGGACGTGCGCGTGGCATACTACTCGGCAAAAACTTCCACCCTCACTCCCACCACCCCCGTTCGGGTAAATCACGTTCCACAGCATTTCCGAGTTCGGACGCTGGACGCTTGCCGCAGTTTCCCTTTTCCTGCTTTTACGTGTTTTTTCTCTCCTCCGAGCGAAAATGAAACGGCAGCACCTTTCTTCTGCGTCGCTACCATCGACACCCGATGCCTTACCATAGTGTCCGAAGACACAGCAGGTGGCCCTTCCGAATCACTCGCAACAAATGGGTGAAATTGGGTACGCAGGGGGGGGGGGGAGGGAACAACAAGAAAGTTCTGCACGTGGCCCGGCACGAATGCCGCGGCAGCTTCACCGGACTTTTGCCGTGCCCCGCGCGACGGACGCGAAAAGTGGGATAAACCGAACAGAGCAAACCCTGACCGAACTGAACTCTCTCCTCAGGCGTCACACTTTTATTCGCAAATCGAAGCAAGTCCTTGCTGAGACGGCTGAAAGATGTGTTTGGCTCAGCATCCGCAACAGCAGGGGTGAACGTGTGTGTGTATGTGGGGAGGGCGGGGGGGGGGGGGGGTAGCATGGCGGTGCACGGGATGGAAGAGTAATAGAAGGCAAAATATGCTGGACACCATTTTCACGTGCAGCTCCGGAACAAGAAGCCGCGTTCGGACGAAAAACAAAGCATGTGGCAGCAGCAGTGCAGAGAAACGGATCCTTCACATTCAAACCCACACACACACACACACCAATATACACATAAAGAAAAACGCAGCAAGCAGCAAGGATTGTAGAGAAAAAGCAAAAAAAAAGGGGAACAAAATGCCTAAAAAAAATCTCATCTTGCTTCGCGCATTTTGCCATTTTCGTTTGGTGGTCGGTCCCGCATTTCAAACGAAGGACAAATGATGATGGTAGAAGTAGGCAGCAAGAAAAAATAGAAAACCCCAACATGGAAAGAAGGAAAAGCGTCCGGTGTTGCTACGGTTGAAAAATGAAGGAAGCGCTAGAGAGAAAACCGTACAAGAAAACTACCGCCTCACAACATCCGGACAGGGTGGAAAAGGAGGGAAGAAAGCTGCTGACCAGAAGATGAAGATGAACAGAAAAAACACACACACACACACATGGTGGGAGGTGGAAGAAAAATAACCCAGTGTAAGGGAGAGGAAGATGAAAAAAGGCGACGTGAAAATTCCTGCCTATTCCAGACCGAGAGCAAGCGGAGGATATATGCGGGAGATATATGTAAGGATTCCCGTGTTTTTTCTTCACCACGCTTTTTTTCCACACGCTGCCACACGTACGTGGGTAAATTTGGTTCGCGAGTAGGGCACACACCACACACGCTGACGCTTTTCTTTCCAATTTATCCTTCTACTCAAATTCACTCCTCCACCGGCAAGTGTGGTGTGCGAGTGGGGAGGGGAGGGCCCTTTCCATTACCACGCCACATGATAAGACGCAGTCCTGCACTGGACATTATCGTTCGATGGTGGGACGAGGCAAAAGATGGGGAGAAACACTGCGGGAAACCTAAGGGACGATTTTCTTCTCTGACATGTCTCGCTTTAGTTTATTTCCTCGTGTGTGCCTTTCACCCTCTTTCTCTTACCCAAAACATACACACACACACACACACACACACACACACACACACACACACACGTGTCCTTTTTTTATCGAACTTTTCCACTTTGCGTTTTTGGGAAAACTGGACGATGTGGGCATTTTTTTTTTGTCTGGCGTTCCGCGCCCCGTTTGCTGGAACCACTTTTACCGTCATCCCAGAGATTGTTGCGCGCTTTCTCCGTACGGTCCGTTACCGTACCCTAATGGGAAGGTTTTCCACCTTCCTTCGCATTTGCTTCCTTGGGCGCGTTTCCCTTGACGATGCCGGTCAAGCAGCGTCGAAGCAGCATTTTCACCCTTCAAATTGAACCCTCCCACCGATTTCCTACATATGAGCGGACGGTGAAACGAAGGGGAGATCGCGAAGGGTGGCAGTGTGAGGCACATGATGTGAGTGGAAATTCGGGACGAAAATGTCCGCGCTTCGGAAGAAAAACGGACACACACACACCCGGTACTGTACATGCGTGAGGAGGTACGGGTGGGTGGCGGTTGAGGGATTTTTCGCTGTCGCTGATTTGAAGATGTCTTCCTACACTTTTTTTTCTGGCCCGCTTTCGGTGTTTGCTCGTTTATTTACTTTTTTTTTCTTGCACGTGTGTGTGTGTGCTTGGTCGTTTCCTTCTGATCCTCGTCGAGTCGTGTGTATCCTTGGTACTTGGCCGCTGGCCATCAGGAAAATCCCTTTTTGCAAATGGTCACCCAAACAAGAGGGAGCGGGGAGGGGGGTGGAATGAGGGGAGAAGAGCAAGGAGAAGGAAGGTTGAGGAAAATGTAGGAAAATTCACGACATCGACGGCTGACGGATCTTTGTACGGGTCGAGCGCAGTAGACGACCGAAAATCACCAAAAAGACGAGGCTGCGAGCAAACAAATAACAAAAAAATCTGCCAAAAAAAAAAAAAAACACGAACCCCAGCAATGGAAAATTTTTGGCAGTGGAAAACATTTTGAAGCGTCTTTGGACGAAAAGAAAAGAGGGTGGAAATGAATTTCCGGACGAAGGCGAATGTATCGAGTGAACGAAAAAAAAAAATCCATACGCGCAAGGGCAACAGCACATTATCTCAAATCAACAGAGGTCCGCCATACGTGCACCCACAGCTCACACACACACACACACACTCACGTCATCCAAAAGAAGCGGAAAACCCCTCTTCGAAAGGGTCCACGTAGAATGAGGGAACTGTGGATGAGAGTATGGAAGTAATATATGATAAGGTTCGATGTAAATGAGATTTTCGCGTTATTTAACCTTCCAGTGTTGGAAAAAACCCAATCGTTTCTCTTTGGCATCACTTCCTCATCCGGGAAAAGGATACCAAAAGATAGCTGCAGTATTTTGTAACCGACAGAAAGAGAGAGAGAGAGAGAGAGAGAGAGAGAGAGAGTGAGAGACAGTGTTTTTATATTTCCTTGGTAACACGGTTCCAAAATGGTCCAATGCCTCCAACGGTCAAGCAAGAAAACCCCACAGAAACAAATGAAAGGATTCGATCGATTGAGAAAAATCGGACTAAAATGGAAGAAATCAATCAAGGCCAGCAGCACCCAGGGTACAAGACACTTCGCAAACTACCGGTGGGCAGCCGGTACGGAACACGTTCCCTTTTATCGAACGGTGGCAGAATCCGTGTGGGATTAAATGTCGCCGAAGGTGCACATCGGGTACCTGGGCGCATCGGGGTTATAAATTCGATCCCAATCCCAATTTCCTTTCTTGGGATGGGTCGGGCGTAAAAAGCGGAGGAAGCTATTCCCATCCGTCCGGGAAGGATAACAAGGACATCTCGCGCACAATCGCTGACTTCGTAATCAGGTTCGAGAAAAGGACGCCTCTCCCGGGCGTCTTCTCTTTCAACTCGACGATAAACCCGTTCCTGTCCACCACCGTAATCGGTTTAAAGTATGCCTTGATCCTTTCGACGCACACACACATGGACACTTACACACCTTCACATCCTCTCATCCATCAAAGTCGACACGGGGAGGGCGCCTTTTCGCTGACCAGCCGGGGCCGAGCGGATGAAGACAAGCAAAACCTTTCGCCATGGCAAACCTATGGCAACCATTGGCCGCCACCTTTCGATAGCGTAGCGCCCGCAATTAATCATTGCAGTTGCGCTGTAATTGAAAGGATAGCCTTACGGAGCGGTCACGGATAACCATCCCGCAAGGAAAAGGCTCCCCCGAGGGAGAGACGAATGGTCATCAGTTTGATAAATCGCTTTCCACTGCGTGTGTGTGTGGCTAGGAGTGGAAAACGCGAAGGGAAAATAAGGATAAGAAAGTGCAAATTCTTGCCGAAAAACGGGTCTCCAAGCGAGGGAAAAACATGTATAGAATAGTTATTCCTCCAAGAGGCATGTCTGAGGATTAAAAGGAAAGCGTGCCCCTTTTTTTCACGTTCCCGCACACGACGCACACCATACACTGTGTTCGATATTGGTGCAAACGCATTGCAAGCTTGGGGCACGTTTCGACAGCAGCACTGTCTGAAGCTCGCGCACATTCACCCGTCAAAGGACACCGGACGAAAAAGGATGACACGCAGGTTCGGAAATCGGTCTCAATTCGTCACGAAATTAAATTCTACTCTCGGGAACAAAATGAGTTCCTTTTTGACACTTTGGCCAAGAACCACGTTCTTGTTGGTGGGGTCGTCGACGCACGTTTCTCAGTTTGATGACAGTTTTTTTTTCTCCTTCCCTTTCGGAACACTCGCCTACCACGCCACATGAGAACCTAATGTGTCCATCCATCCACATTATGCTGCTCGGACACATGGACACATGAGTTAACAGAATAGTTGCGTCGGAAAGGCTGTCGGTGGGACCATTCCCTTTGCTGGACCATTTATTTTGCTCTCATGTGAGTCCACCTCGGTATGAAGTAACGGTTGCCTTGCCCCGCTTTCGTCCACGTGTTCGGTAGTGGAGAAATATTTGAAATTTCTTTTCCTTCACGCTTGGCGCGTACCGAGTGCGTTGAGAAATTACTTTTTACCGTTCTCAGGCACCGAACCGTGCGTGGCGTTCTGTGATGGTGGTTAGGTGACAGGGGTACGTTGTGTTGCCAATTTTGAAGTTATGAGGCTGAACTGGTTGGCTGAAGAATGTTACAGTGCGGAAACAATGTCGCTTGTAAAGGGGAGATTTTGCTTCAATGCGTATAAATACGTCACACGTTGGAGGTTTAAGAAAATTTTTGAGTTGCATTATTATTTACACAGTAACATCCAGAATCGTGAGCGCTCTCATGAACACCATAAAAAGACCTCCATAAAGCAGCTGATTACGTAAAAATAGCAACAGCTGTTACATACAAATACTTGACAATGCCCCATACACTATCATTAAGGATGGCCATTTCAGTTTTAAACTCTACCCCAAATGTGATCTTAACTCGTTAAGTATTGAGCGAATTAAAATGAATTCGTGTATAATCGAAAGGTAGGAAAGGTAGGCTCCAAACTTTCGGGAAACAATCCTCGGAGTCAGCTTATTATGTCCTTCACGGTTTTCAAGTGTCGCAGGTTCGTACTGGAATCCTGATCCTGAGCTATGAAAGCCTTAGCTCGATGAGCTCATGCACTAAGTGACAAGAGATTACTCAAAAACCTAACAACACTAACGACAGGTCCAAAGACAAGTCGCTTGGTATAGAATGAAGTTCCGGGCGTCAATATTTGGTCCTTGACCTGAAAGTTTGTGCTTCGATTCTCATCAGCGCTCTTCCCACATCGTCTGAAATTGTCTTGATTGAATGATGAAAAGAGGTTAATAATTGTGAGATGAGAGTCCTAAGACTATTCAAACTGAATACATCCTAATGGTTTTTTTTACATACTAAAACAAACAGATACATAAATTTATAATATTTAAAAAAAATGACAATACGGCGGTAAGCCGAATTGAAAATAAAAAATGAACGAACCAACCATCATGAATATGATATCCTCTTCAGCTCTCGCTGGTTGCATCTACCGGGCTTCCTGCCCATTTTTCGCGCACAATAGTTTTTGACAACCGATCAGCGCCAGAACCCAAGCAGGGGCAACACAAAAACAGGGAAAACTTAATATTCCACGAACGAAAGCTCCCCACCCTCCAACCAAACGCGATCGGCAGGGTAGTGAAATCGCGCAGCACAAACCGCAGCACCGACCGTGTGTTTATGTGAATGGCGCTTGTCTGCGATTCTCCTCTTTGCGAACCCCCAGACAACCCGCTCAGCGTAAGGGAACAGGACGCACTGTGTAAAATAATACGGCGATTATTATTATTTGCAAAATACGATACATTAAGCAGTACCATCAGCTAATGTTGGCGCGAAGAAGAAGAAGAAGAAGCGTTGTGTGAAGCAGGAAACGGAGGGGGTCAAAGAAAACGCGACGGCCCCTTTACTTTTTTTGGCCCTGTCTGCAAAAGTGGGCGAAAGAAAGAAAACTGCAAAACAAAGCAGCAAAAAAAAAAATCCACACCGCGAGTAAGCGATCAGCCCTTTACGGTGGGCTTCAAGCAGTAGTAGAGCCCGTTTTATGCTCCCATTTTTTGTGGCCCTCATCCTCCAACTCCATCGATGATCCGCCATAAAAAAAACAGAAGGGAAGACGACACTTTAGCCGTGGTTGGGAGCGAAAATGCGTGCAAAAAAATTGGAAGACAAGCGCGTCCGTCATATTATACGCGCTCTATTTCTTTTATTACACTCGTCTACTGTCCAACGAAACGCGATGCATCGTCACCCTAGATGGAGAGAGTTCTGGTGGAGGTTGAGGTAGTGTTCGAACCTTTCCACCTCTCCTGAAATCCTCTTACCGCCCCCAGTTTAGGACCCCTCGGCAAATCTTTTCCAACAAAAACCCCCGAACTGAAACTCAAGCGCCAGCCATATGCACATACACACACACACACATACCTTACACCGGTTCATCATCGTCATCGTGTGCATGTGCAACCTGCAACGGGTTACCGTCAGTGCGGCTTCCTTCAATTCGAAACCCTGCCATGTTGGTTCGCTTGGCGCTCTTTTTGCACCGAGTTTCGCCCATCCCGAACGGGCTCTGAGGGTGTTCCGGGGTTGGGTATTATGATATTTATTTTATGTTTTCCCTTTCGAGCTACGGTGTTTTTTTTTGGTGTTACTGGTGACGGTGTTCAAGCATTTTTTTGTGCTGTTGTTGCGTGTTGGACTCACCCCAGAGTCACCCTTTCTTTCAGTCTTTCTTTTGCTAATTTCTCGCAGGAAAAATGGTCCGCTCGCGCGCGCTAGGGATATCCCGATAGAGTTACACACACGAACCCCCGAATGATGAGTGCAGAGCGGTGCAAAAGAAAACTGGCAAAAAAGTGGCGTCGCTCACGGGCGCAAGACAAACCAAACCAAACCCCCTTTCGGGGACGGACACCAACACCGGCTGACGGATGAGCCGCGCTGTTGCGCGACGTGCCACCGGGCCCGTCGCGTTGCAGTGCTGCAAAGTGCAGTGCAGAGGAGACACAAGAAGCCCGAAAGTCCGACATACGATGCACGGATATGCTTTCCCGAACCTCAAACCACACACCAGCTCCACCAGAGGCCCACATAAACGCGACGATGCCAACCATGCGTCACTTCTTTTTCTTTCGTGTGCGTGTGTGAGTGTGTATGTGTCTCGGATTTTCGCACCAACTGTCGCTGCCTTTTGGGAGTAGATGCGTTTTGATCGATGAGTCTTGGGCGGCTTTACAGGAAAACACCAACAAAAAACTCACCGAAACGTACATAAAAGGGGGGGGGGGGTGCCCTCACATACTGGGCACGCAAACGGGAAACCAAACAAAAACAAAAAAAAAACTCCAATACACAAGTGACTACACAAGCCACACACGAGAGAGAAAGAAAAAAGAGAAGCAAATTTGCATGAAATCGAACGCAAAACGTATGCTTTCGTGGTTGCTTCATTGCTGGGGGACAGTGCATGTTGGGCTATTTGGTGGGCGATTGTTTCGTTAATCACTTTCGGCACGAAATTCTGTTTTGGGCGGTTTGGCGTAGAAAACGGCTCGGCATGGTTCGTGATCCATTGTGTGATGCCTCCGGACATAGACAACCGCTTGCAAATCAACGTGTCAACTGGTGGCTGCCATCGACGATCCTGGGAATCGGTTGGGGTCGGGTTGAAAGATTGAATGAAAGTAGCTATCAAACATTGATGTCCAAAAGCAGACAAAACTCTCATACAACAGTTTAGTGCAAATGTATGTATGAGCAGATACTTCGGCAAAGAATATTGAATAATGTCGAGGAACATTTCCAAAGTTAGACAAATCGATAGTGCGATTCGAGTCGCGTTGTTTAGATTTCTTTGTATTATTTCTAATTTAGAAGTTTCCTAAGAGAAGAATTACACAGCGGAATCTTATGCAAAACTTTGCAATGAGCTGCTGAATCTATGCCGATCGTTTGCTATAATTCTGTCAAATTGTTAAATACCAAAACATGTTTGTACCGTGTGTTAACATCACCACGCCGTATCAGCCATGGTTGAATTAGGTTAACGCTAAAATTAATCGGAAAAGTCTTTCTAACGACCACTTCATCAAATCATAGCTGATTTCAACATTCGGCGGATGCGTTGCAAACTTCTCGTCAGTAAATACAAATTTACAGCAATACGGCTAGGCCATCATGCAAAATTCCAATAAATGTATGATTGCAAAGTTTCACAACGTGTTTGTAATATTCAACTATCTCTTTTGTTTAACCCGCCTATGAGTTTCTAGATCTTCATCTTTTTCGTTAAGCGACTTAAGACATGAAGTTTGACGTCTATTGGCTTAAGAATCTTATTTATTTGTAATGTTTTGTTACAACTTTTGCTAACATGTTATTTTCTTGTTCTTTTGTGAATATAAAACATAGAGAATCGAAGGAAAAATTACTTTTGAACTTAAACAATAACTTTACACAACACAAACAGAATAGCTTAACTCAAAACAAAACAAAAAATAACTTTGACAGCCGAATTGGCCAACAATTTTATTTTCTGCTTCTGTTCCAGATGCTGCAAAGGATAAAGCATTTAAACTAGAACACCAAAAACAGTCTCGACGAAACAGGAAGACATTAGCGAAAGAACATCCATTAAATAAGGTCAACGTAACAGCACACCAACCATGTGTGTATGTGTGTGTATGTGCCCGGTCACGCGGAATTCGAATCGCACGTTGAAAAGCGATTCAACTTCCTATCCACATCCGGTTGACCATGTGGCACACCGGTGGTCATTAGTTCCGCACATGGGACAAACCCCCCTAGTCCGCGCCAGTGGCAAGGAAAAAATCGATTCTCAAGACGCCGTGTCATGTTCGGCCTTATTGCCGACGGTTTGGTTCGATCGGGGCACGGGGCACGCTGCGCTTGATTGGACATCGCGCGCTGGGTGACAACCACGGCCTGATGAGGCATAAAGCCCCGAAGAAGCACACATCCACACATGCTGGAGCGACGACGGTGACAGTGAAAAATAAAACGAACGGTCAAACGAGCGAACCTTCGTGTCCTGTCACTGCCATATGTGTCCATTCGATTGGGTGAAAGAAAAGCGCACCCCCATCCCCCCTCGCTTTCCGAAAAAAAGAAAAAAAAAACGAAAGCAACGGCACAAATTCGCGTCCCGCGTTCGGTCAGCGTACGGGTCAGAGCAAAAGATCGGCGTGAAAAATTGTGTGCTGCAGCATAGAAAATGGGCGAGAAGAGAAAAAAAAATATCCACCCCACTGTATAATAAATTATATAACGCAAGAAAGAAAATGCCGAACACCACATCAGCCAAGCGGTGGGTAGTGGGGCGGTGAAAGCGCGGAAAAAGTGTGGTACAGATGTGCTCAGTTTATTTTAGAAGGAAAAAGCTGGCCCACCCGGACCGGCTATTTACCGCCACCAATACATCCTACATCTTTATCGAGTGGCGCGCACGTTCGTCGCTTTTCCTGCACGAGTTTTTCCCGCTCGATCGGCGTTCTTTTTTTGTTATTGTTGTTGGTGTTGCCAAAGGTGTCCCGAGGTCTCGGTTGTCTTTCCCGGGGCTTTTTGCGTCCGCCGATGCGATGCTGCGGATGTTTGTTGGGAAGGATCCAAGAATATCTTTCACCTTTCCACCTTTTCGCTCGCAACGGTTTTCCACCCATTCTAATCCACTCTTCACCACACACTTTGGGGACAAATGTTCCTTTCTGCAAAAGGAGGGATGTGCGCAGGAAAGGAAAGTTTGCTAATAGCCATATTGCACACACATATGTACGCCCTCGTACGTTGGCCAATGATAAACACACTGGCGTGGCGGATCAGGACGCCAAATTGCGTCCTTCCATTTTCCAAAGCAAGGATGCTGCATAAAAAGAGGAGAAGAGGGCTGGAAGTGGGTGGTTGATTTGCCCACTTCGTTCGGCGGATATTGCGCGCGATACAGCCCGACCTAACTCCCTGCACTCGCCGTGTGAGGCGATGCGTGAGGAAAATCCTTCTCATGGATTCCGCCAACCCCACGAAAAGAAAGGACGACCCCTGTCTACACCGTTCCGGTCGAAGAATGGAAAGGTGCACCACACATACACACACATACACGCACAAGGAAGGGATGCGTACATGATAACGAACTAGCCGTACCAAAGACGGGCAGCGGCGCGCAATGGTTCGCGATGGCTATCGTGGAAAAGCGACCGCTCGAAGGACGGGGCAATTTTCCCTGCGTTTTCCGATCCAATTCAATTCAACGCGCTTCAGCGACAAAAGGAGAACCAAAGGAACCTTCTTCAATTTCGTAGGAAGAAGGAAGGTGAGGGTGAATGAGGACATCATTCGTTCATTTTCCGCCTTCAATGTACATACGTGCGAGGGAAATTCGATCCAGCGCTCGGGTGGCTGTGAATCGCGAGTACGGCAAAGGAACATCATTTCGTCCCAAGGGTGGTGTGTACCTATGCCGGACGCGAATGGCTGCCAGCATCCCACCAACAACAACAAATGGTGGTTATTTATACACTCACACACCCACACATACACACATCAGAAGCAGGAAGGAGTCCATCGTCCTACGAGAAAATGGGGTCCCGCGACATATAAGCTTAAGTTTATAAGCATCCGCGACCGTTGGTGTGGTGACCGTTCGCGAGCATTCGCCCGCTTTTGCGTCCGGTCAGCGTCACACGTACGGCCGGGCACACATACAGCGTACGTGAGGCTATTCGGTCGAGCATAGCAGAGCACCCGTCCAGTTCGTTTCTTTCTCCCCGACCCGGTACCGACCGGGTCCCGATGGAGATTCTTTATTCCTTTTCCTTGCGGTGGTGTGTGTGTGTGTGGCTGAAGGATGCGGGATGTGCTGATGGTCATTGCCATTTGCAGCGTTCGGTAATTTCTCCCCGGGACGCCCCGGGAACGCATAAGCGCAGGGTGAGGAGCAATAAGGCTAAGCCGCTTCACAACAGCAGCCGCATTCGCTAAGCAGCAACAGCGGGCGGAATCGAACACGCGCGTATGTGTGTCGTGGTCCTTTTTGGTGTGCACAACGCTTCAACGAGCACGGTGGTTCCCATACTCCAAGATTGGTGCCGTTTGTCCTTTCGGCGTCGTTGGAGGAGTCGCTGTCATTCTTCAGCGATGAGCCTTCTTTTCTCCGTATTTTCTGCTGCTGTGCCGCTGTGATGGTGTGAGAAGGGCGAGCCGAACGAGAATGCAAAATTTCCCTAGCTCCAGTTGTCCCGGCACACTGGACGCTGGTCACGGGTTTTGATTAAGAAATATTTCACTGTGGGATGTTGAAGAATTTTATTGGAAAATATTCGAGGATAACCATAACAACTTCAAAAGAACATTGTTGTGTTTACTTTTGCATTTGGCAGTTCATAAAATTATGTGAAAATTTGAATAAAATTAAAAAAATCATTCTTTTTAAAACAAATAAACTAATACAAAAAAATGGTTGAAAAAAACACAGCAATAATTTTTAAAATTATTTGTACCGAACATCACCCGAAGGAAGTCATGTCAAGAAGCCCTGAAATGGCTGTCCAAGACTATTGGAGGATGTAGTATGAACAAGATGCTATCGAAGTATAGATACCACGATAGCGAATTCCAGCATGGCAGGCCAAGTTTCTTGGCCTGCTCACCCTCATTAGTTTCTTGTCAACTGTAGCTAAAAAGCTCTCTATTTTTAAAGAGGTTGTTTTTCAAGCAGGTCTCAAAAGTAGTAGACGAGAGAGGCCTCTGAGCGTTCACTAAAGCTTAAAACACCAAGAGATTGTTTTACATCCCAAGAGCAAATTTTGACCAGTGAAGAAAATGATCCGCGAACAAATCCCACTGTGCCAACGGATGCGAAATGCGCGCAATGCCATCACCTTCGCCGGCTTCTTCAAGGGAAAAAATATTTATATACACACATGTGCACACGACAGGATGCCGTCCACCATCGCCTCGTTCTCCTATCCCTAACATCCTCCAGCCGTCCCCTTTCACCTATGAAGCACTTTCCATCCCGAAACCTTCACTGCCTTTTTCTCGAGCATCAGCGTCGTCGTCGTCAACGTCAGAAAAGTGATCTTTTTCCACTGCGGATGCTACGAACACTGGGACTGCGCCAGCAAGGCAAAAGGGAGGAACCAAACGGGGTTGGATTTTTCCCTGTCGGCAGGAAAGGCCGTGTTCGCTGCATGCGGCCGGTAGCTAGGAGATGGAATATTGGGTCCGGTTTGTCCCACTTGGGGACTCCCCCCACGGGACAAGATGGGATCGACCGAACCGAATATATATGCTCGAGCGCACCGAACCGGACGACGGTCCACCATTTTGCCTCCCATGCAGAGACCACCCGCGTTCGCATTCAGCGCCCGAATCGCTCTTGTCGCAAGGATAAGAATATAAATGCTCCTGGTACGCTATCTTGCTCCGTTCGCTCCCACTTTTTTTGTTGTTTCTTTCGCCGTACGCTTCAATCTTGCGCCCGGCGGCCGAACGCGCGAAACGAAAGTCCACCGACGCGGACCTATGATGCTGCTGCTGCTGCTGTTGTGTGTCCTTTTTAACCGACCCGGATCCTCGGCTCCCGGCCACGCATCACCATCCATCCCACTTTCTATGGCGCGGTTCCTTTCAATCCGCCTTGGAAGGAAAAAAAAGGGTATCCAATCCAACTAAGCAACTGCCCTCGCAAACGACGCGCTAGGGTGGATTTTTGCCACGACGACGACGATGACGACGCCGGCTCACATACAATGTACATGCACACGTACAAAGACGGGAGGACGTGCGGGCGTTAAGTGCGAGGAGGGTCAGCGAAAATTCTGCCAACTACAAACGCCTACGGGTCCACTAGCCACGATGACGACGACGACGACGACGACGACTACGACGATGAAGACGACGATGATGATGATGCTGCTGGTGCTGCTGTCCACCTCAGCTATACATTTTCATCTCATCCCAGCACTGACCACCAACTGACATACATGAGTTTCACGTATACAGTGCTTACCCGTTATTAGACGGCACTTTAGCATGTTAAGATTAAAATATTTTCTCTCTTGTATTTAGAACTGAAAAACAGCAATCGCCTACAGGTATGCAATCTGATCTGAAAAAAAAAACGAATTTATTTTAAATAAAGATTACGCTGCAGAAAAATGATTGTCTTCCTTGATGCGTCAAACTATTCATGGAGTTGAAATAAATCACGTCCCGCACTGTTTCACCGGTCAGCACAAGATGGTTCACCGTTTGCCAAGTTTCGCGACCCACGCCACGACTCCATTGTGCCGGTCCGTGGCTTTCTTTCGGGCACCGACGCCACCGCATTAGCCGCCGTTTTTGCAAGGATCCACCAGAAGGGTCGAGTTTGCAGTTCGTAAGCAGAGAAACGACGCTTTAGACGACCGGAAACAGCCCGGAACAAGCGGGTGTCGGGAAGGAAAGGAGGAATGTATGTGTGTGTGTGTGGAAGCTGCCGGTGTGCGCTTGTTTCAATGCGAGCGCGAAAAACCCACTGTCCATCGTCGAAGCCATTCGCCGTCCAGGTCCGATGGGAGGTATGGGTCGGTATCTGTCGAGCTCGTATGGAGATTGTTGGAGGATGTCTTTTCGCTGAAATTGACGACCGTCTTCCCTTCGACCCCGTGCCCGTGCACACCACCGTACTGGATGGCAGCGGGATTAATCGAAATCGGTCCTGGCGAAGAAGAAAACGCGTCCTGGTGTAGAAACTGCCGGGAAGCGAGATCTTGCGCTGGTGTGCGCGCTCGGTGGTGAATCCTTTTTCGTTCATTTCAACTTCACCGTCCCAGTGCTCGTCCCCGCTCGCGATCCCAACACCCGGGGACACTCTCACACCACCCCTTTTTGTTCAGCCAGTGCCTGGTGGCGTAAGGGGTAGTGGTGCCGGGTTGGGTGGAAAAACCCGGTGGCAAAGATTGGGCCGACCGAGTGGGCTTGGAAAGGACACTTGAAGAGGGACGACTAGCGCGTTCAGCGAATTTTTGCCTTTCGGGCACCGTTGGCAATGGGCAAGGGCGACTCCTTATATGCGATCCCTTTTGCCTTTCCGATTGAAAAGAAAGGTGGTAAGTCCGTTCACCCGTCCACCATCAACACCACCACCACCAACCATCCCTGTATGTTGCTTCTGGCCCATGGCCATCGTTTTTCTTCCCTTTATCAGGAAAGGATATGTGATGCGCGCGTGTGTGTGTGTGTGTTTATGTATGAGGGTGGCGTTATGGAGGGTGAGAGACATTGAAAAAGGACGCGATATTTTAGCCACCCTTTTTCTCGACCCAATATCTCGCTGACCAACGAGGAACGGCGGAGCAGGGAGGTGGCGGCGTGCAGTGGGCCGTGCGGATAAGTGGACCGTCAATTTGAAGCAGCCGCACAAGGACACACACGTGAACTCATATCCATACGAGATGGAAAATACTCACACCCACCCACGGACACAGCACACAACTCAATTCCCGGACAAGCGTGTTTACGGTGGGTTCCTTTTGCGAAGTGTCCTGGACGGGTTTCCCGTGCTCTGCTGGATGTTTCTTTGTTCGGTGGAGGTTTTCTCGGGCAAAGGTAGACCCTGTTGGGCTACGCAACGGGTTGGCATCTTTGGTTTTGCAATGTTGTAATAGCAATTTAAATTTCTTCAGATAGTCGTACTATTGACCAAGCTGAAGTTTTTATTTTGAAATCTCTCGTGGCTCGTGGCTTTTAAGACAAACATCCACAAGTTCAAAACAATTTTCAGTATACAAAAATCGATAATCATATATTAGTTAGATTAGGCCAGTCTGGTTGTGGAGCAGACAGTGGCTTCACACGGCAGGACTGCGATTCAAATCCCTTCCGGGTCGATCGTCCTTAGTGAGGACTGGCTATCCAACTAAGTGGTATAAAAAAATCTAATAAGCCAGTAGATGACCTCAGTTTAACTCTGGAAGTCACTAAACCAACATGAAAATGAGAAGAAGAACCAACAGGGTATCCCAGCAAATTTTTAACTCTGTCCTATGGTTTTTCAGTAACAAAAATATATGGGCACGCGTCAAAAAACCGCGAGACGATAACAAAAATATAAGGTAAAGCTTCAAAAAGCCTCGGGATACACTGTATCTTCGTCTGACAGTTGTTATTTTGAACTGTGAAATCTTCCGAATGTTTTCGAAGACAGAAAATAATTGTAGCCACCCATTTCTGAGTGTAAAAAAGCAGTATTATTCAAGATTATGAAAGTAAAGATGAATTCTAGCGGTTGATTACGACTGTTGCTAGAATAAACATTTCTTGTGCAGCTCTGATAGTTGGAACCTTTCTAATATAACTCTAGTAGAATTGTAAAAATCTATAAAAATATTAAATTAGAACTGCTTAAAATTCTTTACTTAAAAACTAATAGTTCAATGCGTTATAAGTAGAGCATAAAAAACCCACCGTTTGCTGTGAGACTAAACTGAGGAAAACTAGATAAGTTTAGTAGTTAAGTAGTAGTTAAATAAAGAATAAATCGAAAAAAAGTTGCTAAGCATGAAAAATAGATAGAAAAAGTGAAGTACAGAACATGATATAAGCAAGCTACTGCTAAAAAGGGACAACAAATGCCACCTCACGGTCAGCGAACTATCATCAGTGGTGTTACCATTTCTGGAGGGGTTTTTTTTTCTCTAAATCTTCTCAAACGTTAAATCGCAGACGATCCGTACTTCAACTTTCTTTCCTCGCTATTTAGCTACTGCTTCTAGCCGGCTTGACAGAAGAAGTAAAAACAGTGGACATTTATGGTGGGCTTGAGTTTCTTTTCGATTTTTTCCTTCCTACTCAAACATATCCAAAGCGAAATCCATTTGCACAGCCAAAGGGACCAATAGCACACCAACATAAAAAGAAAAAATCAATGTGTCCCCGGACAGTTGACAAATCATTCTTCGCATCCGCGTGACTCTCACTGGCGGAAAAATGGGATCCCGAAAGTCCCGAAAGGCAAACCAAAGAAAACGCCTTCAGGGACGGGAGGCCTACGCGAAGGGTTTCGCGCAAACCATCCTCTCAGGGGCAGGGTGAAAAACGCACCGAAAATCACGTAACGGTCACACACCGCGCACTAGCAACAAAACAAAATGTAATGCTGGGGAGTAGGGAATGAAGGATGAAAAACTTTCATCTCTTTGGGAAGAAGGGCTCGCCATAGCACGAGCAAAAAAAAAAAACTCCAACAAACACCAACGAAATCCTTGCTGACAGCCGTACATTCGGGAGAGCTCTCCGTTGGTCAGATCGTCCTCACACGTGTTCCGGTGAGGATAAGGATGCTTACTGGAAGACTTTTGCTTCCGACGGACGACGACGATGAAAAATAGGGAGATGGGATGGGTGGAAAAATCATTCCTTGCACCATTTGCGTCCCCTTTGCAGAGTACATGCCAGCCAGCATTACGTCAATCAAGCAGCAGCCCAGCAGTTGGCGAAGCGAAGAAGCGCGTCTCCAGCGTGGACGAACCAAAACAAAACGCAGCATAAAAAGGCAAGACAGAAAAAAAATTCTACCCCATTCACCATTCATTCACCCACACACACACACATACAGACGCCACGTCCGGCAAATGACGACAAACCGGCCTGGCCACCAACGTCGAGGGTTTTGGAAAAGCGTCGTGACTGAAGATGAAAAATAATCGGACGAAAAAACCCTTCCAACTTTTGCAGCGAAACGCAGCGCGACGTCGTTTCGGCCGCCGGCGGCCTACTCCCTATTTTTTCAACCTTCCAACCCGTGCTCCTTCTTTCCCCGACCGCATCAAATCTCGAATTGCTCCACCAGTAGACAGATCTTAAAAGAAGTAGAAGCAACAACAAGAGCAGAAAAAAAAGCGTAGAGAGCGAAAAACATAAACCACCCTTCACGCTAGAGGGATGGAAAAATACACGGTCGCGGTCTTTTGCTTTGTATATGCGTGTGTGTGTGTTGTGTATGTGTCCCTCGTCACCGATAAAAATGAAGGCAAGATAGAAAAAAAACCCCCATCATCACACACACACGGAGATCGCCTCGGTCCCGGCCGCAAGGAAAATTGACAAGAAAGAAAAGCAACGACAAAAAAAAAAGGGATAAGCGCGGACGGATGGCCAATGGTGCTATTTTTCCCTTTGGGGGTTTTTCCTTCTATTTTCCCGCCCTATGCACCCGCGCTTGCTGGCGGAGGGTTCTCGCGAATGTATGTACATGTATTCGCAATCCTTCTCCCTTCGCGCGCGCACAAACACACGCGCGTGTCTAAAACTGGCCCTCAATCCACCTTCCATCCTTTGGCTGCTGCTGGCCGGGATGAAGATTGTGGGTTTTTTTTCCAATTTTTCCACTTTTCCACCCCCTAAACACTGGCCCACACTCACAGTAGCCGGACGATTGAGGACGAAACCTCCTGCAGGCACAAAAAGGAATGTTATTCCTTTTTTCTATGGCGCACACACACACACATACACAAATGCGGCCACGCACATGTGGACCGGTGGGTTCTATACTCCCTTCTTTCTTATTCATCGCCACAGCGGCAGCCTCCTTCTTGGTCAGTGTCAGCGCAGCGGCGGCCGACCGCTTTCTTTATGTGCCTACACAACTCCTTTTCATCCCTTTCACGCTACCACCATTCGCAAATCAACTTCATCTTGCGTGATGTGTGTGTTTTTTTTTTCATTCTTCTTTCCATATCGTGTGGGTGTGTGTGTGTGTGTTTTTCCCGGTACTCGTACTCGTCTTTGTCCTATGTCCAGCTTTTCTTTCCCTTTTTTTTTTGTTTCGTTTCGGTGTTGCCTTGTTTGCAAGAAACGCTCTTGTGTTTTTCATTTTCATTTTCCAACCCTGTGTTCGCGTCCCGGGGGAAAATTTATTCCTCATTCCCCTGCTACGTATGCTAGGGCTAGAGCTGTGGCTAGCTTGTTTTGTGTGTGTGTTTTTCATCATTTCCACGTGCAAATGCGTTCGCGGAAAAAAGGCAAAATGATACGTTCTTGTGATGCGTATGTCACTCGGTCTTTTACGCGTGTCCTTTTTTTTCTTGTATTGAAGCCCCTTTTATCTCCAGCAAACTGAAGGGTGGGTGGGTGATGCTTTTCGCTATTTTTTTTGTTGGATTGCATTTGCAACGTTTGGCGAGATTAAAGAGACACCACGAAAGGGCACTCAATTTCACGTCCACGAGCACGAGTCCTGGCAATAGATTTCGTTTTTGCGTCCTTCAGATACATATTGTTGCGTTGACAACAGTCATCAGCTCTTGATTAACGGGATAGATGACAGAAAAATACCAACCGTTCAAACTAGCCCACGATAGCTTGCCTTTCCAAGCCGGAATCAATTACAGGGAAATCGGTCAAAAACGTGAAATTTGATCGTAGGAAGGACCTGATCGTATGAGTAACCTGTTTTGTAAAAAAAGTACGCCACTAAACATCAAAGTTACCCTTCCATAGGCCGTCCACAGGTACAGTAAGCTAACTAAAAGGTTCTTTCGTAGCAAGCCGAGCATTCGTTGAAATAGATTTGAAGTCATTTCGTAGGAAAATATGCATGCGAGGCCGTCGCCGCAGTTATCTCACAGCACAAAAAAACGCCCCTCTTGAAACGCTTTGCTCGTGTCCAGCGCTGTCCATCAATGACACCATTTTCTATCGGCTTCCATCTACAGTGAGAAGCTAAACTGGGTTTCGATAAAAGATGTTCGGTTTCGATCGATTTCTTGCAGCCAGTAATCCTTCGGCGGTCGTCCTCGTCACCCCACCGCGCGTTAGCACGAAAGTGAGCTCGCCCCGAGGGACGAATCTTCGACCAGCGTTTGTTTTGTCACGAAATATGATCTCACCTTTCGTAGCAGCAGCATCGACGTTGTAACCCTCTTGATACAAAACACGCACACGATTTTTTTTTCGGACGGGTTGCAATTTTCCTTTCCTGTTTTCTTGGGAGCGTTTGCTGACGATTTTCTGTATGCATGTATGAAAGTAGTATTTTTTTTCCTAAAGCACCATTTTCGCATGGGTTGGGAGCTGATTGAAATGAGAAACTTTGAGCAGTGTGTGTATGTGTTGCTTGAAATGACGGAATCGTGCGATCGTGGAAAATGGTGCTCGATTATGAGAATAAAAATGGTGGAAAAAATGTAGGAAAACGTTTTTGAGAAAAACAGCTCACACGTGTACGCACGCGAGAAGCAGGATAAGGTTTTTGAAAGAGTGAACTAGAAACGTGCTTGTTGAGAGGAATAATAATAGTCAACAAATATTGACGCATGAGATCAAGTGAAAACCCAGAAAATTATGAGTATCTTTTAAACACCTATGATTAGAAAAGTCGATAACAGATGTTGAATGCATGTCTTAATTCGGGGTCAAGATGAGATTTGAAACACGGACTCCCCCGTCTGGAGACAACCGCTTACCATTGTGCTATATAGGCTACCTGCAAGCTGCTCGCTATAAGCGATATAAAAGCGGCCTATCATCAATTTACCTTCAGTTCCTGATTGTATTTAGGGTATTAAAGACGATCCGGTCCAAACGTTTGACAAGATTTGATTAAAATTTTAACAATTTACACACAAACGTTATCCCATGCGCACCACACACAGCACGTGGTCGACAAAACCCCTAAAATAAATTGTCAAACCGTAGCAGAATCCACTTGCTCTCTTCAGTTGTACCATCCGTTGGCTGTTAATGAAAATGTCTCCAAACCCACGGCCCAACCACCCACACACGGTGCGCACAGTGCGCGCGACCCACCGCCAACGCATGTAACACAACGCGTGGACGAACGCGTGAGGATTAATTGCCGTATAAAATTTTATTACCACACCATCCCCTGGCCAGGAATGGCTGTGAATGCGGTCTCCCCATTAAGGATCTCCTTTCAACATGTAATCAAGGAAACGGACGGTTAAGTACGGCAAGGATTGAGGAACGAGATGTGCAGACGAGATCGCTTAGAGAGTTTGCAATCCTTGAATACTTTAATTTGTCTCGCAACACCACCATGCCCACCTCGGTTAGCGGTGAAATACGAACCAAAGGGTGCCTCTGTCCCGGTAAGCTGCGTCCTACCGAATTTCATATAAAATTATTTATTGCGATAAACATTTAAATGTGTCCTTTTGGTTGCGTTCGCCTGCAAAACACCGGACGCAGTTCGTAAGATGACGCTGGTCCTCCAAGCAGTTGGACCGAAGGGATAAAAGAAATCAATACCGGTTGATGAAAAAGGGGTGTGTGTGTGTGTGTGTGTGTGTGTGTGTGTGTGGGGGGGGGGGGGGGTTGCGCGGCAGCGGACAAGCGGACCAAAGGAATGGTTCAGTGCGATATCGACGGGAAAAGCGGGCAACCGAAACCGAGCTCACTCATTAAGAAGCTCGTAAGGGTGAGCGTTTCGCTTTGTCCGCCGGCACAGAACGACCAATCGGTGGAATACATACACGGCACATCTACACACGTGGCGTCAGTTTAATTTTATGCCTTTACGTCCTATGCGATATCGCCAAACCGCGCACAGGCCAGACCGTGCAGAAAGAAGGAAATGGTAAAGAAAAGGCTCGCTTTTGGGTGACCGTCAGCCCGCAAACTCTCATGCTCTCACCCCCTTCCCGGGAAACCTCATAAGAAAGGGGTGAAAATCTAACCTCTAAACACACACACACGAAACGCATACATGCTTACAAACAGCATGACGGGGTGAGCATTAAAAAAATGTCCATCCCCCATCCGACCCCAGTGGAAAGCAAGCTATATAAACTTTACAGCTGAAAAACGAAATTATATCACATACGTATAATACAACGGGAGATGGAAAAGTGTGAGTTTCAAGGAAACCAAAATTGTGCCCCGCTACTTGCTGCTGCAAATCGCCAAAGTCAATGAACAATTTGTACTGATGATGGGACGGGACGAGGAGCACTTTAAAGGTACCTTTGCTTCAGGAATGAAAGCGATTCGCACCAACCGGGGAAGGAAAATAAAGAAACGGCTGTCAATCGCCGATACAGTGTACGGGCAGGACGGGGTCAGGTCGCCCCATTTCCGTTATCGTAAGTGAAAACATAAAAGACATCATCATTTCGATTACCCGAACGGTTGCTTTCTCTCTGCCGCCGTTGTTGGCGGCCCACACATGGTGGGTCGTGTCCTTGTGCCAATGGAGCGGAAAAGACCGCTGTCGCTGTCGCCGTTTTAATGCTGTCGTAAAATGATGCGTATGAGTTTTGTGCGAGTGTGTGCTGGGATGCCACCCACTTAGAAAAGTGGCTAAAAAAGGGGAAGGACGGATTTAACGGTTCGAAGATTTAGAGCGAATGGGTCGGCGGTCATTATTGCGTTACGTCCAGATTTCAACGTCCGTAACGCTGAATAATAAATGAAATGAAGATGTGGCGTACTGAAGCGTAAAGGCAGTTGGACTATCTAAGAATAATTTCTAAGTGAGTTGATATGCTTTCAGGAGAAGTGTTGAAACGAAAGGGGTGATAAAAGAGAGGTGATGATTCGATTAGGATTTTGATAAATACAAGGACTTTTTTTTTTGGTATTATTATTTTTATTTGGTATGATTTATGTGTAGTAATAATTCTTTAACTGCCTTTAAATTTAAATTTGATACTAAAATGTAAACTATAAAGATTGTGTTGGTGACGTGACCAGGATGCAGTAGAATTGTATTAAAAAATACTTCATTTTCAACGCAAACAGAAAATTTAGACAATAGTTGTCTAAATAACGATTTAACGAAAATTCTACCAATTCGATATTAACTTCAACATAATCACAAATTAAAAAATCGTGAACAGTGCGAGCTCCCAAATCTCGCCTAATGAACCACCACAATGAGTGGAAATCGATAGTCAAAAGCCCGAATTATCTCCGCGAAACCCCAAAAGAAAGATTGAAGTACCGAGGCGTGTTTCTAAATAAACTCACCTCTTCCATTAGCCACACTAATGCACACACACACAAACGCACAACCCATAATGTGCCGAGGAGTTTTGGCTAGAGACGTAGACCGAGTTGTTACCATCCATACCCACAGCACTAACGGTATTAGGTCCTTCGATCCCACACACCCTTCGCTGACCACTTTCAACCATGCGCCCAGCATCTTGCGTCATCTCCATCGAGAAAAAGCGAAAATGTGAGCGAGCTGACCAACATTCAAATTTCCGCCTCATGCTGCCAGGTACAACCAGTAACCCCCATCCCCCCGTCCCCCTTCCCTTTCCCCATCAGAGTCAATCCCTTAACGAGGGTTTGGTACGAGTCCGCGAGACACACGTACACTGCCTTCTTCGGCCGAAAAGGCGATTTTGAGGAGGAGTTGGAACGGACGGTCGGTCCGTACCACCCGTTTGACGTGGAAAGAAAATGACGCTCGTGTCCTCGCACACGACGAAGGAATTAAGCGCCAGCACAGTGGGTGGTTGAGATGGTCGAACTCAAACAGGGTGGGACAAAATGGTGGAAGTGAACGGGTGAATGGGTAGAAGTGTGAGTGGAAGAGTTAAACTGGACCCGTGTCGTGGCCAGTCGAAGCACTCGCTAGCCGTTTCTCGGACTCGAAGATTGGACCAGGGTTTTTCCTTTTTCAAACGTCCCGAACTTCCCAATGTCCCACCCGCCATTACCCTTTACCTTCGAACCCTAGGCGTTCTATCGCGTTCCAAACAGGCACGTCGGTTTACCGTGTCGTGTCGTTCGCTATTTCACTGACCACTGCTGGCTCCAAACCCTCTTCTCCAAGCATCGATTTTCCATCTCATCCTTCCCCGCGTCACTGCTCCTTCACCACCAGCGTCGTCGTCATCGTCGTCGTCGGGTTGATCCTATTTCATTTTCTTCTCCTTACGACACACGGACAACACACATACACACTGGTCAAACGCGCGCGCACACACACATACATCGAAATACTAGGCATCCTACGGCATTTCCCCATTCCCTGGTGGGCTCGAGGCTCGGGACCGAAACCCCATTTCCATCAATAAGCGCTCACCGCAAGCTGAACCGGGAACCGGACCGTACCGGACGACCGGACTAAAACTACACGACGACGTCGACGACGACGACGACGACGACGACGACGACGGAACCCAAACTAGTGACGGGTGCAAGTCGTGAAAAAATAACATAGCTTTTCTTGAAAGTTTATTTAAACAACTGGACAGCAGCAGCAGCAGCATCAGCCGTAGAAGTGACTCGTACACCGACCTGCTGCTGCTGCTGCTGCTAGCTCTACTACCGGGGCCGAAAACCGTCCAAGGAAGGACCTTTCGGCCGTGTCCGTATCCTTGCGCCAATCTTCCCATTCCATCTCGGTCGAAGCGAGAAAGAAGCACGGCACTAATAGCAGCATCAGCAGCAGCAGCAGCAGCAACATCATCGTCACCAGCGAGGACTTTCCACCAACGACCACGACTGCGACGACGACGACGATGGCTCTGAGCTCGAATATCCTTACCGGAGTTCCCACTCCAACGTGTACCGGACTGACCATATCTTTCGGTCAGCGCAACTGGACCGGACCCTCGCGTACCTTCATCCCTTCCTCCCTCGTCCTTTCCCATCCCTTCTTATCCGTCCGAAACTTCCGTATTTCCAACCACTCACACCCGTGCGAGGCCGGAGCGAATCAAGTGAAAATTCATCCTGCTCCCCAAAAGTTGGAAAACAGTTACCGCACTCATCGGACCGTGTGATGACGGTACGGGAATCGTGTGTACCGCTTTCTTAGCGCTCAGTTACCACCATTTAAGCGATTGTTGCTTGACCAAGCGAGAAGGTGTGCGAATGGGTGGGAAGGTACCGGTTGGTGCGATGTGTGGATACTGGCTGTGGTGTGATCTGCTGCGTCCTGGACGTGGTTGGCGCCATTGCAAATCCATCGATGCGATGCTTGGGGATAGGGCGCATCCGTGGCACTAATGATATTGTATGTAAATAAGTCTGAGCGTACTGTGTCGTCGTTTTGAGGTTTTGATTATTTTTGGAGCACTGTCCAGCGCAGTTTTGTGTTCACGTGTGGGATGATGTGTGTTTTCCTGGAAAATGTTTTTTTATTACTTTATTCGGATCGGATATTTGATCATATTTAATGATGAATGGTTGAGTGTCGTAACCGTAGTTTGGAGTGTGTTTACTACGAAATAAAAATTTCCTTTCTTGCTGATAAGAGCTTCGAAGCCTTAAGATCATATACTCTTTCTTCTTATTGGCTCAACAATCTCCTAGATCACGCCAGTCATCTAATGGCTTACTAGAGTTGCTGATTAATTGAATTATTTTATTTGACTTCTTTTTAAAGATTCGGTTAAAGGATGCAGAATGAGATACGAAGTTAACAAGGATATGTAAAACCTAACGCGGCATACCTTGACTAGACAATGCTTCCAACAATATTCAAGCGGCCCCATTTTTGTTACGCTTTGCATTGTTTTCTCCCATTAATGGAACGACTTCCAAGAAAGAAAATCACTCACTAATTTGCTTACAATTTTCAGGCGTTACTGAGCGAAACAATACTATCGAGAAGTGACCATTATAAGTCCTTCGATTTTCTTCACAAACAAATGCCGATAAACATTTCCATCACTGTAGTATGCGGTCGCTTCTGGAGCAGTACGGAATAAGTTAAGGAATAATCTAAGCAAATCAGCGTCAGCAAAGACATTAGCGCTAAAGGATTCCGTCTCAATATCTCACCCGACAGAGTGGATAGAATTTGAATACGCTTTAGACGCTTTACTCCTAAAATCCCCGGATGATGATCTGCCCGTAGGAAGAAGAATGAATATCGTGTCTCGTGCGTCCTTCAGAAGGAAATGGGCTCAGTCAAATCGTGAAATGGAAAACTTGCCCACACTCTTAAGTTTGTGTGCGCAAACACTGCTGGTGGGGCAACCTTCGCTACCACCCTATTTATGCTCCAAAGTACACCGTCCATTTCTTCCAAACCACGTACCCCTACACTCTCCACGCTCCCCGGTCCACACTTATGGGCATCACTTTTGTGTACGCTCATTCCATTTCCTCGTGCCAGCGTAAAAATGACCAAAGAACAGCGAACCGTAAAAGGATAGATGGGAGAGGGTGAAGGGAGAACGTGGGTCGCACACCCAAGGGATCGGTCGCGCTAGGAAAAGTTGAAGTTTCGGTCCCATCCGGTCCCGGGGATATCGGACCAGTCAGGGACGTAACGGTCAAACCCTCTGGACCTGGTCATTCTGTGTCGAGCGATGCTAAAACCCCACACTCGATGCTATTCCACAATCCTCCCCCAGCATCAGAGTATGGCAAAAAAGGGATACGACCACGACCACGACGACGACGACGACGGCGACAGAGAATTATATCTTACGCCCAGATCCTGCCGGTGTGTCAGGATTCGCCGGTTGAAAAAGGGTCCCGGGTAAAGAGCAGCGAGCATCTAGAAGAGATATAGAACCCTCTGGTCATCTTGCATGCGCTGAAACCACTCTCGAACGGACATATGAGATCCCCCAAACCTTCTCTCGTTTTCTTTCCCCTAAACTCTTTCCCTCACGAACCTTTACGCTGGGGCAGTTTTACCGCTTCCGCTTACATACATTTATTTATATTAGATAGCGCACGGATATAGCGCGATGGACATGCAGACGAGCAAAGGTGTCGGATGGTAAAACTCATTCCATATCCCTCCCACCGACAACCATCATCGCAACATCCTGCTGTACCCAAAGAACCAAAACACTCACACACAAACGCACGACACCATCCCTGCCGTGCACGAAAGGCTCATGGCGAGAAAAGGTGAGGTGGAAATTTTCTAAAAAGGACTTGAATTTCGGCTCAATAGGATTTCGCCGTTTTGTCCGGCCGGACGCAAGTCGTCGTCGTCGTCGTCGTCGTCCACGTCGTCCTTACTGTGGTCGTGGTCAACGCTGTTGGCCGTCGCAAGTGTATGCATGCTTGTGTTTGTGTGTGTGCATATGTGTGTATGGAATGAGTTTTTCTCGCAAGTCCTTCGTGTCCGTGGGGGAACACTTGCCCAAGTCCGAGGAAAGAAGGAACGCAACCACGGTACGGATGTGTAGATGTGTGTTTATGTGAGTGCGGGTATTTGATGGAGAAAATGCTTTACGAATACCGCTGCGCCTTCTGCCACGTGTCTACCTTTACCATAGATACACACACACACTCACCGTACACCTTCTCTCCGTACTCCACACCATTGCAAGCATCTTCTGGTGTACTCAGATCGATGGCACCCGCAACCTTCGTGGGGCTGGTGGTGGGTGCTCAAGGAGCTGAAGAGAAGGGCACAGGCAAAACACAGTCATCGTTCCTTCATCTCTACAACCTCACCTACGACGCTGGATGAAAAAACAGAATCTCCTGCGTGGGGTATAGGGAGGCGCAGTGGGGACTTTGGTGAAATTGGACATTCTTGGAAGGGAACACGCCACGGGCAAAGACGGACACGGTCCACGAGTACGGCCGGTCCGGTACCGGAGGACTCTAACAACTGGATTCAATGCTCGCAGGAATTAGGCGGCAGAGGACCGTGCCAAAGGGAAAGGTAAACCAAGCGACCCGACCGACCGAGAGTTGGACATCGACAACGACAACGTCGTCGAGGACGACGACGACGACGACGTTCGAAAAACGATATGCTGGCGGTACGGTGAACTTAAGCAACACGAGACACAGAGAAGCGACTCGTGGGATGACAAGTTTAGGAAGTCGCCCCCGAATACTGCTGGGTGGCGTATGTATGCGCACGGATGCACGGATGAGAAAAAGGATTGACACGGGGACAGTACGGGGTCCTCGGGATGACCATTTTCTAACCAAACTTTTCCATTTCATTCTTCCCCGACCCGCGAGCACCCGCGTGCACCAGCGACCGCACAGTGTCTTGTGCCGTACCGTCGAGTATCTTGCCAATGTCCGAGTCCGTTTTCTCCACCAGCAACGGGCATCATCGTCGGCGAGATGTCGTGGGTATCGTCGTAGTCGTCGTCGTCGTCGTGGTAGGCCGCCTCATCTTATGATGGTTCATTTTGTCCCGTTTTTGCATGCGCCCCAGTTCCTTCCTACCCTTTTCGATCGGGTCTCCGTTGCCGCGGAGTTGTGTGGTTTTCCGGTTCAAGCGTCGGAAAGCTCGAATATGCACTCACATGTCATTTCGAGATGGACACCTTGTCGCTGGTCCTTACCCATTCTCGAGATGAATGTGCCAATGTCTCTAGAAGCTCGGTTGGTCCTGGTCATCTAGTTTCCGTGAATCGATTTTAATTAAAAATCAAAGCAAACTTCAGCACTTGCTCCGGCTGTGGTTCTTGTTTTTCATGGACCAAAGTTGAACATTAGCTTTCAGGTCAGAGTTTGGGAAAGTTTTTGCCGTACCTAGTTGTTTTTAAACAATAATGGCATTTAAATAATTGTACTGCTTTGTATAACTGCTTTTATAGCAAAAATATCTCTAACATTGTATAATAATTAAAAATGAAAAAAATCATTTATTTTGTATACGATATTAATTACACTACGTTAAAAAAGAAAAATAATTAGTAAGTGTAGCAACAATCGGAAAACAGTGGTAACAGTTGGATAATAAATATGCGCACAAGAAATAAAGCCGAAATGAATACAATAAATCTTACGTTTTTCGTGTGGCAGAATAATTTGAAGATTATTGGTAAATACAGTGATGAAAAATAAAATAGGTTCACCAAAATCTCTAAAAATAAAAAAATGAATGGACATTGCTGCAGATTTTAATTTAGTCATCACAAGCGGCGTTGCCCTAACCGGGGTCTGAGGCAAGGAGACGGACTCTCCTGTCTACTGTTCAACATCGCTCTGGAGGGTGTCATGCGAAGCGCGGGCTTCGACATCCGGGGCACGTTTTTAACCCGATCACTCCAATTCCTTGTCTTCACGGATGACATCGACATCATCGGACGGACAACTGTGGCGGTGTGCGAGGCGTACACCCGACTGAAACGCGAGGCCAATAGAATTGGATTGAGCATCAATGCGACGAAGAAAAAATACCTGCTTGCCGGAGGCTCTGACCGTGACAGAGTCCGACTTTGAATCATAGTATCAGCTGACGGCAACGATCTCGAGGTGGTAGAGGAGTTCTGCTGCCTTGGTCCGATCGTAACTTCGAACAACAACGTAAGCAGCGAAATTCAAAGGCTCATTGTTCAGGGGAATCGTGCCTAGTACGGACTCCACAAACTCCAGCGATCCAGAAGACTCCAAAAACACACGAAATGCCCAATTTTCCACACCTTGATACGTCCGGTAGTCCTCTACGGGTACGAGTCTTGGGCTATGCTAACGGAGGACGAAAATGCACTTGGTATTTTCGAACGGCGGCAGCTAAGGACTATCTTTGGCGGTGTGTGAGAGCAGGGCGTGTGGCGAAGGAGAATGAACCACGAGCTAGCTGAGCTGTTTGGCAGTGCTGATATCCTGACGGTTGTCAAAGCCGGAAGGATACGTTGGCTGGGGTACGTGATGACGATGCCGGACTCATGCCCCACCAAGAAGGTGCTCGTCAGCGACCCGTTCGGCACGAGGCATAGAGGAGCACAGCAAGCTCGTTGGCTGGATCAAGTGGAGTCTAATCTGTCGGAGATCGGATGCAGCCGTGGACGGAGGGCTTCAGCCCTAGACCGAGTTTCCTGGAACAGGATCGGCGACCTGGCGATGTCGACACGACGTGCTCAATTCTGAGCAGGCAAAGAAGAAGAAGAAGCGACGTTGCCAATACGGCATTGTACCGTCATAAATAATTAAAAATTCATTTAGCCTTTTGCGCCTAATAACCGATGTTGCGTGCCGCACGTTGAAACATTACTATCCAAAGCATTACTAAGAAAATCGAATAATTTTTAGCCAATTTTTAAGAAACTGTAAAGTGTACATTAAATAAAATTTGAAAAAAATTAGCAAAAGCCACAATTGCATATTATGTTTTTTGACGTATCATTTTTTCTTCAATTTTGTTTTCAATGCTTTCCATAACAAAGTAAATTGTAATTTGAATATTGTTTTATAGTTACTTTATGCACTGTAAAAACATCATCAACAATAGCTTTTCCAATTATTTGTAAAAGTAGGGTTAAATTATAGTTTGATGATCTGCAATGCGGTGAAGTGTTATTCATTGATTAATTTTAAACTAGTAAACAGTTTGTTGAGTAAACAATCAGTTTCCACTGACCACTACATATTTTAGGTAATGTTCAAATATCTGTATTAATATCCAACACACTTTACACTAAACTCTTCCAACTACCATTTGTCCATTAAAGCATAAGTGAAAAACATATCTTATTTACAAGTGCTGTCCGGGCAAGAAGCATCTACCGAATTCCTTTGGCTGAAGAGGTTTTAGGCAACGGTACAAACTAACCCTCCCACACCGAACCCCAGCACTACCTAGGAAAATAGTCCCACCGCTGTCTGTGCCAACCACCGTCCTAGAGGAAAGCGCACATCTCCACGAAACGCAACCCACGGTCACCCACCGGGCAGCGAACGGGTGGTAGTCAGGGAAAGTTTTGCCAAACTCCGAACTCTAGCTGTGTGTAGCTGTGCTGCGTAAATTTTCCAAAAACTCACTTGACCGTAAGCGGAGCGCAAATTGCGCCGGACCATCGCTTCCACGCTTCCACGAAACGGTAGGACGTCGTACCCCATTCTGCTCGCACTTAATAAGCTACACAAGCTTCGGTCTTCCTTCGGTCCGACTTTCGGCAAAGTAAACAATTCTCTCAGGGAAGGAGGCAGAAATGGTTTTCCATACTCACACATACACACACATTGGTCGTTGCGTGTGGGTTTCCGACCCGTTTCAATATTTCGGTTTCCAAAAAAGCAAGGAGTTTGGCGGGTATTGGTAACACTGCTTGGAATCAAGCTCACCTCGCACACGTCCACTAGCGCCAGTCCACACTACTGCACCCCGTACCGCTGGGCAGGGAAAGTCCTACGGTCGGTCACTTCAAAAAACCAGCAGGCATAATAACTAAACGAAATATATCAAAAACTTAAAACTAACTGACCCGAAATTAATGCTTAATATTAAAATTAAAATTAACCCTCGCTTTGCCTAACATTATTTTAGCAAAACACCTCCAACGGCTCTTGCCCTTTCCTCTTCATCCTCTCTCTTTCTCTCTCTCCCACTAGCTTGCGTCTCAGTAGAGGATGAGGTGATCGTCGATGCCTTCACTTGGACTTTTGATCCATCCGCCCGACCGCTCGATGATAAGGGTGCCTGTGCTTGTGTGTGCTTTGGTTTGACCAGGCTTCTTCGCCGCCCGGGGCAACATACATTTCTCTCCACTCAGAACTCACCCACCGAACGAGTGGGTGGTGGTCGCCTGAGTAACTAAACACAACCGAAAAAAGGTCCACTTATGCCCAGGGAGCGAGAAGAAACGGAAAGTGGCGGCGATCCCGTCGACTACTTTGCTTGCTCTGCTGACCATCCTAGCCCGTACCCAAGCAGGATGCCCAGGATGGCTGCCCGTTCCGTTCGTAAGGATTTATTCTACCGCCGAGAGTTCCTTGTACGGCGCTTTTACAAGGCAAAACGGTGCTCGGTTGTGCGCTTCACTGGAGGGAAGGCATCTTTTTCATATATAGAAATTTTCGCTCACAAACTTTTCACGAACCACATCATCATCAGCAGCAGCACAGCATCGTACACGACGCCGATGACCAGGGTCCCTTCCGTAGCGAAACGTAAAGAACCGTTTTTTTTTGCTGTTGTTGTCCCGGGAAGCAACGGCGGCTTACCGGACCGGTGCGCGGCGAAGTGCACACATCATTTTCTTCTCCTTCGGGGTTAGTGTAAAAGGGGGAAGATGGGTGGGGCGATGACGGGGCAGGGGCGGTAAACTAGTGATGATGATGGTCGGAACGTCAGGATAGAAACAAGAGTCGTCCTGTCTTGTTGCGCTCCTATCCAATGGTCCAAACATTCGCCAAATAGTACACCCAACTTGTACGATACGGCGACAACATGGCCACAAGAGGGAAGGGGGAGAAAGGAGGGGACAGGTTGTAGATAAAGTGGGTGAAATGGGTAGAGAAGAAAAAAAAAGTGCAAGACACCGTGTGCATGTTTCTCCCGCTTCCTTTTGAACCGAGACCATTTGCACGAAGCAAATGGGCCAACTTTGAACAAAGCATTTTTCGCTTAACAAGTGATGCCGGTGTGGCGTTGAAGCGAAGGGAAGCACTGGGTTCACTGGTGGGGGGGGGGGGGAGGGAATCTACCTCACCAAAGCTAATCAGTTCCTTGAGCGAATGCTGCTGTGACTGCTGATGTATGTGGTACATCTCCGGAGATCATGATGAGAGTTGATTTTTGTTTCTTTTCTCGTTCCATACTTTGCTCAGTTTGAGGATTCTACGAAGCGGAGTTTACCCTGATTTTGGAAACCACCTTTTCATTTGAAATAGAAATATGTAAATGGAGGAGTCGGGTGCTGTCCGGTTCGGTGAAATCTTGAGCAGCAAACAATTCGCCGTAATGCTGTATAGTGGGTTAATTTTGCTGTGGCAGTGAAGAGGCGTTGGTGGCCATATTTAATCGTATATGTGAAATGCACAACTCTGAAACACTATTTGCACAACCTAGATATTTATGATGTAACTTTTGACTTTCAAATAGTTGAAGCCAAACTGGTCTTGTTATACAGGATGTTAAAAATGGTTTGAAAGACATCCAACTGTGGAGGATATTGACAAGTCGCTTGCTACCACAGGGGTGTCGAATTATTGCTTAATAAAAATGAAATTTTCTTTCTGATGTTGAAAATGTCCTTTATGAATTTAGAAATACTGTATGCGAGCACAGTATGGTGGCCTTTCTCGACCCGATCTTTGGTGCGGCTCGAGTCCATACAAAATGGAATTGTATCGTGGAGTATAGGACCAGATGTCTACTGCCTCCTCGTTGAACTCCTGAACGGGACCAGCGATTGTTGAGCGCTCCTGCTTGCCCTGAGTCAATCCAGTGTCAAGCAATACTCTCAGCCATGAAACCCTGGACCTCGTTTGGAACAACTCAATATGGTTTGTGATTCGGGAATGTCAGCAGCAAAGAAATCTTGATGCGAGTAAACGTCTTGTGGTATGTAAAACTACAAATGTATGCTAAATGTTTGAAAAATAATTCCAAATAATTTTCTTTTCACCATCAATACCTAGAGGACCAGGACGGAGGGCCACCAGTCCGTCGCTTTCAAATAAATAAACAAATTCAAACTGTTAAGCAAAGATCGTTAATTCTAAATGTGTTTCATGGCAAATAATAAACTACAAAGACTCTAGGAATGACAGAACTGTTATTACTTTTGATACTTTTAAGCGGGATACTGGTAAGATGTAAAAGACTGCAAATCGCGCTGGAAATTAAGTAAATCCTTTATCAATTATATATTTCTTGGTGGACTCATGGGGGGTAAAGTGTTAAGCAGATCAAACGTTCTATTGACTCAATATGTTCTTCTTGTCGCTCGTAAGAACATTTCCATTCAGCACGCAGCTAAAGCAGCTGTATTTTCCCCCCATTCATTTCATTAAACATTCCTTTTAAACATCTAAAGACTCGCATCTTTGCAAGTTGTAACGTCGTTCGTCCTTTCTCCAACTGTTGACTTCGTTCTTTCCGATAAGAGATTGAACCCAACGAAGAAGCCAACGAACAAAAAACCCAATACAGCATCGTAAAACAATCCACATCCAGAGCGGTGTGTCAGTGATGAAAGAAGCTATATTCCTTCGCATTGCTTTCTTTTTGTGCCATAAATCACCCAATACACGGTGCATGTGCCACCACGGTGCAATTAGAAAAGCGAACAGAGGGGTGTAGAAATAAAAACGAAGACACCTCTCGGAGGCATTTATGTTCGCTTCGTTGCCGATAGTTGGTGTCCTGGTTTATGAGTCCCGTGTCCTCTGAGTTAACGATGCATAATTTACTGCATGTTTTCCTATCCATTCGGTTACCTTCTTCACCTTGAACAGTCAGGTAATGAAGATTCCAGCAACGTGGAAATTATTTGTCTCTCTTTTACTGATCTCCCACGGGTACACGGAATTCCGAAACCGTTCAAGAGTTTGGTTTCGCTTCCTTCAATAGTGATAACCAAACCGTGTGCAATCCTTTTCCAACTCTGCATACGCGCACACATATACATCCAAAAATGCACCAAAAGTGCATTATTACACACACACACTCCCCCACAATTCTATGTCCTTTTTTTTTGTGTGTTCAAAATCCCTTTCCTGTAACACACCCTTTTTCGAAACGAATCGTGAAAATTAAATCTCTTCGCCAGCAATTTGTACGCCTTGTGTTGATTCGACGAGCCAACGCAAAAAAAAGGACGACCGGCAGCGGTGTAGTTTCGCGCTTTACACAGCTGGCCTTGTCTCGTACGTGGCTAAATTGTGCGGCCCACGAGCCTTTACCGAAGCGCAGCTGCAGCCCGTACGATACGCATCAAAAGCGCGTTTTTGATCCTTCTATGGCTTTTTTTCTGCTCTCCTCCCGTTTTGGCGCGATTTCAAAAAACTATTTTCTCGCCACCGTTTCTACAACCATTCGGGACGGTTTGGTATTTTTTGCTGTGCTCGATTCTCGATACGCGCACTCTATATCGTTGCATTATTCGCCGAATGATGTCGTGCCGGTCTTTGTCTGTTTTATTTTCAGTATTTTTTTTTCTTGCTGCATCATCGACCCTCGGGGGCTTTTGGTGCATTAGTCGCGTTTTGCAGCCAATGAAAAACAGAGTTGAGAAAAATGAACGAAAAACGCACCAAATTGTGACATTTTTTGTCTGTGTGACGAGTGAGGTACGGAAAGAAAAAATCACTCTCACAAACAATTCGGGTACGTGTGTGTTTGTGTCCCCGTGATGCAGTATAGAAAGCGTCTGAAGGGAAGAAAAAAACCCGAATGCACCATACCGAAACGCATAACCATCTTGAATGCATCGTGCTTGCGCTTCCGGTCTCCGGATTTTGGTTCGTGAACCGATTCGAAATGCACGCAAACGGGCAGCTTCTTTTTTGTTTCGTACCTACGTCACAATCCACAATCGGTGCTCCTTTTCATACGCCCACAGATGAGAAAAGGCGCGCGCTGACGGGCGCTTGCATTTGGAAGCGCAAAAGCGCATTGCATTTCACGCGAATAATGATAATGCACTCTCTGTGTGAGTGTGTTTGTGTGCGTGCCGGTCGCGCTGTACGTTCGTGCGTTGGATGATTTGGCGCGGGAATTCCATGAGCGAGTCAGCGACGAACCCGAACATGGGATAATTTAGAAAATTTGGGGAAAACTATGGCAAACCAGGTCAAAATTGAAGCTTTAAAGATATTTTTTGTAGTCGGAACATACCAATACAGTCTATAAAATATTCATTGTAATAGTCTTTTTGTACTATGAGTATTTAAAGTCATTATACTAACTAACCGAGGCAACAGTTGTCCTCGAACAATATTCAATACTCAACTTGATCATTTTTTTTTGCTAGATTATCTTCTTCTGCTTTCTTGACACCAGTACCTTGATGCCTGTCCTTACTGGCTTTCCTTGACTTCGTTTTACACTGCGATAGTCAATCCTGCGTACGGCTCGATGGATCGGACGAGAATCAATATTCAGTATTTCCGTTTGTAGACCTGCTCTCCGAAGGCACCTGCTCCCGGACGAACCTTTCAACGCACATATATCTATTCAAATCCCTTTATCAATTGAACAATTTCACTACTTAAAGCTTAAGCTTATTTTATTCAATGTCCTTCAAGTTTAACTATCGACACAGAATTGAAACAACAGTTGGCGTAGAGCGCCATTTACATCAACAACATGTTACCAACTTACAGCCAGTACCTGGGACCTGATGTTTGAGCTATGGATGTGTAAGAAATGAAACTATTGCTCTTCATAGAGCTATTGTCGTTTCCATCCTACAATTTCCGAACAGGTATTAAGAAACATATCAGTTGATTTCTAGCAGCTACGACCAAACAGTCGAAGCGATTGAAAAGTTGTTCGTCCTCTAAAATGTTTGCATCAGAACCAATTATAAATTTTCATCGTTAGAGGAAGACTTAAGAATCTAATATAAGAATTCATGATGAAACTAAGGGTTAATTGGTAGGTAATGTTATAGTTGTAAAACATAAAGTTTCCTAAGAGAGCTTCCGTCCAGAGCGTTCCAGAATATCAGTTAAAATATTGAAAAATATCTTCAACGTAACAGCAATAGTCCCTAAAAGATTGCTCGTTCCTTTGATAATCATTCAAATGAGCAGATGACTGCGCTCTCACTAATATTCTGATCTGATATATATCTGATCTATTCGCTTCGATTTGATTGATACTTTTTTCGAGAATAATCTATCAAAAAAGCATTGGTTCAGAAAACATTTTGCATTGTCAAAAAAAGGCCAATAAACGATGGCTCTGGTTGGTCCTTCTACATTTGTTATGCGGAGGCTTTAAAACATTCCTTTTTTGTTAATGATTGTAATCAAAACAGCTAAAAATACACAATTAAGCGACCGAATCGAGGCAATCACTGCATGACCGCGCCACTGTAAGAAAAGATTAATTTTGCTAAAAAGCAAATAACTCACACCACACCAATTCTGCTAGAAACATCCTTTCCTTGCAACAATCCTCTAAGCCCACTACAGAAAACGGATAGTCCCAAGTATGGCAAACGGGATTTGTTTTTCGAAGCAGCTCGTTGTGAAGAAAGCGCGCGCACATCGGGTGCTTGGCGCGTTGTGCACATGTAGGTATATAATTTCCATAATATTAAATAACTGCATTTGGCAATTGCATCCACAGAGCACACACACACACACACGCACGCATGCACCAACGAAAAGCAATCTCTTGAGTGATCCGGGTTAATGGTGAAAAGGAAGCGAGGTACCAATCGTGTCCAGTGTGTGCTCAGTCAAGTATGATCAAACAGGCAAATGACCGGTCCCCTCTGGAACCCTGTTGACCACTGCTACTGCCCAGGGGAAAAGGGTCGAGTGAAAGGGTTTCGGGCGGGATGGAATGTAGCTGACCCCGGGGACCCTGGGACGATGCGGTTCCGTAGGATTCATTTGCTGGTACAGCTGCCACCGTCCAAAGCCGGCGATTCGTGTTTCCGACGATACAGCACCTTCTTTGTGCTGTCTTGTGTTTTTCTTATGCAAACCCGGAGTTTGTACCCCCTCTCTCTTATTCCCGCACCGTCTCGCTCCTACCTTTCGAGGCCTTCTCTTCCGTACAGAGGTACCATGGCAGTGCCCGGGAATCGTCGACCGGACGTGTTTCTTTTGCGAACGAAAGGACAACCTAAATTTCGTGCAAGAGAGATGCGTTCGAGATGCGTCCTTGCAGCAACAGCGCAGCAATGGCGGAAGGGTGCATTTGTTTCTTCTAGTTTGCGGAGAGTTTGGGCAGAACATGGCGCCGGTGGCGCAAGACAAAATGCAATCTTGTGCTTTGTATTTTACTCCAACCTCGCCCCCAAAAACTAGGGACCCAGCCTGCATTTGAAGCGTGTGTGGATCGTGTGTCTGACGCAAGTGATCAGGGGACACATACACGTACCGATGCTTCAGAGTCGGCTTCTAGTCGTCGAAGAAACTATGCCTTCTTCTAAGCCAGCTAGCTTCCAAATGGACAGCTAAGTAGATGACTACATGCACACCCACACACACACACACACTAGATGCATACTCGTCTGCCAAGTGTTCTCATGCCTAGTGGTCCTTTTTTCTTGACCAGGAAACACATACATTCCACCATAGATCCCCTTCCCAACTCCTTTGAGTGGAAAATAATAATATAGAAACAGTTTCATCCTCAGCTGGGTGCGTAGCAGACTGGACACACAAGAAAAGCGCCTTTTTTGAGCATCTCACGTGCATGCACATAGACGTGGTGCATCAACGTGCAGAAAAGAGAGTGTTGTGGCCCGATCACCAGCCATCCATCGCAAAGACGGAAGACACTACCCGGGGACGTAAAAGATGCACCCCGATAAATGCATGCATGCATGCATGAACGGTGCACTACAAGTGCACCGGTGGCCACACCAAGATATGACTCAAATTCCTCTCCATTTTCCCGGTGAACGTCTCTTTTCCCCACAACACACACACACACACGCATAGAGCATGTGTGGTAAGAAATACAACGAACCAACGTGGGCGGACCTCAGCATCTTCTCGAAAGGGCTCTCGAGTCGCTGTCCATCTCTCTGTGCGAGGTCATCGGGTTGTTCCAGGCCGGGTTCTTGTTCCTGACGGACTTTTCCCAGCGACTGGACATTCCCTGTTTCGTTTCGCTTCCGATCATCCATTACGTCAATCCAGCCCGCCCATCTGCGAAAGAGTCAATCCTTCTGTGGACAACCGGCACAAATACAACCTCCCCCGAAACGAATATCTTGCCTTCGTTATCGTGGTACGTATGTACGTGCTATCGTAGCTCTAGATACGCACGGTGGGAGACATCTTGTACCACACACCAAGATCCTCCTTCTACAGTTTGCCCAAACCCCACCCGAGCTCACTGCACTGGTCTGAAGCTATTGTTTCTCAACCCCTCACCCCCAAAAAGCCTTCACTCCAAAAAGAAAGCCGACAATTGTGCGTAGACATCTACGCACAGCTTGGGATCAGAACGGGTGCTCTCGGTCATCTTTGTGGTTCGGGACACCGAAACTGCAGATGCTGTTCCCACAAACAAACTCTGCCACGCTTCTGCAATACTCGTTCCCATCCTAGCACGCACGCAAGTATCTTTAGTAGCTCACAGTCTCCAGCCGGTGTTCTAATTCTGAGGAAAAAGGTTCCACGGATAGAAGCGAACACACTCGAATAGCACACAAAACCCACCCACCGCCCATGGTGAAAGAGAGCCTGAGTGCTCCGTCAAGATGACCAGAAAGTCCAGAAAATGCATTAGAAAACCAAACCACCCTCTCGCTCTACACCCGTTCTACGGCACCCGCTCTACAGCATCTGTGGCAGATGACCGGGCACCGGTCATCAAATGAATGACCTTACGCTTGGCTCACATCCACGACGATGTTTGCACTTGTTTCGTCTTATACCGGTGCATTGGACTGCATCACCACCACCCATCCGTGACCGATGCATAGACAGATGCGTGTATCCATTCGCCCTGGCCAGTATCCTTTTCTCCCTGAACCTCGGTTATCCCGAGACAAAACCTGCACGTTCCAGTAAAGCACGGACGTACGTCTTTCCGGGACCGATGTACGCATCTTTTCTTTCGGCCATTCCAGTTTACGCCTACAAAGGTTCCTGCTTCTACTCTGCTATGCAAATAATGCGCCTTCGGTTGCACCACCATCACCCATTCACCTCCCTACCACCACCCCTTGGAGCCCCCTTCTCACCCCTCTTTCAAAACGCTTCAACAACCTTTCTCTTCCTTTGAGCCAAAAACCAAAAGGAAAGTATCGTCCAGGACCAAGACCGGACCGGTTCTAGTAAAGTTTTTCTTTGTTTTTGAAACACCCGTCTCCTGCCCGGTTTGCGGAAGAAAGTGCAATGTATTGCATATCTCCACCGCATGTGCACATAATAAACGCACTTCTTTCGATGCAGTAGCTGCATCTCGAATTTCTTCCCTGGAACGGTTCCCCACTCGTTGGAGTGGGAAAGCCCATCCATAAGAGCTAAGCTTCCGGGGAGTGCATCTTGCAGTACACTTGTGTTTCCCATTATTTAACAATCTTTCATGTGCCTCTTTGCACTTCCAAGACTCCTTTTTCTCCTCCGCCGCTCCGCAAAGCTTCACTGGTCGTGCGATGTGCGTGCGAATAGGGGTTTACTTGCATTAGAAGGACCGGTGCCATTTTCTTTTATTTTTCACTTGAAAAAAGAAGCATTTATAGGGATCGAGGATTTTCCGTTTTTCTCATCAGGATGCACATAAATGCACCCCGCACATCGCTACGGCAATCGAGGCTTTCGATGTTCAAGAATGTTTCATTTTCTCTAGCCAATCCTGGCTCGAGCCGGCTGACTGACAAAAGGCGACGCATTTTCGAGACGATAATCAATGTTTGGTAAGACTCTGTAAAATTACAAAACTGCCTATCCTGGGCTCCCCCTTCCCTGAAAGGTATAGGAGGCAAGGGATGCACGCACTTTGATATGTATACGAAGTGAATGAGCCCATTTCCTTACTGCGTATCGAGCATGGAATGAAATCTACTGCTCCCCAGCGGATCGGTACCGAGCAGCTTTTTTTTTCTAGCTTCTTCTAACCGGCACCTTTCGGTTCCTTCGGAGGAACTGGTTGGGAAAAAGTTCCTCCCACATGTAAGAAAAAGCATTGCACATGCATCGGACGATCGGTTATGTGCTGGCATGTAAATTAATAAACTACAATCAAAGTGAGAAGCCCTGGACGGGTTTTCTGCCCCGGATGCCGCAATCGAGTGAGCCCACTGAACCATGTACCAATTAAGCTACATGCACTTAGAAAAAATAATGTTTTGTTTTTTAAGGTACGGATGGGAATATGGTTTTTGATGTGGGATTAAGCCTTCTACGGTGCTATATTTATAGGTGGTGTAGAATTACGGAAGGAATTGAAGGTATAAGATATCTGCATCTCATCAGGAGAGAAATCTTTGTGGGAAAATGCAGACTATGCGTCACTTTTTTTAAACACAACTATCGGAAATTTAGTCATTTTATAGGTTTTTGTGTAAAAAAGTTGTTAACTTTATTTAATTCGAATTCGCAACATTGTACGAAACTTTGATATGATTTCACGAGGAGTAGCATTGCTTAGTAAATTGATAACAAATTCATTTGTTCCAAACTCTATAAACTTCCTCTTTGATCGATCAACAAATCACTGTATGTTATAAAAATATAGTTTGAGTAGCTTCGCTATACTGTACATTGATAGATAAGGTTCTTAGAACGAAGAGGCCTCTTTAACGACTAAGTCGTTTGGTTGCAAAAGCTCTTGAATTGTAGAACTTTGGAGCGAGACATTGCAGGCGGATACCTTTTCGGATATGGGGTATTTTAGGCGTCAACTTCATTTAAATTAGGAGGTTCTACGAAAGCTTAGAGGACTAGACTTCGATTTTAAGTTCAATTCATCGACAAGGTTTCTTCTACTACAGAGTCTCATTGTAAGCGAGGCTCCTTGTGCTACAAAGTCTGAGAAAAAAGAAGTCTTCTTGGAATTATAATATTCTCTATAATTAGAATTCTCGTTCCAACGGATTTTTTCCAAAATTTTGCTAATAACAAGTTTAATCTTTTATTGAACACAACATACGTTCACGATTCACCTCTACCCTTTTATCTCATAATTGTCCTTCGTGCTGTAAAAACATAAAATGTGTCACAACTATGAAATATGTCTCCCATCATGTTTAAGGTTGCGTTTCATTACTATTGCTTACCGTAACAGACACCTTTAATATATTCATGTACACTGGTGTAACGTATTTCTTTTCTATTCTCAACCCACCAAAGCAGTAGAAAACATTTGCCCATTTATCTCACCATTTCATAAATCCTTGTACAAGCGGACTCCTCATAAAGCCCATCAAGTCAGTCTTGGCAGCGTGTAGTGACAAGATTTATCTATCATTTGATGGTCTATCCGACCATCGAATGCTTGTATCCTTGTAGCATGAACCTCAACTTTGACGAACCTCGCGACCGGCTGAACAGTGTCCTTTTTGTAAGGACAGCTCACGAAATAGATATGTAAGGCAACATTTACGACCATCCTCTATCCCTCTCCCGATGGCAGTACGTTGCAAATGCAGTTGCGATAGCATGCTACCGCTTACCTGCATCTCCCGAGGGGCAATAATCGTAAAATCATGGAACAACAAAATTAATCCTGCTAAATATGCTTTTCAAGGAGAAGCAAATGGTGTACCGAACACTGATTCCTAGAAATTACCCACATTACCGCGGCGTTTGCCTTCGGACAGAAATGCCGTTGTTCGATAAGCCCACCTTTCACCGAATAGGGATCCTGGTGGACGTCACGGCAAAATCTCACCACCTCCAGATGGTTCCCTCGGTGAGCAAACACGGTGGAAAAATTTAAATCGAATCCTTTTCGTATCGTCCACACCGGGGAAACGATTCGCTCACAAGGTGTGCCGCGCTGCTCGCTATCAGTTCGCGCGTCGAGGCGCGAAGAAGATGCAATCGACCGGAGAAATGAAGAGAGCGAAAGAACAAAGTAAAAAAAAACGAATCACAGAACCCTAACCTTTACGCAAAACAGCACCCGGAGTCACGGATACGACAATTTATGATCAATGTTTTCCTGTCAGCCCATTAGTTACGCCGCCAGGCAATGGGACGTGTGCGCGCGCGAGACCACGAACCTTTTGACGGATGGACGAAAGGAAAGAAAAGGCGGCCGCGGCGCGTACATCTTCCCCTATGAAGGGTTCGTGTCCTTTGCGCTGTGTGCAACAATAGCGCTCCTAATGAAACGGATCGGCGGGAAAAAAGGTAGCGAAGCGAGGCTAAGCACATTGGCGGGATGGCTCGCGGTGCAAGGATCTTCCGGTTGTCGACGGGATGCACCAAGAAACCGTGCACCGAAGACTTGGACATGCATGCCTAGGGACCGTGCCGTTCTCAGTCGTGTTAGTCCTTCGTCGTGCGTGTTTGTGATTTTAAGAGGGAAGCTCGCACCCAAAATCTGACGCAAACTGATTAGTCCAACCTACCTGAAAGTGGAGTTTGGAATGAGGAAAGTGGACAAAAATCGCCACACACTTTGTCTAGGATGAGGCACCATAGTTACAGATGCAGCAGACACACGTTGCCAGCCTTTTTCCTTCTTACCACCGAAAAAAAAAGGTGCTACTGACGAAAAGCGCTGTTCCGGTCCAGCGATTGTGACATGGGAAAATGGGAACACGCACGGTTAGACTTCCACATCCGAGTCCTTCTCCGTCGAGGCGCATTAAAATTCAAAACAAAAATAAACATTTATTTTATGAACAAAAACAAATTAAGATCCTTTCGCCGCCGGATTAGACGGTTAAAAAGTCCCCGCTTATTGCGTGTGACCCCTTTTTTGTGTTGCGTGTGTGGCTGGGTGTAGGATTGTGCACACCCCTCCGGTACAGATACACGCACTTCGCGGCAAGATTGATTGGTTGGATAAGCCTCAGGTAGCGAATTCCGCGCGATCCAAATGGACGTGATTCGGCGTGATCTCCGCAGAAGACGATGCAGCCTAGGGGCTGCAGAGCTACGGGCAGACAAGAACGATAAAACAAGCGCTTGGAAGAAACATTGTTTTGACATGATGAGATAATTTACGGTATCGCTTTCTGCCGCGGAACCTGAGCTTAGAGGCGCGCGGAATACGAGCGGATAATCGAGTACTCTGACGTGGAGTCTAAATATTTATGATTATTAACTTCCCGAAACGCGTGAACCCAATGAACGCGTCCCGGGAGGGTGAGCTTAATCATAATGATAATGATGATGACGAAGGTAAGGCAGCACAAGAAGAAACTGAGCCGTGGACGAACTTTAACCCAGACTTTCTTTGACAAAACGAGTCGAGCAACTTTCACTTTCACGCGTTCGCTTACCCATCAACTTCCCGACGAAATTCTCCACGGGTGATCCCGTCGCTCACCGTCTCCCAGCAAATCGTTGATCGGAAGGCAATTAAACTAATCGTAAATTCTTGATATTAATCACTCCCAAACACTCGCCGAACACTGTCTTACTGTGCCGAGAGCTGGTGAAGATTGGTAAAGCGGCAAACATCACCAACGGTTTAGCATGTCCTTACTATCATCCTGACCCACATAAACACGTGTGAGCTCAAAACGCATCGCATCAGTCTCGACTGTCGGCTGGCTGGCAAACCTTGGACAAACTTTCGGAACGCTGAGAGCAAGGAGCAGGGAGCGACACACAGACACTCGATCCAGACCATAAATTTATTATGACCGATAATTACATTACACCGAAACCGAATGTCAATAACATGGAGCATCGGTACGGCTGTACAGCAAACGGGAGCAAAGGACGAAGCGATTCAACCACCAACTCGTACAGGGTTCCCGTTTTGCCGGGTTGGTGGGTTGGTGGGTGGGTTTGGCTGGGCTGGGATGTAAACAGAAGCATGTAGCATAAACATTAGTCACTGAGAGGTCTTATAAACAATCCCAGTAATCGGTCGGTATAGGGCCGGTAATTGTTGGCTAAATAATCGTTCCGCCGCCAACCACCATCTCTAGCCCATCGATGCGTCCGAGACAGTCTCGAGCCTTGTGTATCATGCAAACGCTCACAACAATCTCGAGCTGGTGGGATATTATTGGTAGAAAGTGAAAAGCCATCGAAAGGAGATCTACCGATTAGGGCCGAGATTGAACACTGGGAGGAAGATTTGGCTAATAATCACTGCAGTCGTAAACAAACATGGGCAGCCACACTAGTCTCACTGTGTCTGACCTATATCACAATTCGATGCAGTTATTGTGTGAATTTATGCATGTACTGCGAATGTGATACACATCGCATTAAAGTAAGACGTGTCGGTATCGATCGTAACGGAATGACTATCGAAGGCCAAGGCAAAGTTTGCGTTTGTACTAATTATATCGTAAGCATCTCCCTCTCACGACTGCCGGAGCATACTAGCAGGCGAGGAAAAGCTGACGAAAGGCATGAAGATTTTAGTGACATCAGCATCAGCAGCTTTCAACAGGATTCGATTAATTCGTGCTATGTAGCTGGCCTTGTTTTTCCCGGTCAATTTGTGTTGATCTTCAACGTTAACACATCAGTGACTGAGGTTTACGTCATGATGACGAGAGATCAGTAATTCAATTGAATCGTAAAATCTTACCAACGAATCCTTATTAAGATGGACGATTATGATGGTTAGCATGTGGCATATTTTATTAAATGTGTTAACACATCAGAATGTAATTGTCAACATACTACATTTATTAAAAATTGATGATCCATGAACTCATCATATATCTTGTATCAGATGATTCAGATTTTCAACAGAGTAGAGCTCTAGTACATAGAGAAAATTGTATATGTATTTTTAATATTCTTTAACAATACAGTTAACAATACAGGAACAGTTCATTGGAGATGGTCTGGTGGCAAAGGCGACAGCGGCGTTGGTATTCACAAGGCTGGGGTTCAAATTGCATCCGTATCGTTTCCCACTTGTTTGAGTTGAGGATCGCCTTTAGAACTACGTGGTCTCAATAAGTATCGTATGTCGGAAGATGGCTGACATAACCTATCAAATTGTTACGCCAAGAAGAAGAAGGGAACTGGGTTTTACTATTGCCTCTAGACTCTAAATTCTGTGGTTCTTTGCAATTCCTCGGTACCTAATAAGATTTTTTCCTAAGCAATCCCATGCCATCAAATCCTTGTCTTTTACTATTTTACATCAACTCAGTGTTTCAACATGGATGTCTAGTCGTCAAATCCTTCCGATACATACTATTTCTTCAAGCTTTTCGTAAGCGGCACATTGTATGATATGGTTCTATCCAAAAGTCCCAAAGTTCAAACATGTTGCTGTTTAGCAGTGGTTGCGCCAAAGCAAACATTCCCACAGGACTCGGCACAGGACTTCATCATACCAACCACTGCTTGCTGTCATATGCTCTCTCTCTCTCTCTCTCTCTCTCTCTCTCTCTCCCTCTCTCCGTGATTGATGTCGCGCGTAAAGGCTTATCGCGGACCCTCGAAATAAGTCCAGCGAATGATTTCCCCTCAAAACGAGCAGATAATTGACATCGCCGGAAACCACACGCAAACACAAGCCTCTACCTTCTCCCTCAGCTCCCCATCACAACATCTTCCCTCACGAAACATGGTTCATTTTGTCTCGTGCATGATATCGCACTATCGATTTCCGCCGCCCCGGTAAGATCGCCGATGTCAATCAACGTGTCCGATGTTCGCAACCGTTGCACAGATTGCATTGTGTCCGTTGCATTTTGAGTGTTGGCCCAGAACGTTTGGTATGTCGCTTCGGAACGCTGCTGATCCCCACGCTAGCGCCCAACTCTCCCGATTTCCTAATCTAATCAAACCAAATACGATAGGATGGATGGCTCTGCCGTGTCCAACAGCTCGTGCTCGTGTGTGGTGTGAGTGAACACTGGAAAGGAAGGACCCTCAGCCCTGACGGCTAGTACCGTGCAAGTCGAGTCGATTATTCAACAATCATGCGTAATTTCATAATGCGAAAAATACGGTTATCAAGGGAAATGATCTGCAATTGGTTGTTTATTGCATCGCGGACTGCTCTCTTTCCGTTCTCCGCATGGGTGTGCGAGCTGTTCGGCGAAGGATTATTAATGTTGTGCCGGGTTTCGGATATAATGATATGATTGACGGTTATTAGCGTAGTAAAGCTATCGATTCGCCAGACGGCGAGTCAACGTTGGTGTGAGTGTGATGAGAAATTGTGCAGAATGCATGCGAGACGTAATTGCTCCATCAAGTCTTAATAAAGATACTAATGTTACATGGTAAGAAGAATTGTTTTGCGAAGAATGTCTCAGAATGCAGTAGGAAATGTTGCAAATTTCGATGCTACAGAGTATCCGTTGGAAACAGAAGCTTCGAACATCCGTTTAATTTGATTTACTTTGATTGAAGTTATTGGTAGGTTCGTTTGATACCTCGGAAAATTTATAAATAAAAGAACATCTCCATCTCAGCTTTCAATATCTTCATATGTATGCATCACATGGCATTACTCCAGACAACAAATTACTCTTAATGTACTCCTTAATGCCTCGCTAATAATCAAACACAACCCTACCCATACCTATCCATATGCACTAAAATGGTGCCAACAGTGACTCGGCTGTCTAGTTCAGTACGGTACGAGAAGTCACGCTCGGACTTTTTAATCTCCGGTGGACCGGCTAAATAAATTATAACCCAATCAGGCAAGAATCCTTGTGCGCGCGGTGACTCATGCGTTGTACCCCAAAAACTGCAACGGCCCTAACGGCGAAGAAACCGTGAGCGTGTGCAGATTTTGGGATACATCCTTTCATGCTTGCGACGAGCAGCATTGCAATTTCTAGGCTATGCTAAAACCAGAATATTACCCACTGCTGGAATCGAAGGAAGTTTGTGGATATCCGTGTGTGTGTGTGTGTGTTTCTGTGACTATAATGCTCTCAAAGAGGGCGGTGATCCGGTTTTCCTACTAAAACACTGGTGCCCTCCCCCTCTCATCCATGCTGGAAGACTGCGGTGTCGGCCATAATGGAAGTGGAATAATAATAAGAAAGTCCAGCGTACTCCCCAAACCCGAAGCCACGGCCATGCACACCGGGAAAGGATATTCTAATGAATGCAATTGCCTCCTGCCGGCTTGGTCAGCTGCAGGCGTTCGTCTTCCGCCCGGGATGCGAAGCGACAACGGCACTACCAAGACGACGATATTACCAGCCTAACGAATGGCCTTTTTGTCGTCCCGAAACCTTGGACCGGTGAACCAGTGCACACGGTCATGATGCTGAAGACTCGTTTTGCATGCACGTGTGAGTTTGTGCATGTGTGTGTGTGTGTGAGTGTGGTCAACGAGATTCTCAATCTCATGCCCATCCAAAAGCGTCTCATAAAATGCTACACACCTCACTTCTATCCTTCCAGCAGGAGGACATCGTCTGTGGTGAGTACTTTCCGAGGCGTAGATGAGATGTAGTACCAGTCGAGAGGTTTGCCTCCCCCCCATCCAAGCAACACTGTCCCATCCCGACTGTATGTATATCCCAGTTTTTCTTCCTCTAACGGGCACCGCCACGTACAAGCCAATCGACAACACGGTGGCACCCGTTACGCCTATACTGCTCGCAATTTGCTGACCAAACCACACCAGAACTCCCAGATCGTAGGCCGAAAACGATCTTTCTGCCTTGGCTTGGGAGATTAAGAAGAAGGAACCGAAGTCTCCGGGATAGACTTTTTCCATCCCGGGTAGTCAACGAAAACTCCAACGGCCCAAACGAGAAAGAGTGAGAGCGTGTCCATCCATGTCCGTCGGTAGGAAAATAGGGAGGAGGCTACAATCGGTCAAGATTATGTGCATCCCCGGTTAGTTCGGGGAGTCCTTCGGCTGACGTCCAAAAGATGCGTGTACGCATCGGTGTACGGTGATCGGGATGTACGCACCGAACCATTGGGGATAAATACCAGAGCCTTTATTTAGCCTTTCTTTTCGCAATCGAAAGGATGGCCGACATACGCACACACCACTTCTTCAAGGAGTCGGCAAAAGTCTCAATCCTCAGGAAAACTCAACCGAGCGGCGACGCATCGTGCTGGAGCACCAAAGGGAGGTGGATCGTTATCCGTAAGATTATATATTGTTTTACCTTTGTACTGGGCTGGACTGTACTGCACCCAGTGCCTCAATGCAATTACCTTTGTGCCCCCGTACCCTCCCCGGTACCGGACGTCCGTAATCACCTTGTGGGACCGATGACCGATGGACAGAGATTTGAATAAAGGATTTATCTGACGGTCGGTGTCGGGCCTGCCATTCTAGTGGAATAATAGTAAAAAGAAAGCAAAACCCACCCAACCCTAACCACCGTCTACGAAGAAAGGTGACTTCATCCTTCGGGTATCGAGATGGAGTAAAAATCTTCCCATCCGTTCATCTCCGGATGAGGTTTGCGTACGAAAGATGATGTTGATGCTGATGATGTCCGATGCACCGGGCCAGCATTTCGGGAATGTAGCCCGGTGTGTTTGTGTGTGCCACGAGGTAGGTAACTTTTCTTGCAGTCATCTCACACAACGCAACACCTAAGAAGGTGGGGATTGTGGCTCAGACTAGATGGGTGGAGAAATTGAGCGGAGGGAGCGAAGTGCTCTGCATCCGTGCTTGTTAACAGAAATGAAGGATGCAGGATTTCGGACCAGTACCGTCCATATTCGTTGCGGTGCATCGGTACCGGGTCGGGATCATAGTTACATGATCTTTCCTGTCCTCTTTTTAGTCTTATCTCTATCTCTATCGAAGAACGGGAACGATTCTTTCGGACATGCACAGTCCAATCATCGTACGGAAAGGTTAGAGCCACTCGGCGCGTTCTGGCCGAGTTCGGTCGTCTGGAGATTTCTTATTACATTCGAATACTCCGGACGAATGGTCTGGTGTTACGGCCAAACAAAAGTTTCAATGATTGTCTTTTATTCCCTACGTGTAACAAATTGAGAAATCATATTATGATATGACTCTTTGCACTGGGAAGATCAGCATGGTTGAGCGTGTCAGTCTGTGTACTTTAGGTTGTTTAGTAAGCAGTTTCTTAACATCTCGAACCTTTAATAGTTTGTACGTGTTGTCATATTTCGGCTCATACTAATTACTTTCAGAAATAGAATTTTCTAAAATTTTGTCCAAAAATATACAAAAATAATTCACTAGCAATTAAGGGCTCCCTAATCTAAAGAACACATTAGTACTGAGAGTGTGGGAGTGGGCATTAAAGATTTATTTGGCTGCTATATCACCTCCGACAAAAGCAGTAAACCGAGCAGAGATATGTCTACCACTTTATTCATACAATTTGGCACTACGGAAACAACGCAGTTCTTCACGCCCTTAACTTCCACTTTGCCGAGAGGTCACATGCCTCACATCCCAAGTAACACTTCAAAAGCTACGGAAGAATGAAGAAACAGTGTGCTATTTGGGGACGGGGCAGATATTGCACTATCTTAGCCACCCATTTTGATAACTTGCACCCTAACCACACCACCCAGCGGTGTGTCTCCATTTCCATAACTCTACACCCTGTGTGTGAGTGTGTGTTCGGTACTTTTCGTCGAAACTTTTCCTTCCTAAATGTCCACCACTACTACCACTGGAGGCTTTTCCAGGATTCTGGACTTCTTTGCTGGTCATCTCATAACGCACTCATTCCTTTTTGTGGTAGAGGTCCAGTGCTCTTCCCAACATAATCAACGGTCACCATTAGGGGCTTTGAGACGTATATGAACGGTGGAAAATTGCACATGTATGTGTGTGTGTATGGCCTGCATAGGTACTATGTGACCATCTTTGATCAAGCTAGGGAACTCGATTTGCAGCCCAACAGCAGCGTGCGCGTTTTTTGAATGGTTGGTTATTGTTTGAGCTTTATCTTGCAACAGCAAAATTTCAGTCGAAGTTTGCTTGTGGATAACGTACTCAAAAAGAGTTGCCAGGGGAAAAATTTGAGGAACTTTTCATTTCCTTAGGGATTCTGAGAATCGACCGATGCCTCGAGAGATTGTTTACCATTGAGTAAGGTTATAAAAATTCATAACCAGCGCTGGGTGGCAATTTGAGTCTTGAGGCAATTTGGGTGGAGTCTAACCAATGGTTAAATCCGTGCAAAATTTCAATTTTTCAACTACGCAAACATTATAGTTTTATTGTTTATTCACATTCCAGTTTCTAAAGCACTTGTGGCTCTTTTAAGAACTATCTTATTTAGAAACTTATCTTAAAATTGGATATTCTAGCAGTTCCTCAATCAGTATTGAATTTTAACCTCAATATTATTCACTTAAGCCCTGTTTCCCCCTAAACGCCATTCAATTTCATTTCAGATTCTCCCACCTTACTTCCACCCAAGACAGCTTTCTCCGGGCAGGAAGCAAATCGAGCAAAGAGCTTCACCGCTTGATTGCTTGCCTCGATTGCAATACGTACAATAAACGGCATCACGATCCCACGATAAAGCAGTCCCGTGAAGCAGTTCCGAGCCTTCCCAGCAGCTAGAAAACGGTCGTCCGGGTAAAGGGGCTAGCAGCTGAAAAGACTTACAAACCGGGCCAGCAATCGAGGACGATTTACGTCGGGGAATGAAAAACCACCACAACGACATTGACGGTGAAGAAATTCCACGCTCCCCTTCCATATTCTACTACGCGTGTCCTTACCGTGTGTGTGTGTGTGTATGGGCGGAAATGGTCATTTCATTTTGCATCCCTGCACATCCGCTTTTGCTGTGCAAATGTTCGCTGCATCACCACCACCGTTGGGCAAACGTTGGGCTTAGATGCGCTGCGGTCAGCAGCATTGAAGATGTATTGTATGTTTTCCATTTTACATCGAGTGCATTGCGGATGTCGTGCGTTTTGGGTGGGATGGTGTGTCGTCTTTTATGTGGTGGCAGCAGTATCAAGACGCCAAGATGTAGGCTATTTTCTTCGACATCCCGATGCCTTTGACGGGGGAAACTATTGCGTACAGTCAACGTTATAAAACACGGATGCTACAGTTCACTGGTACATTATTTTAATCATGTTCGTGAAGTTTCTTAGCGCACACGTGCGGGCTCTCATACATATATGATCGCTTTTTCCAAGTTTCAGCCGAAGAATGAATGTAATGAGATAATTTAATGTAGAAAACCAACTATTATTACTTGAGTTTTTTTTTTTTGGATTCTACTGCAGGACAGTCACATTACCGTTCGATACTGTCCCAAGAACTCAAGAGTTAAACAAGAATATTTTGATTCCTCGTGAACGATGCAAGAAGCATTATGCAAGAAATAAAGATCTCTTTTACTTAGTAACTCAAATCTGTCTAAGAGAAATTTACAGAGTGAATGTAATTTCTGAGTAGTTAACTTAGTAATAAATTCATTTTATTCCGGTCTTGCATGAAAGTCAAATTAAGGGCATACTGGCAGAAGCAAAATCCCAATCCAAAATCAAATTTAACGATCTGTGGTATAACAATTTCGCAAATTTTTCGAAACTTGTAGCACAAACCTCTGAAGTTAAACTGATCCTTGACAAATGTTTTGTCTTAAGTGAAATGGATTGCATAGAATCAACTTCCAAGAGGCGATTTTTGATAATGCATAATAATGAAACATACCTTTCATACGTTCCCACACAAATAAACCTTACACCGATGTGGTAGAACTGCAGGAGCACTTACCTAAAATGAGATCAAATGAAATAATTGAATTAATTATGTAAAATTTACTTCAAACATGCTTAATGACTAAAATAATGCGCTGATTTCGCGCTTGAAAGTCAAATTTTAATTCAAAATCGTTCTTCTACACTCATATTCATTATGACTCTGATAAACTAGTTTAATTAATGTCAATAATATGCAAATGCTGAATCGGGTGAAAAATTCTCAGTCCTAGCAAAACAGTTTGTCCATCAAACTGACCATCCTTTTTATCTTCTCATTTAATCAACTCTTCCTTGCCCGAACGAGCCCAACGCCTCGATCTAGGAATATTCAAATAGAAAACCAATCCCAAACTTTACCCCGATCAAGATACGCCGGAATGCGTTCCACCCACACACAAAAACAGACTTCTTTCCTCCCTCCTACTGCCTCGCAAAAGCTTCTCAGAAACCACGCACGATTATCAAACACCCAGCCACAGCGCACGAAAACATGAAAGGTTTGCAGCCGTTTGCTGGCTAGAGCGAAGATATTTTTATTAAAATCACCGACCGAAAAACGCACAACATAAGCACAAAACCTCGGGACCACCAACCAGTCAGCTTTGGCAGTCCCCACCCCAGCCAACCATATTTTCGATTCCCCGGGGATGGTGGCGAAATGAAGAACCTTACATTAACAAGCGCATAGTTTCGCTAGTTTTCCTAGCGCCCCCCCCCCCATACCAGTGTGTCGTGTTAGCGACCGGGCTGCGGGTTTTGCCGATCGGGCAAAAGCTTTGGATCCTTACTCCCGCTTACTGTTTTCATTGCCCAAAACTACCCTAGCCCCTGCCTATTGGTGCGATGAGACGGAGGGTGATCATAATCGAAACTAATCTACGGGGGAAAAACCGTCAACCGTCGCATGCTGCCAAATCAATTTAGGGAATTTTAGTGGGCCACACACTCCAACCTTCCCGCTGGGACAGCGGGTTGGGGTGAAAGGGGAACCCTTTTCTTCGGTACTATAATTACACATTTAGCTATTTTCTCTCCACTATCAGCAGTTGGAACAAAAGCCACGACCATTGCGGAGGATAGTGTTCTGGGACGGTGGTTCGAACGCATATAGTGGTCATACGTGTTGTGGGGAGGAGTGGGTGGTTCGGGTGGATAAATTAATGCGCAGCCGGTAAAAGGCAAATCCTATTTTAAATTCCAGACACATCCTACGAGTCGATCAGCAGCTTCTTTTTATTTGCCTGCCATTCGCTTTATGATCCTTTTGCTATCCCTCTTGCTTCAATGGTGGGTTTAGTGCTAATCCGCATACTTGCGACCCAAACAGCGAATAGTTCTAATACTAATAAAGGGTAGTATAACAAAGGATATGTGATTGTACATATTTTTTATAGTAAAAAGTTCAAATTTTCCAAACGGAACTTAATTTGTTCGAGTATGTTACTGTCATATTATACTACCATTCGACTATTTTTTCGTAAACAACCTTAAAACAACATTTTCTAATAGACTCGTCCAAGATTGCTCAGCAACTATAAAAGAGAATTTTGAAAACATTTCTTTGATACGTCATCTCAATCTGAACCTATCACTTATGTATCCATATCGAAGTTCGAAACAGACGTTTGGTGTTGAATGTTCGGTGGCCGAAACGATAGCAGCAACGGTCTTCCCTTAACAATACCAGGGTTCAAATCCCATCTGAACCGTTCTCTACTGTGACTGTGGCCGTTGAGAACTAAACTATAAACCACCTTATTGATTCTCTTAAGTCATTAGATGATCGTAATGACCTAGAAGGTCATTACGCTAAGAGAAGAATAGCTAGTACATACATCTTTTTTTTTTTCGTTTATTTATAGAGGCTTTGAGTCTTAGAGACTACATTCGCTTCTCTAGTACATACATCTGTCTCGCTATATAATTAGATATCTAGAGATCCACTGTTCTGAGCTTCATCTTTCACAAGGAGCAAGTTCTATGTCACTTTACTGGACATCACTCTTGGTTTCTCTAGCTCTCAAGAGTCCTATTATCTTGGATTTGCCAATCTTTGTACGAGAATTTGTTATACCTCAAGAAAACGAACCATCCTGGTCAACTATAGTCTAAGAAATTTAGGAATTTTTTCAAAACATTCTTAGCGTCCTGATCCTTGATTGAACCTTAACGATTATTCTGAGTCCTGATCGAGCTGCTACTATTACTTTTTGTTGGTTGACACATCCTTGAGAATTAACACATCCTATAGTCGATTTAACTTCTTCTGAACGCTGAACATCTAAGGTCATGCCGGCCATCTGATGGCTTACGGGGAAACGGTTCCAATGGGATATAAATCCCGATTAATCAATTTCATCTATAGTTAGAATAATCAACACTGCGTACCGATGGACTAAACAACATTTGATATTGCTTCTATAGTTTTAGAAGTTAGATGCGGCAGCAAAATGCGGCTCGCCTTATTACTGACAAGACGACAGATCGTCAAACTGCAGGATTGATGCACAAGTAAGTCACCATGCTTGCAAAAAGGTTCGTAGCTATTTTAGTTTTATGAATGCTGATATTAATTAATGACAACTGTCAGTCTCATGTTCATTTGCATCCTTCAGTACCGTTGATTAGTTGTTTCGAAGCATCGAATAAAGTTTTTCTACTTTTTTACATTGCAATAAAATAATCATACGACGCAGAAAATCCTCTTATGAAACGATTCCACCCTAAAACAAGATACGAAAAATAGCAACTTTACATGCAGATACACACACTCACCACTAGCTAAATTAATACAACCTCCCTCTCTCCTACTGAACTAAACCCCATCCACATCTAGCGAAGAAATCCATTCAATATTGCCCCGATGCCACTACCGGGAACGCGCGATGGAAATTTTAACCCGTCAATAATAAAAGCGCCCTCCGGTCGGTTCGTTATCGCAGTGCCATTCGGTCCATCGCAAGGGTTTTCGGGCCGCTCGCCATTTGCGACGGAGGAGATCTTTGCCCATTTTAATAGCTTTCCCGCTTCCTTCCGACTGTGGCAGGCAAAAAAGGGGTTTTCGGATGCCAAATGCCGCGACACTTGGCCATTTCGATTCCGCTCCAACAGCAGGCCACCCCCGTCCCGCTACAAAACAAAACCTACATGTGGTCCATTGTTTCCGAACCGGCCATTTCCGGAGCCGCCCGTAAAACGAAAGCGTGTTTATAACAAACATCAAACTTTAAAAATCGTTACTTTATATTACGGTCGGACCGTTTTATGAGACTTTCGTTTTAATAACATGCGTGTCGCTGTCCCGATTTCGGTCGAGTTCTTCCACACACACATGTGTGTGTGTGTGTGTATGTGTCGGGAGGCTGTTTTTCCGTGGCTTGGCGCCATCCGCCACAGCCAATTACCGATGCTATTGTCATTCGCTCGCCGAAATGTTGGACGCAAAGCCGGGGGACCTCAACTTCTTCACCGGTCCCAGTATTTTTCCAAGATCCGAGAGCGCGCACGGATCGGGGGAAGAGTGTACCTTTCTTCTGCCTAACGACCTCGAGGCCACGTGATACGCCAAAGATACGCCAAACACTTACGCAAGCACCCATCCACGCAGTCATTAACGTCCCCGAACTAGCGTAAAACTCTCCGCAGCGTAACTCTATCTTTTCCACCCAACTGAAAAAGGACATTAGACACACACACACACACACACACACACACACACACACACACACACACACACACACACACACACACACACACACACACACACAGACATACTCACACATGTATATGAACCCTTTTCCCCATCTCTCTGCCCCACAATGTCGGGTCGAAAGTGTCGCGTGAAGCGTTATCGACGGGGATTTGGAGCCGTTTTCAAATAACCTCCGCGTCACGGCGTGAAGGTCGCGAACGTTTGGCCCATCCGGGAGCTGACGAAAGGATACCTGCTATAGCTTCCGATGCCGAAATGCAGGCCACCGGGCCGCCTCGTAAAGATTGAGCCCAAACCCAACACAACACAGCGCGTAAGCGGAAAAGCGCGGGCTCAACTTTCAAAAGTCGTTGCGTAAAAGCATCAAATACCCCGTTCGTCCTGCGGTGGATGGTGGACGACGACGGCAAAACGTTGATGAGCTAATGAGATGGTGTTTTGGATGGTGTTTGTCACATGGATTGTCGCATAAAGGACGCCTTTCCTCGTGTCTGCACGCGCTTCAATCTTGGGGAAAGGGTGATGACACGGGCACCGTGAGTGGCAAAGTGTGTGTGTGTGTGCGGTGTATAGGTTAGCCCAAAAAGGCTTTCCAGCGGTGTCCCATCGTCTATCGGAAACCATTAACTACCGTATTGGGCGACAGCGTTATCAACACACACACGCAAGCGAGCGTGTCTCGATGGGCAGATCTTAACGGCCGGGATCTTAACATTAACGGCACACAGCACCACCCAGCAAACCCGTGTTGGACACCGTCGGCGGTGAGAGATGGTGATAAAAATTTAATTTCAGCATTTCCTACGTCAAACACGGGATGGGTTAGCAAACAAGCGCAAACTTTGACCAGGAAGCTACCCAGAGCACTTGGTAAATAAGCGGAGGATGTTCGATTTTCATTAAGCTTCACTACTAGTAGAGCAGCTGATTGAAATTGTTTCTTCCATTTGCCGGTAAGTTCACGCGCGAATCGAATTACGCGAATGAGATAGTTTTGTGTGCGTGTGTGGGCTTTATCGTTGAAGTGTTCATTGAAAATTGCTAATCAATCGTGTGATGGCACTTTGACGTACTTGCATCAAATTCTATCACCACCAAGTAAACAATCGACGGTATGGGATGTACAGGCGTTGTATGTTCCTATCCCGCGGGTGTTAATAGCTTACAGAAATAACCAGCGTCGTAGTTAGTATTTTCAAGAGATTACGAAGTTTTTGGAGTGACGCAATTCAAATAAACATTCATTTTGTATGCGCAATTGAAGTAGCATTTTAGGCACGACGTAATTTGGACTTTTTATAGACTTTTTTGTGTAAAATAAACTTACAAGAATTCATTTATTTTCTACCTCTACAGTGGAAGTTGAAACTACAAAACCTTCTATATTGAAATACGAATTTGCTACACCTGATACATTGGTTAAATTGATTTTATGTACATACCTTTTAAACCATTTCTGGACAATTGTTAACTCTTCAACTGCGAAATCGATGTAGCGCTACTGCATGATGATTAGTGATGTAGCGCTTCGTTGTCGATTTGAATTAATACTCTTACATAAGATTATGTTTGCTTCTTTATCCTAGACATAGCTCTTAGCAGGGTGGTTCGATTTAAGTTGCAACAACGTTCTTCATACGGCAGGACTAGAGTTGAAATCTCAACCGTACCATGAAAACTGACCTATTACCTGGTATCAAAAAGTCTAGTAAGCTGTTCGAGGTCCGGCGTGGCCTTAGCAGATCGTAAATCAAGAAGAAATAGTTCTTGGAACCTCGGTCCTGCCGCCCCCAAGGAACAGGATTAAACACAGTATTCTAGATATAGTATCCAGCAGAAGTGGGGCCGCCAGAAGGGCCTAACCGACCAGGGGGGCCTCGCCGATCAGGGATGCCTCACGGACCAAGGGGCCTAGCCTACTAGAGGGACCTCACTTGAGAGAGGAGCCTCACCGATCAGAATGTCTCACGGGTTAGGGAACCTACTGTCATATAACCGGAATCATAGCTTAGCGGGTGGTGGAGGCATCGAAGAGGGCTGCTCCACAAATAGATGGGCGATCCAAAGACGCATCCAACGATATGCGGAACGCCACGATCGGATCAAAACTGAGCGAGTAATTTTCCCGCAGAAAATCCTTTTTATCCGTGGAAATACTGGGCAAGGGTGAAGAGGTCGTGGTTATTATTAATCCCGTACATATAATGTACATATTTCTCAAGGCATTTCCAGCATGCTTTTTATTGCTTGTTGGTGTGGGCGGAAGGGGTGTTATTGACAAACTGAACCGAGCCCTCTGTAGATCTTCATAGACGAGGTTCGTACTGCTCTGGTGGAGATGGAAGCTTGGTGGGATTTACCCATAGCGCAACGATACATACGCTTGATTTAAAGACTATCAACAAATGTAACTTGCCCGTATTTTATTTATTTATTTGTAATTAATTATGACGGTCCAGTGCCGTATTGTCAACTTTGCCTGTAGTTCGAATTGTTTTACGTAATTTTTTGTATCACAAAAATGCTAGCAAACACTCATACAAAAATTAAATTTGAGCTTATTTCTTCGTTTTTTATTACTTATTAAATTTAAGCTTCAAACGGCAGGACCGGGGTTCGAATCCCATCCGGACCGTCCCGCCGTAGTGAGGACTGACTAACCGACTACGTGGTATCGGCAGTCTAGAAAGTAATTTCGATGGCCGGCATGACCTTAGAGGTTGTTAAGCCAAGAAAAAGAAGAAGAAGAAGCTTATTTCACTGCTGCAATTTAGACTCGAAGCGAACATAAGTACGATTATGAGTCTAAAATCTAATCTAAATCGAACAACTTTTCAATGGCTTAAAATACAAAAACAAAGTTTTAACTTATAACTGATGTAAACTATACAACTATATTATTTAAACTTAACTCCTTCTAAAAACAGTGAATCTCCCATTCCTCTGGATAATTAGAAAAAGTCCACTGCCAAAAGAATGTTTTACTCTCAACGCATACCAACAAAAGCCTTACACTCTCAAAGGACATCAAGATTGAAGACAAATGGTACTCTTAAAATTTAAATTAATCAAACACCCACCACCCCACCGATCGAGTGGGGGTGGAAAAACACCGAAAAAGCTACCCATTTCGTTGTTTAAAAGTTCAAACACACTCACAACTCACCGAATCCTTCGCCATCGCAAAAAGCCTTCGGACCGGTGAAGGTTCACGCACTTTTCCCACCCCCCAACTGGAGGCACCACGATCACACACACACCCTCGTGGCGGTGTAGCTGGTGTCCGGCAGGATTTTCCAACCCGGTTCGCACAGAAAAAGGTCCGTTATGAATTTAACTATTATTTTTATTGCTCCAATAGCTCTAGCCGCTACCACTGCCAGCTCCATCCCTCAGGGAAACGGTAAATGAAGTAGCAGAAGGGGGTATAGTTGGGAGACGCGCACAAAAAAAACTCCAAACAGCCTCCATTACATAACGCTAGCACCGTTATGCTGGTGGCGCTGGTCCACAAACTATTAGACACACGGTACACATGTAGCTACATAATAAAAAGCATCCCCGCCTCGGTTAATTATCCCACCGGCGCACACATACACGCACACAAACACTCATATACACGGCCTTTTTGCATTGGGTGGATGGAACTTTCGGTCAAAGGGGGACACCGGTACAGATTTAATACGCAGCAGCATATTTATAGCCATTTGGGATGGAAATTGTGTATAAATCCCTTAAAATTTCCACCAACGCCTATATCGCCACTACAGTTGCGTAAATAACGAAAAGCTGTTGGCTTTGGATTGGCTACTTCACTCTTTAGAGGCATGTATGTGTGTGTGCGGTTAGATTTGGCGTGAGTGATAAGGGAGATGGCTCGTCGTGTCCAGTCCGCATTTGTGCGGGAGTGGCATAAAAAAAACTACTCTCCTCTGCCCTATTCACTAAGCGGACCACTCGAAATGGCGGATCATCAAAAAACCTTACCGAAACTTAAATGACCCGAACCCATGGGGGAGAGCCCCTGTTTTCTCAATCCGTTTCCCTTGATAGCGGTGCAAAACTACGAGTTCGCTTTTAATATTAATCAACCGAGCTTTTTTACGACGATCCACTCTGTTACTTTGCGGCTTTCTGTGCGGCCCATCTGTACCATGCGACGGATGGAGGTGTTTTCGGGGTGGCATGTGGTAGACGGTGTGATAGTTTTGCTATCAGCGTACCAAAGACTCTAGTGTATCATGTTCCAAAAATAATTCCCCAAGCCATCTCACAATTTGTCGCCAGAGTTGACAGTTACATCTAATCGATATTCAGATCGGAAAACACAGGATATTTGTGATTCAGTAAGCCGAAACTTTGTGTGCAATCCGTACCATGAGGCTGGATTTACATTGGTGAGAGTTTTGGTGCGGATTGTTTCACTCAGTTTTCCATAGAGCTCAACTATTAGTAAGATGTCGCTTTTAGGTGGATAAATATTCGTTTGAAAGAAATTAAAACAAAGGGAACACGATATTGTTGTCTGTTGGAAATGTTGGCATGTTGAATGAAGATTTTGTACAATAATAATCCGTATCACAATGTTACCCAGAATTTGTAGGTATGCACCACAAATAATCGAATAGTAACAATCTTGCTTTTAGAAAGCTAAACATTTGTGTGGGAAGGAAAAACTAACTTGAATCAATTTTCAAAATCATCAATCGGCAAGTCTAGTAAGCCATTTTGATAGCCGGCATGACGTTATAGATCGTTAAGCCTAGAAGAAGAAGAAACTTCACAGTTTTTATTTCATATTTTACTTTCATTCTTATAGTGACAATATTTAAAGGCTCAGAATACAGCGACTCAAATCCACATCCAAACACCTTAGAATCTCGAAGTTGAGGGCGATTTTCTTAGCCTCTGACTGAACAATCATGGTGCTTTGTTAGCTCATGCTTGAGCAAAAATTGATTTAAAATCTTTTCGCAAATTACCGAAATGAACAAAAGAGTGTAGAAAGTCTGATTTTCACAAACCAAACGTAAAACCGAAGCTTTTTTCAATAATTTGAAGTTAAACGAATAGAAAATGTAATTTGAAATGATTGAAATAGTTACAAAAATTTAAGTATAATATATTGGATCACTTCGCAAAGTGATCATGAGCATCCTGTGAAAGTTTACATAAGCATCGATGAACCAAAAGTCATATTTTTTCCAGTCTTAGACTGGAAAAATCGTCCTCAAAGTCGAGCCATTTCAGTCATTCTTTGTAGTAAGAAGAAAACACAATAATAACGCACATTGGAGAACCGTTGCATAACAATGAACTTCTATTTATAAGAAACATGCATCACCAAAGATTGCTATCAGCTCATCATTTCAAGCTAGAAAAGAAATTTCCTGCATCCCACGAAAGGCTTCACTCGGAGCCCAACAGAGTACCGTGTGTTTGCTGCGAAAGCAGCAATTAAAACGACTCCGCTCTAAAAGCTTAGCAGCAACGGTAAGCCGGACCATTCGCTTAGAATCTTACGTTCTTGGAAATAATTTATCTAATCACCGGCACAAGAAAGAGGGTTACCTTCGGATACAGCAAGGCCGGGTAAGCGACCGGCCGGAAGACTAAAAATTGGAAGATAAAACTATGGCCCACTCGGCCCCCATCAGCAAACCGCCCGAAAAGCTGCAACCAACATACACACACACACACACATAGCTTGCACACGGTCCGTCTCCCACAGGCTTCTTGATTGCAATTATTCCGATGTGTGCCTTTCCGGCTCCTTACATCGAAGACTATTAGTGCATTAAATTAATATCTTCCAATCAAAGATCATACGTATGGACCGCATGGGTGCTCGAGAGATCCGGGGTGGGTCGAAGGCTGCAGCGGTACCGGGATCAAACCTTCGGTCAGCCTTCGAGAAACTTATTTTTCCTTAGACGCACACACACACACACACATACAGACACACTCACCCACACGACAACCCCCGGTGCCAGAGTACAGTGCCCGAAATACAACCCCCACCCAGCCACCCAATCCCACCCACTCCGGTCTCGTCCGAAAGAAAACCGAGCATCGTACGGAATCGGGACGGACTTTTCTCGCTGGGCCCGGGACACGCTCAGAAAAACCTGCTACCCAGTCCAAACTGACCAGTTGTTTAAACTAATTCCTATCACTTTTCGCAAGGCTTCACTCATCAAGGCACCAACGGTGAGCTAAAGGCAGCAGCAACATCTCGCCAGGGCAAGACGGCAACACGGAAAATATATCTCTCAACCCTCCTTCCTGCCTTGGCCACCCTTTTTTTTTTTGCACCGGTTAGAGGGTGTAGGAGGAGGATAGGAATGAGGAAGGTTTGGTAGTAGAAGTGCGAGAGGAAGGAACAAAAAGGAAGCGTGGTCATCGTCGTCGTCGTCGTCATCCTGATGGGTGGTTGGGTGGCACCAGTGTGCCACCGTTCTTAGCACCGGTGCTATGATGTGGTTTTGGAAAAGTGAGGAAAATAATAAGAAAGGACCTTACTCCCTTCATTGCGCCGAGCGGCCAGGAGGGTGAATGAAAGCGTGGCGGTGCAAGAACGGAAATCCCATTCCCGTGTGCCCACCATAGAGGGATGGGTTCGGACTTCGGACGAGGGATGATGGGCTATTTTTTTGGGATGCTGTGGGAAAGGGGTAGTCCTGCACAATGGTAGTCATGCCAGTTCCTTTCGGCGATGAAAGAGGTGTACCTCGTTCTACTCCTTCCAAAGCATGCTGGGAACGTTTCCTATGACTTGGCAAGGTGTACACCGCGTTCGATGGGGCGTACGTCGTTTGCTGGTCAGTTTGCCGAAGGAACAAGGATTCTACTACCTTCGCCTGGACCCGCTCACCCGCTCGATCCGTACCGATGTGCACGCTCGTAACAGAGTTTGCCTTCATTTATGTAAATTCCAGAAACTGGCCGAAACCCTCTTCTGCTCGGTTTGTGATTTACCTTGCCCGCCCTTGCGCGCGCTCCCGACACACGTTCTCGCTTGCTCCCAGGGCCCGGGGATTCATCTTTGGAGCAGCCTCACGGTGGTGCGAGCAACCCATCAACCTGTCCTTCAGAGCGCTTTCTTTCAGCTATCAGTTCAACCCGACAGCCATGTTCCTGCCCGGGGTTCGCTCGCCGCCCTTCATCACACTACGAACAATTTCCATCTCATCTTGCATCGTCCGTCCAATCAACCTTACCGCAGCAAAGACTAAGGTGAGATGTACCGGGCACCAAGCACGGCCAGAGTCTTTGGACAGGCATCAGCATCATCGTATACTTGCATCCGGCAAATTCCAAACATCCTCCCACAAAACGCACTCAACCCGTTGATCCGTTAGATCCATCTTGGGTAGTTTGGGGACATCCTAAACTCGGAAAGAAGTCGAGTCTCTGCCTTTTGTCTAGATAGAGTTGGATTTGAAGCTAGCCTGCAGCGTGCAACCCTAACGCAACGCACACACCCACAGACATCGGACCCATTTTGCCCATTGCCTAACGAGGACGCACCGAGACTCGAGGACATCCTATTGAGCCCCAAACTTAAAACCGCGTCCAAACACACACACACACGGTACCGTCTGTGGTCGTGGTGGCAACGCTCCGTACCGGAAGTCCCAACGGGTATTGGGATCCAAGTCCTTTTTTCGTTCCTTCGTTCAAAAGAGCTCCCGGACCAGCGTCTGATAAAAAGCGTCCCTGCTGCTCGCTGCTACCCATGTGTGCCGATCGTCTTTGTCGTCGACGCCTCCACGTTTTCCACAAGATACTCCACATACACACACACGCACACACACACACGGGTGCACAGGCGAGTAGTTGAGTAGCAACGAAAACCCATTACCATTACACACGTTACATAACCCTTGGTCTTGCCCGGGTGCCCAGGTGCCTCCTTCTCGTTCCGTCACCACCGAAACCCATCCGGATCGAACCCGACCGACCTGGACTTCACATCCCATTCCCGGAGCGGCTTTCATTTGTTGGGAGTTGGCAGTGGGTGGGAGGGAGTTTTGTTTAACAAAATATCCCCGGAGTCGTTCCTCAGGAATACACCTTACGCGCTAGGAGGAGAAGAAGGAATCCTAACCCCCCCCCTACTGGTCCATTGCGAACCATTCACCCTCTCACTTGCTCCTAATTCTCCCCAAACCCCCGCCCAACAGCTTCAGGGTGTATGCAAAATGCTTTTCTCATTCTTTCCCGCCAACACCATTGCGAGTGGATGTAGTAAGCGTAAGACGCAATGAGTCCATCCAGCTGCCAATGTCCGAGCGGGCAGTATCCACCCTAAAACTCTCCAATGGGTGGGTTGTCTTCGCCAACTTGAAACCCATCGTTGCTGCCACCCATCATCGCATCACTCCTCCTCCTGTGCGAACAACCAAACTTCCAAACGCACACACGGTACACCGGCAGCATCAACAAGCGAAAGGTTCTCTTATCGGTGTACTCTCGGCTTTCTCGGTTTTATTTAATGCTTCCTCCAAACTAGAGCAACTGGACCGGATCTTCCAAGCGAAAGAGTGAGAGAGAGAGGGCCACAAAGAGGTGAGGCTCGAGCGACGTTCTTCTACGAAACCCTTCATTTGGTCCCTCGTGGTCAGCAAATGAGAAGAATTTTGTACCGAAACCAATCCCGTCACAGGACCTTCATTACCGGACGCGCTGGACAGTGGGTGTAGGTTTGTGTTTTGGCAGCCCGAAATTTCTCGTACCTCTGAATGCCCCGACGTCCAGCTACTGGCCGAGTGATGTTGGTGAAGTAAGCGGAAGCAAGTTCAGCGTTCTCCATGCTCAGACGCCGGATCAGTCATCGTTACTCATCTGATCCCACAAAATATTCCACACCAACTTGCTGGACGCGCGTACCTTGCGAAATTGACGTATGTTACGATACGACTAGCGATACACGGGATCCTTTACCTCGACCCTATCCAATGAAGAAGTTCTTCATCAACGGCATCAAAACGCAATCAAACATTTAGTAGCTGGCATTAGGCAATAATATCTAGACCGCAAAATTCCAAAAACTTAAGCATCCTAATTGAGTACCGCAATCATTCCTAATGGGCTAATGACTTGTTCCTCAAAGTATTTGGAGTACACCTTCACTCTCGATTCATCGACTATAAAAATATAATATATGCAAATACTTCTCAAATCGATCACAATCATATGCAAACAGAGCTAGTTCTGCTAGTTCCTTTGTCTGTCTTATCCGCGGTAACACCGCATCTCATCACTCGAACGTGACGAAACCTCCACCCACTATTCCATCCCATACATCTCTACGCTTTGCTCCTTATCAAATACCACACCAAGCCCACCATTCCTTCGCAATGTCCCTCAACGAAATGAATGAGGTTGACAGCGCACACACATTCGACCCTTCTTGCGCTTAAATACATGTTATGCTTAAACAGAAGAGGGAGAGAAAGAGAGAGAGAGAGAGAGCGCAAAAAAAGGTCCGTTTGAAAAACACCCACCCAACCACCCAGTCCAATTTAGCACCACCTCCAGAGTGTGCTGCTGGTTCCACCAACCGCCGGTAGTTGCTAGATTCGTGCGGTCAGTGAAGATAGTTCCACCTCGACCCAAAACTCGCTTTTTCGCACACACGGTACAATTTCTCACACTGTCCTGGCTAAGTGCCGGGGACACACACAAACACACACACAACGGGTACTTGGTGGCGTCAAGGCAACAGAAGGAGTGTATCCTACTGGCAGAGTGCTCTAACAAACATCTCATACTATCCACCCATTTGCCTTCCAAAACCATCTAAAGCCCACTCACGCCAACCATCATACCCATCCCCTCCAACCGATGCTGGTCATCTTCCCGCTCTTATGTATATTTATTTTATCCTTTTCTAAAAAGCGAACCGGACCGGGCACTGTGCACACCACCTTATTCTTCTCCTTTGACCGGACAGTACGGGGAGTATACACTGTGCCGGACACATCTTTGCGCACAAGGCCCACCGCCATTTTGCAACCCCCATCAATGGTTCCTCCACACAAACCACCCCCTTCACAGGACACACGCATACAAGAAACACATCTCGAGTTTCTCATACCAACGGTCCCTCCCCCCCCCCCCCCCCACAACTTTGCCCTTCCTGGGACACACTAGCCCAGTAGGGTACGATAAAGACGGTGGTGGCGTCGGTGGCCATGATGCTGATGCTGATGATGATACTGATGTTGATCCTTGGAACATCGAAAAAGCGGCTACACCAAGGCAGCACCGAAGTCACGGTAATGCTGTGGCACAAACGAGAAAGGTTTTGCTTCTGTGCCTTCTTGCGAGATCTCTCTCGCACCGACACACAAACACCCGTGCCCATCCCACCTGCTGATGTTCAAAACTGCCCAAAACTCTGTCCCCATCCGCCCGATTCGCCTTCGCCCGCAACCTATTCGGACATCGCGGGTGTACAATTTTCGAGCAAAAGGAGCAACGAGTTCGAGGTCTCGCGCACACGTACACCGCGTGCATACTCATCCCACCGTACGAAAAGACGAAAACCGTCCGAACGACGGTCCGGTCCTCCGTGCCTGCGAAAGACCGATGTCTCCCGTGTCCGGTCCCTCGGACCTATGACGGACTGGCCGAAACGGACGGACCGGACTTTCGTTGGGCGCTGACCGAGCGGACCTTCTTTTCCTCGAATCCTCTGGCACTGTGCATCCAACTGCTTTCCACCGGGGGGAGAGTGTGAAGAGGAATTTGGTGGGTGGGTCGGTGATGGTGGTTGGTCAAGCATATCTGCACGAACATTTGCTACACAAGGCGCTTGGTCCTTGGTCAGCTTGCTCAGCAGCATCGACCCTTGATGATGACGACGATGGCGAATGCCTTATACTTATATCTTCGCATGCAGAATCGGGGAACGTGTACGCCAACGGTCCGGCCCGACCGTTTCACTTTGGCATCAGAAATTCAAACTTCCCTCCCCATGTCACTCTGCCCCCATGACACCCACACACACGCCTTCATTTCGTTGAACGAATCCTTTCTTGACCGTCACCGTGTGGTTCATGCAAAAGACGATGGAACCCCACCGTCATCATAGCCGTGCCGATGGCAACCATAGCAACATCATCAGCAGAAAACGAATCCTTATGCCACCTCCACCAACCCTCTCCCCGCACCACATGTTCCTTCTTTCCTGGTGTCCCCTTTTTCAGTTCAGTACGTAGCTTTTTCCGACCTTTTGCGTACTTTCTTCTGTGGTACGGTTGAACCACCTGCTACACCCCGTGTCGCTTTGTAGCCGGAAATCTGCACCACAGGCAGAAGAAGCTGACCAGTGCCCGGGTACGGTGCCACTTTCTTCTGCCATGTCTTTTCCACGCAAAACAAGGGTGCCACCGATCCCCATCCACCCCACTGGATACTACACTCCGATGTCCGAGTTCCCGAGTTCAGGCCTACCCACACACACACACACTCACACACACATGGCGGCCATCTTGCGATGACCAAATCGGCAAGCGGGCTCGTTAAGACCGGATCCTAGCGCGTTGCGAACACTGTTCGAACTGTTCCGTTCCTTGCAAGATGGCGTCGAGGTTATGGAGCCCACCGTCACAAGGAGGGGGGCGGTGACCAGAAGACATTTCTCAACAAACACACACACACATTGTGCAGAGGGTTTGGGGTGGTGGTTTTGGGAGTTTCAATTACTGTTGGGATCTCGAGCAAAGAGCGCCTGTACGCTGGGGCATGGATGGTTTGGGATTTGTCCACTACGTTGCGATTCGCGGACGTGCCTCAAGAGATCGCAACTACATTTAGGGACACTGTGGGGAAGCTTAAGGGTAGGCGGGAGACAATTTCGCGTCATATTCTAACCGTGGCGCCAGTCGTGCCACACATTAAATAGTGTCGCGTGTACGAGCCATTTGCAGATGGCTCATCCGTTCCGGGAGTCGGCAATCGTTGGCTGGAATGACGTAAACCGGGACACCAGCTTGGTGTTGCAGATGACCGGAAAATGGGGCTTTGTTTGCTGAGGACGAACGATTGGATACTATCAGAAGTCTTGATGTCTTGGTTGCAATAGCGAAGAACTTCAATATTTGCTCATATCTAGTAAGTATTCTTGGTGTTATAAGAATAATTTAGCTTAAGTTCTACAGCTTTCCAAGAATGTGGCTAGTATTTTGAAGACGATGTTTTTGTCTCCTTCAACGTTAAGTAACCATTATGTTAACTCTAAAAGTTAAATAATCCTCGATCCAAATCAAACCACCTGTCCACATTGTAACACTCTCATTAATTCCGCCGTGAATCCAAAATCCTACTTCCACGTATGCTTGCCACACATTCTGCCACACATTATTTTAGAACAACAGGAACACACAGGCTGACCGCTCTAGCTTTGATGATCCTTATCGAAGACATTCCGTTTAGCGCTTGCAGCAATGCAAACCGGGCCAGACACTTGCAATGAAACGGACATTCCTGCTCTCAACAGGTGCACCGGAAAATGGAAATCATAATAATCACTCATGCTCGGGGCTCATCAACAAGAACAATCACGGTGTGTTTCCGCCGTATTGGGCTTTGCCCCAACAAAGTACACACGTACTACAGAATATTAGTATGCTGCTGGAGCTAGACGTTACTGGCAAGCCTACCAACACGCTGACAGTCGCACGCTGACGAAAATTGTGGCTGGTGTAAAATAATGAAAAATTTCCCAGCCCTTCATCAGAGCATCTCGGGCAAAAGCGCTGGCAAATCATTTGTCAATAGGGTTGCGCATCAAATATGAATAAAGGGGCAAGCAGTGTTCGCCCTGATTAAACATCGGACATCGGTGTCCAATGTGAACCACTCGACCAAACAGGGAAAACCAATCCCTCTCCGACGTTCCGACTGACTGACCGGTCCTGGTCCCGAATGTCCTGGTGCATTTGAAAAGTGACATCATTTCTGCCTCACTTTTGTTTCTCGTAAGTGAGTACGCTTGCATCACGTAATGTAAACAGTGGCAAAGATATAAATTAAAAAGTCGCTCCGATGCTGCTGCTGCTGCTGCTTTTTTTTTTGTTCAACACCATAAACGTGGCCACAACACTTCGCCACGTTGGATGATGGTGCTGTGTTTGTCTTTTGGACCATCTTGATACGGTTTGCCTTGCGGGAGAGCTCCACCAAAGATAGTCGGTAGATGAGAAATTCAGGACAACTGCCTACACCGTCGTACACTTGGACAGCCACAAACACATCGATACCAAAAAAGTGCTCACTATTTGTTGTGTCCAGATTTTCTCGTTGAGATATTTCCTGATGAAATGCGCGACCACAACACTGAGCCGTAATGGCGCGGCTCCGGCTACTGTCAGGCGATGATGCATCCAGCAAACCCAGCGAAAGTCTCCTTATCTACTGTAAACATAACACGCCCGAATAGGTCCGTCCGAGTGCACGGCGAGAAGAAGAAAAAAAGCAACAAAAAACGCACACAAAACCTTGTCAACCAACGCAAGGTTCGCGAACTTTCAAGGCGCGGTCCGTGGATACCGCCATCCCGACAGATTAGTTTCGTGCGCTAGGTTCGCCGACTCTATGTAGGCTGTTGCAAGGACAGACCAACGAAATGACCATGGGAAGGAGAATGGAAAGAATACGAAACTAAATAACCACATTCATGTTTCTCGATGCGTTTCTTGTGCTATCGTTTCTTATCAGTCGCGAACCAGCGACAGCACCCGTGCATAGTGAAGTGTTTTTTTTTCAACATTCCTTCATTTCTGCAACCGGCATGTTCGAGGCTTGCATTCTGGGTAGTGCAAAACTTTATCGTAAATCGTTTAAGGCACTTTTTTTTTTAGTTTTATCTCCAACGAAACGATGATGAGGGCTTTTTTGTAAATGTTAGCACAAGTGATGAGAGGAAATATTTCACACTTTTGGGTCCCAATGTAATATTTCTAAATGGTGACTTTTGTCTTAATTTGTTTTATCACATAATGCATCAGATGTACATCAACTTGAGACTGAATGATGCGACATATTCATGTACAATAAATAAATTATCACCGTTTAGAGAATTGTGGAGATTAAAACGATATTTTATATGTGAAGCGATTCGTGTGAAGCGATCGGGGCGCATTGCTATATTGAAGTCCTGTTTACTATGCTCCAATAACGTTTGGCAGAAACTTTGAAAGAAGAAGCTTTTGAAAATCGAGAATTTGTCACAATGGTTGTCAAATTGGCTTTCTTTTAAACAGCGCATAGAACCTGAAACTTGACGGAAGTTTTTAATCTAAGGTTCGCGTTACGGTTGCGAAACCGAAACTAGCTTTTGATAATTATCTCTCCATTAACTCAATGGTTTGAAAACGATGAACAATGGATTATTTTGACAGTTTTAATTAATTTTGCAATAGACTGTAGCGTTTTTTTTTTTAATTAAAGTGTCTGTGGCCATTACATAATAAAAATGTCTCTTTGTTATGTATTAAGCTAAAGGTTTTTTATGGATATAACCGAGAGCAAAAATTAAACGAAATTTAGAAAAATATTTCACTTCACCGCAGGCTTTGTGTTTTTCGTTGAAAAGTAAATTTTCAACGAAAAGAAAAAGCTTGATGGTATCACCTTACGACGTAGAGGCGTCATCTTGTAGCTCAATTAAAAATAAATAAAAAGCTACACGTCTCTGGCTCAAAGCCATAACGTCAATTTACTCGATTTCTGATAAGAGAAGGTTTGTTTGATGGTTTGTTAGTCAGAGAACCGTAATCACCCTTTGCATATTTTTCACAAATCCAAACAGGAGGACCTGTTCCGAATATAGTTTGCTTAGGACGATCATCTGATTGCTTGGCCATCAAAGAGTCCAATGTTTAGTACATTCAAACAACGGGAAACATAATTTAGTGAGTCCCAATCCCAACTAAGAAACTCCACATCTATCTCTCTGACGATCCGACAGTCGCTTGCTCAAGCATTTCTCAATTCGTCTTATTAATCGGTTATTTGGTAGAAATGAATTCGGGGAAGGGCTCTTCAACATACAAACAGAAAGACATTAAGATTCCTTCAAGCAGTATCGTCATACATCTCTTATCATTCATCCATATTTGGCTGTAAAAAAGCGCATGTGTCGGTGCCTGTTATACTTTGTCGGCCTGCAAAGCTAATTGTTATTCAAATCAGATAAAAATAATTGGCTGGACTTCATTGTTTATGATCTCAGAAAAAAAAAGATCCATAATAGACCATATTACTACAGTCTGACAGTTCTCAGCTCAAATTTGTTTTTACAGACATTTAACAACCATCAAAGCCTTGCTTTCTGTAATGGGCGGCAACACGGTATCTAATAAATCAAGGAATAACGTAAAGCCAACAGCATATTTGAAAATAATAAACCAAATACACTTAGATATGTGATTCCACGCCTTCCAATTCATATTTCTCATAATAAAATAGCCTCTTCCTCCAAACATAATATGGCATTTCCTACACACAAATGAACACCATTCGTTTCCGATAAAAAAAATGTTACGATTGTCTGCTCCAAGGGATAACTACAACAAACGGCAATATCCACATCACCCCCCCATTTCACATAAAACATTCCCACCAGTGCACTAAACCAACCAAACACCATTAAACAGCATTATGTGTCGCACCACTCCACAACTTGTAGCTACAGGAGCCGGCGGTGATGTAAAGATAAATAAAACCGCACCAAATCCGGTGTTTCACAAACCTGTTAGTCAGTGTAAGCAGCATCGGGCAATAAATTATCCATCAGCTGACTTGTCGTCAGTGTTTGCCAGTTTCTCTTACCCATACTCCGAGTTCAGTTTGGCAAAAGTTCTTACTGGCAAGGACCGTAAGGAGAGCGAAGAGACCACCAGAAAACCCATTCCCCAACACTGGCTTTTATCCAACCGTGCCGTGCCCGACTGTACGATTTCACTTTCATTGCCATTTGATCGTCGTTCCAATCGTCGTCCCTGCCACCTCAATGTCATCTCCTTCCTTCCATTGCGAATGTTCCAAGAGCATGAATAGCACGATAGCATAATTCCACGCAAAAGAAAACACATAAAAAGTCTTAGCTTCTTGGCTACTGCACCAGCAAGCTCAAGACACTTCTTTTCCCTGCGAAATTACGAAGGAACGGGTGGAGGGGTAGGAGGGAGTGTAGGTGGGTAGAGCGGGCGTGTAAGAAAGTAAGGGTGCAGACAAACTGTTTTGCCAAAGCGGCAGCGTCTTATCTTCCGCCCGCTGCCCTTGGACGGATGGTGATAAAAGAAAAGAAATGGCCACTACACAAACCACCTGCAAACCCGCGCACGCCATCGTAACGCCATTCGCCAATCGGGGCAGCATCTTCCCTTTTTTTCATATCCTCAACGTCTCAACAGTTTAAGAATGGAGCCAAACTTCGTTTTCTCCCCATTTCCAGCACAAACGATTCGGTGCTTTACGAGCGCCAGAAATCGGCAGCAAGAAGAATACGGTACAAAGGAATTCACTCTCCACACACAAAAAGGAACTCAACCCCTCACCCTCAGCACCAAACCTAAGTCCCTTCCATCTGACTGTCTGATACCTTTAGATTTGGTTTTGCTGCGTGTGTGTGTGTGTATGTTTATAATATACATAGAGCATGTATTTTAGAAACTGACCTATCCTAAATGCTTTCCTGTTGTGGATGCTGTGTAGTCCAACGTCTTGAACTTCGAAGCCCTCCGGAGTCGTAAGAAAGCGGAAGGAGACCGAAGAAAAAGGACGCAACGGCAAGAGAGGGAGCTACGGCCAATCTTTGCAAATAAACTCTATAATAACATAATAATAAAAGCAACATCAGAGACGAAGCGGCAAAAGGGAAAGAACCCTCAGGAAGCACGGGCCCACGGAAGTTGGCAGAAATAAAACGGCAAACCAAACCACTCACCCTCGATCGGGCGACTGAAGGCGATAAAACATTGAGAGTTGGCAGAGAGAGAGAGAGAGAGAGAGAGAAAGAGGGAAGAGTGAAAGGGAGGAATAAAATAAAACACAACTCACCACATCCCTCTTACCTACCACTAGCACCAACCACCCTTTCCACCTCCTACTCCGCTTCCTGTATTACTGTTAGAAAAATCCGAATAGAGTAAAACAGCTCAATAAAAGAGTCGTTTCAGGGTGAAGACGATATGCTGTGCAGAAAGAAGCGAATAAAAACGTTCATAAAGGCACACACACACACACATACACACCTACACCGGCGTCTGGGTTACAATCACCGGATAAGAAAAGACCGAACCAAGATGAATGACAGACCCCGTCGGGAAGATGACTAAGACGAAGTAGCAGCATAAGAAATGGAACAACACACACACACACACACAATGCCAAGAACCGGCCCCAACATCACGAGGAACTTCTACCGGGTATTCCCTCCGGGGTAGTGGGGGTTGGAAGTAGCGGGACAGCTGAGGAAACTCTGCCAAGACGTAAGATGAATAAACAAATAAAAATATTCTCGCAAAAGGCTGTAGCCGTATATGGATCCAGGCAGGAGCGGTGGGAACAGTAGTAGCCGTAAAACTTAAGACAGACTTCATTGGCCCAACACGCCGGCACCGCCGACTACCGGTCAATGTCAACGGAATCCGTAAAACGGAAGTAGCAGCTAGTACGAGAAGCGTGTCCTTCCCCATTCGTTCCAATGCTTTTTCTCTTGGTGGTTATTTTTATATCTATTTTGCAAGTACGTTTGATCGATGGTTTTGTTGGTTTGATCCTTGCAAGAATGGACCCGAAAAAGGGGATGAAATGTAGAACTTCGGCTTCCAAACTGGTCCTGCATGTCATTATCGAAGAGCCGGATAGGATCGTTTAATTGATTTGATTTGATTAAGGTAGCAAATTTCTCTCTCCTTTGCAAACGCTTAAGAAACAGACAAACAAACACCGGTCATCCTGTTAGCCAAGCAACTCCCGGAGTACCTTTGCCCAAACATCAAGACAAACACATACTCAATCAAATGCAACATAAAAGAAACCATTTTCTTCTCCTCCTTAGGAGCACGTGCTCGGGAAGACGTAGAACCTAAACGAACGGAACACGACCGAAGCGCTGTTGAGGTTGGGAGGGGAGTAGTGGAGGCGATGGAACATAATAATAAAAATTTATGCTGTATCAACATTCCAAGACGCCGGAGCAAAACGGAATCGACTCCCTCCGTTTACGATTTTACCAGGGAGATGATGCTTTATTCAACCCAAAAATATAGAATGCAACAAGTGGCAGCGCACCAGACACACACACACAGAAAGTGTGGAAGAAAATAACAATGATTCAAGACGCTTGTCGGCAAGCTAATGGTACTGTTGTGTTCAAAACCACTCGTTGAACACATAATTAATCGCTTGTTGGATCCATTAATTGAGCGGCATGTACGAAAGGGACTGCGTAGGACACACACGTTTGGACGTGAGTGTAAAGAAAAACTTCGCGGTTTTTTTTTTAATTCGTCACGAAAAATGGTATAAAATTTATTTTAAATTACTAGACTTGTTCTCTAAAAGAGACCGTCTGTATTTACCCAAAAAAAAAGGCTCCCCAAAGGATGCTCAAAAACGCACACCCCGAAAACAGCGAAATCGAATCATTTAATTAAGTCACGTTAGTGTCTGTCACTGTCCGGCTGGTGTATTGGCTGACCGTTTTCCCGTTTTTAGAAGTTTTTTTTTTGTTTGGGCGAGACCAACAAAACAGCCTGTTGCAATCGGGATGCATTTCCGCTGGCGCAAAACACATTTGCTAATCGCTTCGATTGATATGTGTGGCGTGCGTTTAGAAGTATTTGTGTTTGTGTGTGTGAGAGAGAATGAGCTATGGGTAACACCGCAGACAACAGCGATCCAACCGATGCACCTAAATGCACTCCCCGACCCTACCGGTTTCCACTTTCTTTTTCCCCGTTTGCATCAAGCATGACATGACAGATGCACGTCCCGAGCGTCGCCGAGGGAGTGCTAATTATGACAGAAAGCGGCAAAAAGGATTTCTTTTTTTTCCCAACACACACTCCCTCTCGTACGTCCATCGATGTCGCCGGAACTGTTGCAGTTGCACAGCTCTAATACACGCATTGGAAGTCCGCACACAAAAAAAACGAGATTGAAAACGCATTCAAAAATGAATATACTGCGATGTATGTGCACATCCGGGAGCAGCACAAACACAACGAAAGGGCGAAAAAAGGATCCGAAAAGCCTCCATACGTTTGATCGACGCTACAATGAAGAGCCAACGCGTAATGGGTTTACTTCGGGAGCTTTGAGAAGGGTAGACTGGACACAGATATAGTGCGAAAGTGAGGGAGACAGCGTCACGCTTGATGTTGTTCCATTCCCTTTAGTATCATAGTTGCACCAAAAACCATATCAAATAAACGGGCAGCAATAGCATAAAGGTTTGTTTTTTTTTTCGTGTCCTCATCCTGTGTCCCATTCTTCATGTGTATGTGCGTTTTAGTTCCTTTTTTTCTAGCCCGAACAAATCCAACATACAAACAGAATGATAGGATTTTTTTGGTTGTTGTACTCCTGTCTTTATAAACACCGACACTAGGTCCGCAGCAGCAGGCGTAGATTTTTTTGATTAAAAGGACATTTGCTTGATCAATGTCCTGGCATGCCATACGGTAGCGCCTAAAGGGCGCCACATAATTGACTAATTGCAAATAATCGAAGCCGCTTAATCTCCTGACTATTCGCGTCAATTATCGTACTTGAACTAGGTAGGAAAAACTGACATCCGAAGGCTTTGCTTTCGCTAGGGGATGGAGAGTGGTGGAGAATCATTAGCGGCATTAGTTGTTTAGAACCGATCGTTTAAAAAGCGCGTTTGATTGGGCGTACGTTTTAAAACGCGACATTTGGTCGTGAGTCTATTGGGTACAACAATTAATAGTCGGGTAGTAGAAATGAAAAAAGGATATGTTCTAAATCGAGCATAAAATGTGTTTTCTTACTGGTCGTAGAGTTTCCCCTGGAAATACTATGTACGCAATTTTATTTCAAATCTTGAATGCTCTCTACACCAATATTGACTGTTCAGCTAAGTCAAGAGAAAAGAAACTAAGCAACTACTAAACAAGGCAGGTCACAGGCAGAATGGACTAGGCCTATTCTAGAAATTCCGCAACTATCTGATTTCCAAGGACCTTCAAAATACGGCTGACGGTTCCCGAGCGATTTAGAACGGTTCCTAATTATAGCTACTTCCCGGAACTGGGTCTGAGGTTTTTTTTTCGGGAACCGTGAGTCCAAAGTCCAAAGTCTGATCCATGTTTGGACAAATTTTACTCATCTCTACAATCTGAAAATCTTCTGTTTATCTTACAATTTGTTCCACTTAAAGCAGCTTCACGGTTTGGTTCTGGATATATTGTCTGGTATCATTCACAACTCGAGACTAGCTCTGCAAAATGAGACGATCTAGTCCTTCTATTTGGTTAAGGCTCATGACTGTCCACTCCTTTTTTACCACGTGTCTTGGTCAAGAAGTTTCAAGATAATCATCTATTAATTATCCTAAACGTTTTCAATGATGGGGGATGTTACCATAAGCCGACTCACATAGTCCCTCAGGTTCCAGGAATTTATTAACTATCTAATACATCAGTCAAAATGAGAGCTCTATGCAATTTAGCTGGCTCGTTTTGTAGATGTTGTAGAAATTAAACACTTTTCAAATATCTGCTTTATGGCGTACAGCATATAGTTGTTTGTTAAAATGATCGTAAAGTGAACTCTGGAAAGCTGACGAATATGGTTTTTTTTTTAAGTATTGCTACATTAGTTAAGACATAGTTTCGATGACCTGTACTCGATGAAACCTTCAGCAAGATATTTATCTTCAACTTCAATTTGCCCATTATAATAACAATTAGTTACACTTTGCTGCAAAACACGTCAGTTCCGTCAAATTATCAGCCCAAACTTGGAGGTTCTATTCAAAAAAAAACTTCAACATCACCAAGCGACAAGGACGAAAAGCTAATTATTGGTGAAATAGCACCCCTGCAAAACCTTCACATAAATAATCGATTGTAAAAGAAAACCAGAAAACCTGCGCTCACACACCAAACCCAAATAAAACATAATCGTCAAAGACCCGAAAGAAAAAAAATCTTCTCCGCGTCTGTAAAGGAACTTGGGATTTAGGCGCGGATTTCCAGACATAACTCCGTATAAACATTGCTTCCTTGCTGTTGCGTGGCTCGGTTATTCTGCCGTTTTTCAGCCGAGCCGACACCCCCTATGCAGCACCTTTTTTTTAACAAACCGTCCACCACTTAAATGAATCCTTCTTGGCAGGGTTGCCGCAGGTTCAATTGCAAAAATCTTTGCCTTCCTCTTAGCCCTCAGGTACGCGAGGTGCTTACAGCGCGATTGCTGTCCCATGCAACCGGAAGGGAACAGCTCGGCGAAAAAGGACATCGAAGAGTAATACCAAAAGAAAGGACGGTGTGCGGGACGGTGTTTTGCAACTCAGAACAGACCGTGCATTCCCTGCAACGGGTGCGTGAAATATCGCTAAAATTATGCTGCACCAAACCTGGAGGTATCCTCGGGACCGATGGAACCGCGGCCGGATAGAGACACACCACACACATACACCGTGCGAGAATGGAACGAGGGATGGTTTCGTGTTTCCGTGCCAGAAAAGGTACAGTAGGTCCCTTCGTGTTTCGCCATCCCGGATCCTAGCAATCGAAGCCTTTCAAGCGCGAGATGCCACAGGAAGACCGTAAAAAGGGACGCCTATTGGTCGCGTATCGATCCTTTTTTCGTTGTTGTTTCATTTCCCCCGGGGCCCAGCCAATTGCTCACCAAAGGGGCTCGCCTCGAGTTCAGCACCACCATCACCACCTTCGGGGATATTTGGGCAGAGGAAGACGACGGCGAAAACAAGCGATTTTGGCGGTCTAGAATGCAATTCTCAGAATATTGCCCGTAGGTAGGAAGTACGCTCTCTTTTGTCTCTCTCTCACGCACTCTCTCCTCCAGTTGTTCCTCCCTCGCTTTTGCCAACTAACACCTTCGATGATCCCGCGGTGCAATGGTGCAATGCATTTTTATGGCCCACCAATACCACCACCCGTGAGCAAGAGCAATGTCACGTCCCTCGCAACAGGAGACGAACGCTGCGCAGGTAAAAGTTGGGCACGGGGTAAAGAATGGTGGTATACCAGCAGTGCAAGCGCACAGGCAGCAAAACAGGATAATGGATCAGCTCGCATCCTTCCTCTATGCCCCGAAGGCAGAAAGCCGAAGGACAGACTCAAGAGGAATGGGCCAAAAATTTTCGCAGACTCACGGCCTATTAACACCCGCGCCGGGACATGGCAACATTGAACGGGTCATAAGAAAACCCTCAACTAATCGCGCACGGGATGGACGGAGGTAGCTTCGTGGTGCGTGGAACCCCCGCCGACCTACGAAACGTCACGTACGGAAAACGGAACACCCAACAACTGCCATCGTTGTGGCGGGAAAGAGCGCGACGCGACGCAAAGCTTGGGCCGCTGCTCTGGCAAACGACGCGTCGTTGCGCGGTTCACTCGCGCTGACGAAGCACATTTTTCTTAAAATTCTGCACAAAAATGGTCGCCCGATGGTACGGGGGAATAGCTGAAGGGTGCACTTCTCCCTCGAGTGCTCATAAGCATTTACCTGCCATAAACGAGACATACACACACACACACACACGTAAAAATGACACATTGCCGCTTTTACGCTTTGCCGGATTTGGCTTTGAATCTCAGTTTGAAATGCAAAATGGAAAGATATTTTCTTGTTCTTGTTTTTTGAGATGAATTTCAATAAGAAGCCTATGACAGCTGTTTGTTCCTCGCTTAGCTCAATCGAAGGACGTTAAAGGATAGGCATGCATGAGTCATGATGGCATAATAGATTCAAATAGTACGCGTCTGATTATTCTGCGGGAGGTAAAAATAATTAAACGAAAATCAGAAATGGCAGACGAAGATATCTTCAAGTGATAGAACCGCCGAAAAAGAGAAAAGTTAAAAATAGTAATACCCTTCTAGTTTTCCTTGTTACGGGTAATGTATGTTCATCCAGAAGTCTTCTTGACGACGACGACAGGACACGCTGCCCACCGATTGGCTCACTGGACTCGATGATACCACATAAATGGATGATATAAATAGTGATAATTTATATGAGATGCCTAAGCCTCAGATGGAAGACAGCTCTCTTTATTGGTGACTGACTGTTTGTAGGAAGGAATAATTATAGAACAATTCTTCTGTTTTATACCTCCGTCCTAAGTCCTAAGAAGATTACCGCAAATATGATCATCATCAGTGAAATTATAACCAAAATTGTTCAACTGGTCCTCTAATGATAAAGAAGATCTCCAAGATCAATGGGACATTTCATTATTTCTAGTCTAATAGTGCTGGTAGCCTCTTCTTCTTGGCTTAACGACACATAGCGTATGTCTGCCTTAACATTTACTAGATTAATTGCTATTCCATAGTTGGATAGTTAGGCCTCACTATGACTGTAGTCTCTAGACAATGTTTTTTCATGAAGATGACCTAAAATTTAGTATCAGAACTTTACAAAATTCAGAAGAGGCGCAGGTGAAATAATTAAAATTCATGAATCTTCAAAGAAACGTTGGTAAATCTTCCATTTTCTGTCAATCAGTTGTCAACTGAGCCTTTATAGTATAGCAGTTATATTTTCTATGCGTTCATTATATACCATTGACCATCTCGGCACTCTGTAAAGCATTATCATGATCTGCTGTGTTAAAGATAACACGCTTCAATTAGCCTTTCGTTAGATACTTGTTACTGAAACGAAAAGTCAAGTGAAAAGTAAACGAATAATAAAAATATTAATCGTCCATTACCAATCGCGCAACTAAAGACTTTCCACGATTTCTGATCCATCAATAAATTGGGAAAATTCAACAAATCACACCAAAAGAAAATCATCAATATTCCGATACCTTACGCACACACACCCATATGTACACCCAAGTCCTACGTTCGGACAGTAGGAGTGTACCTTATCGCGGAGGGTCAAACATTACTCTCTACAAAAAAAAATCTACTATCCGTCGTCTTTACTTCGTCGGAAAAATACAGAAGGGAATTACCACAAACAACCATGCCGAAGGATAGGAAGTAAAAATAGGAATCTCGAACGTGACAGTAAACGTCCGCGTGTGTTGTCCGTTCGTGGCGCATGGGATGAAAAGTATTTATGTTCTATTTCTTGCTAGCACAATTTTCTTCCATTTTTTTTTCTAGCTACAATGATGTTCTTTAAACGTGGGCTCGACTCGCTCGAATGCGAATGTATTGGATATGTGTGTGTGCGTGCGTGTTTTGCTTGTTTCCTTACAGTCATCCTACCATTTCTACACGTAACCTTCGCCAACGGAGAAGATTGTTTTTCTGCCTGTCGAAAAATTTGGCGAGGATGGACACACCGGCCACCGAAGACCGTCGGCCAACGAAAATGCGCACTGTTTTCAATATATAAATGGATCCGCTGTATGGCAAGAAAAACAACATGATGTACAACATCTTTCCTTCTTTTCGTTCGAATATTTTTACAAACTGCAGAAGATCGCGTTTAGAGCAAGAATCCCTTACAGAAAAACAGTCCAAAATGTTAAAGTTTTAGTTTTATCCTACTTGATTACCCCTGCAGAAGTATCTCCTCCTCATCTTGAGCAATCTCTGCTCTTATAAACTGCAACTCAGTCTCAAAATCAGACGGCAAATATTTTTTGGCAAAATCCACGCGCTGCCCTCTTCTTTGCAGACACTTCTTTTTCTGGAACGATCCTTGCTCCGTAAACTGGTCCCGTATTATGAAATACGCGTATGAGTGTCGCCTCGAGTTTTACATCAACTGGAGAAGGGAATAAACACGTCCCAATCCTTCCGCGTTTTTCTGCGAGTTGAAGTATTTCGTCTTCAACATCTCTGCCCAAAGGGCAGAAAGCAAGGATCTCGAGGAAAGGAGGACGAAGCGATAAGTTTTCCACACAACAATCAACCCCGAAAATAAGCCTGTCCGTCGTCTGAAAAAATTCTCCCACCTTCGCTTCTTTTTCTTGCCAAATGAGTGAGTGCGTTGGCCAGGAACGGTCGATGCCTGTGTGCCGAAAAAAGGGCCTAGCCAGACGCACACGCAATTGACGGGGATTCTTCCAGGAAGAGAAGAAAAAAGAAACCAAAAGCGACATGTTGTTGCGGCTAGAGGGCGACCAGGATCGCCTGTCGCGAAAAATTTTCCATTCTACGCCCACCACCATCGCTTCCATCATCTACTTAACGGGGTTTTGGTCCCTTTTGTCTTGGGCGTGTGTGTGTGTGATCCGTGAGCCAAAACGTAGCCAGTTTCGTACTTCGGTATTTTTGTTTTTATTTGTAATCCCGTCCCTTCTACCTGGATGCCAGCTTTATCTTCATCTCTGCTTACGGTCGCGTTCGTTCGTTAATCACGGCGCACCCGGCCACGATCTCAGAAGGACTCTTCTGTTCGCGAATTCTTCTCTCATGAAGGTGTGCGTGTGTGTGTGTGTGTGGATGTGGCAACATCGCACACATGTAAGTGGCGCTGAAGGAAACAGCCTCACATAAAGGAGGGTTAAACTTCGGACCGATGACCGTACAAAGGATGGACGAAAGGTGACATCCTTAAAATGTGACGGAAAGTGGATGCGGGCGCGCCAAAACTCGCGATCCTTCATCTATGTGTGTGTATGTGTGTGGGTGTATATGGTGGATAAAAAGAAAAGGAAATGAAAAAGCAATCGCAGTGTGAGGTACGGACCCACCACACACACACACACACTCATGCAGTTTGTGTATACATACACAAAACACATACCCGCTCCGCTGGACAGAATCCTGTCATGTTTGTCCAGCTTTTCTTCTATCTGCTTTCACCATTTTCATTCCCCGCTTTCGCGTAAGGCAAACTTTGCAAAGCATTCTGTCCAATCCAGTGCATGACGGTGCTTGGTGATTCTGTCACAGTTTTCCACCCTAGCTAAAGCGATTTTTTCTGTCTCGCCTTCCTTACATCTGGGAGCTTCGATTTACGGCCAGCTATTTTGTATCGTGCAATAATCTCGCTACATGTCCACCAGAGGCGCGGAATATCGAAAATGAACCCCACACACGCACATCTAACATTTCGATTTCTTTCGAAAAATGGTAGTTCAGTTCGTAGATTACTTTTACATTTGGGAACTTGATCTTTAGTACAACTCGAGAAGAGCCATGGGCATGGAATCAGCACACAGTTTTGATCCTTCCACGTATCATCTTCACACGCGAATTTAATCTCATTTGCCATCGTAGCGCGTGAAGGTTTAATATAGCGTATATTGTGACCTTTTGTCCTGTCTGACTTTTCACACACACATACATAAGCAAACCCACACACTATTACTTACGATTCGCTCTTTAAGGAGCATTTTAAAATGGAAAGACTAATCCATATGATCGAAAAGAAATTTATAGAAAATATTGAATAATATATCATCATTATTTTAAATATTAGATTTTTACAAATACTTCTTCTTCTTCTTCTAGACTAGTTCTAGTAGTTCAAGAACTACTTAATGATTTGTTGAAACTTACTAAACTTGTTGATACTACGTGCTTGTATAGTCAGTTTTTACTACGGAGAAACGGTACGGATGGGATTTGAGCACCGGTCCGGCCTACACTACTGTCGCCTCACCACCGGATCGTTCCTTTCTAAATGCTAAATGATTCTAATGCATAACATTTTCTCTCAAAAGATGTACTTTGAATAGTTTCTATCTCTCGTTGTCATTTTCATTCAACATCGAAAGCATGTACAGTCTTGGAGAATAAATTAAGACCACCTCCTATTGTAGATAACATAAAAAGTAGATTGTGAATACAATTTTCTAAGAATCGACTCATTTTCATTTTTAAAACATAATTGAACATCTTGGTAAAACGTTCCCGTCATTGAATTAATCATGAAATCGATTCTAGAGCTCGTTTTGCCATTCTAATTTTTAATTAGAGTCAGGCCAAAAGTGATATAAGATCACAAAATAAGACCTTATATTCATTTGATAAATTAATGAATAAAAATACGGTTAGGCCGTCCTTTAGGAAATTAATTAATTAATTAACAATACATACATAACGACTTATAAATGACAATACAGCAATAAGCAGTAAGAATATAATATAAATAAAAAAATAAATTGATTAATAAATATGGATCCAAAAATTCAAGCAAAGATATCTTCATATTTTTAGGCATAAGGTTTTGATACAACTGTATCCAATGTTAGTATCGAAAGCAGCAGTTTTAAAATCGAATATAAAAGTGGTCTTAATTTATTGTTCAACACTGTATGTTAAATCTTTTCTAAATAATCTTTCCTACATCACACTGATCTACAAACTCTTCTCAAACTATAGATCAAACTATAGATAGTTGATTCCATTTTTTATTTTAATATCCCGTTGGTAACGCACGGATGATGCACATTTTAATTCATGTGGACTGATTGACCAAAAACCCTCTCCCTAAGCGTCTTTCTTTCGGTGAAGCAATGGCAAATAGCACAAAACCGAGGGAAAAATCGCGAACCAAAATATCCATACACACCGTTGGATAAAGTGCCCTCCGTTCCGTAATATATTCGAAACTCATTTGTTTGGCATACGTACGTACAGAACGAGAAAGAAGGTGTCAGGTAGGCTCGAGATGTGCTACCCCCTGGGATGCTGCAGTGAAAGGAAATTTATTTGCACAAGTATGTGAGAAATTCTTGCCCGGTGTACACGGGATGGGCAAAACAGCAACAACAACAACAAAAATTGAACCAAAAACCCCTCCACACAAGTCAAAGCTAACTGCAAATGCTTGCGTCGTCTCCCGGCCGGGAACGCAAACCAGCGCACGAATGAGACGGACGCACAGAGCCAGAGCAGCACAGAGCGGACGGTTTTGTGCCGACCGAGCGATTGAGAAGGTGGCCGAGGAGGATTAAATGCAGCAAAGAAAGCACCAGCATACATAAAGCGAATGTGTGGTCGAGCAGAGTTTTGCCGTTTCCTCGCTGACCGGGCGCATCGTTCGAAGGATGCGAAAGAAAAGATGCTCAGCGTCGTCGCCTCACACCCTCGGCTACTGGTGAGACTAGCGGGATATGCAGAGCGAACCGTGCGTGAGTGCATGTGTGCACTCTCGTGTATGTGTATATATTGAACCTGCTTGCCTAGCAACGGGATGTCCATATCCTTACAATCCGATCCTCTTTTTGCTGACCGTTCCACCAGCGTTCCACGGCTCCGGCGAGCTACTTCTTTACCACTGCTCGAGGTTGGTCAGGCTACACTGGCCGGACCGGACGATGCTGTGTATGCTAATATCCTTCTCAAACGGGACGAGAATTCGACCAGCACATCTTCCTTCAAACAACGACGATGGCGACGATGACGACGTCGATGGGTCCGGATGGTTGATGTACATGTTCTTAGTTTTTTGTTCCAGCCCAGTCCCGCCCGACCGCTGCGAATCGGTTCCTCCCAACCGGAGCTACATCGATCCAAGATGAATAGGGTTCTCGCTGGTGCTGGACGTTCTTTTACCAGAATGCAAAAGATGAACCTAGGCACCCAACCAACCTCGTCCAGAAACCGCCTACGTTCCGTGCAGAAAAGTAGCGGAAGCTGAAACGGTGATTTGGGTAGTTCATCAAGCGAGGAACCGGTGGGCTTTTGTGGAAAAGGTGATTTAAAAAAAAAGGTGTTCATTGAGGATAGCCAAAACTATTTTTTAAAGATTAATGACTGACTTAATTAATTATTGTTTGGACATGCTTAAGACAACAATCCAAAAAGTGCCATATAATTTTGGTAATCTGTGATGTAACAAAAAAAATTAAGTAGAACTTCAAGAAAACCCTCTTAAATATACTTTCCCAAGTACCAAAATTTCAAAGACAATCGCCTTTATGCCAATCAACCGTTACCTATCTCCTGAGATATTATCGATTCATTCAAATCATGCAAAAAGGATTGTGCTCTGTTGCCGCACGTTCGAAGCATGCATGCCGCGTCGTTTCAATGCACGCCCAAATCCACTGGCCAGTGGCGAGTCGAGTAAGCCGGAAATGATAACCACTGGACTGGACCGAACGGATCGAAAACATAAATCCTCAAAGCTGTAACCAAAAGATTCGATGGCGCTCTGCCCGGCTGTCCCGAGGATAAGGTCCCCGTACGGAGAAGCACAGGTTTAAGGATACAGAATATCTTGGTCATCGTAGTCGTGTCGTCGTACTTGCAAATCCTGACTCTCGTAAGCCCGAAGCGAGCTGCTAGAGTGCCCATGCACCATCGAAGACAAAGCAGGCTTTAGAGCCTCAGTCCAACGAGTACGTACACGGTAGCCCGGCACCCCGGAAGTGGATGAAATATCCTCATACGCATCTCACAGCATATCGCCTAAAATGCATCCACAAGGCTCCTCTGTGAGTAGCTCTCCCGAACCGAGCGACCGGATTGCTTGCAAGAAGCAATCAACCGGGTGGATGTTGGTGTTCTAGAAGAAAATCTGCAAGACGGTAACACGGTTACCCGTAGCAACACCACCCGCTTTGCCGCCCCATCTCCAAATCTCACCCAAACGAAACGCACACGCAGAAAAGAGTGCGTCAGTTTGAAAACCCCCCTGTACGCACCCTCTCGCACACGCACGCACGGGTGTGTGTGAATATCTCACGCGCAATATCTATGTACACCATCAGGGAAACTGGAAAACTAACCTCCGGTCCGGGTCCACACCGTGCCGGTCGGACGGTGAAATGCAAAAAGGAAAGCGAGTGGGTTAAAAAGATGGTAAATAAGCTCGGTCGTGTGTTTAGGGCTTTTGGTACGTGTCTCGGGATTTCTGGAAAAGAGCGAGCAAGATAGAGAGAGAGAGTGTGAGAGAGAGAGATAAGGGTAGGAAAAAAGATCCACTTTCCACACCTCTGCCAACTACCTTACCCATGTGACGCAAAAAGGTTGGACACGAGAAAGCCACCCGACCCGCCGTCCCCTTCAAACGTTCAAACTTGGTCAGCATAAGAGGCCCAGGCTCGCAACATATCAAGTCACGAGTTTTCGTCTCCTACCACTTGGTCAAGATTGAGATCCATTTTCGTACACATACCCACGTACGCATGCCGCGACGTACTGCCCGCCACCTCTACCCACTCACACATACGAGGACGTGTGCAGCGCAGGACGAAACGCAATATTTAAAATGAGTTTGCCCGTGCCCCGTTGTCCGTGTTGTGCCCCGTTTGCGGGAGACGGTATTCCGAAAATCTATAATCTCGGTATCTTCTCTCCCAGCACGGCAACAACCGGGGGTTGGAAAGGTGGGTGCGGAGGAAGAGGGATGCTGCGGGAAGGATATGAATGTCCTGCAGGGACATGGCAAGCACAGTGTTAGACAGTCGCCAAGAAAAGGTTCCGTTTTTCTCCGCCCATCGCTCTCTACACAGCTACGGCCAGCACGGGGTAGTTCACCTTTCAGGGAAAAGTGTGGAAATTTTCGCGCAATCTCACTCTTTCGCTCCTGCTCTCGCGCAAACTGATCCTGTTTCTTGGGCTTCCCTCTGGCTCAGAGTGAAGTGACGGTCCATACACCAAACAAAAAAAAAACAAAAACATCCTCCCCCTCAGTACTAGCGAGCCGTACTGGACGGACACACTGGTGCGCTTGGTATAGAAAATAGCTGAAGCACCTGCCGCGTCGTACGGTTCTTGCATAGCTGCTAGCGTTACTTAGCGTCAGCCACGAGAACACACAATTTCTCAAAACCCAACACTGTTCCCAACTCTCAACTCCTCCTCCTCCTTCCACCCACTCCAGTCACACATCCGTTCGCAAAGCGACATCGACATCCCAGCCTCCGAAAATGGACATCCCAACGCTTTTTTCTCCATCCCCTTTCGCTAAAGCGCTAACGTCGATCGAAAAACGGACTTCACGTCGGTTTCCAATACACACACACACACATACCGACAACACATACAACGAGGACGAAGAAGTCGTGCTCGAGATGGACACTACACACATCCTATCCTAGGAGGTAGAGTGCAAGAGCCGAGTTCTCATTCTCTAAAGCCCACCATTTTCCCCCCTTACAATCCTGGCCATCGTCCGCTTAGCTCGCCCACACACTCCAGGAGGGCGCATCGCAGCATTTCGCCAATCAAGCGACGACGGAACCCCAACATCCGCACATAGGCAAACGTACAGGCTGACCCATACTTCGTCCGCAACCGTTCCACCGCGGCTAGCGTTCGTTCCCAAAGCACAGCACGACATCCTAAAAGGACGCAGGCAGGCACGGTTACAACTACACTAGCAAATACATTTTCTTAGCTTTACTCACTGGTCAGTTTGTGTTTCGTGTGCGCCCGGTATCCTTTTTCCATTGCCTGCATCTCTGCCGCCAGCACCAACCAAGCTCCCTCCAAAAACTCTCAACATTTGAGAAAATGAAGCATCCCTGCTTTAGCTTCTCCTTCACCCGAACTACCACCACTCGCCCCACGCCACCGTTGCTAAGTGAGTCTCGTAAGGATACCGGGCAAAAGGCATCCTTCGTAGTCGTCGTCATCATCGTCGTCGTCGTCGTCGTCCGGCAAAAACGGAAAAACACCACCCAAACCCCACCGGTCAAGAGTACACAATAAAGGAAAAAGGACCAACCGAACGGCCGGCGCACGGACAAGAGTGAAAACGCCAATGGTCAGCTGATATGGAACGGTCGGTTTTCGTCGTATTTATATAGGTGCGATATGCGGTGTGAGTGTGATAGTGTGAGCAAGAGCGAGAGAAAGCGAGCACGCTGGACAAGGAAAAACTCGCGGAGTTAGCAAAAGCGTCCAATTTTCCTCGCCACGCACGGTAAATCTTTTCGCTGTATTAGTCAGCGTTTGGAAGAAGTGATTGGTACAGGAGGAGGAAGCGCTTGTGGGGGAGTCGTTTGTTAGAAAAGGAACGAGCGTACGAGAGTGAGCAAGAGCGAAAGAAAATACACGTGTCGAGCGAAAGAGCACGTGCGCTTCTTGTGGCGGCGTGAGCGAGGCGGGACAAAGAAAAGAAAAACCTGGACGAATTCAACGTGACTCGTGTGTCTTAGCCGTTTGCTGCAGTACATAGCCGCTGTCCACACGGTACCGGGGAGATGCTGCATGTTCTCTCCCACTCTGAATGTGCCCCATTTCTTTCGCCATAGGCAGGCGGCCCCAGTTTTTCCCAGCGAGGGAAAGTCTTAGGAAATGCTGATGTCCGAGCGGTTACCGTACGAATTCTTGCACGTATGTGTATATGAGCTCGCGTATTAAGAACGTTTGGTCAATATTGGCAGCAGTGGTGGCAGGTGGTGGTGCGAATGTATTGTAAAGGAGTTGAAGTTTTGAAACTTTCACTTTGCGTACTTTTATAACTTAAGATTTTTTACTTTAAAGAAAGTGATTTTCTGCATGATTCTTTTAAGGTTATTAATTTTACAATTCGTTACATCTTAATTTTTTTTAATATATTTAAACTATAAATAAAACAATTCTTATTCAGCCATTAAAGGGAACAAGATATATGAAAACGACAACGACTGTCAGGTTTACATCTTAATAAAATGTTATTATTTTATTTTTTGTCAAACTTACACACAATGACTTGAAAAAACAACGTCTTGTAATGTGCATGTGCGCGAAAGTATTTTTCCTTCACCCAATTTGTTTCCACCTCAAGAAGCCGGCATCGATCGACCCAGACAAAACTCTCGGGGAAACCTATACGGTGAGCATCCTTGCTAGGTGGCTGCATTTAAAAAAACAAGAATGAGTGATCAGGCAAATCCTTCACTTCGACACAAGATTTTACCCGAGGGACAAAGGTTTGTCCTATCTCGCGCGTGTTCATGTTTGTGTGGATGCGTATCTTTTCATCCTAACTTCCTATATTGAAAGAAAAGGATGATGATGAAAATCGAGAAATTGTATCGCGTACGCCGGTCGCTGTCAAAGACGCGCGCCCCTGGTCAGCATGGAGGGTTGTAATTGAAAGAAGAGCTAAGACAAATGGATGTGCCCGTCGCATGCGAGTATCTGTTTGCGAGAGTAAATATGAGTTGTTTTTTTCCATTTCATCACGCAAGAAACCGCACGCAATGGAAATCCCTTAAGCCGGAATGGTGGCGAAATTAATTCGTTTTCCACCACTTCGATGGAGGCGCATGGTGTTTTACGCGGAACGCACGTGTTACTACGCATGCTGTGCACCATATTAGCCGGGTGGTGTACGAGTTAATGCGCCTCCAAAATGTCACTCTCGCGAGCTTATCCTTTCGCAACCATCGATAGACACATCCGCTTCACCTTATAATCCCAATTCTCCCCAAACATCGCTTTATTCGTCTTTCTTTGAACGGCTGGTGTGCCACATTCAATATCCGTCGAGCAGGACGATAGTGTGCGGAGCAAGTCCAGCGCAAAAGTACCTTCTGCTCCTCGCCGTTTCCGCGAGCCTTCGCCTTACACACGGTGCAGTGCGAATTCAACCGCAACGACGAAAAACATCCCGCGTTCGAAACGTTGTGCCTTGTGTGCCGGCGCGGTACGACCGAGTCGCCTTTTAATCTTACCCTTCTTCGCAATGTACGCGGCCAAGGATACACATGCACACATTCGCAGTGTGTACGTATGCGAACGCAATCAACTCATCTCTCTAACCCGGTGGCCATCGGTACGTGTATTAGCTAAAGTTATACGTTGGCCCGCTTCCATTTAAATGGCGGTGAGGTTTCGCCCGCCTCGAAGAAGGCCGGAGGACGCAAAAAACGAGGGAAAAGAAGGGAAGGAAATTGTTGGGGTAATACGCATCTCGTCCATCGACACGCAACGTTGGTACGATGGTGGGCCGAGACGCCGTGTAGTGTGTTGCAGTAGGCAGCGAAAATGTGACCGAAAGGATACTCTCTTGCAAGAATATTTGCGTATGCCTTCTTGTGCGAGTCGCTCGCCGTACAAACATATTCGAGTTTGTCATTTCCTCGAATGTGTTTCCTCCCCGTGTGCGGCGATGCAATTTATCCCGGGCTCATCGTCGTCGTCGCGTCCCGGCGTGGGGATGGACGATGACGATGTTGTTGGAGGCGACACATAGACGGCATCAGGATAGAATACGCCATCCGTGGGCTTTATTGAAGAAATCGACAAAACAGTGCTCTTTTTTATCCTCTTCAATATCAGATCAAGTATCCGGAAGGATTAATTTAGTAGAGTGAAGCAATTCTTTCAAAGTTTTAGTATAATGTTTTGTATTGTTAATTTTACATTTATTTTTAGGAATTATTTACGTTAAGTTATATTAATATTCACTAAAGTACGGCAACTAAACAGAGAAATATGCAACATTAAATATTGAAGTATTGTGCCCACTCTGGAAACAATGTTACCAAGAATTGATAAGAATTGTTAAAAAGTGTTTCAATTTAACAAAAACATTACACCAATTCCTTTTCTGCAATACTCAACCAGACTAAGCTTCTCTACTAGGTCCGTTGGCTTTACGTCAAATGTGCAAATCGTTGACTAAAACGAAGTACCCTCGACCCACCCTCTCCCTTCGTAGGAAAAAGGTTCCGACAGCCCCTTCTCCACCTACTCCCAAACCCATGCTCACGCGAAAGAAAATCGTTCAAAAATCCCTCCGCAGGAAAACATCTCGGAGGCCCGGTTCGCGAAGCTTCCGCTCAGTGTGAGTGGTCATTTCTTCGCGCGCGCGAATCCATCCCACTGCCAGTGTATGTGTGCGATTGTTTACTCCGTTAGCTCTGCTACTCCACAACGGTCCTCCCCCCCCCCCCCTCCTTTCCGGGTATATCCTTAATTCTCGAGACATCCTACAGCCCGGACGCATCGTTCTCATCGTCGCCGACGTCGTCCTTTGTCTTGCACTCCAACTCACACACATGCATAAATCTCCGATCCGCGTGGACGATATGCCCTGCTCCTCCCTACTTTCTCCCTACCAGTCTCCCACCGACCCTCCCTCATCGCGCTCGGTGTCGTTCCTTTTCCTTCGCACCGTACACAAGAAACGGCATCGCGGAGAGACTCGGTGACTCTAGGCCGAAGTTCTCTCATCTCTGGGCCGAAGTTTCGGTATGTGTGTTCCTCCCCCTTTTATCCTTTTTTCCCGTATGTGCAACACGCACCAATACCATCTCAACCACGCCGACCGGTGTCCACGGTGAGCAGGAGAAATGACAATACAAACACCACTCACCACCACTCCGCGCCAACCGCGTCCTCATTAGATTTCTTCCCTCGCAAAAACGGACACACGCCGTACAGCCGTTTGCTCTTCAAACCCTGCCACCCGATCCCTTCTCTATATATATCTCTCTCTCTTTCGCTCTTCCAGCAAGAACTCGTTTCTCTAAGGATACATCGTAAGGTATTCCTTCGATGGACATGTGCAGATCCAACAACGCACGACACAATTGCCTGGAGGGTGATCATCTCCCTTGCCATCTAAAATGCGCGAATCACTCCTCCTTTGCAGTCCTCCCGCTCTCCTTTCCTACACACGTCGTCCCTGCGTATTGGAAAAACGTCAATCGACGAAGACCGCGCGCGACTGTCCTATTACCCTCATGGGACAGGGGACGACCGAAGAATAAGGTTCTAGGGTAAACGCCGCTGGACATCTCATACCCTCCCTACACAGGTTTGTGTGTGTGTGTGTGTGTGTAAGCGAATGTATGCTCGTAAGTGGATGAATGTGTGTTACGAATCGCGCATCCTGTCCATCCTACCATTCTTTGCACGTTTGGCACCCTTCAGACGTTCGCGAATCAACTTTCTTTTTTCCAAGGTATTGCTTCCCTTCGCTACGTATTTAGCACGGAAACCGCGGAAATTCGCAAGACGGTACAGTTACAGCTACCTCACCCTGTACCCTGTGTCCTAAAGTATCTAGTGTGTACCATATCTACACACACACACACACTCGCAAGCTGACCCCCGACCGTGAAGAGGACTAGCCGGGAAATGGACTTAGACTTGGCCGTAATGATGGCGTCCACGGAAAACGGCGAAGACGTCGCGGTGTTTCTCGCTAGCGGCACCGCAAGCGAAACGAAACCAGCGGGATCGCACACAAGGCATCCTATCATTGCCAGACGCAGACCACACACACGCGTGAACCCGCGGGAGATGGATTATGTTTTCGCTTGGCAAGTACACTTGCATGTTGTTTTATTTTGGGTGTTCTTTTTTGCTTTCTTAAGAAACGGAGCGATTTATTAACACAACTGTCAAAGTCCTTGGACTGGAGGAGTAGTTTGGATAAGCTTAAGTTTGAAATTGAATGATTTTGATAAGGAATTGATCAGGGATTACAGGATATTTAACGCCAGGATGCGCTTGAGTTCTTTCTTGGATGAATGAGCAAGAGCCTAATTAGCTGCCCATATTTAAATTGAAAGGACCTTCAATATTCGTCTAAATCTTGAACATGTTTCTGTTTCCAAGAAATCTCTATACAAAAGCATGATCTTTTTTTTTGTTGTAACCGGCATAAGAAGCAACAACACAGAAACACGATGCAAAATAAAACGACAGCACAAAACCATTACAGAAAGGCAACAAACAATAAACGTTCACACCGCGTGAGCTCGAAGGTGCGTTTCCTGGTGGCCGTGTGTGTGTGTGTGTGTGTGTGTGAGGAGGGGTGGTAGTACAAGAAGCTGCCGCCAACAATAATGCCAAGAAAGACAGGATATAAGCGTGAACAGTACATAAACATGGTAAAGAATGCAAACAGTAGGAAAGAAATAGAAGATGCTTTACAGTCGGACTGACCTCTCTCACCGGGGTGCGGTGGTTCGCGCGAAGGTGGATACTGGTGCAGTGTGTTGGTGGTAGAATAGTTTGGCGTTGATGCGTGTTGCGATAGCGCGCGCGTTTCGGACGTTACGCACCCCATTCGTAGGTCCCCTCTGTACGAGAATCACGGTTTTGGATTTCTGCAAACAGAAGAAAAAAAATTCACCACGGCTCACACACGCACACGAACGCGCTGGGCAGTTTAGGACACTGTACTTCTCTCTTTTTGTCTCTCTCTCTCTCTCTCTCTTTCTCTCACACGCGGTATATCAGTCGGGTTTCCGGTGCAACACGCGCGCACACGAGGATGCAAGGATATTGAGAGATCGCTAGCGAGGCAGTGTTCTAACAATTGTATTTAATAAAAAACACATTTTTTTGTAAATTCAACAAATCTACACAATAAATCAATTTTAAAAACTCATTAAGACACATATTTCCATATCAATGATAATGTTGATAAATAGCTCAGGGTGTATAGGAAACCGAGAATATATTTGTGACTTAGATAAATTAATTAATAAAATTAATAATAAATTAATGAATTGAAAATATTAATAACAATCGACCAAAACCCAAACCCCCCAATAGTTTCCTTAGAATATAAACAAAAAATTACAAACACTCCACCACACCACATCCTTTTCTTCTGCAGCATAGCTGTCAAAGGCACGGTCTATGCCAGCGAAACTATTCTCCCAGCTCAACATTGCTCTCGCTCTCTCGGTCTCATACATTTTTTTGTTGTTGGTTTGTCCTCCAACAATGCGTGAGCCACCCTTTGCAAGGGAAGAGTACAGCGCACACTGTCGCGGACATGCTGTCCCGTTCCCGCTCCCTACACACAAGAGCGAGAGCGCGACACACTGCTTCGGCTCTTCGAAATCAGCGAGGCACACACAGGCTTCGGGTCATCTCGGGACGCGTAAAACGGGCCAACGGCACAACATCACTGGCACGCCAATTTCAATTTTATTTTACGCGTGCGAGGCGAACGGTGTGTATTCTTCGCGCTCTCCGCTGCTGCTGAAAACGCGCCACAAAAACACTCTGTCCGCTGGCGAGGAGACTTTTCCACTGCGGGGGGGGTGGAAGGACATCCTGCGTTTTTTGGAGTTTAACCTATCGAAAGCCGCGATTAATGCGTGAGGTGAAAATTCATTTACCGCGAAAGAAAAACACACACAAATACGGTGAATTTTCTGTGTGACCTGTGAACTGCTTTTATCGCGTACTGTAACACGCGGTGGGTAACGTTATTAAGCTCTCGTGTGTGGTTTATTGTGACCAAAAGAGTACCACACGTGTGTGGTACTATTGGCGGACGCGCGATCAGTGATAAAGTGTGAGAATAAAAACGAAAAATTCAAAGTGAAATAAGAAATTCTTCGAGAAAAGGCTACTAAAGTGCACTAATTCTTATGGTGGATTTACGACGCGATGTAAGGTGGTTGGGTAAGATAAAATTCGCATAAGACACAGTGAAGCCGTTACCAAGCACACATACACACCGAAGAAAGCAATAATGTACCCGCGTTTTTCGTTATCGGTGTTGTTCTTGTGTCCGGGCGCGATCGCCGTCTGTTTCGCTATGGGCTCCGCAGTGCGAAACAGTCAGTACGACCGATCGAGCTAATTGTACTCTGGTGTGTGGTGTGACCCGCATGGCGAACGCTCGCTATCCAACCGGCAAAACAATTTCCAGCATCAGTCGCGAGGATCCACAACGCATTCACATCCGCATCCGTGGAGTACAGTAGTTTACGTGCGTCATTTTCTTCCTGTCAAAACTATTCTTCAAGCCTATATGCCACGAACGGACGAACGGGATGATATGAGTGCGTATGTGTTGTCCGCTTGTTACCGGGGTTAGATAGCACAAAAGGGCGCGTTCTCCTATATGATTAGACACGCGCGCGTACCCGGCACCACTGTGTTGTGGTAGTAGTGTTGATTGTCATTTGGGCGATCTTGCCCACAAAAGTGCTGCTACATGTGTATAAGGGTGACTTTCGCGGAATTCAAGTGTAACGAGGTGCGCGTACTGTCTGTAGGCGAGTAAGCGCGATCATACACACGGAACGCATCAAACGCGTGTGACAAAAAAGTTGTTCCTACCGAAGGACTGAAGACACACACACAGGAGGTTCTACATTGTGTTGCCCAGCGAGCTGCCACTGCAGCTGTGGAATAAGTACAAGTGTCTAGCCCATAAAGGGGAAGTGTTCATCTTAGAAGCTCCTTCACTGCTCGTGGTAGCCTCGACGGGCATCTCAGCAGTGCTAAACGTGCGTGCAAGTGGTGCATGTGTGTGTATGTTTACGTGTGGGAGCGCGTTCTTGTATGAGGCGTTCTTGAAGCTACCCAAAGTAGCGTGTTAGTAGCAAAGCAACTTAACATAAGAAAAAAAGCGATCAAGTGTGTGCGTTCGCGAGGATCGCTTCTTTGCACCGTTATCCCGTGTGGTTCGGTGAGTGTGTGTTTGTGTCTGTGTGTGTGTGTGCGGTGTAAGTAAGTCAGCCGCCTGAACCGACCCGTGCCGGGGTCAGTATCGGCCAGGAACGGTGGAGGTTACCAGTGCAACCGGTAGTGTCCACGGGCTGCAGCACGAGGGAACCGGCTTCGTACTGGCCCGTAACCGCCAACAGCCGCCCCATCATCATCATCATCACCGGCAACGGCAACGCCATCGCCTGCACCAACTCGACGACCAGCGGCAGCAACACCCCGCGACGACGCCCACCGGCACCAGCAGTAACACTTCCTCCACCTCCCTGGCAACCGAAAGGTTAATAACGTTCGGTAAAATTAGGAGATTCCGGGAAACGAGTGCCGCCTCACCGTCGTCGAGGACGTCGCCGGCAACGCCAAGTGCACGTAAGTGTCGCGCTTTTTTCAGGCTCATTGATGCCGCCTCGTATTGTAAATATTGCATTGATAAAGCGTTGTATTGGGTGAAATATGACAGGACTTTAAATTTCGCGGAAAAGGAATCAACAGATGTGCTTTTCTACACCAGCATACGTTCAAACTTTGCGCCAAACTAGTTATAACTCGGCTTTGGGAATTTAAATCAGGTGTTTAAACCTCATTCTGCAAACGGTTATAAAGATCAGTCCTTTCGTATCTGCAAACGTTACAGCACTTAGGAGGCTTAAATCTTAACTAAATCAACAGTCACAATAAGTACAAAATTGTAGGTACTAGACGGATTTAATCAGAATCATAATCAGAATGAGAGAAAGGTTGGCAATTAAAAATAAGAATGTCCAAAAACGTTCAGATTTGGTTTGCTATTAATCGTCTGGTGGGTTGTACTTTGCACCAAAACACATTAAGGACATTTATTTGTCCTGCAGTAGCTAAGAAAGCTGACACTTGTCCGCTCACCCATCGAAGACAAATAGCACCAGACACGTGTACGCTCACACACGCACAGGATCCGACTTTCAAGAAGATTATCTACCTCACACAAAGAAGGATCAAACCCCCACAATCTTGAACAACCGGCCGGGTCCGGTGTGGGTTGCTGGAGGCTAAATTCGTTGGTCATATTTCTCCGTAGGTTTCGCAGGTCGGTAGGCTTGCGCGGGTCAATGAACTCAGCGGCCTCTAATTAATCGTGGAAAATTTCGTACCACGAGCAAGAAATGTTGTTCACCCACGGCACGGGGTAGCAAATTTTGCGACAGGCAGGCAGAAAAGAAAGGCCGCCTGACGTTAATGTAGGGCTCCCTCCTCCCCCCTGTGTTCGCGTTGCTCGGTGCGATCGATTAGCGCTTGAAGGGAGATGCGAAGACAAACGTAAATGTCATTCTCATCTCAAACACCAACCCAAAAACACAAATGTGCACCTTTTTTTTTTTGGCAGGCGTTTTGTGCACCCTGTCCCAGGGTAGCCAAAAAGCGCAGCGGATAAAGGGAACAAACTCCCTGCGCTCTGACACACATACGCGCGGCTACCTAATTTGTGACGGGAGTTGACGGTTGGTTCGCTTTTTTTGTTGTTGCTTTCTTTCTGCGACTTTACCCCAAGACACGCGGAGTTTTTGCTTGTTTCGTTTCGTCTTAAGTTTCGTCTTTTTTTTCGTATTATCCTGTCCCCTTGTTCCTACTAAAATGACGCATCGTGGCGGTGGTGGTGGTGGTGGTGGTAGCGGTGCATTTATTATGGCCGGTCAACACCACCAACGAACTGGAGAGGCAAAAACGAAACCGAAAATAGACCCGAGACGCGCGAAACTCTCAGCCGCAGTAGGGGTGGGACAACAGGGCACCAGGGCGGCAGCCTGGCAATCGCTGAAATCTCGTAATGCGCACCGGGGGTACATTTATGTTTTTTTTTTTTGTCTTTTTAGTTGACTGTGTGTTGTTCGTCCGTTTTGTTCGGAGGGACTTTCGGGTCCTTCGACGGCTGGTTTGGCTTGCAGATGGTTCGCAGAGCCTAGAAGCTCACCGGCCCCTTAGGGGTAGTTCTTGGAACTGTCGACAGCAGCAGCGTGCTCGGCAATGTTTTTGACGGTGGCGACGCGTGATAATGCTGGATGCACGAACACAGCCAAGAAAATCGACGTCAGGACACACGGCCACTAGCGCCAAGAGACGCTAGGGGCGAGGTGCAACACAAACGGGTGGGAAACGAAACTCAAGTTTAATCCAGGCACGCTCTCACTCGCGGATCGGATGTCCGAAAACTCTTATCCCTTCCCTTTTAGTAGCGGCGGCTAGCAGAAAACGGCAGGCCTGTCGCTCTACTGCTTCTCGGCCACCCAAACGCCATCTTAGTACACGAAGAAAAGTCCTTCACTACGGGTAGCGGTCAGGCATTGGGATGGGAGTCATCAAGAAGCAACCGCACCAAAAAAGAAAACCGAAAAACGCGAGGAAAAATAAATAGAACTAACCAAAAAAAAAACAAGAACCATGGCAGGCCACGTATACCACACACATTCGGTGAAAGAGGAAAAGATGGAAGAGACTGTGCAGCGAAAAATGGACGCCACTGCACAAAAATCCAAAACACATCACCCTCCCTTCTCTCACACACACACACACACACACTCCCATTTCCTTTTCCTGCTCACGAAAGGACATCCGAGAGAAAAAAAACGGAACGGTCCTTTTTTTCGCGGACTACCAACCTTCCATTTGCTCCAATGACTCTCCCCTTCCTTTGGATCTCTACACCTCACACCAAGAGGATGGTGCTGGATGCTGGGGAAATAACGAAGGATGAAGAGAAGAGGTAGGCAGGCAGCAAACAAAAAAAAATGGACCAAGTGGAAGGACGCTTGGTAGGTAAGGAGTCTAGGAGCATTGCGGAATCTTGCCACCATAAGTCGCTGCCAGCGAGACGGAAGGACGACGATTTGCGAAGGAGTATGGGCACGAGGAAGGGGATCTGACACAGAGATGTGTCCACGTCTCGTGTATGTGTGTATGTGTGAGTTGAGTTTTCCGATAGGTTTTCTTGTCGTGTCTCACTCTTTCTCTTCATACAATTTTACCCCATCTTCCTGCTGGGTGATGTGCTTCTTTTATTTTTCTTTCGCCTTCTTTGCTTTCCTTTTACCGTCCGAGCGCTTGGCAGGACACATCGCGTACTTCTAGTGCTATTTTACTTCTGCTAGTTCGCTCCCCTCGGTTCTTCATTTGCTGCCGTGTAACAGCGCACAGTTGACCAAATTACTAACGGCAAGCAACGAGGGTGGACCGAATGGTGAAATAGTGGAGACTTTTGGAGCGTTCGTCTAGGCACAGATGGGACGGTTGGGCGAGTTGTGGAGTGTATATAGCGTAATATGCCTTTTTTTTGCTACTTTCTCTTTTTGGAAGTTTTTTTTTTTTTCTTACATTCAAGGCTTTACCTTCTAAAGCGGTTCCAAGATTTCTACTCTTAGTCTCAACTAGCATCCCATCCTCGGCAGGCTTCCCTTCGCCCGCAATCTCCGGACATCATGAGGACAACACGACTCTAGGCTTTGGTGGTAAAACATCCCCTAAACTGTCCGGTGGCCATTTTCGTTAGCGCTAGGCGAGGCTTTTTTGTTTTAGTTAGGCTTTTTCCTCCTTTGCCCGTGTCCTACCTTATATTTTTCGCGATGTGTGATGTGTGGTGGGTGTAAGTGTATTCGTTAACGCAGCTGCTGTACCTTTGTAAGGACTCTGTTCGATTAAGAGAGTGTTTTTCTTTCTGGTGGACAATCGGCTAGTTATCCCAAGTTACCCAACGAAAATCCTTGTCACTTGGTTTTGGAAATAGTTACTCAGTGTGTCTGGTCGAGCGTAGAAATAAATCGATCTAATCGGATGGTGTCTTTTGAAGGAGAAAAACAGACACAGCTTAGGTTCGGTGTCTTAAGTTATTTCTTAATAAATTAGCTATTTTGTGAGGGAACATCACGTCACAAAGAACTACAGGGAACAAGAACACCAGAATAATGTCCTTGCAGACTAAAACAAAAGTTAAGAATTTCCAGACTTTCCTGTACTTGCACATGCCACCATTTTTTCCCGAACAATCATGAGGTCTCGCTCCTCCAACAACAGCACCCTATTAGTCATGACGATTTTTAACGATTTTGCTTCTCCCTGCTTCCCAACCTGCGTCTCCCGAGAGCCAAAGAGCTCTTGCTATACTTTGCAAAGCTTTGCGACAAAACAAGTGAAGGAAAAAATCCCCCGGCTAACGTCTGCATTCGCCGTTCCAACAGCTCTCAGCTTGGAATTCAAAATTATGCACCTTTTGCTCACCTTTCCTTTACAAACTTCCTCTTCCTTGGGCTGCGCAACGGTGCAAAAAGGGGGAAAACATTCTGAACACACACACGGGGAGACCCATTTGCACGCACACCCTTTCGGCGACAGTGGCACCAAACCGGATGGACATCGCGTGGGTCCTTTTTCCTGTCCTGGGTCGCCTGGTGCAAACTGTGTCGCGAACGCACACATACACAAAATGAGCAGCGAATGGCGGAAGTCGATTATCCTGTGTTCCTGCCTCGTAGGTACGTTCAGTCCCCGGACACTGGACTTCGCTTCGAGAAACACAAGAAGGACACACACACACACACAAACAGCAAAAAAAGGGTGTTTGGTGTGTCTTTCTGTTGTTGTACGGCGGCGAGTGCCCTCCGCGTGTCCAACCAAATTGAACGTTTTCTTGCTCGCTACAACACGAAAACCGCGAGAACGTATGATTGCGTCTTGCGATCGTGCAGGGACACCAGCCCTTTGCCAAACAGAAACCGTTAGAAAACGACAATTTTTACCGCGCGCCACCCCAACGCACACACACACACACACAAAGGCTGGCGGTATTATAATAAAACACGCAAGGTGGAAAAAGGGCTGCTTTGCAACCCCAAAATGAAGGGGTTTGGCTCGTCCTTTCGGTGGGACGCTGCAAAACCTGTATTTGGCGCGACTGTTGGGTTGCCGGTTGCCTCGCGTCTTCTTTTTTTTGTAGGCGAATCGCACCATGCATTTATTTTTTTTTTTTTTTTGTTCTGTCCAGCCTAGCGCCCATTAGTGTTTGGCTTTGCGAACCAACCCTAAGAAAAAATGTTAATTTAACAATTTATTAGATTTTTTGCACCCAAAAAGCGAGATCTCTCTTTGTCTTCTATAACGGGTTTCTCAAATGCATTTTTGCATTTCGCTAAATAGCGGTTCAAATGCGTCCAATATTATCGACAAGAGAAATGGAGGGATAGAGGCGCAGCGAGAGAACAAAAAAAAAACACCAACAACCGTTATTATGTTCCTTTTTCGTTTGCTTCAAGGGATCGATTGATTCGTACCAAGTCTCCTAACACACAGACCCCAAAAGAGCCCCAGACCCGTCATGGAGAGCTTGTGGTCAATTATTTTTCCCTTTTTTTCATCGTGCCCGCCTTCCTAAGCGATTGGCGAGCGGCTAAACACACGATGCAGCCGAATTAGACGGTGTTTGGCGAGCGCAAAATATTAGTCCGGTTCGATATGCCGAGAATTTCGCCAGAAACGTGAACTTCTGCTAATTAAGATGGTTGGAGCGGCTCAGGGAAGGCCCAATATACCGCGTAAAATTTCCCTTTCGCTATCTTCGCTATCTGCGAAGGATTTTCGTCGCGAATTTTTTAGGACACTCCCTATCCCAGACTCGATCGCGATCATCCGTACTTTTGGTTCCGATTGACCTTCGTCTGCGAACAGACGCTGGATGGAGACTTTCAATTTGCGTGTTGGCAAAATTTACCGTTTTTCGCTCAACGAAAATGGCCACCCTTTGCAGGGGATAAAGTCCCCGGGGGCATAGACCATGGGTAAAGCATCGTCGGTGTTTTTTGTTTCTACTGTGTTTTTTTTTCTCTCTCTTCTCCTCGGATCACACCATTAGGATGCTTCGATGTTGAAGGGCCTAATCAATGCGTCAATGTGCGGCAGCCAAAGAAATTAAGTCAATTATGAAAATACGCCAAACGCATCGTTTGACACGCGGGAGACTCTGTTTCATTCGCTCGAAGTGTTTCACGAGGATAACCCTTTTCGCTTGCCATCATTTTACAAAAAAAGCCTACGAAACCTGACAAGACATTTGAGAAATTAAACACATTCCAACAGCGGGATGCATATTGATGCAAATTATTTTTTGTGTGATAAAATCGCGTGCTGCTACCTTAACCTTTGTCTTTGAAGGACTAATTTAATCCACAAAAATGGATAAAATGTGTGTTCATGATATATTTTCAATCAAGAATTTTTGGTACGAATGCACGTCCCTAACCATTAAATGCGAAATGTGAATATAAATTGCTACCTTCGCATTTAACCGTTTCCGATAAATCACATGAATTTTCGTATTGACTCTGCGGTACATTCCTGGCGTATTGTATCACAAGTTTTGGTCAGAAATATAATTTTAATCAATTTCGACTGTTGATCATCCATACAACTATGTATTAATCATCTTCCTATTATATTTTTTTATTCTACTGCCTTTGATTTACATCTTAAAATGCCAATCAAGGTTCTTTCTCGCTATCCCCTATTTATTACTTCAAATTTAAAATTCTTGGTCTAATGATCTTGGCGAGGTCTACTAGATAATTCAACTCCAAAATAGATTTGTTTATGAATTGTGTCTTATCATCGTAGCTATTTGACAGGTCCGTGGTCATAGTGAGAAGAGGGGATAAAGTACAAGAGGGCTCGATAAGCATTTTACGTCACTCATGAGCTATCATTCTACAAAACTAAACATTTCAAAGAGCTTTGATAGCGTTAGAATATCTTTTTGTTGTTAGATAATTTTTTTGCTTAACTTTTTGATAAATCTGTTGCTACAAAAATGACTATGATTACCTCAATTTCAATAGTAAATCGAAGAAAAGCATTGCAATATCTACCGTTCTAACATCCTTTTGCATGTAGCCTATAATTACCTTGTAAAGAACAATATCGGTAAAGGAATCACACCAAAATGCCACTTTTTTAAGCATAATAAGTCAAAAGCAAAACGAGCGCCCTGTTCTGCGTATCAGCGACAGCAGACACAAATCAATTCATTTATGATTTACACAATATACGACCGGCGTGAAGTGTGCGTTGGAATAGCATAAAAGCATTGAGAGGAGAAAAATATAATTAACTGCCAACCTGTTGCATGCACCATCGAGAACGAGAGTGCCGGGGCGTCGACTGACAGTTTGCGCTAGAGCAAAGCAACACAAGCGCCGAGCCGATGGGTGGGGGGGGGGGGGGTGTATTGAGGCTGGTGTGTATGTGTGTGTGGGAATAGGTTAGTTATGTGTTGTTATGTTGCCTTTTGAGCCGCACGGAAGTTCGTGCACAATAATGCGCTCGCTCTCCCGTTGTACCAAGCCTCACCAGCCAGTCCCAGCAGTTTGCTTCCTTCTGCAGCTCCAACGGGGTTGATGTAGGTGGGCAAAATCGATGTTATGTTGCTGAAAACGCTTAGGGACGATGATTATGATGATGGCGATGATGATGCTTAGTACGATTGCTGTGGATATGGAACATAGAAAGACTAAAGACAGGCGTGAGAGTTCACACCGGGGAGCAGACGGGCAGGACTGTCCCAACCTACTTGACATTTCCTCCATCAGATGCAGCTGATCGTCAGTAGTTGGGCTGGTAGTGGCTTCTCTCAAAGCAACAAACCCAAGCTCTACCGGTAATCGAGACACAAACGAAAACAAAACTCGCCCCCCACCCCGTAGCAAGGCGAGAGAGCAAGGTCGAGAACAAACGATTCCATAACCGAAGGATGCTGGGATTCGTCGACACGGAAAGCAAACATAAAGAGTAGAACCATAAATAAATCAAATCGTAAAAAATACACATAACTTTTATCGGATGATACGGTTGCTACTAATACTACTGTTGCTTCTTCTGTTTTGCCGGCAAAAAAAGGACTTAACCTCAAGTGGACGTAGAGACTGAGAGTGGCTCTGTGGGTGTGTAGTTGTGTGTGTGGGGAGACTAGTGGCGTTGTCGGGTTAAGTTCCTTCAGCTGTTTTTTTTTTCGACAAATCCAGACAACGGCTAATACTACAGCCTCATCCAAACACTACATAACTACTATGGACGAGATACGAGCCACTTACACCCTAGTAGTCCACCCAGACGCCACGCACACACCACAAGCCTTCATCCTGTCTGGAGTAAAAGAAAAGTTTTTGTTGCTGTTGTTGTGTGTTTCATTGAATTTCCTTCCTTCCAAAAGCATACTGACCAGCTAAAACCATTTGTTGATGGTCCCGTCGCTATCGTTTGTCCGTTTCATTGTGTTGGTTAAATACGAAAGGATGTTTTTTCGAAGCTTTTTTTCTTTCCTTCGTTTGTGTCCTTTTTCCAGGAAGGAACTAAATGTCCGGGAGGGTGTTTTTGTCTGGAACTTTGTCTTCACGTAAGAGAAAAGAAGAACAAAAGCGAATGAAGAGAAAGTCTAGAACACGCACAACCACAAGATGCATGGAATTTTCTTTTTTCGCTCCCGTGTTCAGTTTTTGCATGAAAAGATTGCAAGTGGCCTTGATGGTTAAGGGATTCTTCTTGCGTGCTAATAAGCTGGTGCGTAATAATTAACGCGTTTTTTTGTTTTCCTAACTGCTCATCACGCATCGCTATTGTCTCGGATGTCTTGTCTGACGGTGGTTGAAGCTGAATAAATCAAAATTTGAGTACGATAATTTGATGATAATATGCAAACAAGACATACGGGGAGGCAATTGATAGGGCAAGATGTGTTTACTGTTGCATTGCAGGTCTTGCAAGAATTGCAAATTAATCTTGCTTCCTCTTGCTACATACAAAATTTCTTATTCAAAAAAGCGAAAAATGGTGTCCTTCATGCAGAACACATTGCAGCCTGCAACAAGCTGTTGCAACGAAGGAGAAAACCCACCCCGCCACGTACACGGCAAGAGCAGAAATAATTGTAACCACTGTAATACCAACACTTTTACATCGTGTGATACTTTCACTTTTACACCCACCAGGGCAGGCAAGGGCAAAGACACGGAAATGAGAAAATAGAACACGAAAGCAGAAGAAACTCGTAGACGAGAAGCAGAATAAAAATCTATTCCTTTAACTGGCAGTGCCCTATCACACAATGCAGTGCAGCACGGGTTGCGCGAGAGAGAGAGAGGATGGTAGGTGTGCACCCAACGCCACCACAGAACAATAAATTTCAGTAGCGAAAGTAAAAGTTTTCTTTTTCCCTGCGCATTAGTGTTTGCTCCAGGATAAAAGTAGTTCAACTGCAATGATGGTGTTTGTGTGCGTTGGGTTGGGCGTTTGTGTGTTCGGTTTGTTTATATGAATTAATGCGAGGAAAAAGTGAATTTTTCCTCACTGTCATGGTCACCGGGTGGATGGAGACATGATCCGGGTGTTGAGCTTTTCTTTTCCAATCCCAAAGGAGGATTTTTTGGTTCTGTTTTTGCGCTCTCTCCATTTTTAGTGATGAACATTTTCCCGACCGCATACCGTACGGCTGCAACGGGCGGTACACTTGTGTTGGTGCTAGAAAACGAAGAAGCAAAACGTGCAGAGCATACTTAATAGTAGCATAATGCGCTAGCACGGAGTTGTGTGCTTTGTCGGTGTCGGCGGTCGGTTTGAAGGGGATCCTGGAGGGAGTGAGGTTACTATAGGGTCATTCGGAAGATTCAGAGTGAAATGCAGGGGAACAAAAAATAAAGCACAGACACAACAACACACAACCACACAATGGATTTGACCTCGCCAGACAGAATAAAAATAGGACAGACCAGAGAGAACGAGAGAAAGAGAGGGGAAGAACGAGTGATCCTTGCACTTTCCACAATGAAGCGAACAAAAAACGTATTACATAAAATTGCAATTGCAAAGATGTGCTCCTATGCTGCTGGTGCCTGCTCCCTGCTTTGCTTGCCGGGCGTTCCTTACATCCCCTTTGCTTTGTTCAATTTTTTCACACCTTAACACAACAATAGACAACCTCCTTCCTTAGCTGCTTGCTTTGTGGAGCGAAGGCATTGAGATATTCGCATCTCAAGTCAGGAGAAAACAACAACAACAAAAAATCTTCGATACAATGCATCTCTATGCAAAACTTCTCCTTCTAACCAACGCTACATGACCTTTCTGGAAAATACTGTAGCGCACACACACACGTACAATCACAGGGCTGAGTTTTCGTAAATACACGTGGTCGGTTGATGCGCATGAGGGCACTTTTCCTACATTTTTGTATTTGATTCGATTCAGTTCAGTCGGTGTAGGGAAGGGAGAAAGAAAAAAAATGCGGCACCACCAACTCTTTACACAACCGTTCCCTATCCAGAGAACAGGCAGAAATTTGCTAATTTTCCCCCCAAAAAACACGCATACATACAACATTCTTTATATAGTGCAATTTTTTCTTTACTTCTAAACGTAAGAAAGAGTGAAGAAAATTCTCAATTAATGCCTTTGCCCTACACAACCGCACGAGTGTGAAAGGGACAATGCCACCACAACTGCATCTGCAGCAGTATTATTAGCAGCTGTGTGGATGCAACTCGATGCTTGTGTTGTGGGTGCCGCCAACAGCAGCATGATCAGCGGCGTGTATATATACTTGGCCTTGCTGTATGTATGTGTGTTTGGCTTTATGTGCGAAATTTTGTAAACATCACTACACAGGGGAATGCTGGACGGGCTGATGTAGCCGGAGGATTACCGTCAGGGATAAAGCCGGCGAGTGGCGGGGCAAACACTCATGCAAAAGGGAGAATGAGTTCCACATTAAATTAATCGAGAGCATTAAAATCGTTGTCCGGAGATCGGACCTCGTTTATGCTCGTGAGTGACACCGTTTTATGAATGAATGCGTAGCCGCAATCGTACACTGGAATGTTATTTCCCCTTCGACGAACCAGCCACGGATGCGTGAGTTCCTTCCAAGCAGCATGTGATGCTACCCTACTAGAGAGCAATCATCCCCTAAAACGAAACGAGACAACGCACTCCGGCAACACAAGCGAGATATCACGAAGTCCATGTGCGGAAAAATGCGAGACCCGTATCTCGATTGGTCAGTAGCTTTTGGGGGAGCAGATTTACAATTGAGACGCGCGCATCATCACAAATTGCACCCAGTCAAAGGCCCAACGGCCGCCTCAAGTGTAAGCAGTCACGCTATAAGCCCACTAGGCGCTGACCTCCACACTTCCAGGGAATCTTGGGGAAAAATGGCCAGCGAAAGAAAAGCGGACCGTTCACCCTCGTACTAAAATTTTCTTTTTCCTCACAACGCAATTTTGCTGGGTGATTTTTGCTCCTTTTTTTCCGGAGGGCGGTAACCTAAGCGTACGACACACCACACATAAAAACACGTGCTGGTGAGTGTTTATCTTACGGTGGATACATGCTGTATACGCTCGTGGGGAAAATGTACGCATAGAACACTCGATCCTTACTCCCTTTTTTTGGCGGATGTCCTCAAAGATATAAAGCACCAGGTTGTGGTGCGTAGCCGTTATTGGTTGCCGATTTGCATGCTCATCCTAATTGTGCGTTGGTGCATGCATACGCATACACAACATTTCAAGAGAGTAGTAGTTGGAGATACACCATTGGCTGATTCGGCAAGGCTGCATACATGTACTACCAAATACCCGCAAATCAAATGTGAACAAATCGTTCTCCTCAAATGGGTGAGAATGTCCTGCAAAATTGTGTCAATTATTTTGCTCTAATATATCTTAAAATTGTATTCATGTGATGCGAAAAACAAGCTCCAGTCTCAGGACACATTTTCCTTCTTAAATGAGTGATCCTTGGAGGGCTACAGAAATTGAGCTTCCGAACTAAAGCTTCCCTAAAATCTAAACATCTTTTCCCCAATATATTAATCCACAATTTCTATGCGCTTGCTCTCTTCCCAACTTCCAGAATCGCTTCTGATGATGATGATGGCCACAGCGACGAAGGGCAAACGCCCGCTCCGTCACCTTACGGCGACGGATAAAATCGACGCGATCCAGCGGATCCACGACGGCGAATCGAAGGCGTCGGTAGCGCGTGATATCGGCGTGCCGGAGTCGACGCTGCGCGGCTGGTGTAAGAATGAGGAGAAGCTACGCTACATGTCACGCCAGTCGGTGGAAAACGCGGAAAAGCTTAGCAACGAGGCAACGGCAGTCGCCCTAACAGCGGCCGCTGCTGCCGAGCTGTTCAGCGGACCACCGGAGAAGCGGCTAAAGCTCGAATCGGCCATGTTCGGCGGCAATGGCAAGCTCAAGTACGACGACAGCTTCTACAAGGTAGCGGCCGCCGCACGAGGATCACTTAACGGGCTCGATCTGTCCGGGGGTGGCGGTGCTGGCGGTGGTGTCGACAAAAGTGGATCGCTCGGCGTGTCCGGTGGGGATATTATCATGAACGGGTTGGCTGGCGCATCGGCTGACTTTAGTCAGTTTGCTAAGACTGCGGCAGAAATTTCGGCCCTTAGCAAATCGAAGGCGTACGGTGCGGATCTCAGCAAACACCATCACCACGGCGGCGATCCAACCAAGTCCGATCATCACCTTTCAATGGCGGCCATCAGTCCGCTGACGAGTCTCAGCCACCTGTCGGGGATGTCCGGGTTGGGTCAGAGTCCGCTAGCGTTAAGCTTCAACGATATCGCTACCAATCTGAACCTGATCGCACAGCTGAATAACAACCACAATCTGGCAACCATGTCCAGTCTGGCCGGTGGACTCAATACGGCGGCAGCTGCTGCTGCTGCCGCACAATCCCTGCGTAACGTTCGTCCCAAGGGTTCCGGAAGCTCGGCAGCCAACAACAATGGATCCGGTGTTGGAGCAGCAACCGGTCGGGGTAGCACTCTGCAAGATAATAGCAACGCTGGTGTTGGAGGAGGCGGAGCAGGTGGCGGCTCTGGTGGCGGAAACAATACGGACAAGTCATCGTCGTCCGGTGGCAATTCGACCGTTCCTTCGCTGACGGTTCGCAATCTAGCCAAGCTGCAGCAACAGAAAAGCTCGTCCGGCGAGCTCCTCGGTAACGGTATGCTTCACCAACAGTCTCACACTACTGGGCTATCTAATCTGTCTGAGCAGTATAGAAAATCCAGTAGCCAATCTACCAATCCCGCCACTAGCACACCCACTACAACCACTACCAATGCTTCCGTAGGTCGTGACTCGAATGCTGCCCCCGTCGACGATGCGCTCTGGTACTGGCTCAAGTCGCAGCAGGCGATGCTCGGTCTGAACAATCTCTACACGGCGTTACCCCGCGCTGCCAGCCACAGTCCACCGACACCGCCACCACCAATGGGACTGACATCCGTCACGGTCGGTGCCGGATCCCCGAACCACGCGCAAACAACGCTTCCCCCAACGGCACACACTCCACACACACCGCCACCACCGCTTGTTGGCCCACCGCTCGTCAGCACACCTCAACCAACGCCACCCTCATCGGCCCCATCCCTCACTCCGGAAGATACCAAGAACTCGTCCTGGTTCTGGCAGTGGTACAAAACGTTCGGTGCTTCGCTAATGCCTGGTGGTGGTGGTGCTGCTGGCGGTGGTGCTGGTAATACTGCGGCCGACAGCAAACAACAGCTGCGCGAACAGCAGCAACAGCAAGCCGCCCAACAGGCAGCAATTGCTGCTGCTCTCCATCACCACAACAACAACAACTCGCTCAGCCAACAGAACCAGAACAACAGTGCTTCCGGGCAGAAGGGCAACGGAGGGTCGGCTGCAGCGGCTGCATCCCTAACGGCGGCCTACGAGAACATCCTGTACTCGCAGCTAACCAAGGGCTCATCAGCAAACGCAGTCGATACGCTCAACAACAACCACCACCATCACCTAAACCATCATCTGAGTGCACATCTCAAGAACGAACCGATGGATCTCAATATGAGCGGTGCAAACGATGGTGATTCGAAGCCAGAGGATCTCTCGAACCATCATGCCGGCAGTGGCAAGGATCGGAGCAGTGCAATGGGTAATGGGGGAGACGAGCGACGTTCCCGGTACCATCACAATTCACCCAGCCGTCCTTCGTCGGCCTCATCGGTAGCATCTTCGTCGATGAGTGCGCACGGATCGCGGGACGGCGCGGACCATTTGATGCCACCGACGCTGGCACGTGCTTCCGAAGATCGGGAAGACGATGAAGTAGCGGCTTTGGATGCTGCCGAGCGTAAGCTTAACTCATCCACTACGGTTGTGGAAGCCACATCCACCGATGGAGCAGACGCTAGTGATCTGAAAGACAACGATGAGGATGAGCGCGAGGATCACAACGAAAGCGGGCAGCGTGTTAATGAAGGCGATGATGCTGCTGCTCAAGAAGGCCAGCAACAGATGCCAGCAAAGGAGCGAAAGCATCGATCGGGTGCTTTGAAACGTCGCCGATGTTCTTCGGCAGAGCTGGTCGAAGCGAAGGAAGCGTTGGACAACATTCTGTTCAGTGGTAACAGCAACGACCGCTGCTCCACCGTTAGCAGTGTGGCCGCATCGCCACCTCCACCACTGCTTTCGATGGTTGTTCGTGGACCATCCACCAGTCCGGTTGGTACGGCGATCGGTGAGCTGAACGGAGCTGGTGATGGATTGCTGCATCTGGATGGTGGCAAGGGCGATACGACCGGGGACGATGCTAAGAGTGAAACATCGGAAGACTCCAACCAACGCCAGTCAACACTCACGCCGGTGACGTCGGTGGCCGTAGCAGACATCCGCAATTCAGCCGAAGCAGTGGAACACGGTGAAAAGTTCCTAAAGTGGCTCGAAGCCTGCAGCGACCCGAACGTAACCGCGATGCAGGTGATGCAGTTCAAGTACCTGCTCAACAGCATCAAGCTGAGTGCCGAACGGCAACTGCAAAGTGCCACGGTGGGCAGTGCATTGGCCGGCAACGGTCCCGAGGAGCGTACCCGCATCCGGAAGCGCAAGTAAATTCCGGATGTTAGCGTCATTGTACAGTGGCGGTTCGATTAAACGGCACAATGGGGTTTTTAGTCGAATGACTGCTTGTAATTTAAGGCGAACTATACACATTAAGTAGTTGAATTTTTTCATTTCGATACATTCCCCAAGTAACGAAAACAACCACTCAATTCGGAGTGATAAAGTTGATTATTTTCAACGCTTTTTCCGGAAAATATTGTACGGAGTTATTCATTACATTCCCCCTGAAGAGTGATTCTTATTTTAAATCGCTTTTATAAGCTGAAGTAGACAATGTTACAATTAGATTCAATTCCTAGCTGCAAAATTGATCTTCCGTTTCCTCTCAATCTCATTTGACCATTCTTTTCTTTCTCTCGCTTATTATTATTTCGTAGTTGATCCGTTGATCTTGTTAATAAGTTTGTAAATAGCGTTCGGATAATAGAGCACATGATGCAGCAAACGAAATGAGGAAGCTCGATTCAAAACAGAAACTGGCCAAAGCAAAACACTGTGTAGGGGTTGGATATTGTTGGAGCCACATACCGGTGGACGAATGTGGGAAGTCGCCCATATCCAACCAATAGATCAAACTGAAGATGCCAAATGTACAACCTTCGTAGAATGCACATTAACTTATGTAATTTAACTGAAAGATCGAGGATTGTGTAGTGAGATGGAAACTATTAGGAGCGTTAAACACCACCACACACGTATCAATTAGAGGGAAGTGGTGTTGAAAAGTGGTGGGCCGTTTTCTGTACTTAAGTTTACGCGCAAGATCTCTTAGAATATGATGGTTTATTGCTGTTTTCCTCCCCCTGATATCCCCTGGAAAACCTTACGCTCCTTACGCACTGAATGGATGTTCTTATGTGTGTTTTTTGCTCAAACATCAACATGAAATCGTAAACTAAACAAAACATATTTCAATCTCTAAAAGGTAGTAAAGGCAAAGGCCAACTCTTGGTCCGAACGCTGCAAATACAGCACAAACTAGCCATGATAGACAAACACTCTCACACAGACACACACATACTGCTGATCCGATATCTAAAAAGGTCTCGGATTTATCACAATTCCGGTGACAAAATTCCATTCTTGGATCAGCCTAGTTTCTCGTACATGTAAATGTTCAGGCCACGGATAGAGGGAGCAAACCGAATGTAGGGGGCAAAAGAAATGGAAACCGGGAGTCAAAATCAGCGCTAAACAGATTAAGAGGAAAAAGATATATAATTATATATATATACAAACATACAATTCTATATATACATATACATTTAGGCGAAAACAAAAAAGACGATTTAGGCAGCGCGTGGACAAAACAAATGTCATTGTGATTTTTTGGACTATTTCCTACTAAACGAAAAATTCCTCTAGGCGAAGAAGCAAATAGGGAGAAATAATGCGCTGCTAGTGTGTTAGCGAGAGCAGTAATTGTGTTAGGATAACGATTAGCGTGGCGACATGAAAATCTTTGCAAAAGACACAAAAAAATAACACTGATATTCCTATGTATAAACAAAAAACCAATGGTGAACTAATGTAATATTTGAACTCTATCACTAAAAGAAAATGTTGAACATACATAAATGAAATTTGCGAATACACACACACAACCACACTACATTAACAAAAAAAATTGGTACTTTAAGCGTTTTTTCTTTTCTTTTCCTGTGGGTTGAAGTTATGATGTATGAAAGAAATCTTTGCAACGCTTACCATATTAATCTGATCGACGAGCGGTTCGTACACGATGTAGTCCGCCGTAAAGGCCGCAATCTGCTGCCAGGATCCGATCAGATCCGGAAACAGCAACACAGACGGCCGGAGCGTAGTGCACACAAACTTCTGCACGCCACACTCGTTCGGTGGGGCCAACACTAACGGTTGCCGATTGGGGAACTTCTCCCGATACTGGCGCCGAAAGTTTTCCGCAAACAGTAACACCAACTTCTCCTTCGACGACAAGGTACGATAGGTTTCCGGATACTCGACCGTTTCCTCCGCCCCATCCGCGGGTGGCCGATAGGAAGGGAAACAGGTATCGATGACGCCAAGTTTCCGTTTCATGGCATCGAGCGTTTCGTGCCCGGGCCGCAACTCAACGCTCAGGTCGGGTGAGTAGCGTACGGACGGCTGTTTTGTTGGTGTAGGAGGCGGTATACGAAGTTCCCGCGCTTGGGCACGCTTGTCGCGCAACTTTTTAATGAGAATATCCGCGACGTTAGCCGAAATGGAACTGTCCCGGGAAGCCATTGTTTGCGTTGGGTGATGCGTTTCGGACGAACGATGGAAAGAAACTGAGCCAAGGATAGAAGAAGGTGTGCTAGGATCGAATTTATGCTCCGGTTGGCAACGGACTATCAACAGCTTTGCCGGGTGGTAACTGTCTCCATAGCAACGTGGTGCCGGTAGTTCGACTGGGGTAAACTATTGCACAAAAACACCTTTGATGTTTTCAAGGCGTTCTACGATGGTAAGGTTCAATTATTCCAAATAAAATTCAATTTAGGACGTTCTAGGACATTCCTTCTCTAGGACTTAGTCCCTCAGAGGTCCTTCTCAGAGGTCATTGAATCTGCTGACCGGGGGAAAAGGATTCTTTGTGGATTCGGAGCCTTACCAGCTCGAGACCCTCCGCGGTCGCTTACTCCGCTTACCGTTAAACCCGCCACTGCACGTATATAAAAGACTATTTTTATATCAGCTTTTGCTTGATTAGTTTTACGGTATCTCTGATTTATATTCATTTATTAAACATCGATGGCTATACTCTGAAGTGTCCAGCTTTAGTTGAAAACAACTTCCGAAATTCTGCAAAAAGTGTTTAAATGATATTAATTTATGTAGATTACATTTCTTTTAAAATTCTTTAAAATCTTTAAAATAAACTCTTTTTAAAGGAGTTTCTTATAATAAAGGGAAAAGCAAACCTTTTCCGTATCCGAGCTGAAATGCGCTATAACTCCCCCCCAAAACAATTGATTTCCATTCATTAAAACGTAGTCATCACTGCGCATGCATCGGCAGAAGCGCAGCAAAACAAGCACCAGTGACTTCAATGCTTCATGTGGAGTAAATATTTAGAAAACGAACCTGAATTAAACGAAGTTTTTTTCTTCTTGCACCAATAAAAAGCTTATTCCTTATATTTTAATGAACTTAATTTTAACTTTTAACACAGTAAAAACCAAAAAGCTTCATTTTACAAAAAAAAAGCTTCCACCTTTTCCTATGGAAGAAAGACCACTGTGCGCCACGATCAGCACCCGTCGAGCAACAACGGCTTTTTGTGTGTATCGACTCATGGGGCACTTTCAGTTTCGTTGCGATCTTCCTACCGATCGTACGCACTGAAAGCTTTCGGGGTGTGCGCGATACGCCAAAGATCACTGCACCACAGCTGTCAAGGGCTGTTTTGTTTTGATTTGTGGAAAGCTTTCTCTTGAAGAAGAAGGTAACATTTTCGTGTTTTCGCACGCAAAAGTGGAAGTGTGTCGTTTGTTTGTTCTTTCATTGACATCGAGCGTCAAACTCAGCAAACAATTCTCACACATAAAACTGTTTTACGTGAAGTGAATTATGGCGTCTAGTGGAGGGGAGAAAGAAAGATCCGGTACCGAGCAAATGGCAGAAAGTGTACCGAAAACAATCAAGCAGAAGCGTACGGCAGATGAGCTGGATGATAAAAGTGAAGCAAAGTAAGTGGCTTTGGTGATTGCAAAAGTGATGACATGTAGAGGTTTCGGGTCCAGATATCTGGTGGGATTTTTTTTGGAGGGAATGGATTAGATGTCTTCTTCGGCTGTTGCGCAAGCGTTGCGGTGAAAGATGGTTTCGTTGTGGTTGTTGTATGGCCTGCTGATGAGCACTGCTGCATGCGGGATCGGCTTAAGCGTCAAGGTTAGAGGGCCACGTTGGTTGCTTCAAAAAAGACCGGTTTTTGGTGAGGCACAAGCCTAATGTAAATAGCCTGTAAAAAAATCTCATTAAACGAATGACATTTTGATTGAAGATTGCAATCAAGTGGCCTTAAGACATAAGAAGAGACCTATTTAAAATATGATTTAATTTTGTTCAATTTTCAGAAACAGCTGGTGGCTTCTGTTTGGTGCAATCTTAGTACTGACGGTTGGTACCCGCTTCTACAATGTAACTGTTCCCGACCACGTATGCTGGGATGAGACACATTTCGGCAAAATGGGAAGCTGGTACATTAACCGGACATTCTTCTTCGATGTGCATCCACCGCTCGGCAAGATGTTGATCGGTCTGTCCGGTTATCTTACCGGGTACGATGGAACGTACCCATTTGACAAACCTGGCGACAAGTACAACGGAACGCACTATGAAGGAATGCGAATCGTAAGTATTGATTGTGCGCCTTATCCTGTATTCTATGCTCAAATGTCTACCTTTATCTTCCTTTCATAGTTCTGCACAGCACTCGGTGCAGCAATTGTTCCAATGTCGTTCCATACCGTCTGGGACATGACGGGTTCATTGACAGCGTCCACATTTGCAGCCGCCTACATCCTGTTCGACATCGGTATGCTTATTCTGAACCGATACATTCTACTCGATCCACCGCTCATCTTCTTTATGACTGCTTCCGTCATGGGTATGGCGCGTGTGTCACGACTGACCAGAGAATCGAGCAGTTTCTCCACTTCTTGGTGGATTTGGTTAGCATTCACGGGCTCCATGTTGGCGTGTACGATAAGTGTGAAATTTGTCGGACTGTTTGTAGTCCTGCTGGTTGGACTTCATACCGCAAGTGATCTGTGGGATGTACTCGGTGACTTAAGCCTTCCCATCTCACACACCGTCCGTCAGCTGATTGCACGTGCGCTTACGTTGATTGTGCTACCAATCATCCTGTACACTAGCTTCTTCTACATCCATCTGACGGTGCTGAATCGCAGTGGAAGTGGTGATGGTTTCTACAGCTCCGGCTTTCAGTCCAATCTGATAGGCAATTCTCTCTACAACGTGTCGATGCCTCGACAAGTTGCCTACGGTGCTGTGGTAACGCTGAAAAACCACAAAACAGGTGGAGGATACTTGCACTCGCACAATCATCTTTACCCGAAGGGTTTTGGTGCCCGCCAGCAACAGGTTACGACGTACAGCCACAAGGACGATAACAACAAATGGTTGATTAAGCCATACGACAAGCAAACGCTGGAGAACATTACGCTCATCAAGCACGGCGATTTGGTACGGCTGGAGCATGTACAGACGAAAAGAAATCTACACTCACATCGGGAGCAAGCGCCGGTAACGAAGAAGCACCTGCAAGTTACCTGTTACGGTGAGGTGAGTACATTTACTTAAAAGTATTTTAAGACACACTAAATTCCTGCGCTAAAATCTGGTTTTATGTTGGGTTTATTGTAAACGAGGGTGATTTCTTCACCAGCGCAAATACACGTTTTCAAAGCTTTTCGTGCCTGAAAGCTCGAAGCGCTAGCTTGGTACAAGGAAAGACTGTATAGGTGGCGCTAATGTCGCAAAGAAGACATTTGAAATTCGTTTACAAAATTTACACAATGGGCTAGGTAATAATATTTTAGCACAATTTATTTTACTGAATAATACTTTACTTAATCTTTTTTTCTCTTTGTAATAATATTGTAAGATCTGTTGAAATTAAATTAAATTGTACATTCTTCCGAACCTATCTCTCTGTATCTCTCTTTCAGGACGGTCAAGGAGACACAAACGATGTATGGATGGTACAGATCGTCGGTGGAAAATCTGGTCAGGTAGTGGAAACCGTTACGAGCCGACTGACCTTCTACCACTACATCGAGCGCTGTGTTCTGACCACCACCAACAAACAGCTACCCAAGTGGGGTTTCGAACAGCAGGAAGTCACCTGCAATCCCAACATTCGCGACAAAGCCGCCCAATGGAACGTGGAGGACAATCAGTTTGATAAATGTAACTAACGCTCTTTATCACTCTCTCCCTCTTACTCTCTCACTCGCTCTCACTTCTGAAGGGACATTTTATTGACTTCTTTTATGTGTACGCTCAGTACCGAGCGTTAACTTTCAGGTTTACGCACCGGGCTTCATTAGTCGCTTCTTCGAATCGCACGCCGTTATGCTGCAGGGCAATGCCGGTCTAAAGCCGAAGGAAGGTGAAGTTACCAGTCGACCGTGGCAATGGCCCATCAACTATCGGGTGAGTAAATATTAGTTTTTTTTTTGCGACAGTTTGCCCCAGCTTCGAACGGAATCGATTTTTTGAAGTCATCTTAATGATGATGTCGAGCAATGGGCTGCGACAATGAAGCTGAAGCGGAAGCGGAAGCGGAACGTTAGAATGCATCAAAAGCTGTGTCAGTCCGCGTTTCTGGATCGATATGCCATGAGTCATTACCATTCAATTTCGTTGCACCATTCCAATCAGCAGCACATCAGCACGGTTCCAAAGTCAATAACCTTTTATCGGTATACCAATAGCATTATGAAAACGATTAATGCCGCTTTCTTTTAGCAAGCGGAGGTCATTATAGATCGTAAAGGAAATTTATGATTAACCAATCATACCGAGGCGTCAACAGCATCTCCTGTATGACAGGGTCAGGGTGAATAGTTACGGCCGGTTGTTAGTAGGATAATTAGAAGTTCGTTGGTGCGAGATGTCCCTTCGTACTTAAACCCCTTTTTTACGTTGACTTGCTTTCGTAGCGTTCTTCTCATTAAAGTGGTAACAACAATCGCACCTACATAATCGAGTTGTCCTAACGAGTCGTGCAACCACCACCACCACCACTATCATTTGTATTCAGAATTTATCGGAAGTAAAGATTTGGTGTGAAGCAGGATGCATGTGTGTGTGTGTGTGTGTGTGTGTGTGTGTATGTGCGACTAACCCTTGCCATGCTCCATTTGAGCACGTCATTGAGCAATTAAGACGTTACCACAGCACCTGGTAGGCGAAAGGTCGAGGCCAAACGGACGCATGTGAAGTAATTAAGAGTTCTTGAGCTGGAGAGGTTCCTTTGCCATGCGTATGCGTGTGCTTTCGGGGAGGCCGGTGAAGACGAAACGGTGCGATGCCGGGGATGCTGCTTTCCTCTTAATCCACGACAAAGGACGCACAAGATGTTGTGAGGAGGCTGGAGAGGCTTGCTCGATGGATCCTAATGCGATGTACGCGTAGCGGTGAATGTAGAGTGTCTCAAAGGGCTTGTTTTGGGGCAGAAGAATTAAGCATAGCTGCTGCAGTCGGTTTGAGGTAGGAGAATATTTTCTTATTTTGAATGCGTTGATAGAAGACGATATTCGTTCGAAACTAATTGCTGCGACATTTCCTTTTCTATGAATGCGTACCGATAAATATTATTAGACACATTATAATCGTAACTAGGAATGTGTTGTGCCATTGGGTGTTTTGCACATTAAACAGAGTTCTTTCAATTTGATAGAAGTTGCCTCAAATACTGCTTAAACCCTAATAAAGATAAACAACGAAATTTATGCATCAGATAGGACCGAACTAATTGCTTAGGGAATTTTCAAAAAATTTCCACTCAGAAGTAGAATGATTAACAGTTGAAAGTTGTAAAAAAAATCCCTCTACTTTCTCTGCGCAATGATTTCATGTTGCAATACGATAGGCACAATAAACCAGTTAATGGACGATGCAAGCACAAAATTGAAACAAGTAACAACAAAATGCCTAGCACGATTCATAATCAAAAGCTTTGCTAATGTTCATGTATTGTTTTTCCTAAACAGTGGAAAAATTCCAAAAATATTGCAACAAAAACACCCCCACCGTGATCCTGCGTGATCCTAAACCGTGATCCTGCGTCGAGGTAAGGTTTTTTTTTCTTTGGGGGGCTTTCTCTTTTCCCATACTTTCCAAAGCTTATCACCGTCACAGCTGGTGTGTCTGTTGCCTTAGCGCAAACTTCATCCGGTGGACACAATTTGTCGCCCCATTGAATGCCGTTTAAAGGCCGAAACTTTATCGCCAGTAAAAACCACGGCAGCCTTACGCGAATGCTTCCATGCCTCGCACGCCTTGTTTTTCCACAGTTTGGGGTCATTTTTTGTACACTTTTACGACGTATCACCGTCCACCCTGCATTGGAAACTTCGCGTCGCAATGACTAAAAGCACGCAGGAAAGTGGTGCGCGCGGGAAGGTGTCTTTTTTTTCTTTCTTTCGCTCTATTTCCACCGCTCGCTTACGCAATTTTCTGTCGCGCGAGCCTTCAGGCTTTATCTTTACACTTGAAATAAATTCAAACTCCCCATGCACGCTTCAAACCGATGGGAGCTAGGGTTTCTAGTTTTGGGAGAGAAAAAAAGTTGCTTTTCAAATGTTTTACAACATATCTGAACCAATTTTCTTTCTTTCTCTCGCTCTCTCTCTCTCCTCCACAGGGTCAGTTTTTCTCCGGCTCCGACCATCGCGTTTATTTGCTGGGCAACCCAATCATCTGGTGGAGCAATTTGGTATTTTTAGCACTCTTTTTAATCATTTTCGGCGTGGAGATTATCAGATATCAACGAAACTCCGCATCCGGCCCCAACCCAGTGACAACCCGGAATGCGTCCCCTGCGAGTTCAGCGACCGCGGACGGTAAGTGACGGATTTCTGTGTTTGCTGGTTTTATTAACCCAGGCAAAAGCAACCGGCCTAGTTGCTCCGCAACTCTGGAGTCTGGTGTAGCGTTTCGCGAAATATGCTACGCCATAACTTTTAATTGTGCCCGTATTTTTGAGGCAACTCGACTCTTCGGCAAAGGATAGGAAGGTAAGCTTCCTTTCTCCGAGCGTAAACGTGGGGTGACCCAGCAGGTTATGCGACGGTGTCATTTGCAAAGTCTTCTTGAAATGGACGACAAATTAGTTGCTGCTCGAATTCGACCCGACTCGATTTACACGACAACAGAGACCTCACCGGTACCTCAAATTGTTGCTAAATGGCCGTACCATTAGGGCCGAGGGCGATCCTCGCTTCTTTGCAACATTGTTTTAATCTTGCAAACGCGCAAGGGTACGCAACGGTTTTGGGGCGATTCTAATTAAGCGGAGTGTCATGTTTGAAGTTTTTCATACTGGAAGTACAATGTGCCCTTTAATTTGGAGTCGGAAGAACCCATTTGTATCGGTAGCATCGAGAAGATATTAAAACAAATTGGTCGAATTACTACGAGTAGCCAGTTAGTCGCCTAAAGCTGCAGTTAAGTTGGTTATTTTGCTATACGAATTGCATAGTTTTAGGCGCTTACATTTATAATACATGTATTGAGATTACCAAGACGTTTCGTAGCCATCTAGCAAATATTTAACAACGGATTTCTCTACAACTTTCTTGCTACAGCTACGAAATGGCAACTGCTGCGCGCATCCCTTTGGCTGTTCGGTGGATGGTTGATTCACTATCTACCCTTCTACGCGATGGGACGCGTCCTCTACTTCCATCACTACTTTCCCGCCCTCGTCTTCAACTCGATGCTCGCCGGTAAGTGTCACCTCCCCCAAAACAGTGTCTAACGCAGTGTCACCTTCCGATTCATTAATCATCCTCGGGCCATTGCCGCAATTTCTTTAAGGCTGGTCAAAAGAACAGTCACACGGAAGGAAGGAAAAATAAGAATCCATTACGATAGCAACAACAGCCCGAAAAAAAAAAACCTCACACAAATGAATATTCTAATCACCTTCGTCACAACGAACGAAAACGAGAACAAATTGGTGAGCTTTTGAAGCTTTCGGAACGAGCAGTCTGGGATGGGATTATTTAATGTAATTTAATTGACAAACTTTCCCAGCCAACCCTTCAAGGTTTTTGGGACTACAAAAGCAACAACAACAAAAAAAATCATAAGCAAACAAACAACGTCACCATAGAGGTCGAACTTCGAACGAGAAATTAAGGGACCGGGTTGTAAAAGGGTTTCCACCCTCCCCGCGCCAGCAGTTTCGCTTTGTTCGGCCACGATAGCCACGATGGATGTGTTTTTAACGAGGCAGCTCATTTCACTGTTTCGGTAACCCGAGGAGCCGGCACGAGCCGAAAGCCCTGATTGACGGACGTGTTTTGAATCGAGTTTTCCGCCGGTCCCGAAATGGACTTTGTAAGTGGCTTTTTTCGGTGAGTGACTTTCCCATTTTGAAGCGCCCGTAAGTTGGAATGTGTGTGTGCCGAGTGAGGGCAGGTCATTTCCATACACATGTAAAATAGTCACGTGAAAGCGTTGGGCAATCTGAATGGCATGAAGGCTTCATGTATGAATTCCGACGCCGATGAATGGTCGTCGAACTGTTGGAATCCACTTAAATTGATTGAAAAGCAGCCAGCACCAACGGAAGCTCATGAAAGATTCGGCTTTTGTGAACTCGATTTGCACTTATTTTCCTCTCCTTCTTTTTTTTTTGTCGGTATTAATTTTTAAAATTCATATTTTCACGCACCACCAAGTTTGGAAGGGAGGGAACCAACACTGGTGCAGAACGCTGGTGACCGGGGTGGGAGTTGGAGCGGTTCAGCAGCGGCAAGTGATTATCCATTCCACAAGGAGATGATTTTAATGAGCTCTTCAGCTGAATGCTTTCACCAAAGAACGGTAAGGATTCGATGTGAAGTTCGGGGGCTTGATTTTTACCCCGGTGCACCATGGCTGCAATTGGCCATGTACGGACTGCAACCAAACCGCGCGCTCGGACCGTCGAAGCGTAGAAATTCAATTTCATAACGAAATTAGTTTTCGAACCCTCCCCACTTTTTTCTTCTCCACTGTCACCCTCCAGCATCCATCTCGAAACACCTGAGCCTTCGATTGTCTGTGATAATCGGGTGAATCGCGTGAAAACTCATTATGGAAACCACAGGCCGCACGGGACGGGCAATTGGCCGGTGGGAGGCTGTTGTTGGCTGACAATAAATTTTATTGTGAAAAGACGTCCGAACGCATCCGACGGCAAAACTTTGATTGGTGTAAGCTCGTGTTAGTGGAATCAATTAAAATTTTCGAATCCCAGCATGATGGGGATGTGGTGTGCATGTAACGATCAGGGTTTTTAGGGGTTTGTTATCGAGTTAGTTAGGGTAAAATGGGACCGGTGAACAGTTTATTTCACGGTTTCCCATCCACCACATGATTGCAAATTAATTTAAATCGATGGAAGAGAAAAAAAATCCATAATAACAAATGATACGCTACTCATTGGGTAGCTGCCGGTTGCCTACATTTAGGCGCTTTCTCTGTAATTCCCTTTTTTCCTGTTGGCGTATCTGTGGTATAAAATTGTAAAGTAAACATTCGTTTGTTTTTACAGTGCTTTCAAACTTTATTGAGCTCAAACATATTTGAATAAACTTCTCAGTAGTTCATTTCATCCAAACTACGAAGCCAGTCTCGTACATGGGATAAAGTTGGAAATGAACTCTCTGTCTGCTGTCTGAACAACACCTGCCACCGTGAGGGCAAGCAAAATGGAAGGTAACAAGGCGAAAAAAATCAATCCCTCTCTCCGAATTGACCATTCCTTAACATCATGATTTCTCACCGGAATAGAAAAACTTGTACCGAAACGAGTTCGAGTGGCACATTCCAAAAATTCAATTTGTATGCGTTCCCAGTCGTCCACCTGGTACATGTGTAGCTACAACTACAATAACGACAAACAAAAAAACAACTCTACTCCACCAACGCGGCCCCCCTATAAGGTTCACCAACTCAACGGTGTGGAAAGTGGAAAAATGTTAAATTACTCCAAAATTACTTGCTCCAACAACTTCACACAATGGCACATCAAGATGGTTGTCGAAAGGAAGGAGAGAAGTTTTTGGTTGGACCTACGCCGTCTGCATTAGCCTCCAACGGTAAGCCGGAACGCATCCTCGCATCGTGCTGGCACAAAGCCGTGGCATGCAAAAGGTCAAGGCAGGAAAAATCCAATTTTTGTTACAATCGAACAAACGGTGCAAAATAGAAGCTCGCATAGGTTGGGCAATGGTCCGGACCGGGGTTGGATTTGTACGACCGGATTGGGGGAAGTAAATTTCGAATGAAAAACGGAACTAAGCAAAAGAAAGCAAAAGAGGGAAAAAAAACTCGATCCAAGTTGAAGGCAACTTGTGGCAGCAGCAGCAGTCGATGTCGATTGTAATAAAGCAGAGAAACAAGGACAAGGATGATGATTTCTTCCGTTTCCTTCATTTTTCTTCCTGTTTTCCTTTCATCGATAAAGAAAGAGCCCTTGCCCTTGGGGCCCTCTGTGTTGTGTAGGTTTATTTTTCATTTGCCACCGTCGGACATCATCAACACACTTCCTATTTCCCAATCTCGTTTTAGAGTTCCGTCCTTCTGCGACGGTGTTTTCCACCGGGCGAAAGGAAATCTCTTATTTCTAGCAAAATATCCGTCCACCTTCTGGGCCACCTTTTCTCCCGAGTTGGATGGTTTTCGCTTCACTGCTTCACGGCGACCTCCTACGGTGCGGTAATAAGCGGTCGGTCGGGACGCGTCTCATAAAGCTGGACCGAAGCAAATCAATTGTACAGCGTGCAGTGACATCTTACAAGCGAGCGCCACTGTTATTCTTTTCCTTCTACCAACGCACTCTTTGAAGTTTTTGTTCGATTCGGTAGCGCGAGACTGTAGAAGTGCTTTGAGGTGAAGATACTTGAAGGAAAGAAAAACTTGCTTTTTTCCCTTGTTTTGTGCTGCTGTTGTTGGCAGAATGTTCACTTAATTTGTGTTCGAGAATCCTCACTTTTCGTATGAATCCCTAGGATTTATTTGAATATTCTAATTTATTTCGTTCACCAGTGGGTGGTGGTTCGATTCTTTGTGGCTTGTATTATTTTTATAAGCTTAACGTTGAATTATTAATCGTGGTCCAATATTGAAACGAGCGCCAATTCAAACATAAGAATTTAATAAATCAATTTCTCCACTAAATCAAACAGTTGAACCGTAAATAGTCTCCTTTTCACACTAATAGGCCACGTGTGCATTTATCTGCGTGTTGCAATTAACTCTACCCTAACCAATGCACCATTTCCTCACTTTCCATTGCTAGAACTCTTCACCACAATGGTGATGAAATCGATAATTTAAAGGTGTGTGAGTGTGCCTGTGTGTTTTCTGATTTTTTGGGGTGGATTTTCGTTTGTTTGGTTTGTTTCGGGGCTTAAAATTTCACCCAATAAACACCACTTTCAGCGCCACAAATGCCACACACACACACACACATGGACACCATTTTATTGCCACAATATTTGCAAACATGCCCACCGACAGCGTGCTAGAGCGGGCAGTGGCCGTGACTGTATACCATTCGGTGTCAGTTGGTCACTTTGCCGGCCAACCAATCTTTCAGCTAACCAAACCGGACGGATTGTTGGAACTGAATATTGCGCGCACAAGCACACACGCACACGTATTCCCGTCGTACGAGGGTGTGAAATTAAAACACAATCCTTTCAGTACACTTCCAACACGATTTTCGAACCATTCGAAAGGGGGAGGATGATGGGAACAATCCGGGGGACAAAGGAGGCTAGCTGATGTGAGTAAATTGTACCGGACGAATGTCCAAGTGGCAATGTTGGCATGGGTCAAGTAGAGCCAGATTTTTGGACAACAATTAATTGGCAAATTGAAATCGATCTATTTATTTAACAATTTATGGTGTTGCTTTGGTGTTGATTTTTTGGTAAATAAACCATCCTGTCCTAGCGACAACTATTTCAGTTAAGTTGCTTTGTTAAAGAAACTTTGGATTTTTTATTTTTTTAGTTATGTAAAAATGCTGGAAATATTGTTTATATAAAGTATTTTTTAATTACAGCCTCAGTTATCTTGCGATAAATTAAGAAAAGTCGCTCGTTGCGTTGGTAATCGGCTATTATTCATTTCTTTACTCCTAAATTTATGCTATCTGCAAATAATCCACAAGTAATCAACTGAATTTCTTAATTAATTTCATCGCGCTCTAGTGCTGGAAAAAGCGAATCTCAATCTTAGCAACCGTATACGTTTACCTTCAATTAAACACCAACAAGGTAGGATATCTTAAATGAATCCAAATCGGATAGAATCCGGTCAATCCGGGTCCAATCCGATGTGAAACATTCTAGAGAGCGACTCTTTTAATTTTCTGAGTCTCGCATGTACCAAAACTATAGCACACGTTAGTGAAGTTTAGTTTTGTGTTCTTATAACTAATTCAATTTTGTTAATTGTATAAACTTTGATTTGTTTTAAACGATTGCCGTCCGAATTGAATAGCTTTATTCGTTTGGCACTTTGATTAGTCGATTATTTAAACTCTTACTTATAATTATTTTCACTACTGTCAGTAATCTTCGGTGAAATACAATCACTTATAACTATCGCCTACTAGTTTCCCTCTCGTACAAGTGTACCAATGTTATCAACACTTACTGTAACAACACAATTTATTAACGCCCAGTAAACCCCATAGCGTCCATTGCTCAACGCACGTGCAGTATGCGAACGTACACGTCCAAATTCAGCGGTCATTAATTTTGAACACCAAATATCGGCTGGAAAACCGCACCCCGTAACCGGGCCAGGATTTATGCGATATCGGAGCAAGAGAGAGGGAGAGAGTGCTCCCGGCGCTTTGGTCGCGGTTTGTACCCCTTCCTTTCCCAGCCATCAATCGTTCTGCCAGGGTTGGTGATCCTTTCTGTGATATTTGTCAATCTAAAAAGTTCGATCTGGTTTCATCTAAACCAACGAAGAGTGAAAAAATGGACAGCATATTTGACATTGGTGAATAGTTTTGCGAACCACATGACGATCCCTATAATACTTTTGATGCTTTAGATCGGTTTTCAATCTCCCTGCTTTTGTGTATGTTACGTTCCAGCTACAATTGTAAACTATTCCCGACTAACCACAACGAATTGTGCTCTTTTCGTTACAGGTGTAATGCTCGATTACATTACGGGTCGGCTGCCGGGATGGTTACGTCATGCCTGTCTGGGTACGGCGATGGCTGGACTGGTGTACAGCTTCGTGCTCTTCTCGCCCCTCGCCTACGGCATGAATGGTCCCTTCAGCCACGAACCAAACTCAACGTTGGCCTCGCTCAAGTGGATGAGCAGTTGGGAGTTTTAAGCGTAAACATTGCTGTTATTGTTGCACAGGAAAAAAGGCAAAAGTTTTGTTTCGTTACACCGAACAAGAAGGTGTTCAAGCTGAGAATTTTGTTAGAAGCGCCCAAAAGTTTACAAATGACTCAAACACTTATAGTTACTACTTTTATGCTTATCATCTTTTTGAAAACTAAACAAATAGTCCCTTCAGCTGAGATTATAGCTTATTATAGACAATCGTTCTCATAAATACTCGTTACCACAAGCAAAATTGTTAATTATTATTATGTTTCGCAATCAACACTCAACGCTCAATTGCGCACTATTTCCAATCGACTCTCATCCTCTCTAAACAACTTTATCGAACATTTCGATTGACAACACGCCCCATATTATGACCCTTTAAATCTATGATAATTCCATACAGGAAAATGGGCACCCAATTTGAAAGGTTTCGCCGGTTCAAACCCCGTTAGATCACACCCCAATAAACTATGTCGAAACATTGCCCATTATCAGATTTTTCAATTGCGATCCCGTTTGAAGCGCGGCGCTTTGTCGAACCGGTTTTTTTTATTATTTGCCGAGCCGTTCTGGGTTCGGTGGACACACCAAAGCAGCCCAACCTTAACGTAACATTCTTGTGAATCTCTTTTGTTGCTTTTGGGAAAGTTCCGGGTTTTGTGGTTTCCGGATCATTATCTACGGCTTTTGATTATGTTTTGCTGGAACAGCTGGAGTGGCTGAACTTCGAACACCGCCCCAAAAAAAAAAAAAGGGATCAAACGTGTTCAACGGGCAAAAAGGGTTTACCTCGAGTAATCCTCGGCAATTTCAATCTTTATTTCCCCCCTTTTGTGTGTTGGCTGTTGTGTCCGGTAATAAACGGTTGACCCCAACGAAAAAAAATCCTTCAAAATTAGGAAGGCTGGAATGGCAATGATACGGGAAAGATTTATTCACCGTCAACGGAGTAACCCGGTCCCGCTTGAGCTCACTTCACACTCACTTACTCATCCACTTAACCTCAACAAATGAGCGTGAAGATTTCGGTTCCAATCGGTACGAGCTTCTCTCAACCCCATTAACACTTCATGGGGAAATACGGCTACAAACGGCAAGGGATCAGTGCAACCCCGCTTTCTTCAATCCATTTGGAGAAGTTAATAATCCTTCCCGTTGGATCCGAAACATTACATTTACACCATTACAACTTCAGCGGACATTGCGTACAACGTTCTGCAAAGTTGCTAGCCACCGAGCGTTCAGAAGTCATCAGAAGGCAAACATTTGCTAACGAAATTGTAAATTGCTTTTCAAAAGACGACACTCGTCTGACGAGGAATAGGGATGGGATCACATTTCGAAGACGATGGTCATCGTCAGACGACAGTAGAAGCATGCTCAGATTTAACTTCACGTCATCTTCGCTGCCGGGAGTAAGTGAGACTTCACATAACGTCGTGGGGATGGTGATGGTGGTGTCGTCTGTCCTTCAATTAGTTTCCCTGCAGAAAGGTTCAGCTGCATGAGGGCTTCGTTGGTAGAAGAGGAACGTTACAGATGTCAACCCTTGGAAAGGGGTTTCAGATTGTACCCGGACACACCTCGGAAGGGTATGTCATATGTTCAGTTTTCAATAATTCTTGATAAGATGATATGACACAGTTACACTTTGAACTCGCTCAACACGACCGTACCTACTTGTACCCTGTAAAAGCACATCCGAAACACAACTTCTTCACAACCGGCAAACTATGAATGTTTTTCTTTTGCAACAAGAAAGCAATCTTGAAATTTGAGGCATGAAATAGCGTTGAACGGGTGCCATTACTTCTACGAGCGTGTGAAGCTCTCCAGGATTCCAGCTGGCGAAAGGATTTACAGAAGCAATATTTGCATTGCATGCGCTTACTATTTGCATAGCCAGCTGCAAGCAGATTGATTATTTGCCGACCGGAAAACACCATTCGGGAGTAAATCCTTGCTTTGCTTTGCTGATTAGAATGCAACATGTGGTTTCAGGCAGCTTGTCACGATGAACTTCACTGTTGGAAGTGTGGTTTTCGCAACAAGTGTGCGACAGTTCTATTCTGACAGAAATGGTTTAGGAAAGGTTTTCTGATAGAAAAGTTGCATTATTTAAGAGGACTAGTCAATGTCCGGTTGAAAATACCTTTGCATGTCATTGATGCTCCTTTCTCACGCTCATCCGTTAATCTATATGTACTCACGCACTGTCTTCGTTCTTGTCCTCCCATTGCGATTGCATCAAGGATATCTTCCGTTGGCGCGAGTGATTGTTGGTTTAATTCTTTTTCATATCTATTTGACTTAACCATTTCCCTATCTTTCTTCCGTGCATATTTTCGTGCGTTCTCTCTTTCTAGTTCGTCTCCCTGACCCATTTCCTAGGTCGAATTTTAAAATTTTGTAATTTGTTCATCATTTGTGATCATTACAAATTTATAATTGACGTAAAACAAATCATAAAACTTTTAGCGATAAAGTAGCGCATCCTTCCTGTAAGAGCATGTAGATGTAATTAAAAAAAAAACTTCAATCGAGCAATCTAGCGCTCATTGGAGGGACGTACCCCCACCCTGCTCGCTTGCTCATTGTTGCTAAGCTACGACGAAGACAACGAAGTTCGGTTCTGGGTGGGTCGGGTGCGCCACGCGCTCGAGTGTTACCTTGCGTTATTTTATATATAAAGATAGAAAAATATCTTATCCTTTGGCGATTATATTTTTGTCAATATTTTTTCTCTCTCTCTTCAAGTTAAATAGACAAATTAATACGCAGATAAACAAATTATTCCTGACATTATCTTTTTGCCTGAAGAGAAAATAAACAACATACACCCGAATGACATTATATAAATTAATACAAAATACCCCAATGCTGCTCGCTAACCCATTTTGACGCCCAACTGCAAATAAATGGAGCAAAACAAACTGTATTTCAATGCATTATCCCACCATGCAAATGTCGCTAGAGCGCAGAATAAAACATAGTCACACGCACACACTCACATCTCCAAGCAGTGACACTAACCACCAGGCGCCTCCATCACTTGCGGTTTTGGTTGTTTTGGTCAGGGGGAAGAAAAAAAACCCCGCGTCGAAACGCAACCAAACGTGCATCCGTACGAAAGCGTGGAATCAAAACACAAGCCCGAAAAACGGATGCTTCGTCCGCTTTTCCTTAGCTACCGCGTTACGGCGCGTGGAAATCGATGTGTCTCTCTGAGTATGTGTGCGTGTATGTGGTAGCGTTAGTGGTTCCCGCAAGGGCACGCTAAAATGTCAAAACATACGGTACGGGAAACAAACAGAAATAAGGGATAAGAGAACGTGCCTCGTGCTCGAGCGAGAGAGCCGTGACCGAGAGCCGAAAAATGTCATTTATTTATTTTCGGACCGAAACACTAAAGGCGCATACTCACCACGGCAAGTAGCACGATGTTCGGTGGCAGTTTGACATATGGTAAGTTTGACAGGCGTGGTGAATTTCGTCAGTGTGTAGGTGCAACACTAACACCACGGTACGATTTCTTTGTTGACTGACGTGTTTTGCGTGTAAGTGCAGCTTTATAGTAAGCGTATGCAATGGTGAGCGTGGTGCCTATCACACCAATACACATGCGTATAGAATAGACGAACACGAAGTAGGTAGAACATCGGTATTTCTGTTGGTGTCAAAGAGTAGTACAGAGCGGTGAACACACCACCACACAGGCAAACAAGCGTGGTCGTCGCCTTAAAATGGAGCGCTATCGGCAGGACGATTCTCAGTTAAGCGGTCTCGGTTCGTACGGTCGGTTCGATTGACAGTGGCAAGCAGTTACAGTAGTCGGTGCCTGAGTGTTTAACGGCACGGGTTGTGCCTACGGGAGGTGAAAAACACGCATCCACCAAGCTGTCAAACAACTCGCGAGAACGGAAACTACTCTTGATTCTACCAGTGCTGCTGCCAAGGATTCCGGTGCCAGTTCCGAGACGTTTGCTCGGTCCCAAAGCCGTAGGTTTCTATTAAGTTTTGCGAAAGAATAAGTGAGACACGACGAAGGAAGGCTTTTGTGCTAGTTCTAATTTTCCCCCATCAGCCAACCTTAACCCTACGTGAATTCTTCGCCAAGTGGTGAAAAAATTTTCGGCAGGACAATCGGCGTGACCCGAGACCTCGTGAGAGCGTGAGAGCGAGTGAGTGTGTGTATGCATGAAAGTGGAACTTCTGTGCCAGTATGTGTGTTTTAGGTGAGGGTAACTGGACGACTTTTTGTTGTTGTTTTGTTCTGTGTTCCATACCGTTTGTGTTGTGTGGTTCCGTCCGTGTGTTATTGTTTCTTGACGCGACCGGAAAAAGGATGTAACGCGCTCCTCGCTTTGTCCTCAATATCTGGAGCAGAGAGTTCCGTATGGTGGAAAACCGGAAGGCCAACTGGCCGGGAAACAAACAGTTGAATAATTCCCATTTAGCACAGCTGTTGTTATTATTGTTGTTGGTCAAAATATAGCTCCAAAGTCCGGCACGTTCCACATTTTCTTTCCAGAAAAAAAACACGAGAACTATCTTTATTGGTCAATATTTGGGGTGGTCGAGAGCAACCAGAGCAAGATAAAACGAAAACCGCCCAATAACTTTTCCACAAGACATAGTAGGCGCCAACATGAACGTCGCCAAGGGATACGGAAGTTTTTGCGGAGGTTTCCTTTACCCGATTTGGGTCTCGTTATTATCTTCTCTTTCTGCTGAGGTTAGGAGGACACTCTCCAAGTTGGGCCTTTTTTTCGGAAGCGGTCGGTTTGCACTTTTCCAAACTCGGTAAGCGGTAAGCGTCTTGCTGGTCGAGTCGTTACGTGGTGTATTTTATTGGAAACCGATATAAGCACGAAGAACACGCACTGCTGTCGCCTACGCGAGAAAGTAGGCTAAAGGAAAAAATCGGCAAACATCAACACCATCTTCCAACCAAACTGAAGGTGAGCGTGGAGTGGGTGAGTTGTTGGGAAAGTTTGTCCAATTTCTTAACGTGCCATCCACACGTCCCGCTGTGAAAGAGGTCTAAGCGCAAGAACAAAGTGGAGCATAATAAATATGTGAATTTGTTTCCGCGCGACTGTCAGCCCCAAGAAGGCCGGGGTTTTGTGGAAAGCTATAGGATGCGGAAAACGGGAGGCCAGATCGTAACAAACCAACCCAGGACAATCGAATGAAGAGCTAAGCCTGCGCTTCGATCGTGTGAGCTAACCAAGCTCCAAAAAAGTGGAGGAAAAGCACGAAATGGACGGCATCTGAATCAAAACAAAATTCTAACAAAAGGGAAGCAACAACGAATAACAAGCAGCAGCAGGAGGATATAAAAAAGAAACAGAACTCAGCACGCCAACACAAAACTAATGCCGTTTCCCAACCCTCACACTTACCCCTTGTAACGAGCGTGGTCCGAAAGGATGCCATTCTCGAGCACGGACGAATAGATTAAGGCGTCGAAAACTTGATCCTACGCGAAGCTAGAAGAAGTGAGTGTTTTTAGGACTTTGGGGAAGTTGCTTTTAAGTAACGGGCCGCCTCCACTGGCTGGCCATCGGGAGGAGATAGTTGACAGCACAGGAAGAAAGAACACAGCGTAGAAAGGAAGGCGTTGTGGCAACAACAACAACAAAAACAGAAGCAAAATCGACCATTGCATTGGGACTTTGTCGTCCTATCACCCTGTTTTGCTGAGATACTTTTGGCCAGGAAGAGTTTTGTAGACTAGAGCGTTTCTTTGCTCATTGCTGGAAGCAGGCAGACGTCGTCGTTTGCAAAGCTTTTTTGTGGAAGGTTTGGTGGGGTGCATAACAGTAACCGCCCATTGCCATGTTACAATCGATGGACCGTCCTTTCGAATTCTGCTGTCCCCTATTTTGCCAGCATTAAAAGTGTCGCCACCAGCCAAAACTAACGAACGGCAGTGGTAGTAAAAACAAGCCACTCAACCACACTTTCGCTACCATTCGTTGGCCCGGGAGTACTGGGCACGGTTTCAACTGAGCATTAAATGTGTCGCTCGGTCGAGTCGCTTCCCTGCCAAACCAGTAAAATATGATCCATTTGAATCGCTTTTCGGTTTCAATCCAACCGCCGCTGTGTGCTTGTTTTTAATGTGAAGCATAAAAAAGCACAGTCTGGACGCTCTGAAGTGTAATCCCGGATGAAGCTGTAGTGACGATAGCTAGCAAAGATTTTGTCTTCTTACATTTTATCCACTCGGATTGTCGCTAGGATTCCTCGGACAGCTAAAAACAATCACTTTAAAGTTTGTGTTCTTTCTCCCCATTTGCACTACTTCAGGTAGTTGATTTTGACGTTTTAGACGTTGACTTTGAAACCCATTTTGACAGATTGTAGGTGACAAGAAGCGAAAATAGACTAAGTAATTAAAAACACCTTCACCTTTGGCGAAAGAGGTTCAATCGATTATTTTAGGACAACCACCCGTGCCGTGCGGAACAAATAAGAGTCTACTCAACCTTCTGTTTTCTTGCACGAGCAAGGTTAAGATGAATTCACGAACATGCCAAGCTGAAAAGTGACGAGAATTGCCATCTCCTCTGCGCTCGAGCGAGTGTAATTGTGAACGTAGAAAAGCAAAAAAAAAAAGAAGGAACCAACAAAAGTGGAAAGAAAAACGAGATCCCTCCAACCGAGCCAAGCAGCAATTCGTGGAAGTCGGCAGCTGCCAGAGACACAGTGCGCAAACACCGGGACGGTAAGTGCCTATTAGTTAATTAGAACACCCGAAAAAAAAGAGAAAAGAAGTAAATGCCAAAGAAACCCTCACGCAAACCAACAACAGCCAGCTGCCAAGCAAGATCCAACGCTGTTCGGTGGATCTGTTACGCTTTCGTGGATCTGACGGGTCTGGTCGACGAGAACTGTCAAGTACCACCCCGTGAGCGGCTTCTGCAAAACTTCCCCACTTGCAGGATCCTCGAACGGGTCCGTCTGCAGTCGACGCTTCTCTCTGCAGCAATTCGCTGGCACACTCAGCCCTCCGAAAATTAACTTCATGCGTGATTGGCTTCGTGGAATTTCAAGAACGCTTCAATGATGGGGACAGTTGGTCCGTTGCATTGTTGCGCCACGAAAACCTATCCTACCCGAGCGGATAGCAGCACGGCCAAATGGTTTTCTTCCATCCATTTTCTTCCCCTTTGCTGTCCAGTCAGACTCCAATTTTCTCCATCGACTGTTCTTTTGTGAAGAACACGGCGGAAATTACCTGTTGAACAATGACGCAGCAAGTTGTTCATCGACGTACGAAAGGGTGGTCTATTTATTGGATTTTGGGGCGAGGGTTTTCCGCAAAGGAAAATTTGTGTTACTATTATGAAAGAGCAATCAAAATGTGATTCCATCAGATGCTTATTACATTGCACACATTCTACGAACAAGCAGGCAATTAACACATCAACACATACTTGAGTCGTTGTTCCTTTAAGAGCTTGTTAAATTGGAAGAGGTTTCCTTTTTATAGAAGAAATGGTACACGATTTAAACACCAATTTATCATTTTCTAAGAAAATTGTAGTATGCGCCTACATGTACGCTATCTTTAATAGGTAATTTGCCTTCCTAAAACCGTTTCTTTGCTAGTCGTTTTCTCTTTTTATTCTCTTTAAACCTTATAAAAATTATGTTAGGATTAGCTAATGTCTGAGATACTCTACCAAGCTATACTCAAACCTACAGAGTTTCCAAATATCTGTTAGATTCTTCCTTTTTATTAAGAAATAAACTACTTGTCCTTAATGCCAAATTAACGAAAATTTTAATCTTGACAGGCAAAATCTAAAAATTATCTCACAGATTGCATAAATTTAGGCGTGAATCGAAATACTATTTATTTAAGTACAAGAAAATACTGTTAAATGTTTATACAAATCGCTAAGCCATTTCCATTCGACACAATACTTTGAGATGAAATCATCTATCAAGCCCGTCAGCTGTTTGACGCAACAATTGATAGAAATATTCATACACCCAAGCCCACCGTAATCGTTCTGACATCTTTGCCCCACAATGGCCACCATTTGACAGCTCAACAAATTGTTATTTCAACTATCTCTGGACCGTTGCACCATCTTTAGTTTCACATCAAGCTTAAATAACAGCTCACCGTCCACCGGAACCAGCAAAGCCCGATCGACCGAATGCACGGGAAAACGTGCAGCAGTTTGCCCCCGAAAGCGTACCGGAAATCAAAGCAACCGGAGCCGGCTACATGCTGACCATGCCGCCGAATGCCGTTGCATTCCTATGCAAATGATTAAATCAACATTTCACAGTGAATTATACAACCGGAGAGAAATTATGGTTCCCGGTGGGGAAGTTTTATTTCATATGCCCCCATTTTGCTTGGCCTCCCCACTCCCCACCCGGTACTGGGCTTTTGCTGCTGCACTTTCGTTGGTGTTTGCTGCGAAAGGTACGTTAGCCGTAGGACGTTTGTTCAGGATTTGATATAAATCTTGTCCGGTAGACTTATTTAGTGGGCGGCAGGTGAACCGTGAATCTTTCCCATCTTCCCATCATGCCGGGCGCTTCCTGATGGTAAAGCATGGCGAAACCGAACGGCCAGAAAACCTGGCACATTCCCGGTCAACCGTTGGTGGAGGATCAGTACGGTTGCACGAGCTGCTTAACAGTGATTATGCTGTGAGGTTTAACTTTTCCATTGAGTTTACCGTTAATGGAGATAGCAGCGGGAATGGTTTGGTGAGATAAAAGAACAACTCGAATGGGAATCGAACCGTGCGGAGGTTCACCTCGTATCTACCAATAACCCAACCGTTCGATTGATTAGTGTGATGCTTTTCAAGGACTATCCTCGTTAGCTGGTTACCTCGAGTTGTGGACGCGGCTTTTCAAGGTTGGTTGGTTCGATCAACGTGACTTTGTGGAAAATGCGGGAGCTAGGCGAGAGTGAGAGAGAAAGAGAGATTCCGACAAAATTTGAGAAGAAAAAATCCACTTTTCCATCTATAACCATCAACGGACGTTTCTATCCATTTGTGCAATGGTGTCCGGGTTGCGTACCGAACGGAACGGGACAGCTCGACAATTTGAGCTTCGATGGTCATTCAATCGTTGCAAGCGCGGGGCTACATTATGCAGATTACTTTTATGCATTCTGCATCGGGCATTCCACAATCGGACGTCCCAGCGTCCAAACGCAGCATGTTTTATTCAAACACCAAGCTTTGACCACGAACTGCGAGGGAAATCGGATGGAAAAGAGCACGGACAATGAACGTAAGCTTTCACTCTTCCTCGAACAATCTTTGCCCGGATTGGATGCAATGGTTAGAAGCGCTACCGCTATTATCCATCTGCCGTGGTGACAGAAAGTAGTGAGAGCGGGGGGACAGGCGGTTAGTTAACTATTTCCGATTGGAAAATCCCAATCCCATCGGCGCTGCTGACCCCCTCCTCTCTCTCTCTCTCTCTCTCTCTCTCTCTCTCTCCATCCGCACTCTATCTAGGTCATGTTCATTAACACGGCCCCGCTTGCATTCAAAGCCCTGTGTATCCCTTACGACCCCTCTCGGGTGGCGTGTAATATTCATCCGCGCCTCGCTGAATAGGGAAATGCCACATGCATAACCCATATATGCTGCGAGATCGTACCGTCGATAATGATTGCTTTCTAGCTGGCAGCGATACTGTCGGGCAGGGCTTATTGACGGTGCAATCGGGTACGCGGGCTCGCTGATAAATTATTACAGTGCCCGTGCGACTGACACATTTCACAAGTGCCTTAATCCACTGCCATCCACTGGCATTAAGCATTGGATGTCGAATGCAAACGTGCCGTGGTGCGACATGTATCGAAAAGCAAATTTATCGCACCACCGGGCCTAATCAGTTGTAAGTTGTTGTAATGCTTACAGTTTTATCTAGGGTATTAAGTTTTGGGAAGATTTTTTTCCCCACACAAGTGTTGGTACCTATTACGTTAATATGTCATAATATTACGTTTCATATGATTGAACATTTAATTATGCATTATCTTAAAGCTATGATTTTCTCGTAATGTATGTAATAGAATGTAAGAAATGTGCTTTTCCATCTAAAGGTATGCAGTGCATTATTCTAATTTGTTAGGAAATTGTTCATTCCATTACAATTTTATTTAAATTGCAGCAAATCTTTTCTAAAGTCTGATTGCATACTATTAGACGCTCTCGCTTATCTTTTTTCCATTAAAACTGCCATCTAAAATGCATAACTCTAGGCGTTTGGTCGTAGAAATTCAAAACAGGAAGGCTTAGTGAGCAGGTTAACCTTAAAAACTATGTGTGGATGAACAAAAGCAACTTTCAATGTCAGGTTGTCCACGCACTTTCCTTTCATAAAACGATCCACAATTTGTTATGGTATACCAACGTTACCCACGATTTCCTGTCACCACAAACAGAGACATTTCCTCATAATTTCATCTAAATTAAAAACCATCTTCTCGTACACCCAGCGAGGACTCCCATGCTATAAATAAATTTTCAAACATTTAATGGAACATGAAACAGTAAAGAATTACTTACAATGTACCCTTCGCGTCACTTCCTGCCCTTCCCCGTTTGAGTTCCATTCAACGATGATAGATGTGCAACATTATAAATTTAACATTATTAAAGTTTTGCCTCCAACAAGAGTTGGTTCGGACCTTTTTTTGTATGTGTCCCTCTCACTGTCGAAAGCAATCACTTCTTGGAACGCAACAGGCGTCAAAAGGCTGTCGCTGGTATGCCGCGGAAATTCTTATCATTTCCTTTCGCTTTAGTTTTGCGCCCTACCCTCACTACCACCTCCAACACATTCCAACCACATGGCTCGAGTGGCTCGTTTCATCTGCAACAAGCCTCCCGAACTAGTTGTCTTTGCTTGTGAACGAACCACACCAACTTGCCTTTCTCGAGTAACGAAAACGAAAAAAAAAGTCCAACAGAACCGACAAAAGTAGTTCATTAAACAAACCCACGATGTAAAGTTACGACGAATGTCAACTTCGTCTAACAGGCCGAGCAGGAGGCCGTTTTTGGAATAGTTTTCCCTCTCCCACCTAGATGCGATGTTCGGTCCCAACCTTTTCCGTCACATTCCACCAACAGAGGGTTCCGGTTTCCGAAATCCACCCCAATAAAGGTTTTGTGGTTTTCCGGGTAGGTTGGGTAGTGGAGTTCTTCGGTCTAGTCTGGTCGTAGGTAGAAGTTGCACTTTAAAATTTAATAAACTCACCCAAATCGGACCAACCCAGACGGGTAAGATGATCGTCCGCCGAAAATGGGAAACGTCGACGTCTTCGCACACAGAAGATTCGGGTGTTCCGATGTTCTGAGTATGCACGGTTCTCGCCCGTGTACCGTGTGTGACATTTCGCACGAAAACTTCATCCCTACAGCATTAGCCAGCACATCGTACTGACAGTCTGGCGCGTTCTGGTACGGCAAGTCACCGGCCGAAAGTACCGTCACGACGATGAAACGAAAACCTCGAACTTGGTCGCGCCCACACACTGCTCGATCGACGTTTTGTTTTCGAGCTGAATTTGTTTAATATAATTACAAAAGTTTATCATTTATCTCATCTTTATCTGGGGAAATTCAAATTTTACCCCAAAAGTATGCAGTTGTTGCTATCGCACACTGAACTTGCCATGAAACGTTTCGATCGTTGCATAGAAACGACCGGAAAGGACATCACTTCATCTAAGAGAGATGAAGATAATGACGTCCCGAGCGTCCGGTTGTTCCTACGCCACGCGATGCACAATGGAGACGCCTGGTGGTGAGCGAGTTAATTTGCGAAAGATTGTGCGAGTGTGAGTGTGTGTGTGTGTGTTCTGTGCCAAGCAACAATAGCTAAAAAGGACTTGAACAACGCAAAACAGTATCGAGCGACAATACCGGCTAATGCCGGGACAGATGGAACACAAAATAGGATAGGGGTGGGCGGCAAAAAAAAACCCCACTCCATCCCCACACTCGCAATTCACTGAACACTGGTTTCTCCAAAGTTCAGTTCTGAAGTTCATCGGGAAAGTTGGCCCGTCACAAAATGCAGAAAACCATAAAAATGAACGAAGAGCGTTAGTGTGGAGAAAATAAAACGTGATATCTCTCCTCGCTTACCGCTAAGCAGACCACCGTACGACTCCTCCTCTTGCCCTTGTTGCTGCTCCGTTGAAGTTCGAGACAGACAGAGGCCGCCATCTAATGTCGGGTAGGGACTGTGAACTTCGGGGCACCATTTTTGACAACGATGATAAAACTCCGCTCGAACAAGTTTCCCAGCGGCGGTGAATGAATCAGTAGTCGCGCCACACATACACACACTCCTGTCTGGTGCCTCTGCTGGTCGACGGTAGTGACACTTGTATAACGATGTTTCAAGACCCAGGTTTTGGTAAAACGGTGATGCACGGCGGTGAGCAGAGGGCGTATAAGTGTACATTTTAACAATCCATAGTGATCCCGCGGCTAGAAACTAGATCTAGAAGTTTTTCGGAAAAGCATCAAAAATCGCCTAACGAGTTTGCTTTGCCGGGAAGCGGATGATAGAAAATGGGAGCAAGGGGGGTTAAGCGAGCGGTACTGGGAGAGCAAATTGAGGGTTAAAAAAAGGGCAAACGATTTACCGAACTTGCTCCAATACGTCAGCCAGGTTAAGGTTCCTCCGCGCGGCAACGAATGGTGGCAGCTTTTCAGGAAGAGTTCCGCTCGGATCAGTGCAAAAAGCTGCCGCTCCTCCCTAGCTGGCTGGCAAGCTCATTTTGTCCCGTGTGTTTTTCCTTCCACGCTGGTGAGGATCGTGAACCAAGGTGGGGTAAATCTTTCCCGTAACTCGTGCCTCTTTTTTAATTGATGAGTTTACTTTTCCAACACTTTCAACGCCACCCACCGAACGCTGGTTCACATTCCATTCTCACTGTCTCTCTTTCTCTTTCTCTCTGTGTTAGGGCCTGCCATGTTGCTGAGCTTGTGCCGTTGTGTGGAAAAGTTTAGCCTTATTTTGTTGTTCTTTCACGTCTCGCGATTTGAATGCAGAGGCCCAGATTGTTGTTGACACATCATTTAAAGTTCTTCGCTTAACCTGTTTTTCGCTTCGTTTTTGTTCTTTTTTTTTGGAAAGCGCCCTTCCGGTGCAATCTTTCTCGCGGCAGTAGCGAAAGGGCACCGACTCGTTTGAAATAAATTCATCTGTTTTGCCCTTGCAGAAGCTTTTGAAGTAAAAAATTTGCTCGCCACTTAAGTATGCTTCTTGGAAACAAATCTTCGTTGGATGTAATTCTTACTACGTAGTGCCACTTTTGACAGCTGTCTAAACTTGAAGCAAAATAAGCTTTATTTTTAATTTGACAGTTATTGCATGTCAGCGTCTTTTTCCGTACCTGTATCTTTGATTCTTCAGGAATTCTTGACTTACAATTAAACAAAACCTTCAAAATGCTGTGTTGGCCTGTGTGAATCTTCACATTTGACAGAAACACCAAGTACCTTTCAATCTCATTCCTTTCTTTTATTCATCATCACCGATAGTAATGAGATTTTAATGAGCTGCTTAAGCATCCCCACGCCGTTTTCGCACTCCGAGTAGATCCTCGTGCGTCACTTCCAACGCGTTCAACCGAGCGATTGAATCTTGTGCAAGATTTTACATTAATTTTGTGCTGCTGTAAATTAATTTCCTATTTCAATTTTAAACCATCAATCCGTGCTGAGAACCGCGCGCGGGTCAAGTGTGCTGGTTGCGGTAGGTTCTTACGGCGCGCTTATCATGCTCATCATAATTTTAATTTAATCTAGAACCAAACCGTGGATGCGCACCTACTAGACAACCACCACAATCTTGCTGCACTTTGCCAGTCCCCGCCATTCCTGGCTATAGCCCCTCTAGCCTAGGTCTGCTGGTCGGTTGGGAAATGATTTATTTTTGCGACGAAATTTAATAAAACTTTTCTACACCCGGGTCACAAATCGTCGGTAGACATACGACCCGGGCCTAGTCATGACAGGAACAGAGAGAGACAGAAAGAGAGAACGAAGAGAACGCTAGAACCAAGCCAGCCATGAACCACAGAATGCTTTTAGCGTGGTTGCTAGAAAAGCGCGACCCAAAAGCAAACGAATGAAAATGAATGCAAACGCGTTATCTTTAAGTTTCACTTTTACGCTACAGGGTGTTCGCTGGTACTGTTCGCTCCATCTCTGATGTCCCTTTCCTTCCCGCAGCACCATCACTCCCTCACAGAAAAAGGGGCGTCTACCGAAGGAGGTCGCGGTTTCACTTGAGTGCGCCCTATTTTGCCACCTTATGCCTTCATGCCTCGATTGTCCGCTGCACCAGCACACCAAACCAGCCACCCCGTTACAGGAAGAAACATATTGATGAGGAAGTAAATTAAATTTATTGATAAACTTTTGCCACTCTCAACCGGCGTTTTGTTGCCCGGGGGGGGGGGGGGGGGTGAAACGGCAGGGATAAGTTTCATTTCCGTACCGTGAACGCTTCCGGGCCCTTGGAAGTGGAAGAAGAAAAAAAAATAACCAAACCCCAAAGGCTGTGGTTTATCCTCCTGCAGGATAAATCGTGTTTGCGTGTTGGGTGCTTTACAGCGGCCCGTGAGCCGATTGTGGGTTTTTGGTTGGGGGATTCTTTTTTTTCTGTTATTAATTTTCTAATTTTCCACCCCAAAATAATCAAAAAGGAGCGAAAAAAGGCCGAACACATGAACGGGAGCCCTCGCGCGTGGAGTGATAAGTTTTAAGCGCCTAATTTGTTAAGGTCTGCTACATTTTATTGGATCATGCGAAGGGTGCGAAATTGGGCTTATACAAGCTATTTTACCATCATTGTGTTACTTGTGGCCAATAGATTGTGTAGAAGCGATGATAAGATTGTAAGTTATGGTATCTTTTTCACGCTACCGAGAGTAATTCGGGTTTGGCTGAGGTATTGGAGATAAATGATAACAAAAGATTGTTTTAATTTCCTCGCCAGATTACAATTTTCAAATTACTTCAAGCTTTTTTTGTCATGCAAGCTGTATCACTGTAGGGTGTTATCTGTACTCGAATTCTTTATTCAGTAAAAGTTGACAGTAGCTTAATTGCTTCACAAAACGAGGACAAAATAGAGAGGTTTTATTTATGAATTGCAAATGCAAATGACAGAATTCCACTCTCTTCGGCATAACCACCTTTTAGATCATGGCATTCGAATTAAGGCTAAAGGTAGTCCTGGGCTGGGATTGGATACTAACCTTGTCTTGTAAGGATCCTACAAGTCAAGTGTCTCGTAAGAAAACCAACGATAACTATTCATTTTAATAGTAAGCAAATTTACCAATAAAACCGCCTAGAGTTATGCAATATGTGCGCATCCTTTACGAATTTATAACAAGTGTATTTATATACATTTTTCGATCGAAATGGGTTTATAGCTTTTTTAACTCAACCCAAACCCTTCAGGGCATTAGTATTTAACGTTATTTTTAGTGAATAAGTTCAGTGTCATCATATTACTGCACTTTTTCATGCACATCTACACCTATTTGCAATAGATTACCGATGTGTGCTTTTCAGGCTGCATTCTCAATACTCAAAAAGCGCTCTAATTAATAGAAAAACGTGAAAAGCTTTCATCGCTTCTTAGCTTTATCCAACACAACACCACTCCACAATGAGAAGAATGTGTCAGAGATAGCTTAGACATCGTTTGTCCCACATACCGGTGCAGGAACTATTCGAAGTAATCCAACCGGCAGTAATAACCTACCTGTGCGCTGATGCCGCACAGTGCGGAGGAACAGTAAAGCGCGGCTTAAGAATCCTCCCCGATGTGCAACCACTGCAGAGGAAAAAGCCCGGCCACACCAAGAGCACACCAGCATCCTTAACGGCAGGAAACCCGGTAGGGTAGGAAACTACTTACTCTCTGCATAATGGATGCGGAGCATTCTTCGTTTTTCGGGGTCGCTCGTTGTACTCTTCCTTTTTTTTTATTATTACTATTTCTTTTGCGTGCTTTTTTTCCATCCACCATGCACCACGTAAGTGGATGCGGAATGAAAACAAGTTCACGGTAACGGAAGTATATGGGGCGAGAGTTGTCTACATTTACAAAAATCTACCACCTTCAAGTGTAACACTCTGGTGGCAGCTGGCTGGTGGGATTTAGCTGCTGCATCGTTGCACAAAGCGTCTTTTAAAAGGTGCGGTCTTATCCATGCCCCGTACGCTCTCCCATGCTGCGTTGAGTCGTTCCACCAACTGTGCAACGGTGCACACATGCGAGTCTGCATTGCTTCTTGGCGTTGCTTTTGATTTGTGTCATGCTGTGCTTCCACCCGGCACCGCTCATCCCTGCCGGTTGTCCCTTTTCGGCAGTGACAACTCGTTCGGGCTCGTCACAGCGCCCGTCACTGTGGCTGCCGTTAAGTGTGGGAGACTCTATTTACAAACTCCCGTTGTCACACGAAACATCACACAGTTTCGAGTTCGAGTGGCACGGTGGGATGGTGGATGTATCACATTACGCTCTGGTAACTTCACAACATACTGGCCCGCCTGGTTTGGGAAAGCGTTATGAGTATCCCCATCTCTTACCGGCCGGTTTAGGATTGGATTTTTATTTTCATTCTTATTTCTGGTGTCCCTTCGGTGGCACACAAGATGGTACACTGGGAAAATGGTAGTGTAAAGATCATGCAAGTTGTCGAAACTGTGTGTGGAGTGTGAGAGGACACCGAAGAATAAAAGATACCCGATTCCATATCGCAGGTGGCACCATACTGATAATAAATTGTTTTAACTTCAGCAGCACGGTGATATGGTTGACTTTTGTGAAATGAAGAATGAAGTAAAACGAACGATAGGTTTTTTTTTTTGTTGTAGAAATGTAAACTGAAAAAGTATGATTAAACTTTAACTCGATAATGGAGCAGGTGATGAACGGTGAATCAGTTTCATCGCGAAGAAATCAAATATCGCAATCTCTTTGTATAACTTTACGCGATTCATCTTGGGCCAATTGTGAATTTGTTCCTTTTTGCTGAACAAATCGAATTATCAAGAGAATGCTTATGGAAAAGCAGCCATCTAGAAAAGGATTTCGTAGACTGACTGACGATATCACATGTACTCATTATTAGGTGAGAAAATGAGAAAAACTCACAGGTCACGCGATGCTGATGTCACCAAGCAACGCATAACATCATCCAAATATCAAAATAAGCAAACCCTCAAGTGAGTTCTACTTAAAAATACACTCCTTTGGAAGATAAAAATGCCGTAAGGTAATCGATATGCTAACAAAACGTGATGTGAAATTTTGCCAACTTTAAAAATCGTTCATTCATCATAAGTTCTACGTCCTGCTTCATCCAAAACTTTTATAGGACACAAAAAGTGGTATTAAAATTATTAATTGCATACCTTCAGGCGGCAATACGTCAAATACTTTTTTATCCAAAAGAATTAAATCCAAGCATAGATAAATTTCAAACACTCTAAATCAACTTTTATGTCATTTTGCAGATCAAATGTCTACTTTTTTAATAAAGAGGTGAATAGTTCTTCTTTATTTGTTACTCTAAAAAGCAAGAGTTTTGAAAGTAAGTTAAATGAAAGTCCTTCATTTAAAGCTGATCAAATTTCTTTTCCATCACTTCATATTAAAATTACTCTAGCTCAATTTTTTATTAAGCTTTTTACATAGCTGACTAGAATAGTAAGGTATTGCGAGTAAAATACATATACGAACATCGTTATCTCGTTAAGCACTCCGAGGATGGCTCACAGCAAGTAAAAACTAAACTCAATTTTACGACTACAGTAGTAATTCTAAAATTCAGTTCGTTTTGAAGCGAACCTATCAGATCCAACGCTTTTTATTGCTCTTTCAGTCGATCGTACTGGCTACGAGTCAGTTTGCAGTATTGTATATGGCTCTCTTTGGGAACACACAAAAAAATACATCCCCTCGAGCCAAAGCTTGGTGGTGTTCCGCCGATAAGTAAATTTTCCGCCCATGCACGCGCATTGCAACATTTCGGTGTGGGTCACGCACCGTTTGACGTACGCATTCGATTGTCAGGTCGATTACTGCCGATTAGCTGATGGTGCTTTGACATTTCGGCCGAAACATTTGTTCCTCGTGCGGTGTGGTTTCGTCCAATGGGTCTCCGTTCCCGCTCTGCCATACCTTTCCACTCATTTATCTGAATTATTACCACTGCACCGTACCAAAGTGAGTTCGGAGCTGTTTTTTTTTTTTGTTTGTGTTCCTTGCTCAAGGACACGCGAAATAATCGCAAACAAAAAAAAAAATAACATCGCTTTTAGGAGTTTGGTGAACGAAGTGAAAGCACACTACTACCGCATAAATGCATCCCATGGGGGATTCAAACGTTCGCATACACCCAACCGAATGGAGAAACGACCTCAGTTCAATTTCGACTAACAAGCGGTGTATTTATTTTCACAATAAATGGCATCCATACGGCATCCCGGGACCGGTGCCGCATCAACTTTTGCCTGCTGCTCTAATTAAAGTGAGCTCTCGCAGCCGGTGTAGAAGAGGTTGATAATTGGAAAGAACCACGCCATTCAGAACCCAGCACGACGCTCCGGTTGTGCTGCAAATGGCTTCCAATAAACAACAATAGAAAGCATCATCGATACGCTACGACGCTCCAAGTGCCCCGATGTGTGTATGAGTGTACAAGAGGTGAAATAGTTGCTCAACCAGCGCTGAAATAGTTCACCCGGTTCGTACCCGGCAGGAATCCTATTCACCAACGCTGCCCCTCGAGTACTTCCGATATGGATAAGGAAGACAAGCCAACAAGCCGAAGTTATGCGATGCCATTAAATTGCGATCCTTGTGCGAACCAGCGAACGCTTCATCGCGCACCGTATCGGAAGGATTCAATCAGTAGAAAACACTCGCTTGCTCGGTTACCCGCTCCGATGTAGCAAGGATCAGGCGGGTTCCCGCATACGCGGCCTGCGTCCACTCGGGGAAAACAATTTAAATCTCAATCTGCTCGGTGAAAAATTGCGGCCAGCCAGTATTTGCAACTCGAGGTCAAGAGAGAGAGAGAGAGAGCGATGGTTTTGCACATTGTCGCCAGTGCAGTGCTGTATTGTACCTGGGACACGCGTACGTTCGCTACGATAAAGAGTGCTCTTGAGTGTGGGAAGTGCTTTTTCCCCTGTCGGTTTCTTCAATATCCTGAGCCGTTGTGTTGCGTTTTAGGTAGTTCAAGCACGGACGCCGGTTTAACGTTATTGACACGAATCGAGTTAGGTTAAACACGAATTATCACTTCCTTCACGCAGTGGAATGTGTACAGCGGGCCGTGGCTGAAAGAACTACGATACAAACAACCGACCGACACGGTGCCCTCACGATGGTTATTCCCATTCGAGCCGTAGCATCATTATCACCGTAACTACGTCGTTTCGATGCTTCGGCATCGACCAGAGCAATAATTTAATTTGGAAGTATGCTCCTCTATCGACCCTGCTCGAACGGGCGCCTGCAAGGAACAAACCCCAATGCCGGCAAAGTAACGCTGAAGGACGTTCTGCCACCGTTCGATCGGCGGCTCGTGCTAGCTTTACGGATCGGAAGTTGTTTAACAAAACGGTCCGAAAATCCTTACCGTACGCCAAAACCCGAAGTGATCGAGTGATGATTTCGGAACACAGCTGTTTGCAGTTGTGATCTGTCGGTCTAGGGAAATTGCACACATAAATTACAATCCACCGCTAAAGAACACCGTCTCGCATCGCCAGGGAGTATGCAATCCGCAATCCACATACGGCGCTTTCGCTAAGGTGAGGAAATAATTTAATTTGATTTCACTTTAAACCTCTGCAGCCAACGAAATTACTGCTGTGTAGATGAATCGAGCCCGGGAAGGAAAAGGTGTTTACCTACGTATGACTACATGTGTATGCATATTTGCTCAACGATGTAATTGTGTATCGAGAACTAATGAAATTAATCGCCATCCGCTGGCCGGTATTCACGTGCCTGATTCTCACCTCACACCTGACAAAGGCATGATGCAATTTATGCAATCACCCGGCATACATACACCAACAAACAGCCAACAGTAACAATAGGCCGTGCACCTATAGTGCATAGGAATATTGTTCGGTGTGCGATTGATATGTTTACATTGACAAAAGAATGTTATTTAATGGGACAGCTTTTGTGTTGAATCTGCCGTAACTCATGCTGTTTATGATTATGAATTGTTTGGACTTCTTCGGTTTTGTGTGTTGATTTATTCCTTTATGAGCTTACAAAATGATGTGTTTTGCAAACCATCAGGAACAATTTTCGAATGTAGGACAACAAAACCGCTGAAATGTATGCAATTTTCATGGCATAGGCAAGCAAAAATGATAACAATTCCAACTTGATTGAATTTTATTCGATCGTAAATAACTAATCGTAACAGATGTGTGTTCAATCTTGAAACCAAACTCTCCAATTAAGTGCATCATAAAATAAAGCACTCAAAATCATAAAAAGCTACCGAAATACGATTGGATGATTCTCGCTCTTTTGAATATAAGCACGAATAATTCATAAATTTCGGCAACAAACAATCATATCCTTTTGTTCGTGTATGGAACGCTCAAGTGTTCATGTTAAAAACCCTTCCAAAAAACGCCCCACTTACTGATAGGTGTGTAATCACAAATTACGCCAATTGAACTGAAGCCTACTACATCCTTTTAAGTGTATCCGCCTTCCAGAAAATCTTCCCTCTTTTCGCCATCTTTTCCCATATCCTTTATCGACTTACGACGGTAGTTCAGCCTTTCCTTTCCACAAAAATCAGGTCCAACCAAAATACAGATAACAGCAAAAAAAAAAAAGAGAAAACACCCCACGATGAGCCATCAAAGAAACGGGCTCGTGTTACATTTCGAAAATACATTACCAACAATTCATCGTCGTTGGATAATTTCATTGTGAGCCGGCATAAAAGCAACGATCATTATGGGACATCCCAACCCGAACCGCAATCTAAACACGGCGCCCGAAACGGCGACGGATGCGGTCGGTAAGTTGGGGGTTGGGAAAATTATCATTCTACCCCAAGCGCTCTCGAACGGAGCAAAAAGTGCCAAGCCAAAAAGGGGAAAAAAAAAGAAGCGAGACAAGTAAAGCCTACCGCACAACACGCAGTAACGTGGAATTGGGCACCGAAAAGGGACTCGGAAACTTTCACTAAAACCCCAGCCCTGAGACCAGTCTCGCCCGCTACGCAACACACAACCACGGTAACAACAAAAAATGAATAAAAGGAAGAAGATTTAATTTGGGATAATATTTCGCCCACCTGTCCCTCTCGGAGGGCTCACTTCGGTTCCGGGAGCAACCAAAAAAAAAAAAAAAAAAAAAGCTGCCGCCGGGTTCCGTTTATCTTTTGCTTGCGGCGAATCGAGTTGTTGAGTGATGCCAGAATGAAGCGAACCCTATGACCGAGACCAAGAAAGAGAACATAGGTAGGAAGAGAGCGGAAAAATGTAAGGAAAAGTAATAAGATTATAAGGGATTGGTTCAAACTCGGGCAGGCTGCGAAGCGGTCGGTAACGCGTCAGTCTTTCCATCGTTTATAGCTACCGATTTGTTACCTCATCAGGATTTCGGTGCAAACGAAACCCCGAACGGATCTCCCGTTTCCGATTACCAGCAGCGAACGGATTATCAATGCCAATCGGTAGAAAACGAGGACCGGCTTTTTTTTTTTGGTCACTTTCCACACACATACACAGACGGGAGGGCGCCATCAGGCGTCTCCATCACGAGTTTCATCCAGGCCCGGTTTTATGACGGTAAAGCTTTCGCGCGGAAGATGGTTGACAGTTGTGTCGCCCAGGTTTTGTTGGTCGAGGCTTCGCTTCCATTCCACCGTGACGTTTGCAGAAAGCCGTGACGCCGGTTGACACTGGAAACGTGCCACCGGCACACTGTCACAGTTTGAGGCGAGACTTTAAACTTCCACTGGGTTGGAGATGACGTTGGGCAGACGAAGAGTCGGGGGAAAGAGGTTGATTTGGAGAACAAAGGGGTTGGTTACCAGATAAAACGAGAAGCATGTTTTATGCTCAGTGCCAAAAGCCAGAAATGCTACATGCTTGGCTTTTCTTTTCACTAGCCCCGGGGACGCCAGGTATGTCGGGAATTGTATCGGCAAAACTTTCCCCCCTAAGCAAATCTGTGTGTGGCTGTGTGTGTGTGTGTGTGTGTGTGTGTGTGTGTGTGTGTGTGTGTGGGAGTGTGTTTGGTCCCTTTTTCCCGATATGTCTGGCAAGCACAACACCAGCATCTCTACTCACCTAACCCTACCTGGTGGTGCGATGTAATTTTGCAGACACAGTTTTCGGCGTCCTCTTGGGCTAATCTTTGACGATCATTACTTATTCATGTGGCACTGCCAAGCTGCCGAACTTGTGAAACTACCACCCGTTGTTTGGTGATCACCACTCTCCAAACTCTCCTTCAGCACCTCCATAAGTTAGAGCGTTCCGAATAGCAACCCGACCCCCATCCCAAAAAACCTTGACACACCATCTGGCCAACGATGTTGCTCCTGTATTGTGATTTTATTTTCGATCTCCTTCTCCAGTTTTCTGGACCCCAGTTTGATCCTGCCTGTTGGAACGAGCGGGTGCCTGGGTAAGCTTAGGGCTAGGTTATTAAAAATTCACCAGCCAATTCTAATCAATGAAATACACGACAGCAAATTTGTGAGTACGTTCGCCCGTAGAAACGCCCTTGGGAACTTACCACTGCTCGACGAGAGTTCAAAGTTTGGATTCGGTGGATTGATTGACCCGCTGGGGAGCAGACTGAGGATAGGTTGAGGAATGATGAGAGAGAGAGAGAGAACAGAGGTAGTGTGATCCAAACAAGCACAACGAAAGCACAAAGTACTGACCGAATAGAGAGCGTCGGGACGGAAAAATTTACCAACCCAGCACCGGATGGGATTTATGGGTAGGATTGATTTCGTAAATTTGAGCTATTTAATAGTCTCCACAACTACACCTGCCACAAGGATCACCTTAAGAGCGCTTAAGTACTAGAGTGTTACGCACTGGCAACGTCTAGTGCTCAGATTTCGTACACATCTATTGCTCACTCTGGCAAAAAGCTTTACGGTAGGTGGATTGTGTATATGTATGTGTGGTGTACACGCATTCGATGAAACGATGAAATAGTTACCTTTGGTGAGCTTATTTCTTTACCGAATACACGTACGGCTCTTTGAAGTGGCTTTATATTGAGCAACACACCTTTCCGATCGCAACCGTTCGCCACTTGTATTTGTTTCTTGGGAAGCGCTAGGGTAAAGTGTGTAAAGCAATATTACGCCATTTGCTTTGAATTTCTTTGATGGGCCAGAGTTGGTTTGTGCCTTTGGTTACAAAAATAGCGTTAATCGATTTTGCTTTTCTATGAATCGTGTACAATTTATTTTCATGTAAATATTCGTTTGAAAAACACCTTTGAAATTAAAGGATTTTATTCCAATTCCAAAACAAGCAACGCAGAAAGGAACAATTTTACAGTTGTTGACAAAACGATAAAAACACTCTGATGCCCATTCTTTCTCCGTAACGAACTCCTCGGTCGACTGAATCGCTGCTATGTTATCCTTAACCCCTGAAACATCTTCATAAGAAGTTTTGAATAAAAGCCTTGGGAAGGCACCGCACTGACATAATTCGTAACTATGCGAAAAACCCCTAAATGTTTGCAATACGCAACACATGTCGCCAAGGATCCACAGCGTGTTTTGAGAGTGATAGGGGATGATCGAATTCATAATTGAAAGAAAAAAAAGCAGAAATTTGATTTAAAAACCTCCTCTGTCTCAACTCGCTCAATATCTGCACCATATCTTCACTTTTACAATTTTACAAAATTAAGTGATCTTATCGTTTTATCCCTTACTGTATCTACCGAGATAAATCATCAAGATTAAGTGTGCAAATGACTCTTAAAGCATCGCTTTGTAAAGCTATGCTTACACTTCTCTCTATTCGATACAAATTTCTGTGGCTTTTGGTCACTTCAAACGTCGAAATCTAAAATCAAAAACCACATTTCCAGATCATTGAATATCTACATTAACGTGTTATAACTATCCCTTATCCATTGTCACTTGCCTTAAATGCACTCAAAGGATTATCCTTCACTAAAGGTAATCAGCACTAGACAATACGCATACACTGCCATATTCACATTGGCTAGCACAAAACTTTGAGCGTAATTGATTAGCACGTCAATGAAAGTAACACCTCACACATATTCAATCTATCCATCGCTAGGTCGTACCTTCTCCATCATCCCTTCAACCTAATCAACAAAGCAAGATGACAGAATCATTTTTTCTCATCCATCGCACACACTCTTGATATTCCGATAAACATTTAATCTTATCACACCGGTGTCACATTTCTCCCTCATCGTGTGATGAGTTTTCCGCAAGCAAGCTTGCAAATATACGGCAAATAACACCGATACCGATTCGTTCGGCGCACAGTGAAAAACTTGTGCATGCTTACCAGCGATATACGTTCATTCAGCCTGGTCCTGCCGAATGAGCCCTCAACGGTACAGGTCGCCTCTGTCCCGAACGTGTGGTGCAAGTCGGGCAAGAAAAAAAAAGGGACGGGAAAAGTATGCTCATGAGCGGTGCCAATCATCGCCATCACATCATCCGGGGTCGATCGTTTCGTAAGCATCGTGACGGCACCATCAAACGCCACGCCGTGTGTTCCAGTGATAAGCCTTACCGATGCCCAAAAATGTGCAGCACAGTGACAGTGTGTCGTGGATGATGGCATGATTGAAATCGGACGACAGTAGTAGTATCGAGCACCGTCCGGCCAGTGGACGTGATGAAACCGGACATTAAAGACCATCCTGCTCGTCCATTCGAGACGGTGATCTAACACTCGTTGCTGTTTGCAGTAGAACCACATCTAACGTATACATACTGCATGCTCGCCGTCCCTTCCACGATGCGTCCCACCCGCCGCTGATGCTAACCAATGCTTTGGGTTTTCGGTCAACATAATGAGATGTTGTCTTCAATACACTTAGGGCGCTTAGGGTGAGTCAAGTGGTTAACCCACTCGTTTGCGGGTGACTTGACGCGTCACACGGCTCCCAGGATGGAAACTTTGTACGAGCAGAACAAGTGCACCGTACCCGTTCGTCCCAACGTCCCACTGTTTTTGCTGACGGATGGTCACGTTCTAAGGTCCCTCCGAAAGGCCGACCAAAAGTGAAGACTTCTCCGTTGAACTCACACCATGCTCCCATAGCAAGGGTGCTGTTCTAGGGGTGGTGTAATAGCGATAATCATTGCTATCAGCGACATCGTTCACACTTTTTCGTTTTCCCCCCACACAGTAAGCCTTCCTGGCCGTTGTCGTCCACCGACGATAACAAGATCCGAAAACATCAAGGAACTAGAAGAATCCATGAGGTTGAGGTCCCCATGAATGGACATTACTGGACCATCAGTGCAAGCTTCCGGATCGGGCAGGAACGGCATATAAATCACGTAGCTATTTGAGGCCAACCCAATCTCATGCCCAGCTTCCAAATGCCGGAGCATATTACATGGCCTGTATGTGTGTGTGTGTGTGTGTGTGTGTGTGTGTGTGTGTGGCCCATTACACCATCACCGTACAGCTTTACAGCTCCTTTACGGCCTACTTTTCGGTATCGAACGATGATGATACCAAATCCCAACGAATTCCCACTAGCACTACGAATGGTGATTCGTAGCTACAATGAATTGTTTTCCGTTGCTGACCATGGGACCTCGGCGCCCCAAATCGCCAGATCGTATCAGACCGGTAGTGGGTACGTGTATGTGCCGATGACCGAAAGGTTCGCATAAACACTGCCAAATAATGGCATGATGATTGGCGATGCTCGGTTTCGTGTTCCGTTTATGATTACGTGTCCGTGGCGTTTGTTCGACTTGTTAACTAGAAAATTGTCCCATTAGTTCTGGTGGTGCTTTTGTTGAATAGTAAGCATTTTAAATTAATATTTTCAAAATGTGCAATTAGACAAAAGTAAAATATTTTAAATGTTCATCTAATTGGAACTATGCAATTCTCCAAACGCCTAAACATATGCAATCATACTACATTGCCCTTTTTCTTCCAACACAAGCAGTGTTGTCCGACCATTGAAACAAAACAAAAAGTCATCTTGTCTTGCTGTCTACCATCACCAGCACAGCTGACATGTCGATTCATGACAGCGCAAAAGGTCTTCACCGCAAACCACCCAGGCCAACAAAAAAATTTAGGCAATTTCTACCTTTCATCGCCGTTTCTTTTTGCTCAATTATTTCTCTCGCCCCTTTTATTGTGAATAAGATGCGTCTTGTTGCATGGCTTCTCGGATTGTTCCCATCCGTACCGGCACCGGCCAGAGATTAGTTTCATCTCAGCACCAAGCTCAACAACCGGACACAAGCACCGACTCCTTGCAGTTCCTTTTCCAGTTTCATTATGCCAAGCCCTGTCCATCCCGTTCCACTACTGCGGAACATTCGGGATGCAGCATTTTCCCTCCGGTTGCTCAACCAAGTGAAACATCAAGGACATATCTTGCCCACAGCAGCAGCAGCAGCAACCAACGCTCCAACAACTACTGCCTGACTGGGTTTGGCCTCGGCTGTCGGCGGGTGGCCGCGCGTGTGCTATGAATTTTGAATGATTCATGTATAAATTATCCAAAACGCTTATGAATATTTAATTGGCGTGCAGAGAAGAAACGCAGCAGCGGCGCGTGGGCGTCGAACGAGGGAGGAAAATTGGGGGAAGTATTCAAACATTATTTATTTGTCCCGGGAATGCAATAATCCACCGAGGATTGTGCTTGAGATGTGTGCGAAAGTGTAAAATGGCTGTTCATTTGGCAGCACGCTTCAAGACGCACTCGTCTCGAGCACGGGGCGTATAGGTAGACAAACAAGCCCTAGCTGCTCGAGAATGGGACCGGTACCGGTCTTGTTTGCTTCTTTTATGCTCCACTTTCTCGCCAAGCAAAATGCGCCAAACCGTGTGAAACACATTCTACTGTTTCACTTTACATCAGACGGGACGGCTCACTGTGTTGGCTCGTTTAAGCTCACTGTTGATTTGAAGCTATGGCTTTAAAGTAGAATTAATGCGCAGAAATGTGAGGGCTTATTGAATGTCGCGTGGTGTATTTTCATGTCAAATAAACAAAACCGTTGTAAGGGAAAATGATGAGCAAATGGAAATGGAGTGGAATTGTGATGTTTGTCTGCGTTGGCAGTGTGCACGAGATAGCAGTAGCTTTTCAAACAGCGAAAGTCTTCCCTGTGCACTGTACGGTGGAACAGATTTATTTTATGATATTACATCAATGCTTCACTGCTGCGATGAAAAGAGGTGGTTAAAAGTTTAAATATAAGCTAATTTATTCGTGGAAAACCCTTTAATTCTGATAATAATTCATATCTTGCTACTAAAAACGCTATATTGTATAAATTTAGGCGATGGATCATATCGAAAGTTGTTTTTTTTTCTTGGAAATAATCAAATATTCAAGGTGCAAAATACAGTGCCGCCTAATTGAATGCAATTTGCATAACATCCGTGGAACAAAATCTAGATCGATAGTCTATTTTGATAGTGGTAATATTGTAACTGATGTGAAAATAATGAAATTACTTCATAGATTTTAATGAAAGTTTAAATCAACATCCATGCTTCAGAAGCTATAGTCTATTTGTAAAGCACTCGTTCAAAAGTTCATAACAAAAAAGCTGCAACACGTATTCCATATCTATTTAATCAATCCATCAATTGGTTTAAACATAATGCTACTGGTCCAGGTGATTTCGAAGTAATTTTTGACTATTTACTTTAAGTCCTGCTACGGAGTCCAGCTAGTTTTCTTTCCCCCTACACACACATACATACAATTTCGTACAAAAACTACCAATAACCCGTCCATCATACCAGTGGCAGAACGTCGGAACGGCCGGAAACAATTCTCTGAATTGCTCATCGCAGGATGTACCAGTCCATCCCACCACCAGGTTCCGGGTCTGTTTTGCTGCATCAAAAATAATTCTCCTGACCAGTGTGGGCGTCATCGACGTCGGCCGGATATATGCCGTTTTGGAACAGGAGATGAATTTTCATGCCCACCTCACCTCTATCTGCCAGCCCTTCCCTATAAACCCCTAAGTACGCATTTATGGTACAACCGATCCGTTGTTGACTATGGGTGGCTGGTAGGAAAATACTCGTGCCCACCCGCCACAGTCTTGTACCGTTCGTTTGTCCCGATCTGGTTTGTACGGCATTCGAAAACGTGCAATACCCCCCATGATATGATGTTTCTACGCAAGCGGCCTGTAACTTTTTCGCCTGTTTGTTTGAAATTCGGCAACCAAGGCAACGGGGCACCCTATACACCGGGAACCGGGCAAATAGCAACGATTGGATTCGAAGAAATATTCACATTTCGTGCTGGTTCGAAGTTTTATGTCCGACACAGCGTGTGAATGCAAAATGTTCGCTCCGTGATGGACTTGTACTTTCTTTTCCAACTTTCTTTCACCGTTGCTCCTCCGCTTCAAGTTGGCAGCTACCACTTCGGCCACTTCAAAAGTGCTGTAATCAAATTAATAGCGTGTCGGCTATTGCGTCCTTCCCGACAAGCGCCTCGGTGGAAACAATGGTAGGATGTTTGTATGGGCGCTTCCAGAAAAATGGCCTTCTCCGCATTGTTCGATTGATATTTGATTACACGTTCTTTTATTGTTTTCGTTTGTGCTTAGATGCACAAATCATTTCCGGCTGTACCCTGCAGAAAGCGCTCGGAGCGCTTTACAGTAAAACCGGTTCGCACATTTTCTATGCCAAAAGCAAGCGATAGGTATTTGCGCAGTCTTTCCAAAAACTAAGAGCCGTAATTAACAGGACAAAAAATCTCATTCAATTAACTTTAGCTCTTTCGCTTATCTACCGTGCCCGGATCGATCAATAATGAAGTCATCGCTCATCATACGGTAAATTATAAGAGATTTTTTTAATTGCTTTTCACCTCACTGCACGTGAGAGTGGTACGTACCCAATGCCAATGTTTGTTCAATGTTTATTTCACGTTCGATGGGTTTATGGTTATTGGGCAACGCGCGGAAGACTTCATCGAGCATCGATAATAAACGAAGCACATGGAAATTGCATGATTAATTATACAACAGCTCTGTTCAAGCCTGCTCGTCAGTAAAGTGTTGTTGAAAACTTAAAATGTGTGAGTTTTGGAAAATTTAAATTAAATTCCGATTGATCGAGTGCGCCTAAAGGTATACACAGAAAGCATAAATGCACGGTTACAATACTATTTCTCTTGTCGACTACGTTTTATTTCTCAATTTTTTAAATGATTTTTACGGAGCCTTAACACACTTTCTAAGATGCATGTTTCCATCCTAACCTAAGATCGCATTATGTCACAGAAAAATTCATAAAATTGTGAATATTTCATCTGTGTAAAGTATTTGACCTAAAAGCACGGTTGTGTGACGATGGCTTTTGTAGCGCCATTGTGCAAGCTGGTCCGTTGTATTTGGCACGACACACTAAGCCATCCAGACACAACACGTCCATCTTACGTTCATTCCTATTTCTACCATCACAAACGCTCGAACGCATCGTCAAAGTGCATCGGCAAACTTTACAGCTCAAACCCGTATGCACATATGCTAACTGTCTTGTTACCAGTCCATGTCCTAGCCCAACCGGGCCCGAAGCACATTATCGATGTACGTGCGAGTACTTCCAACAACGGTAATCTACTTTGTTCCTGTGCTGCTTACGATGCGCTATGTCTTTCTGCTCCTTATGTTCCATGTTGTGCTATGTGTCGTGCCACGGCCTCTCTCACCAAACATCCTCGCCCAGCAGTCGGTGTGTAGTATGTAGCGACAATCAATTTTGTCGGAAGTACACATAATGCTTGACGCTCCATTACTAGGACACGAGCTTGAAACACGGGATTGAAGCTGATAAATTGTTTTCCACCACCGTTCTTTGACCCTCCACTGGGCTGGGTTTCAATAAACGTTGACCAGATTAGTCATGGCAACGACTTCGACACCGGCGCCAACACAAGCGGGACAATCATAATCGACTCGCTTTTCGGTAAACTAATCCAGCAAAGTCTCAAGACGCGACCGCGTTTTCTTTGCACGGACAGCAAAAGGACGTCACGCTCCGAGAGCCGGAGAGCCGTGTTAATTTATCACTGCCACCACGACCACGGGACCCAAAAGGACCTGCTGCACGCCCGAAATACGATCAGTATGTTTTAGCGCGGGAGAAGATGCGAGATACCTCCTGTACCGGTCCTGTTCATGTTTGCACAAGAAGCAGCTGCCCACAGCCAGCGACCGAAACACAGGTCGCACCGACGGGCCCGACATTGTTTAGACTGACTGGCTGGCTGGCTGCTGAGCTATGAAAATCGAAAACATTAGCTAACGATTTGTCACTCGATTAACTTGCCCTGGGACGGTGGTTCAGTATCGTTGGTTTCGATTTCGAAACCCATGCGCTCGTTTGCGCTTTCTCGACCCGCAAACATACCGGAGCGTCGTAATTGATCTTCTTGCCTGCACCCTTTGGCTAGCCGAGGGCACCATCCACTCGATGTCCGCTTTTTGCAGTGATTTTTCATCCAATCACTTCCCACGGGTGGAGTGGGAAAGATTTGTCGTCTTTTGCTGATTTAAGACACAGTCGAGAACGAGCGTAGAAGATGCAGCTTCTTGGAGAGTGCATTCTAGTGAAAGTGGAGAAAGGAAGACGAGTAAATGAGTGGGGTAATTGTAACAATTTACTTGGCTTGTTTTCACCCTCACCCGTGCTGTAGTCGGACGGCACGGCAAACAGAGGAAGCATAATTTGATGACAAAATCGAATAAAATATGCACGTCATTCTTTACGTTCCTGCTTTTAGCAAGCAACCAGGCGACAATACATGCTATTACAAGTCATTAATTCTTATTTGCTTTGCTGGAAGAAAATATGAACAATAATGCTTTAAAAAGTTCAACCCAAACAATGTGCCGTAATGTATGCATTTCGCACAATTCCTCTTGCGCTAAGTGGGAATAATTACAAAGAAGCATATCCTCGCTTAATATTAAGTACGGAAGCATTCAAGCTCAATTTCTAACATGTTCAACATCATCATAAAAGTTATGATCTTCCCGAAAAAAAAAACACAAAAAAATAACTCAGCAAAAGAAGTAAGTTCCAGCTAAAGATGGAACCACAGGACCAGGGCAATCGCTTTTATTGGAACCCATTTAAAGGCTGTGCTTTGTTCACCCACGGCATTCCACTGTCCCCACATCGATACCACTTTTGATGGTGGGGCAACGGAACAAAAAACTTTATTTTTATGCGAATTTTTACAAACGGATGCACCGAGCGGCAGCAAAGATTTTTCCAACATCATTAGAACCCGGCTACCGCGCGCTTGCAAGGAAGAAACTTTATCTAACCGGGAACCAACCGAAGCCTCTTTCGATTTTTTTTTATTCGCATCTTTATGTTGCTTCCTCTTCTTCGATCCGCTTCACCTTACAGCCCGCGGCAACCAGCAAAGGTTTAACTTTAAAACATTTCTTTATATTCATACACCACCGGTCTAAAGCTAATTAAGAGCGAGCAAGAATGCTACGCTACAGTGTGAAGTGGTTGTTAGTGGACACAGAGTAGGACGAGGTCGTCTTCAGACCCATGGAGCCAAGGGTAATCCAGTAACAAACCTCGACAAAGGACCGCACTGTACGGCCGAATCAAGGACGGCCAGGTTTCTACTTGGGAGGCTGGCATAAACTTCATGCCCGGGCGATGATGACGGTGTACGTTCGCAGGACGAAACTGGTGGCTACTACTATCCCGCAGTCGACCACTCGACTTCATTCAACTTAATTTCGTTTAACAAGGATAACAGCCTTCCCCGGAATAGTGCTCCCAGACCCCCCGGAGGCACGGATGAGGATGGACTTTAAAAACCAGCCAGGAAAAGGGCGGAGATGAAATTCGCGGTTTGGACAACGCTCCCAAGGACGACGACGACGACGACGCCGGGCTCGTTTGTGTCCTCTTCGCACTCGACCGGCTTTTGTGTCGTTTTACCGATTTTGGCCACAATTGTTCTTCGGTTCGACCGTAGCATTTTTTTTTCCTCCGGCATCGGACGATCTTCCTCGTGCCCGTTCACTAACCGGCTGCCAATCGAGCGGAAACAGCATCAAGCGATTTGGCATCGTTCTAGCAGGATGGTGCACACCATGGCCACACCATTGCATTGCATCGGATGTAGTATGTGCAGAGCATTATCGTGCGACCGAAGTGTGTTGGTGTTTATTTGCCCTCGGGAAGCTTAAGGGCATCCCGTAGCCGTCGTACCCGGGGGTTGGTTGGAATATGTTGGCCATATTTCCACTCGCCAATCTTATCCAACACTTTACTTTATTTCTTACCTTACACCTTCTACTCGCACCCTGGCTCAGAACGGATAGTATTGCCACGTCGAAGAATTGTTCTTCCACTCGAGCGTACTTCGAGAGAACCGGAGCCGTGGGACCGGGTGTGGGTTATGAAGTGTTTGTTGTTGTTTAGTTATCATCCACCCTGTGTGGTCTTGTAGTGCGGAGTGCTCGCTTTGCGATGAAGTTACGCTACAGCATGGAACCGAACGGAACAACCGAAGGATAAAGTCGTCCCATGTTTCTGCAGGACCCGGGTAAAGGCATAAAAAGAAATACGTACATCCAAAGAAGCCGTAAAACGGCGGCAAAGCGACCGAATGTCCTTATGCAGAGTGGTGGCCGTCCTGCTGTCGGGAACGAGCAGCTGGTTCGAGGATTCTGCTCCTTCTCATCGTAGTGGGGGTTTTTTTTTTTGCTTTCGTTTTCCACACACTCGTACGCTTTCTCTTTGGGTTTGGGAGCTAAACTTTCTACACGACATTGGTACAAGATTTTGCACCCTGCAGAAATGATAAGGTGTATGGGTGTGTTTGCACACGCGAGTTTGGCACGATCAAATGCAATTTCAACCCCCGTAAAACATTGCTTACGCTTGTTTTATTATTTTTTTCTTGCTGTGGAGTTTTGTTTTCGAAAAAGAAGTTTTTTTTTGCAACTCTTCAACCCACTAACCTAAACATGCGTCAGTTCGTGTCTGGGTTCGTGAGAAGGTCACCTATCGCAGGAGGTTTGCGGCGAGCAAGCGGACGGTTGGTAACGATGAATTATGTGTGGTGATAGTCCAGGGCAAATGCAGCAATCCGGTGCACCAGTTGGCAATCCCGGATGCATCCGGGGATTTGTCGGATAAGAGACGAAAATAAATGAAGCAAAACAGCACAAGCTTCGTGGATGAAGTACTCCCGGCCAAGGGTGAAGCCGAGATGGGTGAAGAAAATCCCAAGTAGTTATCGCGGAAAAATACACACACACACACAAGCTCGTAGACGAGTGTTCGCGAATGGCTTAACGTTCGGTCGTGTCACCGCTTTCAGAAGAAATAGTAACGAGATCATCCGTTGTTGGGGAAAGGAAGTTTCGGAGGACGAGGTACGATACAAGCACGTGAAGTGTTTCGAGAGCTCTTTTCACAGTGAACTTGCCAAGAATGTAATCCTTTTCGACTGTTGCCAACGTATACACACACACACACATACACACAAACCATTTGGAAAATTTCGAACGGGGAACGACGAAGCATTGGCATTGGGACCAAACTTTTCCGACGCGGATCGTTGCATCAGTTTATTTCATTGCACTTTCAATCCGACTCTCCATTCGGCTGTTTGCATGCATGTAAAACTATAATGTTGTTTGCATAACTATCTCTGTCTCCGAGCTCGCCCACGCCCGAAAACCCCGAATCGAGCGGTAGCATCGAGAGCGCCCAATTTTATGATCGGTACCATTTGAAAAACCCTCCGATGCACCGACAGGGGATGATAAAATCTAACAAACTTGCTAATGGTAATGGTTTTTTCGTTTAGATTATTGTGCTGTTGGTTATGGTTTCCATTTAGATATAATCGATTCTGCTCTTTTTTTAAGTAGACTGTTAAGATTTGGTTTTAAATTATCGATTAAATGTTATTTGAACTTATCACACTATTTGTTAATTAAAATTTTTGAGTAAGCTAAGATTTCAAAAGCTAAATCGAACATTGCACTAATCTTAAGCAGTTAGTTGAACGTAAGCCTCTGTAGGTACTTGCAAAAAAAATCTGTGATTAGTGGTTTTGAATCTGGTTAGTGATTTTGGAGCGTAAATGCATACAAACACCTTATGTATATTATTTTTTACACTGAAACTGCTCGTCAGAAAGTAAGAATTAGTGTTGTAATAAGCGAATCATTATCCATCAATCCCAATCCTACTTTATATCCAAATCCGTCATATAATATCACGGATCTAGGACCTTTTTTTTGTGGCAACGGTGGTCGTGGATAGCTTCAACAAATTTTCAAGAATAATTTTTGCTTTGTTTTCCCGTCACAAAAATGTTACACATCTTATCCGAATCAGAATGGAATCCAAATCCCGACCGATTCCGAATTAGTTCGCTTTTCAAACGAGTCCGAATCGCATCACATCCGCAATAGAATCGCAATCCAATCAGAATGGTTTAGAATCGGTCAATTAGAATCCATTCCTAACCGAATCTTTCTAGGGATTGGACCTTTGAATCTTCCGTGTTGCGAAGCAGCCAACACTAGCCTTGGTCAGCTGCATCATAATTCACAGCTTTGCATACTTTCCGGCGTATTCCAACTGACGCGATGAATCTAATTTTCTTACATCTTAAGTGTTTAGTACACCTTAGGTAACATTTAGTTAACTAAAGTACATTATTAAAACAGTCATCTATCCGTGCCAATTGACCGTAATCAATCGCTGCAGTTTTATCACATTTACCTACAAGTTTTTTTTGCAAGTTTGTGATGCCTTTAGCGGCCATTCGATCAAAATGGCATAAAACTTGTCTATTAACCGATTGTTCTACTAGTTTTCCAAATGATCTCATCAAAAAATTTATTATTTTTTTAGATGAACGGGCACACAGACTCACAGTTTTAGTTTGCAGAGCTTACATCTGCATGCTGCCATAAACTATTCAAGCTTTCCGTTCAGATCAAATATGCAACAGAAGAAAAACGTTTTCAAGTTTTTCAAATTTTTGTAGCGCTTTGCAATATTCACTTACCGACTCACTTCCACAACACAAATCACATGGAAGGGTTAAAATCGATTTGAGGTAAAATTTCCAACCTACCCCCGGCCGATTTGAAATAGAAACCTACCATCGCCCGTAAAACGGTACACTTACCTATTTGAACTCAAATATTTTGGACACATTTCCACCTTGCATGCAGCAATAATGTTTCAGTTGGTCTAGCGTACCATTCCCGTCCGACCATTCGCCAAAAAAGGGACACACATGCATAAAATATTCCCCCCCCCAAAACACGGTCAAGTGACGCGCACAAATGCACCCTGGTGAGTGAGAAAAGCTGCTTCGTAGTGCTATTATGCAGGGAAAAGTCAACGCCACTCTAACGTGAATGGGAAGCACACACAGACGCACAGAACCAGGAATGGAACCCATGTGGAGAATGGGGCAGGTGCAACTTGCAATAAAAGTTTGGTAAAAGTTGAACCCTTTTTTTCGTGTTACGCGGCACTTTCGGCTATCCATTTAAATGCTATTGAAACAGAAAGAAAGCTGAGCTCGTTTCCACGGTGAAAAGCTTTCCGGTGAGTTGTTAAATTGACATGTTTTACGCTGTGGCCGTTGTTACACGACCTGTCGTCATGTAGCCAGACGAACTCACATTTGGTAGCAGAGTTAACTTTTATTCATCTATTATTGTCGGACTCGCCTTTTTGTTGCCGTTGTGTACCTGCAGACAATGATTATTATTTTTTCGTTGGGAAGACTTTTTTTACTGCAAAACGTTCCCTCGCAAATTGATGTTTTCATTGGATTAGCTGCTTTGATTCCTCAATTTCTCCACCGATAGCACACATGCAAGCAAGATAAAGTTATAATAATCCCAGTTTTTTAAGCTAGACCATTGTGATGCGGAATTCATTCAAACTGTAATGGCCGGTGACTGGAACAGTGGAAGCCCCTTTTGTTCTCCAGACTCATTCAATGTGATCTCCTTTTTTTCCATTCTTTTCCTTTTTGCTGTCGAACCGTCCAATCTTCGTTCCACTCCATTATGGTTAGAATTTCGTTTATACGGCGCGAAAAACCTCACCTCATCCCATTCGATTTAGTCGCGCTTCACATTCATACGCTTCTCGAAAAGGCTCAACGTGTTTATGTTGCCACCGTAACCTGGGAACTCGAGGCTTCCGAGCGCGTCTGCCAAAGAGTGCGACCCTTTTTCACACTCTCGACCCATTGGTTCTTAATCAAAACGAATACTCACATCGTTACCATGTGGCCGTGCGGCACGATGCGATGAATGCCGGACGTAGAATACAGAAGGGGAAAAACACAGCACACACACACACACGCACACCGACCACGGGATCTAATCCCCAACAAAGCCCAGCGTCGCAATAGATACATCCGCGCCAGCAGACGCGGTACGCCTAAATGTTCCCGATGGCCCATTTCCGGTTACGAGCGCGTTCCGGAAACGCCAAGGACACACTTATCGCCATCCATTTTAGGGGGTGCCATTTTGAGAGGGGGGAGGGATGTGGATGCATGCTCGCCCACAACTTCCCAACCCATCTCGACCGTGTCACTCAGCGGCGGTGGCAATATCATCATCCTTTAGCTCTAATGCAAACACTCAGCTCGAAACAGCTCCAAAACCAGCCGAGACCAACCCCAAGCTACAGCTACGGGTAAAACTTCATCCTTAAACGCTTGCGACAACACATGACGGGTGACTGTGACGAGCACCAACGTCAACCCCCGAACCGGGAGACACCCCGCACGCCATACGTGCGAGCAGGCAGAATCGATAAAGGTGAAGATAAACTCCATTTCGTACCGTCTGATATCCTTCCTACCTTTTCTGCCCCAACACCCTAAGGGGCTAAGCGGGGGGCGTACATGTTTTGGATGTGTTGTTTTATGCCACGCGATTCAACACCGACACCCCGACCGGGTTTCGGTGTTTGTGTATGTGTCGCATCATATCTCCGGTCCCGGCTCGGAGATGGATACACCTCCTGGTGGAGATATCGAGGCATTGGTGTCACTTTTGACAGGAATTTAATCTTCTTCAATAAAAACGACAACACACAGCCGTTGCCATCGTTGGGCGCCGGATGTAGGTGATGGCGTACGGTGCTTCTTGCAAAAGTTCCCTGCCGAATTAGCCACGGCCGCTTTTTTTTTTTCGTTGTCTTTCCGAGGAACAAATCTTCCTCGGCGATACAGTGGGTAGCCGTTTCTATCACATGTGAAATCTGAAGCGGGTCAAATTACCGGCGGAAAAAGGTTGGCAAAGTCTAAATCTCTTGAAGAAAACCATTAAAGAGCTAGAATGTCTTTTAGCATGATTATGTTTATATCACTCATCTTGCTCTAGTCATTAGTGGCATTTCTGACGCACGAGCAAGGTCTAGACGAGGCTTAGCGTAATTCATTGGATTCTCGTTAGGAAAGCAGTTATAGAAGATTTATTGAAAGATGTATGATATGACGCAGGAAAATGTTGTTTTGTGGAGACAACGTGCTTGTGACGATGTTAAATTATTCATATTTTACACATTTTGAAGAAATTCCCTATGCAAAATGTTATATTAAACTAGTGGATCCATTTATCTACCTAAGCTAAGCTGTGTAGAAAATCTAAATTGAATAATAGCGCCTGAAAGTATGCTATAAAATTTATCGTGTATTTATATTACCGTTTGGAAGCTTTCATATATTTTAGTTTGTTGACAATGTTGACAAATTTATTTGTTTCTTAACTACCAATAAATTTTAGATAACTCAGCAAACTCACCAATTTTAGATCCTCAAACCTGGCAAGTACACATCAAACAAACGCATCACAAAAGAGTTTAAGTAGTAGACGAATTTTGTTACCTACTGTATGCGTTTCTTTTCGATTTGCTTTTCCGATCGATTCTAATACACAAACGCGCCGAATTCCCCATTATTGGCATTATAGAGCAGCTTATACATTCGCATTGCGAACCAACGATAAAACCGATGTTTCGATACCTCGCGATAGGCGGGCACGTGTGCCGGGAAAACAGTGGAACCAAGCGCAGATTCATCGATGGATAAAGTCATAAAAATTGACATCCCGTAATCCGGTTTTCGTACGACTGATAGCACCAGCCATCCCCGGACCCGGGCCCAGACTCCCGGGCCGAGCGGAGAACGTTTGATTTGACAATTGAGTTAAATCGCGCCTGATTTGACCCTAATGCTTGACGCGCTCCAATCCATTATCCGGTGTGTCTTGCGTCTTGCGAGCTTCCTGCCCTCTCCGGTGTCTTGCCTCCGTCCCGTCCCTTTTGATCCAGATAATGAGGACCGAGACGTGGTTCTGATTTCGTTGGTGTTGCATTAGCTTCACGTGCCATTGCCATTAACGGCAAGCGCGAGCTACTACTGCTGCTGCTACCGGTAGTGCAATCAGAGCGTTGTGGAGATTTGACGGCCGGGAAAAACTTTCTCAATGGCGTTGCTACGCTTTCATCTTGCTGCCATTGCCGTTACGAGCTGTGTTAGCGTTTTGTTGTCTGTACACCACGGTGTGCTACCCGTGCAAAACAACGATCTCAACTTCGGGCTTTGTAGAACAAAGTTCTCACCCTCGCCCAGGTTCAAAGCCACCAAACCGGTATCGCGGGTGCGTTTTGCGAAAACAAAGCAAATAGCGCGCACACACACACGGTCGCAAATGTGCACGGTTCTGCAGTTTCGAAATTGAAAACAACCGATTGGGGCAACTGTTTTAAATAACAGTTTGACCGAAAGTTTGCACATTTTCCGCTTTGCCCCGGGAGATTAGCTTCGTAGCGCACCAGATGGCACCCCGATGGCTGGTAACATCCACGCGACCCGGCTAGGGATCTACTTGTTCCTTAACGATAAAACCAGTGCAGACGGTGGGTGGATGCATCAGGAGGGGCACCACATGTGTGCACGGGAACGTTGCACGACCTTCCCGTGCCAGAGGAGTTCCTGCCGCTTCTGGCGACGCCGATTACGTTTGCTCAATATTGGTGGTACAACTTTCAGATCAACTTTTCCTCCTCTACCCTTTCCACACACTGTCTTCCACTTTCGAAAAATGTCCTCCCCGATACTCGATCCGCCGGTACTGGTGTTACCGATGAGAAATACTTTTTTTTTGTATATGTGTGTTCCTTTATGGATGTTGTACTTGCTCGCGTGGAAATGAGCTTAGCTAGTTCACAGTGATGGGAAACCGGATATCAGGTGGAGGGAAGTCCGGTCAAATCTCCTATTCCACCCTTGGGGGACCAGATGCCGAACGTTCGCTGTATCGCATGACATAATCGGTGCTGTTGTATAATGCCATAAACTTTCGTGACTTTTCGATGACCCGTGGATAGGGTAGACTGGAAGGAGAACGAAGGGGAGAGATCGAGGAGTACAAAAGTCATACCCAGGTCCGCTGGCGCTTGGTGGTGGTCATTTTCAGTGGTCCGGTAGCTGTCGAAACAATTTTTTGTTTCGTTGTCACAGACTAACGAGTGTATTAATTAGTTTTTGGGTTCGCTTATCTGGAGGAATACGGACGAAGGCTAATACTGGTGTTCTTTTTCGTTGCTGGTGCAGAAGTCGTATGTGCTGTTGCCATATGCGTTCATTAGAAGGTTTGATAGCGACACAACTATCACACGGCAGCTAAATGTTAAGTACACATAATAAATAGCTACCGTACGTTGGGAGTTTTAAATATAAATTTAAATGTAGAGGCTTTTCCTGGTTTCCCGGGGTGGAAATTGTTTCAGGATTATTGTTCGAACTTAAGGACTTATTTTTGCGCCACATTGCATACACGCAGGCGTGATCAAGCATGAATGATCTGTCGAGAAATCTTTCCCAAATAAGATATCATCTTTATTTATTCAAAGGTTTATGACCAACCTTTTATAACATCCAAACAATATTTTATGGCAAACTTCATCTCAAGACTCCATAAAAGCATTGGGAAGAGCAAAAAAAAACAATCCTTGGGCACCATATTTAGCGAATCACCCAGTAAAACTTTTTTCTACTTCTCTAATCGCTCAACCGGTACAGACAGCAAAGACGTTGGAAGGTGGCGTCCCACATTGAAGGAAAAACTTCCCAAAAATGGGAACGTTCTACCCACAGCAAACACCATTTAACACAGTCAACCATCCAAATCATGTCCCATCGCGCTTAGACACTTCGACGGACACTTCAATGTGCGAAAGCGGACAGACGGAGCCCAAGAGGACCCGAGATAGGTTACGGGCTAATGCTTTTTGTTTCTCGTTCTTGAGGTTCGGTGCAAACCCCCAGCTCAGAATCGTGTTGCCAGACGCAAAACAAAAACTTCCATTGCTGTTATATCGTGTGAGGTAGGACAGGGAAGCGACCAGAAAGAAAGCAAAACAAAACCAGTTCAAACAAAATTAATAAAATGCGTATTTCTGTGCGAAACGACAGCATATGTGTTTTTCGGTAGAAGGTCAAAATCTGTGGTTTTCCTAAAGCACCATCAATGCGCCCCACGTGTGTGTGTGTGTGTGTGTGCCTGCAGCATATGTTAAGGCCGTTTTAGGTTGCCAAAAGTTTCACGTTCGCTTCGCCCGTACACGCACACGCATCAAACCCGAAGCCGGGGATGACTTTTGGCTTACAACTTTTGCAACTTGCGACACCGATTTCATTACACAGCTTGTTGTGGTTTTTTTTTATGGCACATTGCTAAAACTAAATTGGACACCATTTAGGCAAAATTAACCCTTAACCTCCACGCCTTTTCTGTAAAGGCGCTTAAATTTAACCATTTCGATTAAAGCTTTTAAGCGTGCTTGTTTGCTTTGGCATAACTCCTCCAGTACACGAGTGGTAAACTTGACAGCCTCCGTAGCCATAACGGAACTGACAGTGGAGAGTCAAAATGTCATCCTAAACCAGAGCTGATGGCACGAGCTACTAATAAAGGGCACTGCAAATGGATGGGTTGGAAATCTTGGCGCTGATTGGTACACCGTTGCATCTAATGGTTCCTGGTAGCTGGTAGCCGGCGAACGTATGTCGCTTTATAGTAATCAAGTGCAACCACAAACCTAATTGTCTGCAGTGAGCGAATTCCACTCCGGGCACAGTGCGCACCAGTGTGTGCACCGTGCGTCCTGTGGATGGATTGATGGCACTTCATCAAGTTGAAGTTGAGAGTATCAGCCTCATCAACACCGCACACAAAACCGCCCGGTTAAATGAAACCATTGTGGTGCGAAACGGGCTCACACGGGCATCTGAGCACGTCAACTGATGATGAGGTCAAACCGATGGCTTCAATCGACATCATCATTATTAATGCTTGGGAAGTATAGTCTGGCAGCAGCGAGCGGTTTAGTGGTCGAATGACTGAGTGTATTGGTAAGTGATTACCGCAAAAGCATCACACACGCGCACGTGTAGCGGATACGCAACACACGAAACACAAGAAGCATTGTTGTTAGCGAAAACAACGATCATCGATCACTGCTGGATGAAGAATTTGGGTGAAGAAGGCTCTGTTTAATGCTATCTGCAAACAATTTCTTGCTCACGTTAAGTACACTTTGAGTCACTAGATTAATGGCGTACGCACCTCGCAAGGCTTGTTATCGGAAGGTTGGTGCAGCTGTAAGCTTATCATGCGTGCTGGTACACGCACACGCACACGTGCCTCTTTAGCTCAGTGGTAGAGCGCTGGTCTCGTAAACCAGCGGTCGTGAGTTCAATTCTCACAGGAGGCATACATTCGGTTGTCCATGAAAATACTCTTATTTTTATAAGCGTAATGAGCGAAACGACATGGCCCTATTGTGTGTGACCCGTCGTCGTAGTATGTAATCTATTCATTCCGTCGATCGATCAATTACAAACAAACTATACCACATTTTTTGTGTCTCTAATCTGCCCACTCACCCCCCCCCCCCCTTCCCCACCCATCACACAAAATAACAAATTATAATGAGCATTGTGGCTCGGGTTTCTTTTTCCCGTTTTTTTCCCCCCTCATGAACGTCAGATGCGGTTTAATTAATTTGCTACCGAATCACAACCAAAACCATACAACCATACGCTTCACTACGCTCGGTGGTGTTGCACAAATCATTCCTAAATGCGATTAAAAATGTGTTACAATCGCATCATTTCGATAGACCGCGAGGGGAAATGAAGGAGGGAGGGAGGTGCGGTTGATAATTAAAAAGCCAAACACCGCGAACCACATACGATCGACCCCGTATCTAAAACTGCTACGACCAAGCGCACTGCCGTTAATAATAATACTGTTAATTGAAAACTATTCCAAAGCTTCTGTTTACGCTACAGATTAATTGCATCGCGCACGCACTGTTTGCACAACCGCACACAATCTAATTATTGTGCGACGCGTTTTTTACTCCCCCCCCCCCCCCTCCCATCCTATTGTCCCCATAAGAACTCCCTCCTCAAACCCATTCGACACTCATTAAATCGGTACGCAGGATGGCAATTTTGAATTTGCCAAATGGATTGATTCGCATCACTATGCCATCATCATTATTAGTATCGTGGTGGCCCGAATCCCGTCATTGGAAGTGGAAGGGCCTGCACGAGAGGGGGCTGGTCCGAGGTGTGTGATGAACACCATGTAGCAAAACAAAGCTCATTACTGTCTTTTGCATATAAATGAGCGTGGCCGTATTATATGCACACAATATTAGCAGCAAAGCATAGCAGGGAAAGGGAAGGGCTATGGATTCGATCGCTATCGAGATTCGCGTGGCTTGGTTTGAAACGCGTCCAACAATTAGAATCACTGCTCCGATTCCCCTCTGGTACACTGGTTCCAATCCCAGGAATCAGTGGTGTGTTTGTTCGTGCCTTTTGATCGAAGTTTGGAATAGGATTAGTTCAACCCAGCGGTGACTCTTCCACGACCCCTGCCCAACATGGATGGAATCGTTAGCTTCATGTGTGCTAAAAATTAATCGCCGGATAAGTGAGCGCTCTTCACTGGCTTTACGCTTGACCCGCATTTCCAAACACAGCCAGCCAGCCAGGCAGCCACTGGACTGGACACGGCTAGCCCCATAATCCCTGCACGTCAAAGTTCCGGCTCACTTGGTTGCCTCGCAAGATGCGGAAACGGCGCCCGAACTAGGTCAAGCTTTGAGAGGGCACAAGCCGGCCAGATAATCAACCAATGGATTGCTGCAGTCGATTCTAACCGGGGGTATTATTTTTCGTTTCATTGCAGATACGGTCACCACCGATCGGAGACGACGGTCCAGCTGCTCCAGTGCTGCTGCAACAAGGCAACCAAGGGCAAGGTAGGCTCGTTGCTCTGCGGTTAGAGAATGGTGCACCCGAGTGCAGTCGGCCGGGAGATTCATAAATAAATCCCCCATCCCTCCTTCGGTTAGCCTTCACAGCTCCCACCAGCCAATGTCTACAACAAAATAATGCCTGCCGTTGATCCCGAGTGGTAACGATGATGCATGCGTGCATTCCCGGGAAAACCCTGTCCCATACAGAACGGTCGCATCCTTGTGCATAATCCCGGGCACATCAAATCCAGGGGAATTATCGTCTCGGTTTGGCAAGTGGTGTACTTTGTTTGGAGGAAAGTTAAGGATACGCATTATTTATGCAAAACTGGTGTTCTCCACACACTCCTGGCCTGGGTCGTAGGCGCTGTGGGTTTTGTGGATGGCAATATCGGGTTGCAGGAACATTTCGTTTGATTTAATTTCGATGAAGCTAGCGACAGGCAGGGGTAGTTGTTTAAGTAGTAGCTGTGTTTGAAAGACACAATCCAGGGAATCTGGTACATGGGCAGATAATTATCATAAACCACAGCTACATGCGTTCTGAGGCATACCATTTTTTACAGAACTCGTAACAGCGAGTAATGAGTAAAGCGAGTAATGACTGGCATACCATATTCACAAAGCAAGCCCACCTGTCCAGGGGTTTTGACCATTTGCTCTTGCCAAATTAGGTCATAATAGATATGGTCAGAAATATACTGCTCAGAAGCATTAATGATTTTGGAGGTTTGGTTTGGAGGTTATCTTGATACATTCTGCATGTATTCTTGAGCTCAGAAAGAATGCATCAAAGCTAGGTGATCAGATGGTTAAATCTTAAAGTAAAACAACTCAACGATCGATGAGATCTAAAGGAATGGTTCTCTAGGTAATAATTAATCAGTTTTAGAACCCATTTTTCTATTGCAAAGTCACCTTAGCTACGCTGTTCTCCTTCAACATGTTCCCTCAAACTGCAGTGACCTGCTTCACAAACAACTATACTTAAATTACCTTCATTCTTTCCTACCAAAATCCACCAAAGATTTCTTCAATTCGTTTCAATCAAATCGAAACGGCAAAGGAATGTTTCAAAATAATTTTCAACAAGAGTGTGCCCTCGAGCCCTTACGAAAATATTCCCAATCCGAAAAAGGGGAAAAGCTAACAACCAAACCCCCTTTGCACGTAGCACATCGTCTTCCGGCAAATATTTAAGTCCAACCGGTACATTGGGTACTCCTGGGCAATTCTTGGGCTACCCTAAACCTTCCATGAATTCAGCCAACGAGGAACAATTTCTGCCATCGTAAGGACTTTTCCCCCAAAACATTCAATATTTGACCGAAATTCAACAGTGCTTCCGTGTGGTAAGCTCTTTGCATGTTTGCATTCGGCAAGGAAATAACCGTACGTTAACTTTAATTTTTACACACCACGACGACGTACCGACACGCCCTCGAAAATGGGATTTAAAAAAAAAACGATTGCACACTTGGAATTAAATTTTAATCACACACCCTGCTCGGTACGATTTATCGCCGATCGGTTCTATTAGCTCGGCACACGCTTGGCTTACGGCGTATGACTGCAAACGTGCTTACAAGGGTTTTGGAAATAGGAAAATTATCGAAATCAATTATAGCAAATCACAGTCATTTTCTGGTCCATTATGTTCTCTCACCAGCGAATGCAACGAATGAGTTCGGTGCGTTCTGTACGAAGCACCAAAAGGTCGTGCCCGGTGGACCAGCCAGGCCGGTATGAAGTGTTAAACTTGAAGGGGAAAAAAACGGGAAACGAATTTCCTGCCCGCACTAAATGAGCAACCAGACATGGGCTGTTGGGGGCAAGCGCAAGTGCAATGGATTAAATATCGTGTTCGAAACGTGTCAGAGATGGATATTTCCTTCCTGTGGGCCTGCCTATGAAGTCTCTTTTTTCCCAAGACCCAGTCGGATGAAAACCCCAGCTGGAACGTTCGATGAAAAACGGAATTGAATTTTCTCACTCCTCCAAGCTGCTTCGCTTTCCAATTCCAAGTATGTCGCCGTTCTGTGAGTATGTGTGCTTTTCCTCGATTCTCACAATACTTCCACCATACATGCGGATCGGGCAGCCATAATATACTGTGTTACGCTAAGGCTTTTATCTTATTTTCATTCATTTACTTCGCCTAATAGGATTAGCGATTTGTTACTGCCTTCATTGCCTGGTCCCATGTGGGAACGATGGATGATGCCGTTCGCTCCCTCCCATGCCCAGTGCCGATTGCCAATTGCTTAATGACGGATTTTTGTATCCAATGTCCTTGTCTTTTTTTTTTTTTGTTGTTGCTTTCCATCTCCTGCTTACCATCGCATGTGGAGAGAAGTTTAGCGAAGCGAGCGAACTGTTGGGCCGCAAATAGAAGAAAAACGATTCCGTTAGCACAGCGTCCTGGAAGCTGTCAGTAGATATGGTCCGATGAGAAGCGAATGTTTCTTGGCGTAAGTGGAGTAATGTATGATGAAGAATTTATGATGATGATTTATTTTAAGTAATGGTTTTATTTGTAAGACCAAATTAAGATATTCAAAATCGAATATCATACATTACGAATTAATAAGTAAAGTTTTATATAATTTAGTAAATATTTATTAACATTTGGCAGCTCCATATGCGATCCATAAAAAGTAGTTTTTTCATATTAAATGCATACATTTAGAGGCATTCTTGAACGACAACGAGTCTTTCGGATTTGTAAAACTAATACACTCCAGATCATCATTAAATAAACCTCAAAAAAACCTCAAATTTTCTACATTGCTGCAGGATACTTTAGAATACTCTCCCTCTTTTTGATGTCCTCAACGCCCTCCACAGTAATTGTTTGATTTTTAATCAACACACAACAAACCCATCAACACACGTACACCTCATATATACCCCGACTCGGATATCTTTAACCGAGCATGTGAAGGCAAGATGCATCCAAACCACTAATCAACCTGGTTGCTACATGTTGGTTTTGCCGGTAGACAAGCTAACGAACATTCAGTGTATGCAGCACTGTGTGTAATCATGTTATGTTTCTCCGGTACGCACCGCACATCATGCCATGGCTGATCACAATCACCAGGAAAGTGCATCCGTCCCCAGAACGTTGCAGCGTTTGAAAAAGCTGATAAAATTGTTGAAAGATATCCCCATTCCGGGATATCGTTTTGTTCGAACCTGATAAAAAGACTACATACACCTTTTTCCCTTTGTGCCGCAACAGTATCCTCGTTAGATCCGAGATTACATTTCGAACACATCTCTATCTCGTCGATAAAACCGGCTGTGTTCCTGGAGCTTACTGACTCCAACCGGTCCATCTGATGAGCGGCAAAATGTCCTATGCCGATCGATTCTTGAAAGAAGGGTTTTATAAAGGATAAAAAGAATTTTTCGAGATACAAGAAGATGACGGTGACAAGAGGACAGATATTGCTTTCTGTACAGTACCCGGTACGTTAATAATCGAATTATAATTCCATTGCAGTTTTTCAATGCTTTTATCAATGGTAGAAGAAACAAGGGTATCTAGAGCTGAGAGAGAGAGAGAGTAGTCTTGCAATTCAATCTGTTCATCCAGTTCCAGTGCCAGTTGAAATGAATCCTCCAACCGTCCAACATATTATCATCACCATCGTCAGCACAATCTTGGTAGCGTACTCAAGGACAATGCGAGTCAAGGCGAAAAGCTCCATTTTGTTTCCTGGCGATTTTTTTTTTCTTTTTCGTTTTAGATTTTACTTCCTTCAACAAAAAGAAGACATTGTCTAGTACCGGGGTAGCACTTTTACCTTTCATTGAAAGGGACTCAATTTTGCTCTCCCTGTTGCTACAAGACGCGTGGTTTTCGGTTCGGTTTCGCGCCACATTCCCATTTGACATAGTAAAACCAACCAGAGTATGTCAAGGCGCGCAACAACTGACTTCCCTACCCCTGTTTGCCGTGGCCCACCATCCAACCCATTGTCACCATTATCACTCACGGTGGAGGCTTTCCAATCTGAGCGAATATCAAAGAACGACGACACTGGGCTGAGGATCGTCGCTACCGCACAACCAAACCCTGGAAGGGCAAGCAAGGGTGAACATAATACTCTCACCCCGTGCCCGAGTACACTATCCAAATCAACTAACCTATCCATTTCGCAGCCGTTAACTTTTATTTCCCTACCGAAACGCCACCCCGCTAAAGTTTTAGCGGGTTTAAAGGAAGAAAGGGCGCGAAGCAACAATGCGCGGGGAAGAAAATCTTTTGCCATGAAATTTACATAACCGTATTCATCCCGTTTGGCCCGTGCGATTGTTCGCTTTAAAACAATAGTACCGTGGTGCAGTGGTAATTCCACTGAGAGACGGGAGACACCAGTGTGTAAGAAGCGGCGCACTATAGCACACTGAATAGCAATCGCAACCTAACTGTGCGCTTTCTCGTAGTCGTGATAGTGGTGTTGCTCTAACGCTTTAAGCTTTGGGCACACACACTGTTCGAGCAGGGAAAATAAACCCTTCTTTTGTGCCGGCTCCACTGTACAAAACGGGGATGAAAAACAGTGTTACAAAAGCGAAAAGCTCTTACGAGAAAGGAAGAAAAAAAAGCTCACTGTTCGTGGTTCATCCCTCGTTATGATAGTTGGGAAGCGAGTGTGCCGTTTGCCTACATGCAGGCGCTTTTCTGCTGTGTGTGTCTTTTGCTCGCTTTTTTACACCGGTTTTTAGCATCGCATACAGTGGGCGGGTTCGAATCCGATCCTTGATTGCCCAAATGAATGACTGGTGGGACAAGCATATGGATGGTGCTGTCTTCTTGGTGCAGTTTCCCAATCTCCTGGCAAATGGAGAACACACAGGTTTTGTCCTGGTTGAATGACGATGGCTTGGCCCTGTTGATACACCTTACTCATCTACTGCACTAGAAAGATTGGAAACATACACACACACACACACATACCTACGACAAAGTCATTCCTAACCTAGTCCAACAGAACTCAACGGAAAAAATGGAAGAATGGCAAATGTCACGACATTCGCATTATGATTGAAAGCAGCTTTCGCGAGAAAACATTCCGCACGGCTGAATGTTGGCCTACTTTTGGTGTACAGGAATTTTCCCCCACGAAAAATATTCGTACTCCAGGTTAAGGAACATGATATCGTTAATTAGAAACAACAAAAGTATGCTTGTCTTTTCAACACAACCTCTGTGAGGTCTTCTGACTGTAAGACACTCAGTTTTCCCTCCACTTATGCGCAAAGTCCTTGGAAAAGCTGATAGCTAAAGAAAGCTCCAAACAGATCACCACCCAACTCAACCCACCCGCTTTAGGAGGGGGCTAAGAAAATCTGTGAATGGGTTCCTTTTGTGTTGTTTTGCTTTAGCAGCGAGTAACAAGAACGAAACGATTTCCTGCTTAACATCTTCACCGGTGGTGCTCCTCTGCGATAGAGCAGGGAAAGCATGCGGAATGTGTAATGAATATTTATACGATCCTTCCGAAAGGCCCGCGATCCAGTCCAGGACCTCACCCGGATGGTAGTAGCTCCGTCGGCACGCGCACACCAAGAGAGCCCTCGCGGGGATGATTAAGCTGTTTTAAACTGCTTCTTCTCTCCGAGCCAGTGCTAGTGCTGCTGGCAAATGTCATGTTGGCATGTGTCGGCTACCGAGCGTTCCGTTTGTGCCCCGCGTCCGTTGGGCAAACGCAGTCAATTAAGTTTGTGCCCTAAAGTGCCGACCATTCCCGGAATCGCAATAAAACGGCATGCACGCGTTAGATTTGTAGTGCTACCGTGCCGTGTGGGATCGGCCGTCAGTGTCCTTATCGTCATCATCGTTGTAGTGGGCATTATGACCCCGTGGTAATGTGGTTGTCAGCGGCTGCACCGACGATCGTGAAATAGTGAACAACAAACAGGCAGATTCAACATGCAGATTACTTCGTACTTAATTGTTTTTCACTGCACCGCCGCACCGGTTGCCGGTGGAATGGGACTCTGGACGACAATTTTCCAACCCCCGCCATTTTCTCTCGCGGGAGTATTGTCCCACACAATTCACACCGGAGAAGCTGAGCACGAAAACATTCCACCCAAAACGTCCTCGGCTCGTGCTGCGGCACGGTGAGCTTCCGAAACGCACGCCAAGTAATCCGTGCTCTATTGAAGTTGTCCACGCCGTGCCGCCACGCCATGACACGCGAAAAGCGCGCGCCCGGAATACACACCGATGCCGTCCGTTTCGGTGTAGCTACGCAGCGTAAAACTGTTATCACAGCCTGCACATCTATATGATTAATTTTTATGTTCTGGCAGATGTCGCGCTCAATTTCGCTCGAACAATAGCGAATTTTGTGCCCGACCTCACAACTGGCCCCCAAAATGTCGTCCTTCCCATGGAAACGCAGCGCATCGCGAGGCTCAATCTTCGTGAAACTCACCCGGAACTCGCCTTGATCCGTCGCCTCTCGTAAAGCGCACATTGGAACGCGTTGGAAACGCGTTCTGGCCCGTCAACGCCCCCTCTCTCGTGGAACCATGTTTTCCTCCCCTTTCGGTGATAAATAATGGTTCTAGCGTTGTTTTTATTTTTTTGTGATGGTTCCTGTTTTTTTTTTTTGCTCCCCTCCCAACCGCCCACTTCAATAAAGTGTACCGTCAATGCACCACGAGTTTCCCGAGGCCTCGGGGGTTACTGATTGACTGCCGTAAAGCTAACCAACGAACCTGTCGTTTGCGGCTTGTACATCTCACGTTTATAGGAAAACCGCATAATTTATTGAGCAATAACTTGGTCGCCGTAGCGAGACCGCGGCTTCCTCGCGCACTTGTACCCCGGCACCGGCAACCCTTTTTTAGAATGACCATCAATTTTAAATTATCTCGTCCTGCTTCATCGCTCCCGTCTTCCAATCGTGGGGGTTTGATTTTCCACGCTGGCAACAAATCGTGAGTGCTGACTGAGCTTTATGCATTTTTAAAAAGATTGTAAACTACGCACACACCGGTGGGACAATTCTTTTCGCGCATAGAACACATTATAACCTATCTCTACAAAGAGCATTTGCGGGGATTCGATGATTGCTGACTGTTTGTTGGTGATTTATGTGGTGTAACAATCCTATTTAGTGTGATTTCTCTTTTTTTAAGTTGCTATAATATCACAATAATTGATAAATGTTTGCTGATACTATTAATGCTGGAGCGCCAACGATGTGCAACCGGTGTTTTGATACAACACGCAAAAAAATAGCCTATTAATTATGGGCATTTTTTCCTCCTATTTTCCTCCATTAAGCGAACAAGTGTGGTCTTTACGTCCTGGCAGTAAATCTCCACTCTCATTCCATCCATCACCTAGTATGGTTCGCGTCGAGTGAATTGCAATGGCTAACAGTGTCTCTGCTGAGCTCGTACACCACACGAATCGCACATTATAATTGAATGATTTTGCCACACTGCACACACTTCAGGTGTGGGAAACATTGGCGTGTGTCGGCAACAGGTGCTAATCCTGGTTCCACCATTTGTTGCGATGCATCGCACGGACGGGATCCAACTTTCCACATCACCGGAGGTCTACTGGTCGGCCATACATCCGCACACACACACAGACACACACGATGTCGTACACCCTTTTCAAACAGCAAACAAGCAGCATAATTATTCAATAAAGCATAATTCCCATCTCACATCACACAGACGCACACAGAGAGAGAGCGTCGCCACCACTCCGATTGAAGCGATCACTTTCGGTACAGACAACTTCCGCTCTGGTCTCATGGTTCGTGCCGTCCGGGGGCAGATCAGTCTGTGTTGGCCCAACAAACAGAAACCGTACGTGATGCGCCGCAACTTGCCCAAACATCTCCCTGCGTGTTTTTGTCTGTGTATATGTTTTTTATGTACGTGTGTTCTGAGAAGAAATTGAACATGCCTCGTCCATGACCCACCTCAATGCGTGGAACCAATGCTGAACGTGTCACATACACACACACACACACACTCTCACACGTCCCACCAATCTAAACGACCCAATGATAAGTAATATAATTCCCGGCCAGGCCGCACGAGAAGACGAGATATCGCGACGCCTTATCAGCTTTGCCTTATCAGCTGGCAGGGTTGCCTCCACAGCTATCGCGCCGGAAAAATTGTCTGCTGGCTAGTTTTTATACAAATTTAATTATTTTTTCGTTTGAAAATTTCTGGCATCTTACAATTGCTTGCTTAATTACGCTCGTTTCGTTGCGGTTTGTTGATTAAATTTACTCCCAGCAATTCCTTGTCCGCACGTCCACCGACAAGCGACAGGACACACCACTGTTGATAGTCAAATATTTGGATAAACTTTTTACTTCTGTAAATATATATTTTTTCCTTCTTTTCAACACAAAACAAAAAACCACTATGTGATGTGATGAATGTTTGATAGAATCCACCCTTTTCCCAGTGCCGGCAGCAGTTTCTGGCCGGTTCGTGCTCGGCGCAAAGAAGACGCGATTCGTTGCAACCGAAACAACCGTGCGATAACAACCGACGGGAACGAACGGGGCTAGCTACCCAAACAAACCATTACATTACATTATTAAATCGCTGCCCAACGCGACACGACGGACGAAGCGGGTACGGGTTGTTGCTTGATGACAGCACCGTTGCCGTTGTGATTCTGGCCACGCGCAAGAGATAGTGTGATAGCGGACGACCGACGACATTCGGCCCCAGTAGCAGCATCTCGTCGCAAGTTTGCCACACATTAAGGCTAGCGTTCGTTAGGGCAGAGATAGTACGCAAGATCGGCGGGATTGGCAACGGTCAAATGTGCGTTCCAAATTCGCAACTGCAGTGCCAGCGACCGTAGAAGGCGCAAGGAGAGAGTGAAAGTTGTGAGATGTGTTCTTAAATCATTCATTAGTGCAAACAAAAGAACGTTGTCTGTGACATTTGAGCATTGACTTTGGCAGTCGGAAAACTCCTACCCAAATCGTCTAGCTCGCGCTGCTCGTCGGGCTGTGATATCGAGCGAATGCGATGGGGTGTAGAATTATCGATGATAAGAGAGTGTGATAAGTAACCCTGGTATTTAGTGATAAAATCGAACAGTAAGCTCAAATCGCTTGTTTGTGAGATCGATGCGTCGTACCACCGTTTCCGGTTTTTGTTTGTGTGAAAAACGTAGTCATTAATCGAGTGAGTATTGAGATACAATTTCTAGCAGGTTCAAAGTGTCCGGATGTTTCTAGTACCGAGTTTGCGGAGCAGTTGAATTGACACACCAAAAGGCGCAATTTTAAGTAAGTTTAGTGTTTGATTCACCGTCTCATTTAATCTCCTCCCAAGTCTCATCAGAACTCCAGGATATGCATGGAAAACTATCAGTTACTAAGGCACTAAACAGCATGATGATTCACTAAAGGTGTATTTGGTTCGGGAAAAGAATCCCCCCCTAGTTTGGTTACTCTTTGTGCGAATTTGTTTGATTTGCCGGTATCTGTATGCATTGCACTTCACCCCGGGGCACCATGGGTTCTCCACTTTTACCCAACATCGTGAGAAAACTTACACGCACACACACGATAAAAGCTTTTCAGTGTAATTTCATTACGTGCGTTCTAGCCAACACCGCCAACGGTCCACAAAATGGTCGAGCTGAGAGTGGCATGGCTAAGATATTATTCATGAAGGGCTGTCGATGGGATGAAACTCGCCAGCAGGCACTCGAGCAAAATAATTGAACCACAACGCCCGAAGGCTAGAACAACCCGGCAAGCGTGTGGCGTGGCGGGCCAAAAAAAAAAGAATCACGTACACGAAGAATTCGCTTAAAACTTACCGAAGAAGCTTCTTCATCCATTTTTCTCGCGAAAAACTCAATCGATAATTCATTCTGATGAATGCTGATGTGTTTTTGCTTTTTTTTTTGTCGGCAATGGTTCTAGAAGACCCGGTGAGCACAGGAAGTGCATATACACACACACATTAGCCCGTGTACGTTCCAATCGTTGAAACACATCAGCATGAAGCAGGGGATTGATTGGATGCTGGATCGATTAAAATCATTTCATTAATGGCCGCCTGGAAAGAATCATAAAAAAGGCACGCTTCGGTATGCTTACAATCGGAACGATTTCTTGCGTCTTTATCATCCATTGCAAGTTAAGGCCACGGAGCTACGATTTATACTGTGTGTGTGTGTTGTGTTGTGCAAGATATCGCCCATTCGCTAGGACTTGTGCTCCAATCAAGCACCATAAAATTGGTACGATTGGGATTTAACGCTCCTTGGAGCCAGCAATCGGATGAGCAAAATTTATTCCAACCGAGCTTTATATGTCCACAGAAAGTTCGATTCGAATTCGGAACCGATGCTATGACTTGTGGCAAAACCTCGTGCCTGGCCTCGAAAGTCACCGTGATGGATGCTTTTCGCCGTCTATTCTAAGGCTGTCTATTTATTACGACAGAGGGACACTTTGATCAAGGACGTCGGGCAGTGATTTACTTCCAGCGCAGTGTTTCTTAAGTGGTGTCAAATTGGAATTGTTAAAGGCTTCTTGTTCGTGCTTCGTTTCGGAATTCGGAAAGCAAACATATTGCACGACCACAGCGCCTAAAGTTATGCAACTTATGCCACGCAAAATTCGTTTTTTGATGTTTTGCAGCTATTTATTACACTTTGAATCATGATTTCATGAAAAACACAGCTACAGCTATGCGTTAATAGTAATCAATTCCATCCCCCCCCCCCCCCCCTCTTCCCATAGTTGAGTACCACTGCCCCAAAACCCGAGTAGGAAAAGAAAGAGCATTTGTTTTCCGTACGCTACACCTTAAGACACAGTTTACCTGCGAGCGAAAAAATGAGGTCACGCATTAAAAATATAGCGGTCTAATGCGAAGAAAGGGAAACAAAACAAAACATAAAAACGCACACCAAACAGTCCCTCAAATTAGTGTCATCAATTTCATCGTGGCGGCTATTAATCGTTTGGAAAACGGTGTTTGCTTTCTTGTCTTCTGGCACGAGAAAGGACATACACCGTCGCTGGTGCCGGTCGAAAGCCTTAGCAGCGATACCTTTTGATGGTTCTGCTTGCTTTGGAGCTTTGTCGGCATCGAGGTAGAGATAGGAGCCATTATTCCATAGGGTTGGATAATAACAACTACACCTTAGCTTTACGCCACAAGCCTCCAACATTCTACACGACAGACAGGATATACAGAGGCAGTACTGGCCTTTCTTTCCACTACCGTATAAGGAAACGTCTGTCACGAGGGCAAAGTGTGAAATAAATCAAGACTTTTCATGGTTGACCCAATTCTGCCGTCTCCGCTGCAAACATCATCTTGACCGTCGTACCCGCGACCGTTTTCTCTCGCCAGGGCAAACTTTTTCTCTTTCGTTCTTGCATTTTTTTTTTTCAACCCAAACGAAAAACAGAAATAAACCATTAAAGTGTACCAAAGCGAACGAGACAGATGGTGAAGCTGGGCAAGCGAACTCAATCCCAGGCCAAGTTGCACTTTTGCACACCTGATCCCAGCACCAGCGGTAACAGTTCGGTTGTCACCCACGGTATTTGATCAGGGATAAACCAACCTTGGTGGTGGCCTTGGCACTCGTTGGCAACCGGGCTCAGGGATTGTGATAATAAAGGTAAAATGGAAGCACAAAGCCAACCAACCAACCTACACTCTCGATGTACCGCTCGGAGAGAGGCAGCAAAAAGAAAAGCGAAGCTGGAACGCATTTCTTCTAGTAGATGCTCCCTGTCCTATCCAACCCTGGGACTTGCAGCATCATGCAGTCATGGTAGCTAAAGGTCCTCGCGGATACCAGTGCAGTGTCTTTGGCTGCAACTTTGTTTATCTTTTTACCTTTTTACCTGTGAAGATAAACATCCCTAATGGTGCTCTAAAGCAATGGAGAAGAAAAGAAAAACGAAGGCACAGTCAACCATCCAGCTTGTACTGCTTCCGGTGTGATTTTTCTTTTGTTTTGTTTAACCTTCTTTTAAATAATTCGTACAACTTATTCTGCGAAGTCCGGGTCCACCGGCGTGCTTCAACGGAATGGGATTTGCTTTAGATTGCATATAATTTTACAACCTGCAAAACGGAACCTGCAGTGCAACAATCGCACCAGCGGTACAAACGAAATGCACACTTGAGAAAATTGTGCACGAGGAAATCACGAGAAGACAGTACCGAAGAAAACAGAGCAAAAATATTAATGCTTTGCTCAGGAGACCTCGAGCTGGGACATTTGTTTTACCAATTTATCTTGCCATTAAGCTGCTTTAAGTAATGAAAATATTGCACTCATAATATTCAACGCTAGCCTTTTGCTATGTTATATTGTTATAACTTTTAATCCTTGACCAAAGAGAATTAATCAGACTTTTACTTTGGATTGCATAAATTCTGGCTTCTACAAAAAAAAAGCTAATGGCGTCACCCTAAATGTATGCAATATGTATCTTGTTAACTTCAAATGTATTCCAACTAAAGCAGAACAAGAACAACCTGTTATCAATCCCATTAACAATAAATGTGTAACCCTTTCTTTAATGCGTACCCAGTTCCCAACCCTGATCCCCTCGCCAGCCAGACAGACTTCAATCATTTTCATTTGAAGCTGAATCTGACAGATCGGTTTCCGTGCCGTATCGTGTCGTGGTGCTTCATGCTCCAGAACACGGTCCCACCGGGACAGATGTTCTGCAGCACTTAAACAACCCACTTAACCCACAGTGGACGTCCCAAAATTTACTTCACAGTCTCTTAACATCCATCTCTCTTAATACACTCACACACCCACGGACGTGTAGCTAAAGAGGATGTGTCTCTCAGGCACACCGAGGGAAAGTAAAGGGAAGCTTCAACAGTGCAAAGTTACCAGCCAATTTTGAAGGGGTTCACCGTCGGAAGTACCCTTTTCTTAGCATCTCTGTGTGTTTGTGTGTGTGTATCCCCCAAAATGAGCTTTGCCGTGCACAAAATCCCATTTGCGCACACAATTGCTCCCGAAAGTCGGTGCGGAGAATATTGGGAAGTCGCAAACTCCCCCCCCCCCCCCCTCAAAACACTTTGTGCCGCAGAACATAAGACACAGAACCCAGAGACAAAACTTGAATGTTGTGTGCGGATGGCAAAAGAGAGCGAAAAAAAAACCTGTCGAGTAAGCAGCGAGGAAGACGAAGAAGCAAAAAAAAAAATTACACGAAGCAGAAGAAACAAAACAAAAAGGCGACAAGAAAAATCCAATTCAAATTTTCCAAAGCCTGGGCTCACCGTTCCGGAACATGAATACTGAAATAGCGCACACCCCGGGTTGTCTCTAACCGAGAATCGCTAACGGATTCGGATACTACCACTACCACTACGACAGCCAGGAGTAGCGCCACCCGGTAACAGCCCGGTTTGGTGTTCCCCTGCTCGCTACCATCTTTCCCCGATCGTTCGACTTCTTTTTCGCTAACGGTGGCGAAACAAACGAACGACTTAACACTCAATCGAGAGCAGCACTTTGCGATGGAGTGGAAATGTGTTTAATTAAATCTCCAACTTCTTTCCAGTTGATTTGATATTCAAATTTCGAAAATCCATTTCGAACAACCATTTGCTCCGGTGTTGTCGGGACCCGCGCCTCTACTACACACATTACTCAAACCTTGATCCTTAAACGGATAGACGAAGCTGGCTGGCTGGCTGGCTGATACTGGCTCCATATTCCGCTTTCCGTCTGTCCCAATCGCGCGAGTTAAATGACAAAACGTGCGCGCTTCTTTTTTTCTGCGGAAGGAACATTTCCATAGAAGTGCTTCTTCGATTCATCTCACTTCAAGAGCATAAAAAACCCACTCATCCACCAACCAACACACACACACACACCCACTTCAAAAGGTTGCGGTCCTATCGTCCTCTTGTCCGCCCTGTTGCTTGCACATAATGAACATTTTACTTTGCTGCTGCTGCTGCTGCTGGTGCTGGTGGTTCGACTGGTCCGGGGGTGTTTTTGACTTTTTACACTCCCATTATTCCACACCTTTGGGGCACTCTTGCTTTCAATTTTCACACTGTCTTTAAGATTGGCACCGAGACAGACAGACTTTCATTAGGGGAGGAAGCAAAATTTAGATCCGGACACATTCCTTCCTGTTCTGACAGTGTCTTCTTTTTTGTAGTTGTATTGTTACCAATGGAAGAAGTGACATTGCTTACAGCTCACATAGTCCTATTTCACACTTTCATTGCAATTGCTTTTTTCTGCAAATTTAACAGGCATCTGCCAGTGATCATGTTTTTCATCAACTACGGTCTTCTGCAGGCTCTTTCTACTTAACAAAACATTACACGTCAAAATGCGTACAAAAATGCTAAATGTTTAGATTGTTCCATCTGTTGTCTGCTTCTTTCTTTTGCTTTCGGTGTGTTTCTAATAGCATTAATGCGGCTGAAAAATTGATACGATGTCTGTTAGTTCTAGTCCATAATTAATTGTTAACGATCCAATAATCATCACAGTAAATTGAATTCAACAAACTCGTGACGGTTCGATTGTTTCCTACACTTCGATAGATAATTATAGGCAGAGACAATTCATCAAAATCAATTGCCATAAACTCTATTATACTTATTACATTAAATGAACTGTTGGGCAACGCCTAAAAGTATGCAACTATTGGTTTGGGTTTAAATTTTTGTGTTGAAGAGAAATGACCTAGCTAGCAGGCTACTAAAAATGTCCTAAACGCGCCTAAATGAATGCAAAGCGGAGTACACGTTGCCAAGAATGCACAGTGTATTTTCCATGTATAGCTGAAACTTTAATAAAAACGCCCTTCGTCGTCCTTACATGCACTAGTTTTAATGACAGAGTGCTACTACTCATTCTCGGTTGAATAGGGCCCCTACAGTTGCCTTGTATAAGGGGTCTTGTACTTATTTATTTACTTTGTACTTGGCACTCTATGTTAGCAGAGGCCGTATTGGGGGCCCCAGATGCTTGTGTTAAGAGCCACGCAATAGTATCTTAGGTCAGTTATTAGGGACCCCTTCAAAGGCAAAAACTTGAAGAACCATTTCGACCTCCAAAGAGATCCAAAGATAGGACCTCCAAAGAGCTTAATGCGTATGTATACCTGTGTACCTCTAAATGTGCATATCTAACATATAAAGTTCTACTAACAGTTCTACTGCTAATTGTTTTTCAGTTCAACACATTTTGTTGAGCGGAACGCCTAAAATTATGCAATTCATATCACAATAGCTGCAAGTGCATGACTCAAATAACGATTATAAGAACCTTTTATTTATTTCGAACCGTTTATTTAAGCATGTAAGGAACAAAATATCTAAATCAATGTACGCAAAACGATTTTTTTTTTTTTTCAAAATAGACCCGGCACCCCAGCCCCACGTATAGCAAAAGCCAGCCGGCACTGATTATCATGCAACCGAATAATTCTGCACTCTCGTTAAATTATGCGCACATTGCATGCTTTTTTCTCTCCATAAAACCCAAAAGTGCCAAAGGTGAAAAGGTGTACCACCACAGCGGGCGAAAACAAATTCAATGATACGGTTGCCCGTAAAAGTTTGCTACAGAATAACACTTCCGGTGCGGAAGTGTAGTTTTTAACCAATCTACCATCGCCTCCGGGGTACCTCTGGAACATCCCAACTCAACGGTTGCAGTTCAATAAGTCCATTCTTCCCTGTGATTATCGAATTTTGAGTTCGAATTGAATGGGGAGGGTTTTTTTTTCTCGCCGTAGTATGTTTACGCTACGCTTCGGACACAGTTTTCCCACCAGCGAAATGTGGGCAGAGACGAAATAAAAACAATCAACACGAACCCAAACACACACACACACACAGGATATTTGCGATTCGGGAAAACGGAAACAAGCGAACGAGCAGAATCGTGAACGTGAACCATAACGAAAGCAATCAATAAGTGATTATTTTGCAGCGGTACTGAATCAAAAATGCAAACAAATAAAAATAAAACCCGCTCGAAACAACCACTCGAGAAGCATAAAAATTGTTGAAAAAATAAAGCAGCACAACAACACAGCGGCAAACAGCACGTTCGTGCTGTTTGGGAAGTTTAGGTGAAGTAAGCGCTCAACTGGAAGTGAAATTTTCACCTTTAATTTCCACGCTCCAACATTGCCGAGCGGAAAGCAGAAGCAGTTGTCGGAGTCCTCCCGAGGGAGAGAGGGCTCGACTGTTTCATGCAACAATTTAAGCTCAGCAGCAAACAGCACCCCGGGTTGACTCTAGTTTTACGAGTACCCGGCCAAGGGTTCGAGCGCCTGCAAGCTTACAATTGATTATCATTCCAATTGTGATTGTTTTCTCCGGTGATTTATGCGAACCGCCCGCTTGCTCCTCCAAAGTTCTCCCTCCGGACACCGTTTTGTCAAGGCACAGTCGTGAAGTGTTTGTGTAGGGTTTGCTGTGATAACACCGAGCTGCAACGGTGTGTCCTTGTGCTTGCCCACCGAAGTACGGCGCTTCGGAACGGAAAACGGAAACTTTTGTCCACTCTGGGGAACCGGTGTGCAATCACAATCACGCTCAGCAAGTATTTTAAACAACAATTTACAGCAACAATCCTTGCTGGGATGATGGGATGACGTGGCCTGGGTTTCCGCGGTACTGCAGGAAATAATTCGCAGAAAACTAGTCCCTCACCGGCCTAGTGGGGAAGGCAATCAGAATTGATTTGATTAGAGATTCCCAGCCAGTCCACGCAGCGTCATCATATCGTCATCGCACAACGTCACAGCAATAATTGAGATTCAGCTAGCGAGCGGCCGATGAGCAAGCAAAACGTATCCCTGCCCCCGGCGGGATTATTGGTTCCGTTCCGTCCGTCATCGTTCGGACATCGATCGTTCAATCGTATCAATCAGCCCTACATCATTTCCCGTCGCTTCTAATTTACACCAAACCGCCATTGCAAACAAGTGTGTGTAATAAATATAGAATCACCTTCCTAACACCTCTAATCATCTTTCTTCCCTCTCTAGGAACGGAAGTGACGAGGACGATACATTGCTGCGTGGTCGGTACAACACGAAAGGTATCCAACCTACGCGAGCCCGGCTTGAGAATCGATTTCGTTCCACGTTTGACAGCGAGAGAATCGCTAAGCACTTGCCGCTGCTGCTACTACTGCTGCTAATCGATCGATAATGACAAAATAACAACGGCCGAACGAAGTGCACGAACGGTTGAAAGGCACGTAAGGTCAAGGGCTGCGTCGAGATTACGCCCGTTAAAGTCCGGAGCCTGGTCGGGCAAACGAAACTGGAACACGCTGAAACAAAACGTGTCAGTATCTCCCAAGAACGCGTCCATCAACTAGCGAGGAGAACCCGGGTTGTGGCGCGTTTGGTAAACTTGTGACACGAAGAATCGGAAGTAGTGCAAGTGACAAGCATGTGTTCTCGAAGCAGCAGCAGTAGTAGCAGCAGGACGTCCCGTGGGACCACTTCTGCCGTTTTGGTCCTTGGAGTAGTGCTCGTACTCCTGACATTCGCCACGAATCGAAGCCTTTGCAGTGTAGCACCACATCCGGCCACTATTAGCGTTACCTCCAGTGAATCCACAACAAGCAGCAGCAGCACTAGTAGTAGTAGTAGTAGTAATAGTAGTCCCACGCCCAGCGATAGCAGCAACCTAACCGACCGATCACATCCACCCGACGTACCGGATGGTACAACGTCACGCACAAATCCATCATCAGCCGGCGGTACGGCGCGTAAGGATACGGGCCAAAGTGAACAGCCACCCGAAGGACAGATACCGCTGGAACGGTTGCCCTCCAACACGCTGCTCAAGTACACCGCCTACAAGGACGTCTCGATACTGCACTTTCGCATACCGACCGACACCCGTACAGCCTTCTTTAGCTTTAAGGCTTACGAGGAATCCAAAGGTGCCTTCCGTAAGTGTACACACCACCAGCGCAACGAGTAGTACGGTGCTGTTAATTTCACAGAATTTTATTTGTTCTTCTTTGCTTTCAGAGCGCAACTGCAAACCGAACGATATTACGCTGCACCTGAAAGCGGGCAGCTATCCGGTCATCAGTCCGGAAAACATCACATTCCCCAAACACTTTCTAGACGCGGAGGAACGGTAAGTGACGGAAGGGAACGAATGAAAGGGACACACCAACTCGAAGAAAATGGGAGAACTTTTTTCATTTGTTCTTTGCGAAACGGGTCTTGGTCCCGCGCGTGGATGGGTCTTGGTCCCTTATGAACCCCTTTAACCCTTAGGTGAAGATGAGCCAACAGAAAGCGAAAGAAATACTTCAATTTCTGAATTTCTGGAGCACATTTTTAACGTGTGCTAACTTAAATGGACCCAAATTCCTTTGGGAACGTTTCCCCGTAGTGAACACTAACTATGCAACAGTAGGTTAATGTTGCACGAGTCATCAACTGAATTAAGAAGTAAAATAGTTCATTCGTCTTTGCATTCACTTAGTGCACTCTTGGCCCATTTGCAGTACTCAATTAATCGAATCTTAGTATAGAGCATTTTGTTGTTGTTTGAGCTACGTTTTTATCGCTAAGTTAATTCCTTACACCTTTTTTTAATGTTATTTTGGCTTTATCATTTGACTAATTATCGGTGACTTAGATTGTCTACTAGTAAATACGACAAATGATGCGATTTTAGAGCTTATTTGAAAGCATTTACATCGAACCACGCTGTTTTACTCCTGCTGTGTTGTCCTTGTCATCATAAAGGTCTACCTACCTTTTCTTCCAGGTTTGCTCACACGTGAATTTGACCTTTTTCTTAATGTATTCAAGAGCTTAATGTATTGACCATTGTAGCATCAATAACATAGTCAAACTGTATGAGAGACTCCACAGTTGTGGTTTCGGAAAACCAAATTTTGCAAGAAAATTATAAGATTTATGTACCGAACTATAGGAACTTAGGCAAGACTGTCTTTTGAGTTTGCTTATCTAGGGACTTCAAAGGCGGGCGAGCATGAACCGTCAAGATTACGGAAAAACATCCTTCCCACAAATGCCACAGCTTCAGCATTTGAGCACTGAAATTAAGCAGTTAAAGTTAACTGACTAACTATACTTTGATGTAATTCAATAACAGTAATCAACGTGATATTCATCTCTTGCAATCATCCTGCTGCCTAGCAAAGGGTTATGCGGGACCGAGGCGAAACGCTTGTGTAACTTACACCCATTACACACGATCACTGATCAGCAACTGTCGGTACATGGATGGCCGGACACCCGGATCCTGGCACCCCGTGCAACCTACCAAACTCACTCTCACGTCCTTGCCGCACGCGCGTCAGATGGCGCGGGATGCGGCCCAAAACAGCAGTAAAACTCATCAAAAATTACGTGACAAATGTTGCCAAAGCTATCATCAGTCAACCGCAGCATCTTCGCACGTCAATCCACCAACACACCCGTTGCTTGGTGGAGAGCCCACGTTGCCCTATTGCGAGCAAACATTTCTGAACCAGGGCAAGTTGTGCTGGGCCCCAAAAAGTTGTGCTTGCCAAAGTCTTTAACGAGGCCGAGGAGGGAAGCCTTCCGAACGTCCCCCATTGCCTTTAGGCCGTCACGGGTGAAACAAACGGCAACAAAAGTGACGGTTTGTGTGCTGGTCCTCGCCAAAAAACGTTTTTGGCCACAAAATCACAGGTTTTTTAAATGTGTTTGTGTGTATGAGTGTGCAGGCGCCCGTACGTGCGTCCCGAGCTGTCTTCCATCTCTTATGGTGGAAGTGTTTCATTTTGAGGCGCCACAAAATTATGCCGCCGCTCACCGGCTCCTCCCGGAGCCGCAGAGGCAGGGCAAAAAAGTTGTTTGCCAACTTCAAGTCGCCAAGCGAAAGCCACACCGAAGGGTGAACTGGAATGCGTGATAAAAGATGCGTCAGCTACCCATCGGAAAGGTAACGCAATGCCACGATGGGGAACAGACAAAACAAAAACGCTAGCAAAAGAATAAACAAAACTTTTGCCGGAAAAACCCGGCCCGATAAACTTTCCGTACGCTTGCCCGGGAACACGCGGGAAGGTGCGGGAGCAAAGGGTACGGCCACGTGTATCCAGGAAATGAGTAGTCGATGAGCTTTGTCGATGAGCGAAAGGCTGCCAAATATTCATCGCCAAGATGGATACCGCCACCTGCTATGGCGGCGGCGAGTCGGACCAAATTCGGAAACAATTTCCACCCACTTTCTCCGCCCCGAAAAACAGCAACAATTTGCTTACTTTCGCCACTCTTGGGGGCGAAGAAAATGCTACCTACCGGAATGATTAGCATCCCTGTCTCTGGTCTGCTGCTGTTGGACGTTGATCACTGTTTGGATGCCGCTTCGCATGCCGATTGTCCATTATTTAGTGGATTTGCGAGCGGAAATTGCCAAAGATGCTTCCAACCATGACGAAGAAGTTGCCCAAGGACTGGCGAGGACCGGCAGTTCTGGTTACCCGTCCTGAGCACGCTGCCTACGTTCAAGTGAAGTTGTTTGCTCTTCACAGCGAAAACGAAATAGCATCGGATTGACGCAAATTTATGGTTTTTCGATTTCAAAGTAAGCCTTGAGGCGGGTGAGGCTTGTTCCTAGTGCGTCATCATGCTGGGGCAACGCTTGTGGAATGTTCAACAGATTTAGGCGTCTGTAAGGAGAATAAAGCGGTGTAAGCCGTCTAGAAGTCTACGTTTTTCGTAGAGTTGAAGTCCAAAGCAGGACAAACCTTTAACCAAAAATCGTCATCAACTTAAGCGTTCTCATCACTCTTGAGCTGTCCACATGTCTTGTTTAATTAGTGAAATTCCTTCATCTTTCGAAACCTCTCTCCATGGGACAGTCTGTCAACAAGGAGCGCCTCGATATACCATAACTATACGATACGGAGCTTTTTGAGGGGGGGTTTGTCAGCTCACAGAAAATCAAAGACACCCCTTTCTGCCATGGCTGATTCTTCAAAACAAAACCAATTCCACCCTCGGGGCAACCAAATGCAAACAAGCGCAACAAACAAACACCGTAAAAGCAAATTTCGCAACACAAATTGCATTCCGCGCACAATACATCAAGCCAGCAGGACAGGTGTGCGGGAGGCGGGGATTGGTAACTTCCCCACTTGCCACAAAAAAAAGGAAAAACCGTCATGCGAACGAAGTTGTCATGAATCGGATCATGGAAAAATGACAAATTCTATCACATTTCGATACACGGAATCACGAACCCGGAGAAAGACAAAATCCTATGAATATCAAAAACGTTCTCCGAATGGCCGCCGGTAGTGTCTTGGGACGAAAAGCACGCAATGGCGTTGGGGAGGGAGAGGTTGCTCCATCTTTATATGATTTCGTACGATTTGTTCTTCATGTGAGAATCATTGCCTTGCTTTGGTGGTGGTTACCTTTTGCCAGTGAAGAGCGTACGTTGTACGCTTTTCCTTCTCAGAATAAAACTCCAACACCAATCAAAAAAAAAACAAGACGAATCAAAATAAATCCCCAACTCCGATGCTTGGGAACGTTTGCTATTGGAAGCCAGAAATCGAAAAGCAACGTAACACACACACACATGGTTCGCGATGAAATGCGACTGGAGCTAGTTTTTCTGTTTTACTTCGAATTCGCGTACGAATTCCCTGCTTCAGCTACCAAAAGAAGCACAACCAAAATGGGAAAACTCATCATAACCCATGGAAATGTTGCACGGACACGTACGGGGGAAGCATGCCGCGAAACCCGGTAGAGACATTCCTCACACTGCCAACCTTTACCGCCCGACCACCAACAACGTTCTATCGCGGCTAATGCTATTTTGTGCTAGATTATTATATTTTCTTTTGCCTCGGTACCGTTCGGACCACCGTTTGGCGCTCCGGAATTCCTTCCCAAAAGCCCGGGGAAAACTGCACCCAGATCCTGGGCAGACGGCAGGTAACGATATATGGAAATCGGGGAAGCATATTTGCATAGTGATCGGGCAGGCACCGAGTACCCTTCACCTTCCACCAATCTCGTCGTTCGGTCGACCCGGTCGGTCGAGTCATTCGCAAGTAGCTGTCCTTGAGTTTTTACTCTGGTGTGCGAGCATTGGAGAAGACGAATGGCGTTGAAATTTGATTTACAGCCCCAAACCCCCCCCCCCCCCCTAGTCCCCCCGTACACGGCAACGCTACTACAAGTACGCCCGCAACATCGGGGTACTTGGTGGCCCTCCTTCGCAGAGTGATGGGTTTTATGCTTCTAACGCGCCGTATCGTAGGTCCGCCTTGTACGTCATGTGGACTCTAGGCGATAACGTACACACACACACACACACACACAGGGAAGTTTTTTTGTTCTCCTCTCTCCAGAATCTATGCGATCCTTGTCGGGTGTATTGGGTCTTGTATGGAAAGGAGGTAGTTTTGTTTCGAGGTCAGAGAACGAAAGCCAGTTGCTTCAGTCGGTACAGCCACTAGAAAGCCGCAGGACTCCATTGAAATTGCTTTCCATCGCACACCGTGTATTGCTAGTAGTGCGTGGTAAAGGATCCACCCTATAACTCCGTGCCGTGAGAAGCTTGTTTGAGTCATTATTTTTGGAACAAATTTCTGCTTAACATCTAACAAGCCAATTGTAATGAAATAAGCTCAAAAGCACAATCTTACAATAGACACTTTTATGTGCTATTAATTTTCATCACATCTCATCACCGTTTTTGGGGCTTTTCTTTAACATTCTTCTTTTTTCATTCCAATTTCCGCTACAGATTCGAAATCCACAGCCTACAGTTCAAGTCGGATAGCACAACGCGCCGGCTAAGCATTGAAGGTCCCCATCCGGGCAACTGGTTCGCCGTGGCATTCATCAGCTGGACCGATCCGAACAACGAGCGAATAGAGCAGCAAGGTAGGTGTTGGAAACCAGCCAGCAGATATCAACCTCACCCGGTTTATAGCACAGCCCAAACTACCCTGAAAATTGTCTCCTGGCACGGCTAGAATCAACATTCGCTACGGTCCGGCAAACGTCCGTCAAAAGCGACGTGACCGTAGAGGATAATTTTCCATGTGCCTGTGTTTAAAGCTGGGCGTCTACTCACTCACCCACATGACACACACAACGGTAATAGTGTAATTAAATCACACCCCATGGTGGCCAATTTTGGCGGGATAGGAGACGTAAAAAAAAAATAGCTCCACAAAAACGTTCACCGTAAATGGAGAACTTGCGTAGAAACACGTCGCTCTCACACGCTGACTAAACTGTCACATGGATTGAATAGGGGGACAAAAAAAAACGAATCCAAATACGGCCACAAACGGTCATTTGATTGACTGTCATTATTTGTAATTAGGTCGAAATTGAGACACCCCGAAAATAGTGCCATCAGAAATATCGAAGCGCCATGCTTTCTACGCTCGGAGTTGCCATCGGAATCACACAAAATGACAGACCGGCCCGGAACAGATCGCTCATACCTGATCTCGCTCTCTGTCTCGCTGTGTGTCTCAATCAAATTAACAAATAGCATTTCACGGCACGGTATCGGTGCGTACCGATTGGAAATTGAGGCCATTCAACGACGCCATCCCCAACATCATCTGATGCGCGAAAATGAAGCGTACGCAAATCGTGTCGTGCGATGCGAATGTTTGCTTCACCCTCACGCTGGATATGGACGCGCGCAACCAGTGATTATTGCAATCGTTGCCATGTCTTTGGTCCCACTTTTTGTCAAACCTCGTCATCGTTAGTGTGTGGCAAATTAAAATTTAACCCAAATTTGTGTCCCTTTATTAGCTGAAGGTGATGTGTGCCGGTGGCCGTGGCACGTGGTAATAAACCGATTCGTTTGTTTTACATATGCCTAATGATGGGCCATTAATTTCCATTCCCAAAAGATTCGTGCGAGATTAAAGTGGTATAATTGGTACAATAGTACATTAGTTCCCCGGGTACGGATTGATCATTCGTTGCTATGAGGAGTATGCATAGAGCTATATTTGCCCATTTGGAATTTAGTACATTGAATCTATACTATTCTAATTGTAGAAAGTATATTTCGATGGAATTTGAATCCTCGCACCATTGTCGCTTCACCACCGGACCATCCACCACTTCTTCATAGCCAAAACTAAAACGAAAGTCTATCGCTAAGTGTACCCTCTGAATCCACATTCCAAAAACAACTTCTTTTAAAGAGAAAAGATAGCAACAGAAACCCTGCTCTAGTTGCTGTAGAGGACGCCGTGCTCTAAACTAACAAAACAAAAGCGTATTAATTAAGTGCCATAAAATGGAACAACATTGACGGTAGCTAAATTGAATTCCTAACAGTAGCAAAGCAACACCGGAAGCTTCCTCGCACAACACTTCTACCGATTCACTACGTTAAGTGTTAAGTACAAAATTAACTCCCGAAAAAAAACACACACAGAAAAACCTCCCACTCAATACTTGGTAATGACTAAATTATCCTTTAACCGCCGTGAACCTGATTCCTCCTCCAATGTCTCGTCCTCCTGCTCATCCACCAATTTCTTGCAATCTTCGATTCCATTTCCCTCATTTAAGATAAACGTTTCGCCACCTTTTGTTGGAGGATTTACGAAAGCCACCTTTGTACACCCGGCAGATCACTTTGTGGAAGCGAATAGGGGAGAAGCACACCAACTTGACTTTACTGGTGCGATAAGAAAATGCTAATACTACGAGCACATACAAAAAAAAAACGCTGCACTCAAACGTCTGTGGCAAGGGCAGTGCGGAAATTGAACTGTAGCGACAATTGCACACTATTGGCATAGTTGGTGAGGTTTGTGAGTGGAGTATAAAATAAAGCGTAGCAAGGCGGTGACTGAAGGAAAAGAGACCGAAAAAAAATAGCGACACCGGACACGAAACCTAGCTCCTTACCCAACGGAGCTGCAGTTTGAAAGTTTTTAATGATGTTTGAAACGGTAGCAAAAGCTACGATGGGAAATGATGGCAATGCAACTTCTCCAGTCGCGGGACTAACTTTAATTTCTTTCCTTGCCTGTCTAGTGCAAGCTGCAGACACCATACTTTTTGCTTTACTTACCCTCACTTTTATCGTATCCTCCATTAATGGCACCGTGTTCTTCGCTTTCTCTTCCGCCCCAACCCAACAGGTCTTGCTGCATCGTGCGAAACTTTGCTGATGTCGGAGATGTCCGTCGCGAACGCTCAGCCACAGATGCTTAATGTGGACGTCCGTTACGAGGGTACGCTTGACGCTGATCAGCCGGAACCGAAATCGTTCAAGTTTTACGTCCCGAGCAACGTGTCGATCGTTACGTGGCGCTTTACCATCACGCAACCCTGCGCAAACTGTACCGACGTTAGCTTCCACGTGCAGGCGAGCGCACTGCCGACGGTGCGCAACTATCTTCAGAATGCCATCATCTGTCCAAACCAGACCGGTGACGTAAGCATCGATTTCTATCCTCACGAAAGTGCCTGGCATTACGTGGATATGGACTTTATGCGTGAAAATCCACCCAACGGTAGCGGTACGATTGTGGCCGGGTTTCACGCCAACGACACGGCCGGATTGGACGGTACGAATCAAACCGAGGGCAGAAAGATCGGGAATGGTCCTACGAGCGTTCCTGATCCGCAGCAAGCTTTAGTGTACACGGTGGAGTTACTCTATCACACGCACGATCAGACTGTCCCCGAGGCAGCGTCTACGTTGACTCCGTCCACCGAGGAAACGACCGCGGAAAGTGTCGATTCTTCCGATGAAAGTGATACCCTGACAACAGACACCAAATCACTGCCGAATCGAAGCTTCGATCGCTATCCGGTACTGCGACAAACGTACCGAGAGTTCTTCATGTTTGACTACGACCTACTGCCGGATGTGAATGGTACCGTTCCGGTTACGCTCAACCTTACTGCCGGCATACCCGCCCTGATGAAGTTCGACGTGAACGATGTGTACGATATTGGCGGTACGCTTAGCTTTGCCGTTGCGATGCGACAAGATCTGAAGGGTAGTTTGATCGATGCACGGCACGATTCGACCAACGAGCATGCGGGTGTGGTGGCTGAAAAGCTGATCGACATACAGGAAGAGTTCGTACCGGAACTTCCGGCAGCGATGACTACCACTACGACCACCACTACCACGTCCACCACCACCACCACGACAACGACGGTAGCACCGAGCAGCACTATCGAAGCGGATAAGGCAAAGCAAACCGCCGCAAAAGCCAACCAAACGGTTATCGTGTGTTTGAGGCTCGAAGAACCGGGCATTCCTACCTGGCCCGACAAGTGTGTGTACGGACGGCACATCTATCCAGCCGCAATCGTTATCAACAACACGGACGCGGACACAAACACTGGGCTCGTGCATGTCCCGTTCCCCGAGCCGGGCAGTTGGTACGTCACGCTGGGACTCTTCTGTCACGGATCGGAAGCAACTGCCCGATCGACAATCATCGATAGCGTTAAGGACTTTGTGCGCTCGTACCGTTCCACACTGGAAACGATGCAGCCACCATGTTCGTGCACTGATCGACTAAGCTACTACCGTAGCTGTCTGGCGGATGACACGTGCCTGAATGCGCTCAACGAAACCGAAACGCTCAAGATCAAGGAATGCATCATGGATGCCAAATGTACAGGAAGTCGGTCGGATGAGATGGCGCGCAAGTTTGAGCTGCACCACAAGTACGCAACGGAACAGAGCGTGCAGGGTGGGGTCGCCGATACTACGTGTAATTCCAGCGTAGTCTTCACGATCTCCTCGAGCCCGTGTGTTGCGGGACGGTGTGGACGATTCGGACGATGCTACCACTACATGTCGGGTGGGTTCGTGTTTTCGACGTGTCTCTGTCTCCGGAACTACCGTGGCTGGGACTGTACCGAAGACTCACAGGTACCGTCGAGCGCCTCCATCCTGCTCGCCTCCCTCATGCTGACGCTCTCCAATCTCCTCTTTCTGCCGAGCATCTTTTACGCCGTCAAGCGCGGCTACCACAGTGAAGCGATCATCTACTTCTTCGCCATGTTCTTCTCGGCGTTCTACCATGCGTGCGATTCGGGCGAAGAGGAGTTTAGCTTCTGTTTGGTGAAGATCGGTGTACTACAGTTCTGTGACTTTTACTGCGGTCTGCTTGCGATCTGGGTAACGCTGATCGCTATGTCCAACATTCGGCATCAGTTCGTGTCACTGCTGCACATGCTCGGTGCGATCCTGCTAGCGTTCGGGACGGAGCTGAACAAGCAATCGCTCTGGGTGTTTCTAGCACCGGCCCTCACCGGTATCTGTCTTATCTCGGTCAGCTGGGGATTACGCTGCCGGAAGACGAAACGATGCTTTCCGGCACGAAGCTATCTGGCACTGTATCTACCGATCGGTAGCGTTCTCGTAATGGTAGGACTGGTGTGTTTCGCGTTTCTTCAGACAAAACAAAACTATCACATCGTCCATTCGATCTGGCACATGGTGATGGCATTGAGCATTCTCTGCCTGCTACCGGACCGGAAAACGTTCCACCCAAAGTGCTAGCATACGGTGAGAATCTACCTGCTCAATTCGGGCTCACCCTCCACGTCGACACAGTCCCAATCGTCCAGCTCGATGTCGACGTCCTCCACCACGTCGTCCTGCTCGACAGCGGCAACTGCGGCCGCCACCAACACCACAAGCTCCACCTCGGCTGTGATATCTCCGTCGTCTCCGGTGTCGTCGGCAGCCCCGTGCACAGTGTCCACGATCACCGACGAACAGGGTACGGTCGTGCGCAGACCCCCGGCCACGATCGAACGGGTGGAGGTGCCGAATGTGTCCGATGCAGCACTGCCTACCATACCGTAGTAAAGTTGTTATTATCGACCTTACACTTCCCAATCCTCCCCTCTCATGCACACTGTGTAGCACCCTTGCACAAGATGGCGCTGCGGAAGCGCACAAACTATCTAGTAGAACACTACTGATAGGCATCATTAGTAACAACAGAGCACTAATGACACCACAGTCCCCGGTTTGATCGTTTGATGTTTTCCCAATTTTTCCACGGCACTAGATAGAGACAAAGAGAGGGGTAGGGAGAGAGGGAGGGAGCGCCCATATGGAATGGCGAGATGGCGACGAGTCCTTCCTTTTCTCGATATGATGTGATGTGTGTATCTCTCGTGTTTCTCGTGTCTGCATCATAGGTGTATGGATGTGTATGTCTCTAAGTGTATGTGATGTGTGTCCGTGTGTATGTGTGCTTGGAAGATAGCATTGGTGGCCATTGTTGCTAGCTAGTCTACTTAGTAGTACGATACGATATATACACAGAGTCGTGAACGTTTTAGCTCAAACCAATCCATGTGATTCGTCGTCCACATTCTGCGCGTGCTATGATGGTGTAAGGGTGATCCTCTATCCGTTCGATATAGAGTAAGAAGCTGTATGGCAACTATTAGAGAGGAACAAGAATAAAAAAAAACGAATGTGAAGAATCGTGAAAGCATTTGGTGAAGGGATGCACTCTCGTACTCACACGATACTCACACGAAACTAATATTTAGGGGCTGATTTACACCGATCGATCGACCATTGTTTGATAAATTCATACGTGCCTTGCTGTAGTAGAAGTGAAACCGGAAACCCCCGTACAGAGTTGCGATCAGACACACCCAGACACCTACACACAGATACACGCACAGGAAGCCTTTTTCTTAAGGTGCGGGATGATTAAGGGCAGGATGCAACGAAACTTGACATTCCTCCAGCTCGGAACCTAGAAGATGCTGCTGCTCGCCGGTTTGCAGCTTTTACTTCTCCAACTTGTCGTCGTTGTTCAACCGATTTCTTTCTTTGTTACGTTCCCCAACTTATACGATGCACCCCGTTTTCGTACACACCCTTTTGGCGCACTTCAACCACACTACTAGAGGGGGAAAAAACTAGGGAAAAAAGGAAACAAACAAAACACATAGAAATAAGCGTAAGGATTATTCTACGGACTAAGGATGGATGTAAAGAAAACGCTAAACCAAAAAAAAAACAGATAAAATTAATGTAATTCTTTACCGGTTAGTAACACGGACGTGTCGTCAGTAGAAAAGAGATATAAGAAGACGAGATACTAAGATAGACAAGAGCTACTATTTACTATGTCAGTTTGTATGTCCAAAGGAAGAAAACGCACACACAACTACACATACATTTGATAAAAACAAGATAACCCAGAACTAGTGTTACTGTTAGTATACAGTGCGCAGGAGTCATATTTGCCAGCCACCTTTACCCTGCTGTCTGCTACTACTGTTGCTACTAACGCACACACGATGATACTGACACTTCTCTTTTGAAGCAATAGAATGGCATCGCGAGAATGATAACAAACAAACACAAAATTACTTCACATCCCATTACGGTTTACAGCTTAATAGATAAGAACTTACGAACCATTTACCGGAAACGGCCACAAACAGCAGGAATATTTTGAAAGTTGGCAAAGTTCATTTATACCTAACTGCAAGAACACATCGTTAAAGTACTGTCAGATCAAATGGGGCATGTATGACATGCACCGCGAATAGTGTCAATAGTAGATGAGTGAAGAATCTGGATCAGGGTCCAGATTCTAAAGTATTGCGTTTAGTAAGTTTCAAGATGGCAGCTTTTATACTTTCACCGAACGCCAGTTACCAAGGATTTTAAATCCACTATATAGAAGCTACTTTAATGTACAGCTGCCACAGCACTACAGTTCCCCCTATCATTCCTTTGGCTTGTATTTTTTTTTAACCAAAAATACGACTTTCGTAAAATGAAAAGCAATTGTAAAGACTGCAAATAGAAAATCTTCAAAACAAAAAAGTGTTGTTTTACTTTTCGGGCTCTGTATATTATGAAGTATTGCTGTTTGTTTTTCAAGAAACTCTGATACTTTTCTGAGCAACAATGAAGAAACAGAACAAAACATACAACAAGCTAACACCTAACAGAAATACCAAAGCAAGATCGCCTCCGAATCACTTTCCAGGGCGAAAATAATAGAAACGGACACGGACAGGTGGATGTAGATGTAAAGATGTAAAGAACTTTTTCACTTACATGTTGAATTGATTTGGGGTTTTGTTTTAAAGTACACGGCACACGGGAAAAATAAAACTTTGCACAGCAACTATCAAACCTACCAATATACGGAATACGGATGTGTGAACAGATACTAAGAAGGTACAGCTATGTCTCGCTAGGTGCGCGGGGAGGGGACTTCGGTTCGTTCGGAATACGGCTCGTGGTAAGAAGCTTTTTAAGTATTAGTTTATGAGGCAGTTTTATAATGGCGACACCCTAGTGAAGTCTTCTTCTTGTCCATGGAATACTACCTATCCCAAAACTTTTCTTAGGTAAAAAATTCTTCTAAAGCCAACCGGTGATTTCTTGGATTTCGTTAGAAGTGCGAATAATTTCTGACAACTTTAGATAAATTGTTCAGTTATAGGTAAAATAAATAAAGTAATAAATGCTGGCTTAAAGCGAGCCGCATTCCAAACCACCGTAGTACAGCAAAGGCATAACTGTACGATGGCACCGCACTAAGAGCAGTAACAACACTAAGTTGAAACGGATATTTGAAGTCGAACGAATGGGAGAAAAAAGAAATCTATGTGTAATAGCAACAACAAAGATCTAATAAACGTTTTCTAATAAAAAAAAACATCACGATTGAGTTTTAACTATTTCTTGATCCTAGAGGAGGATCGCTAGACGATAAGACTCTTCAGACGGTGAGATCTCTTGGGACGTTTCTTGGACGGTAAGACCCATCAGACTCGTGACATCTTCTAGACATCGTGGGTCCTTTCATTCCACTCCGTCCGCTGAATGTGATACATCACCATCCATTAGCGTCTCTCGGCGAAAGAACGATCTACACGTGCAGAAGGATTCTTTCGCAACTGCAACAAGACTCACGGCTAATATCTATGTAGAGGATTTATAAGTTTAATTTTTATTCTTTCCCTTTTCATCGCACAACTGGCCCTCCAACCCTTCGGCATCATGGTAACGAGAGACCATTAACAAAAACCAAAGAAAAATCGTTTATGTCTGTGTGTCTTTTGTGCGAATTTGTCAACCGTTTTTAACTATTTGAATATGTTTTTTCTCCTCTCTCTCTCTATCTCTCTCTCTCTCTCTCTCTCTCTCTCTCTCTCTCGACTATTCTCCTACAGTTCGATGTCTTTTAATTGGATCATACTAAATTTTTCGCTTTATAAATGCGTTTACTACTTATTGGAAGTAAATTTTGTTCTCTCTCGCTCGCTTTTTGCGGGATGAGCGTACGATGAGAATTGCTCCATCTGTCCATCCTCGCCGATCGTTAAATTTTTGAAAAATTCTAATACTTTTTAACCTACTATTATATCACTAGAACCTACGGAGAGCCCAAAAACTTTAACGCGTCCCAACTCAAAAACTCAACGCTACTAGAGTAGGTTTGGGTGCTGTGCTCACAGTCATTCGCTTTTTGTCGCTCTTTTAGAATCACAAATCTATTTTTCTTGTACTAGAACTACTACTGTTGCTGCTGCTGTTGCTACCTCTGCTGCCGCTATTACTTCTTCCACTGTCACTACTAGCTTTCCTCGGGGCCAGCAGAAAATCAATGGTGCACTTTTACGGCTGATATTTCGTGTTACGTTTATCCCACATTTTGCTACCAATCGTTTTGTATACCTATCTAAAGTTTAAACGCGTTTCGTGTTAGATTCTCCTTATATTTTTTCGTTTCTCCTTATGGAATCACAGCTGTATCAAATGATTTGCTCATTTTTAACCCTCCCAATTACGTTCTTGTTTTTTGTTCCTTTTTTTCGTTTTTTGTTTGTTTGCTAATGTTGCAACCGTGCTGCATTGGTTTGCCACGATATTTAATACCATTTTCTTTTCAGATCATTATTGTTTTTTTTGTGAGATATGCAAGAACTATAATAAAATGAGGAGAAGCTGTACCATAGTATGCACGGTAGAGGATAAGCTGTTTAACGCAAAAAGCAAACGAAACCGAACTGTGTGCTCAACACATTGACTGCCACGCTGCCACACCACGCTTACAGAACATAATAAAGCTGCAAATAATATCTTTTGTGCTGATATTCAACAGATTTCGATAAGCAAGGTAACATGCCCCTTTTTCGACAAATCATCTTAATTTTCTTCTTGACGGCGTGATCTTAAAGGTCATTAAGACCTTTTAATGGCTTATACTAGACTTCCCGATACCACGTAGTTGATGCGTGAAGTCCAGCGGCGTCGAAAAGTCCTAACAGAACTAAATACTATCTTTACAACGTTTACCAGTCTACTAGCTGCGAGTTGCACTGTCCAATTTTAATTAAACGATAAGAAATTATAATAAATTATATTGCAAAAAAGAGCAGTGTAAGAATGAACTTAAACATAACGCTATAAAAAGCGATCTAGTTTGAATTGCATGATGAAGATAGCAAAAAAAAAATCCATACTGATTAATTGAATTGAGGCTGACTGACTGACCGGGCAGTATAGCTGCTGTAATGAGTTGAGTTCATATCGCAAAATATCTCATACCTCGCACTACACACTATTTCAGATTCCTATTGCTCATTAAAAATTACACTAAACAATAACGACCATTCCAGCAGTGGCAGTCAACGCGTTAGCTGTAACTATTTAAATCTACAACACGCAAAAACGAAGCTCAAAAGCACTAAAACTAATTCTTGCAGCAGTTGAGAAAGTATGTGAGAGCATTTTCAACTCAGTCCGTCTTGTTCGTCTCTCTACGCATTTAACAGCATTTAACGCACTGTTTCTATCACGCGAGGCTTTAGAAGCGTCGTCTGTAAAACTCGAGCACTCAAAACAAAACATTACTAGAGAGATTCCTACAACCGCAAGCCCAAACAAGAACCAGCGTCCATTCTCGCTGGACATTCTCCCGCTCGATTTACTTGTTTAACGGTTCCGTGAACTAGATATAACTGTTCTACCCAACAGTACACAATAAGTTATTAAAATTGTAGTTTAAAGGACGTTTTTTTGTTCGTTATGTTTTTTGTTTGTTGGTTGTTGAAGGCGAAGCTTAGCTAATTTTGTTCGATTGTTTGTTTTTTACCGCAACAATTTTACAATATACACATATGCACGACGTTTTGATGAGAGAGGAAGCGCGATTTAGCAGACTTAACGTTTTGCTTGTAAATAATGCTTCTAATGCTGCCGGCTCTTACTAATAACTAGCAGCGTACTTTAGTAACTTGTCAGTTTGTTGGGGTGTAAATTTTTGTGTATGTGTGTGTGTGTGTATGTGTGTGTGTTGTTTCTAATAGCATCCTAACCAAGAGTTCCCCGATTAGAATGTGTTTGTAATGGGTATGCCTTTCGAGCCGTTGTAATTGTGCGTCAACAAGATCATGCTCGTGCTCGGCCGGAAACTTCCTCCGCGTCTGTCATGTCTGCTGATGTGCGGGGTTCTTCAGTCATGTTCATCAAATCGGTGGAGTAGTAAAAACAAGTGGAGCGTCCATCTGTGTCATGACTGATCTGTGCCGACGATGGTGGTGGATCACCAGACGGATAGGAACTGGCGATATCGTCGGGCTCGGCCCGCTGATACCGCCAGCCGTTTACGACATCATTGACACTTTTCGTGCTTTTTCAGCTTCGGATGGCCATCGGTGAACTGTTTTTCCGGCCCCCGGCACACTATCGTACCGTTGGTGATGAAATCGTACGCCGTGCGAAGATCACTCGGCTGCAGATGATGGTGTGAGATCATGCCCCGCAGGGCACACAGGTCTTTGGTGGAGGAGTAGAAGAACAGTGGATGGTGTCGGCGTCGAATTTTTACCCGATCCGCCACAATACCGGTCAGGTACACGTCCTCGAGATGGAAAATGGGCGTCGAAAGGGTCCCCCGGTACAGTAGTTTTGCCGTCTCGAGATTCATCAGATAGGCCGTGCCGGACAGATAGTTTGGGTACACATCCTTATTGTACATGTACGCCGGTGAGTACCTATGACGTCCGAACCAGTAACAACAAAAAAAATGCCCAATGTACACTCTATATCCCAGGCAACAGAAGCAAGGATTGGACGTACCACTTGCTGCTAGTGTCGCTGATCGGTTTGGCATCGCAGAACAGAAATCCCGTCAGCAGGTGTTTGCCTGGGATGAGCCGGTTTTTGGCCGATTTCACCGCCACCGTTTTGGTGTCGTAGAACGAGTAGGTCGCTTCGTACAGGGGGACGGTTCCGCCGAGCAGAACGTGCAGCAGGTTAGGCACGTTGACGAACGTGTCATCATCACACTTCATGATAAATTTTACTGCAATAAAAATTATTTGATAAAAAAAAAGAAATTTCGCACACGCATCGGTCGGTGGATCGATTCCCGAAATTATCATTAGAGAATTGTGCATTAAAACCTTGTAAGCTGGTTGTAAGCTGAAAATGTTTTAAATAAAAACCACACACAAACACTACGGCCACGCTCAAAACACTGCCAAGACCCAACCAACCATCCAACCAACTGGTGAACTGAAAATATCCGCCGCCATATGCAATCTCCTATTACGCCGAGGAGAGAAAGACAAAATGAAGGTAAAAAACAAATCACAAAGCTCTTACAAACTTCGAATCCGTCGGACTGTTCACCACCAGCTTCCGGGCAAGATCGTTGAGCGTTTCGATCACGATGTACTTGCTGGTTCGTGCGGTGCCCTGCTCGCGCTCCTTAAACCATTCCACCACCAGATTGGTCACATTAAACTCGAAGAATTCACCCTCGCCTTTGGGAATTTCTTTTCGCGCGTGCTCCAACACACCACCGGGCTTGCCCGTCTTTCCCACCGTGAAGATGGCTTCCCGTTCCATTTTGCCCGCCGCCATCGTGTCGGAACGAATGTTGTTCTTTAGCCACTCCTCACCGTGCAGGTACACCATCAGCTTGGCCTCAATGTCTCCGCTGTAGTCGCGCGTTTCCAGCTTAAACTGTAGAAACTGCTTCCGGTCGTTGGGTGGACGGCGATCTTGCTCCTGTGGTTCTGTGTGTACGATGCGCGTGCGACAGGACAGTGAAAATCGAAAAGTGCGTACAATTAAACAGCACCGTTGGCATGTAGGCGGATGAATGGTGGCCACAAGATTAAGAACACCGTTGATTGTTGACTGTCGTTCCACGGGCGGATGAAAAGCAAACCACAAAACCATCGGTTCCGCTAAACACTCGAATCATTGTATCGCTTCCTTGTGGTAGTTCCTGTGTCTTTAATCTAATTTCCCCACACCGCACAACCTCATGCCACTCACCTTTGCCATCACAGTTGTTGGTAACCCACTTCAGCATCATGATCGTCTTCAGCGTCAGATTATTGTAACTATCTATAAAGCTCTCCTGTATAATATCACCGTACACTTCGCTTTCGTTTAAGATTCGCTGTTGCAATTCGTCCACCACCTCGTTGCTGGCCGGGTTGAATGCAGGGTCCACGTCAGGTCCGCTCGGAAACAGTGAGTTTTGCGGCGCTCCCGTACCATCCGACGACGGAGTGTGTGTGAAGTCCAGCGTCGTGGATACTGCCGAATCCTGTGCGTTGGCACTGTCCCCTACTCGGATGGAAGGGAACGACGTACGTTCCCGTTGATGCACATAATCAGCCTTCGATTGACCGATGAGGAACACTACCTTAATGTTAAAATGCATGCCCGCGAAACTGTTGCTCTCGTTTTTACCACTTTGACTAGAATTTCGAGATTTCGTCGGAACTTTCTGCCGGATCGGAGAAGATCAAACGGAAAACGATTAATGACCTATTTCAAAACCCCACCTAATGCGTTCCTACACTTACGTTAGCTTCGGTGCCCGCAGAAGCCTGGAGCAAATCATCATCAGACGGCACCTGCCAACTGTACTCAGGACCAACGGTCGCTTTCGGGTCCAGATATTTTCCACGCAACCGTTCATGGAGCCGCCGGAACTGGTGATAGTTCCATCGGTCCACTTTGCCCCACGTATCGCGGATCGCCTGACGTGCCTCGAAGTTGTCAGCCGAGGAACAAACGACAATCAGCAGAAACACCTTCTCGCTTTGCTCCACCAGTCCGGACCGTTCCTCGGCATTGCACACATTCGTCGGATCGATCAGTGTGGTGTTTTCGTACGGAAGCACATACCCGATCGTTTCCCTCGACGTGTTCAATCCCCAGCCGGCAATCGTACCTGAAGGGCAACATAACAAACACCCAAAACCCGTTAGTAAACCATTTCGGTCACACACTACACAATCCTTTCATGCCGGAAAAAAGGAGCGTTTTATCCTACTGAACTCCTAAACTGTTTGCCCATAAAATCCGACACAACCCAAACGCTGGAAGCAATGTCCGTACGACGTCGACACGTTTCAACCCAATTTCAACCAACGCCAAACAGATACTGGCTCGCGTTTTCGCGCGCCAATAAAAATTAACCCCACAGCCAGCCAGCCAGCCAGCCAGCCAACCAGTCAGGATGGTGTGTGGTGGACCAGCAGCTCGTTTCAGCTGCTCAATTGAAACGAGTGTACCCCACATTTTGCCCACAAAAATCTGCCCCCTGGCGTGACGCCCCAATCTCCGCCGCCCGACAATGCCCGCGTCCCGAAAAGTGTGCAAAATCCCTGGGTGGAGAGTGCTCCACCACACTGTCAAGATGCAATGGATGCTGATGATCGGACCAAGAGAAAAAGCACACAGCGCACGATCAACCATCAACAGGCGCATACCATCATCCGCTCTCTGGGAGAAGATCCTCGCGGCAACAAAATGTGACCGCAGTTCGGGGGTACGATTACGATTCTCTGACGACTCTAACGTTGTGTCGATCGCGAGTCGGTCGTTCGAATTGATGAATAGCGAACATTCATCGAGAATTGTTCATCCGTATCGTGACCGCAGACAAATTTTCCCGCTTATCTAAAATAAATTTTCCCGTAAAAATCTAAAATGTTAGTCGAAAAACGGAACGAACTTCGGATAACAATTGATCTGACGAGCAATGACAAAGTGACTGGGGTTGTCGCTGAAATAAATTTTTGCATCTTCTTCGGCTCGTCCTTCTTTTTCTTCTTCTTCTCTTGGCTTAATTACCTCTAAGGTCATGCCGGCCATCGAAATAGCTTACTAGACTACCGATAACCACGTAGTTAGTTAGTCAGCCCTCACTACGGGGAGACGGTCTGGATGGGTTTTGAACCCCGGCCCTTCCGTTTGAAGACCGGTGCTGCTGTCGCCTATACCAACGGGCCGCCCCTATGGATCTTCGGCTCGTCCTATGGATGTTAAAGTTCAATTTCAACTCCATCGTGGATAAAGACAAATTGGATAGCATATTTTAGAGTCTTTTGGATTGACTAGCAGCTTCAGGTTCTTCAACAAATCTACACTCACAGTCTTTATTCGACTGTTTTTGGCCACAAATCCACAATAACGATCACTTGATCTACGTCACGATCCTCATTGTTTCCTTCCTCGTATACGGAGTCAAAATTCTCTCCGAACATTTTCCTCCCTGAAACGACCAACTTCCTTCCTGAAAGATTCCTTAGAGTTGGACAGAGTCCTTATCTTATCTCAGCGAGCGTTTGCGAGGGACTTGTTATTGACAATTTAACAATAAGTTACAGGACACAAAATAATATTCACCACTACATCAGCCCAAGCGTGTTCATTTTTCAACTGCCAAATGCGTACGTCGCTGACCCGGCCGAACGAACTGCGGGTGAACGTTCGTTTCGTAATTCGAATCGTTAGCAACCCGGAATAGTCACAGCACATTAGGGAACCGGGACAGGGTGATCATTTGTTCTCCCTCTTTTTTCTCTCTCTTTGTCCCACTTTAACCATATATTCTCTTCCCGATTGCCCGATGATCATCCTGCTCCAGCATTGCTATGTACTGGTCTGCCCTGATGCTGATGACGATATCACACAGTGGCATATTGGACCGGCCTGCTCGATACAAACCAATTATCCTGCATCTGAGAAAACTGTCCCATTCCCCGCATTTGTCCCACTACCACCACAACCCTTCAGTACACCCCTCCCCTCTCATCCCTCATATTGACTAAATTGATCGTACCCGGGGTGGAGGATCTTCATGCGATGGTGCAGCAACCTTGGACCCGTTGTGTATCGCGGTTTGCTTTAGGATGGTGGTTTCTTGTTGCTTTTTTATCATTCTTTCCTCTTCCCCTTCCTCTTCCCTCCCAGCCCCACTACTATTTACATCGCTTCGATGCGGTCTTTTGACCCCATCTGCATCATCATGCAGCTGTGTGGCATGTGTCGCGCAAACACACCGATATTATACGTCGCGCGGTTCACTGTCGTCGATGTGACGCCAATGGGTGTTGTTGCTTCGGCATTCAAATGGTGCCCTTCACTCTCCTCCTCTCCTTCCTCCTTCGTGTTGCTTCCAACCAAAGCAACGGAACCGAACGAACCGTCCTCGTGGAGAGTGACGGAGCAAGCAGGGAAAAACCAACTGCACACACCACGGCATCAAATCAGTGGTGTGCAAAATGGTATCAATAAAATTAAAAAGTTTTAAATTGATTCCAATCAACGTTCCTTGTTGCGTTCACCGAAAGGAAGGGGAATTGGGAGGGAAATTTATTGACCTCTGTTGCCGGCATGTCGTCCGCAACCCGGCGCAAAACCTGGACTGGGTTGGATCTCGCTGCTGGTAGCGATAGAATCTTCCCCATCCCGGAACATACATGTGCGTTCCGTACGCGTTAAAAAGGTGCGTGCGTACACGCATCAATTCTAATCGCACACGATCGCACGCACACTTCGGGGTTCCAAAAACGGACGGCCGAAAAAAAGCGTCCAGCAGCGGAACGGCGCTGACTTTCACTATTTCACGGTTCTCCATTCATGGAGTTTGCAACATTTAGGCGTGTTTCGTGTGCGGCAACGTGTCAATATGGACGCAGTTCATTGATAGAACCACCTCCCCCCGGGCAAGCGTGTAATAGAATAGACGACACCGACTGGCCTCTCCCTAGAGATAGAACGACACGCGCGTGTGTTTCCACGCGGCCCACGGGAACACTTTCGGTCGTCAATTGGACCCCGACTACTAATCGGGGCCTGCCACAATCGCAATGATTTGAGGGAACGCAGTTTGGTCAACCGAATTGGTTTCAAATTCATTTGCTTTAATGGGACACTTCCTGTGGGTGGCGCGCTACACGGTTTGCTACGGAAAAGCTACATTGGTTTACGAACCAATCAAAAAATCGTTTGCTGAGAATAGTTCCTGAATAGAACAGTAGTTTTGCTAGTTCCTGTTGCTGTCTTGGGGAGGTAACGGTTGGGTCATGCTATTTATAATCGGACAGCATTGGAGTCCGATTGGAAGAACAAAAGGACAATGTAGAATTTGAATATGACATTGAGGCACAGAAAGAAGCTGTGGTCAGCTTCAGCGATTTTATTGCTGACGATCTTGGATCTTATTAGTGAGGATCAAAGATTACGAAACTGTTCCACTAGTAGAAAGTGTGAAATTGCCCGAAGATATTCCAAATGTCCCCACACAAGAAGTAGTGCCTTCTTCCCATGATGCTCAGGCTAATTCGGTACATGCTCGAAACATTTCGCCAATTGAATCAATTGAAATTCGTTGATTTCAATTCTCAATTTTTTGTTGTCCTGGTCCACTCTGCTGCTGCGCTTCACCGGTGAAATACGGTGCGCGTTCGGTAACGAATTCTGCCATTTTCGTCTTACTTCTTTTCCGATCATCCATTTACGGGCGCTGTGCCGTAGCATCAGCCAGGGCCTTCAATGATGGCGATGATCATGATGTTGACGATGCTATTTCTTGCCTTCAAGACGAGAGATGATGCTGGTGGACCGGGGACACAATATTTGCATAATCAAAACTTGCAAATGTCGAACCGTCTAGCCAAAACATAGCATTCACCTCAATCGGCCGACCTAATAGACGCGAGGGTAATGGCCGCACGGTCTTGCGCACCATGCTTCATGGATTTCGGGGCTTTGTTTCCGTTGTTTTTCTTTTACTTCTTTTTTTTTTTTTGGTTGCCTTGACGAACGAAACTAACCACCTTCTCCCTCCCCGCCCCTGGGTACGCAATGGTACGGGGACGGGCGAGCAATGTCAATGATTTTCTCAATCAGCTTTCGAGGCCAAAGTAATATTTACGCGGGCTCTCAACCAGCGATACCCCCGATGCACGACAGTTCGGGTGAAGATAATTCGAAAGGTCCACCGAGAGGACACAACTTTCGCCAATCGGGGTTCACCTCGTTTCTCGGCGTGTGTGGCTGTGTCTGTGATAGCCACAGGCAAAATCAATCAATCCGGCTCATGAGAATACGTTCACTGGAATGCATTTTGATGGGTTTCTTTTTTTTTTGTTGTGGTCTGATTAATTACTTACCAACACGTCCCCGGTCGTTACCGTTCGGGAAGTAGCCCAACGCGATAATACCGAAAAGACCGACCGTAATGATGAAGAGGAATATTTTGTTCTTGGTAGAGCCACGGCTGTGTCGATCGCTTCGATCCAGCGGCGTTATGTCGTACAACCGGTCGTTCCTGCGGCACGTTTCATCCAGCAGGGTGGTACTTTCTGTATCGTTACTTGCGGAACTGTTACTGCCACCGTCGATATCTTGAAAGCGTCGATATACGTTGCCATTGCCGGCGAAGCTGACACCACCGTCGTTCCAATCCTCCTCACCGATACGTTGGGCGTACATTGTTTCTGCAATACATTAGCACAACACATTAGGCATCCATTTAGGCATCGTGTCTAGAATGCCGGCAAGAGATCTTGAACTTCGGATGGAGAATCTGTCCTCCTCTCACGTCTCTGTTTTCTCATACCTCTCTTCGTCCGGCCGGTCGATATAAAGTGAAAGGACACTCCAAAACACGCTGCGGCGAACTTCTAACGTCGAGCATCGAAAACGTAGAGCTAGTATTGACTCATACTGATCAGCAAAAGGGAGAAGAAGCACGGTGCTCGATGGTTATTAACAATTAGGTATGTACATTTCACCGTAGTGTGCAGGAGGTCCCAAAGCTAAACGGGTTTTGGAAGAAAAGGTTTCGTGATTATTGAGCCGAGTGCGGTTCACGTTGCGACAAAACTCTCCTTCCCTTCTCCCATCGTCTACCTTATCACTATATTGCCATAAATATAAACTATTTAGTCTATCATTCCCTTCTAAGGAAGTATGACGATATTTGGTATTAATATACTCGTAAGGTATGACACTTCAAATGTTCTACGTGCGGCAAGCAATTCAGGGTCAAAAAGTGAAAGAAACACTCCATGTACTGCATTTTCTATAACTATTTAATAGCCAAAAATTACCTTTTTTCCTGCTTGCGGAGCCTTGGTGTTTTCACCGACACTCTCGGTTTGTTTTGACAGGAGCCGATCCACACACACACACACACACACTCACACGCACGCTTTTGCTCTGTCAAATGGTTCTACCCAAATAACAAACTCCGTGCTTGTGTGACAGTGTGCTTAAATGGTCATAATCGATGGTGCTGCATGAAAAAAATATTATTTTCCATGCAGAATTTAATTAAACCTTATTTGGCGCTGGGAAATTTGAATAAAATATGTACTTCTGTGGCACAGAAAGCGAAACACGCAGTAGAAATATTTTTAGAGGAAGAATAAACACGAATTAAGAAAAAAGTACAGCACCCTTGCCTGCTGTAGGAGATTAGAGATGGAAAAAACTTGGCTAAAAAATCCTTCGGAACCGTTCGGAACTAGACAATTGGCAACGAGCAGTTTCAGTCGGTTCTGTACGGTTTCGGATGGCTCCGGACAGCCCCAAACACAAACGCTGTTTTTTCTATGTCTTGCTTTATTTTCAACATTGAAATATTACTTGTTTTTTTGTTGTTGTTGTAATTATCGATTGTTTTTAAAATTTAAATTTCTATACAAGCGCTAGATAAATATATTTTGTTGTGTTGTTGTAGCTGTTCAAAACCATGTATGATGAATTCAGCTGGGAAAATCCATTATCAAATGAAAAAAAAACCGACAAACAAAGCTTCACAACACAGCAGGAAGCTGTTGCTGCTTGCTGTCCGCCCCGTTTTGTATTGTGTCCACCGATGAACCGAAACCAAAAATATATTAACAAATGAGGGAAAAACATGAGCAAAAAATGTTTTCCAATTTTGTGGCATGAACCTATAATGCCTTTTTTGTTTTAAATTACGTACACACAAATAAATCAACGAGCTAAACAAGAGGAAAAATTATAAATGTACATATACGGGGTGGGGAAGCGTCTTTTTCGCTACCGTTTGCTGCTTGGCTTCGGGTGAGCGGACATTCCTGCTTGTACGACACTAACTATCCCGAGACAGAAGCTTAACCGTCTCAAATGAGGCATCAGTCGAGCGACATTAAACTAATTAGCAACATATTTATATGGGAAGGTGTGCTGTTATATCTGTGGTATCGGATGTGCAAATTTCTTATGCTCGTTTTCGTCCAAAAACTGGGCCGCCTAATTCTTCTTTTCGACCCACGAAAGTTAGATCTTAACAACGAGCGCGTGTGTGTTGTAATGAAGTGTAATGCAATTCTATAACTGAAATTTTAAGAAATATCCAACAAACACGACTATGAATGGCCTCTCTCTTCTCTCTCCCTAATTCTGTCTCTTCTGGGCGAACGATATCTCAATCACTACGCATATTTTGCGCACAAATTCACTGTTCGTTCCTCCTGCTTCAGGCTTTCAGGTCCATATATTCACGATATATTACTAGTGCTAAGCTTATAGGGTATCTCAGCTTGGCATGGTGCTCGGTGTACGAGTCTCGTATGATTTCGTTTGCGCAATGATTAATGATTTGTATCCATCATCTGTTTGTTTTTGTTTTACATTCCCAAAATTCCAACGTCCATATTTTGCGGGGATCGTTCGTTGATGAAAATCCCTCCATACATATCCGCAAGAATCGGGAAGTGTGTAGCTGAATCTGGGCTAAATCTAACGGTCGGCATAGTGTTTAAACTTAAAATGCTCCGAAACTAGCCCATTCGACGATGCTTTCTAACTAATTTTCTGAGTTCCAAGTATATTTCGAAATGAGACAAACGTACAACAAATGTAAACAACTAAACAACGTCTGTTCCACAACGCAACTTGTGTCTTTAATGAGAAGCCTTTTTTTTGGACTTCTAAACGAAATTGTCCCATCATGCGCATCCCACACGACGAGAAATAACTAAGATGGATGGATTAATTATGTATCGTTCTTTTTCTGTAATTGAAATGTAGCTGGTGTTCTATCGGGCGATGGTGACGACGAAACCACATTGCTTCTTGCACAATGAGCGTTGTTTGACTTTCTCCTCAGCTCCTTTCCTGTGTTAGGTATGTTCCATTCCTTTAGTACAAAGATAGCTATATTTAGTTTATGTTTCCTTTTTTTGCGGCATTTTTTGAATTTTCCTACATCCGATTTTTGGGCTTCCACTATTCCAGCTTAGGAGTTGTTTTAATCGCACCATCCACTCTTTCGACACGGCAAGTAGGTAGTGCTCGCTCAGCTGCTTGCTGGCTAAATTGCATTTTCCTTCCGTTGCCAAATCTTTAAATCATTCTTTTCTATTGGGCATTTTGTTTTCTTTTAGTTTTTCTTTTTTTGGTGATCACACATACTATTAATTTATGTTTTGCAGCTCCTTTGTTGCTTGCCTTTATGATTTTTTTCTTTACACACACACACACACAAAACCCCACACGGGCATACACACGCACACAAGCACACCGTGTAGTTGAGGCTGGTGCATTGTTTTGCAATTCTGCACTCTCGCTTAGCTACATTCCTACAAATTATGTCCTTTACAGTCGCGTGCGGTACTTGCTTTGTTTGCTTGCCTACCGTCCCTTACACCGTTACTCATTCCATGGATTAAGAGACAAATAGATAATGTGGTTTTGCTTGTGTGACTACTACTGCTACTACGTCAGCTGCTGCTGCTGCTGCTGCTGCTTTTTATGCTGTTCCTGCTGCTCCTGTTTGCTAAATAACTTATGCGATTTCTCCTACCAAACAACACTACCTAGAATCGGGCACGTGGTGTTGTTGCTGTTGTTGCTGCTGCTGCTGTCTCGAGGACACCGATGTGGAAGTGTTCGACGAAGAGTTTGCTTGCTTCAGTTCGCGGGCTTTGGCCGCATTATTGCCCAAACCACCACCACCGGACGGTGGCGTTTGGCGGGACGCTCTGCGCTCGACTGGACCGCCACCACCACCACCTGTACCGCCCGACTTAGCCGAGCTGCCTCCTTTGGCTTTACCCGAACCAGCATGTCCACCACGATGTCCCAGCGGATGCATCAGCACGTTCGGCGCATCCTCGTTCGATCCTCCGTTGGCGGAAGCATCGGCACCGTGCTTGAAACTATCACAATTTCCATCCTCCTTGCCGTAGTTACTGTCCGTAGTAGCACCATCCTCACCGCCAATCATCGTTTCGCCACCGTCATCATCCGTCGTTGGCCTTTTTACACTACTGTTAACGGTACTGCTGCCTAAATTCATTGAGCTCAACTCATCGGACAGCTCCTCGTCGGCGGCTTTATTGAACGGTTGCACGTTCGCGATGGTTGATAACATTAAAGCTTGAACAAACTGTGATCTGTAGGGTAAAAAAATAAGATTCGCGTTAAGGACACAAATAAATACTTTCTAAAGACTCGCTTTCCCAATTACCTGTCCGCTCGATCGCGCGCCAGCTGCGTTTGTTCGGCATCGTCCATGGTCGGTACCATGAAGCGGGCCATCAAAAACTGCGACTGCTGCGCGTTAGAACCGGCGCCGGATGCACTTCCAATGGCACCCGGTACATTGCAGACCCCAACGCCGGTGGACACCATTGGCAGCGAGGAGGAAGTGGCGATCGGTCCATCGCGCCCACCGCCAGCATTCAGTGTGATGATTGTATGGTTCGGATTGGCTTGTGTCGCACCGATCGCGTTGTTGTTGACACCGGTTGCGTTCGGGGCGGAGGACACGACGGCCGGCTGCTGCTGTCGTCTTGGTAGTCGTTCCAACTGTTGACGAGCGGCCTTGAAGCAAAAAAAGCGAAAAAAGAGTATTAAATGGAATTCATTTTCTAACTATTGCTGGTGTTGTTCTGCAGCACGTGCAATTTACTGTTTAAATGTAGCGGAAATTGGAGCAAGTGTACCAGGTTAAGCAATTTATGCTGGAACTCACTAAAACATGTTTTTCAAAAAAAGCTGAATTAGCTTTCGTTGTAATTTTACAATTTACAGAGTCCCAATTTGTCCCAACTTCCGCTAACGAACATTTTAAGTCAAATTTTTCTTTCTACTAATTGCTCGTAAGTTCATGAACCGAAAGCTTCGCCCTTAACAAGAACTAGCTCAAACAAAAAACAAAAGCTATCGAAAATCAGGTCCACACGTCAATACTTTTGTTGACGAAACCTAGCAACGCAAATTCCAGTGTACAAAAAGCTCAATTCGCATGACATCCTACATACAGCAAGGGTTCTAAATTTAGGGTACTAGTAGTAGTAGTAGCAGCAGCAGCAAAACCCACCGACAAAATACCGGTTGCCCTGGCTCGAACAATATGTTTTAAGAGCAAACACAATAAATCGATCGAAGATGAGCGTGAGCAAAAAATTATCGACAGATTACATTATACGGAGGGGCGTAACGCAAAACGAACTCAATGATCCGATTAATACAATTTTAGGATAACAATCGATAAGATAATAATTAGCAAGCAAACAAATATTACCGTAGTAAACAGACTGGCATACAAAATGAGGAACGTGTAACAGAAAAAGGCTAGCTCAAGCAGAAAGGCCCAGGGATGGCGCCAAAGGTGCACTACGATCGTTTCGCACACGGTTCTCATTGCATCGTGGTGCAATCGGACTGCTGTGATACGGCGCTTTTGGTACGAACACGCGCACCAGCATTAAGATAAACGACAGATAGAGCTCGATTTTGATAATCGACGAATTACGGGCGAAAGGTTTCGCTCGCGGTGCTGGTCCTTCCTTGGTGCTGTTTCCTTCATGCAACCCGACAAAAACATACAATGCAATACAATGGCGAGGGCTGTTTGTTTTGTTGTAAGCAGATGGTTGGGATGTGTGTGCAGGACACCACTACTGAATGTTGCTTTATACGATACGGTAGTAGTAGTAGTAGTAGTAGTGACAGTCGACTACTAGCAGGTGGTAGTGTTGATGAAAGATTTACAAAATAAACTATTTATGAGATGCGAACGAAAGAATTTGCCCTTAACCATCTACCAAAAACGCTATCGGCGGTATCGCAGGAAGGTGTGCGCCTGGAACAATGTTTCGACGTGCTCTAGTGCTATTGCCACCACCGGAATGCATCGACGAATGCATCTGCAGAAAAATGCTCCCGGACGCAAGGTTTCGTCGCACGTAGTATAGTATTGCTGGCACAAACTATTTGCTTCGACCCCTCTCTTGGTTGATTGCTGGCTGTCACTGGGGTTCGGCGATAGACCGAGCGCATGGATTCTCTATTTTGAATTTGGCTGCTACACGCCCGCGTTCCCTGACACTCTCGCTCGCTTTCGTTCGTAGTCACACACCACACAATTTACACACTACTGTGCACTTTTGCTCCGGCGAAACAATCCGAGTAAGCCGTGGAGTGAAAGGACAGTGTCAGCTTCCCAAAGCCAACTTCAAATAGCGAATGTTTTTTCGACACAACTACAATATGGAACGCAAAATTCAGTGCTCCAAATCACGTTCACCACCACCACTATCGAGGGAGAACACAATCGCGTCCCACAACAGGGTTTCGTTTACGGCTATTAAGGACGACGGAGGAACCAAACCAAAATGGGGGGTTATTTTCGCGCTCGGGTCGTCGTGTGTTGTTGGCGAGTTTCACTCCTGATGGGTGGACTAGCTAAATGCATCGCACTTCGCCGTCAAATTGGATGGATTTTGCGGGACGGACACGGACGAACGGTCGAACCAGGGGCACACCAATACACCACCACCTTGGGAGCTAGTTGTGTAATTTTCGGTGCGCGAATTCGACCAACAAAGCGGTCCACTTTGCGCAGTTTAGTTTTAAATTTAATACACCCAACGCTTTACTTTCAGCTTCCCCGCGCCACAACCTAAAGGGATCATTTTTGCTCGGCTATAGAGAAATGATTAAAGTTTTTCCTGTTTCTCCTCTTTCATTCAAAATCAGCTGAGCTTTGTTTACGATGATCGTGATGATTCGTTGCGCTACCCTTAAACTTTCCGTCAGCCCAAAATCTACTAACCGCAACATCCACAAACACACAGACTTACGGTGACTTGCTGTCGCTCGAGCTGAATTTGCATCTGTAGTTGCTGCAGCTGGGATGGCTGCGGTGCTCCACCACGGCGTACGTTCGACAGCTGCTGCAGCAGTTCCGCGATCGGGTCTACCGACTCTCTGCCCGAGGGGGACAGTGTGGACAGGCCTCCGCCGGACGAGCTGAAGTGCATGTTGGAACGGCGCGATCGTGGTCCGCCAAGGGCACGGCCCGAGTGTGGCATTCTTCGAACTCCTCCATGTCGGATCGCTGATGGCTCATCGTGCACGGAACAAATAACAAGTCTATAGTTAAGGAAACGCTACTAGAAAGAATTTGACACTTATGAGTGCTAGAAAAAAATGTTTAGAAAATGAGACGCTCGATCACCACTGTTGAATATCCTGCCCGTTATACAGGGCTGGCTCAGCATATACAAGAAATATTAATTCCACCAACGACTCCTCAGCGAAACAACAAACAATCCAACTCTTCAAATCTAACTGGTACAAGAGCATGGGAATATATAAGTAAATCTGATAGTTTAATCTACACCCACTAAAGATGGAACAAAATCCATGTCATGGCAGAATCTTCTCTAAGAGTGCGTCTAGATTCCAACGTTATTCTTGTCGATTCTATCTACAGGAAAGCCAAGACCGGATATAAATCGCATGGGTGTTTGAATCAAGTGGTGATACCGGTCCTTCCATTGCTATTGCAGAGTTTACGGTTTGCCTCTTAAGTTAGATTTTTGATACAAATCATGTCTTTCACTGCTATGCTAAGCTGGCAGAGACTTTGTGTAATGTTGTTTGTGTTTGAGTACTTTGTACTTTTGATTTCATTGGCATTTCTGGGCAGGAAATGCCTAAAGTCTATAACCTTAAGTCTATAACCGAGTATGCCCGGGATAAGGCAAAGAATGAGGAGGAAATGCCTTATCAATATGATTATAAAATTTATTCAACACAAGCGGTGTTGACAATACGGAACTGGGCCGTCATAATTAATTATAAATAAAAAAATTACCTTAAGTCTCATTTTACCTAATAAATATATCAGATCAAAAAACCTTTCCCTTCTCTTTGTCTAACAATCAATATCATCAAATTTGCTTTATCCTAACCCTACTGTCCAGCAGATCGTAAACAACATTGTCTATTCCTTTCCCTTCAATAGAAAACGAACGAAAGCCTGCAAAGAAAATGCTTAATTATCATTGTGAAAAGGATATCAGAAACGAGATGAGATCCCGTGAAACGCTCCGATGCTCCAGGCTAAGATGCCGCGCAAAGTCATCCGTCACAAAGTTTGGCTCGCCACCGGGCAGTGCGGCGCAGACCGGACACACCACCTCCAGCCCCGTATCGGTGTGTTCCGCACTGACGTGTTCCAGCAGTGCGGCATCGCTCAACCCCATCCGCTTGCAGTACGGGCAGGTGAAGGACTGTGGCTGATCGGCTGGCAACACTTCGCCGCCATAGTACAGCTCAAAGTCGGACTGCGTTAGTATGCACTGCATCGGGTGGTCGGTCGAGTGGCGGGTTGTGGTGGCGCCCTCCTCATAGCAGGTCGCGCACAGATCGTAATCATAGCAGATCAGACACTTGTACCGTCTACCGCGGAAGTTACTTTTCAAGCACGAATCACAGCTGACTCCTACGGATCGGAAGAGAGAGAAGGAGAGCGAGAGAAAGAGAGAGAAAACAAAGACAAAAATTAATTATTAATTCTTCTCTTTGGCCCTTTATAGTAGGCCGATGTTTTCCGCAGGGTGTAGAAGATTGTTTGTTGTTGGTTGCCGTTGTTGCTTCGTATGGACACAGCACAGATCGGAGCAAGCCCGATGGCCCCAATCCGAACATCGATTGAATGGTGTGTTTACCCGGGAGTGGGAGATAGACACTGAGTCAGCGCAACCAACACATATGCCTCTGCAATTGTTGGCGATACCCGATGGACATTAGGCCGTACGCAGTAGTTGCACAGTGTGCAAGGAAAAAAATCCGCTATATTTAGCACAAAGAACGCTCTTTATACCCTCATTGCTCTAGAGAGCAGACGAGTCTAGGGTGTTCACACTTCTAGCTCGATGTATCATGTACACAGCAATACGGTCCCATTTTCTCGGATGCAATTGGGATTGACACCACGCAGAAGAGGTCATCCATCTATCCAGGTCATAGATATGCACACTTCCGACAGCTACAGTGTGTAGCAGTAATTGCGACCATCCCGGGGATCCGACCGGACAATGTCATTCCGCTACAACGTCGCCATTTCCCGAGCGACTTTGAGGGCATCATTTGGCAGCTCTACAAAAACAAATAAAACCATCCGTGACAGGAAAAGGGCTTCCGTCGTCATCCTTGACCATTGGTCCAAACACAATATGCTGCAAGGAGCAGGTTTGTATGTGTGTGTTTTTAATTTCCTTCCTTTTCCCGTCATAGCACACCGGGATTCCGTCTGGTAATGGTTCGTACGACACGGCAACAGATCGGCAACAACCAAACACATTTCTCTCGGGCCGAGCACTGCTTTTCTGCCCTCGGTTGATGATTTTCATTGAATTTTACCTTCATGGCGACTCATTATTTTTCACTCCTAGGCCCCGGCACCAAAGCACACACTACTCGGTAACAGCAGAGCAGCGATACACACACACACACAAACAGCAGACCCAAACGTACGCACACACTACGAAGAATGAAGGCGAACCACAATGCAATTCTTCACTCGCGCGCGCACACACTTGCGAACACTTTACACTATACTGACAGCGGCACTACTACGGCCTACTAGACCCTTTTTACGGGGGACACTGGGAAAACGTGACAGTTCACCAACTCCGTGCGCCGTTCGCCCCACCTTCCGGATTTTGCAACTGCCGTCACGACAAAAAAAACAATCCAGCCCGAACCACGGACCCAATTCGATTCCCGATGAATTACTTCCTCCTCGCCGTGACACCCCGGACAATGTGATCGATAGTGGAGCGGATTACCACCAGTCGACCCCACACAACAACCACCCGTTCCGTGCACGGGGGGAGTCCCTTTTCACTTCGATACCTCGTATGATCCCCCCACCCCTCTGTTGCGGGTTTCCTCTTTCGCTCGCGGCACTGTGGCTGGCACACCTGCGACACACCGATTTGACACAATTTTCCGTCAGAAAAAAGTGCACACAATTTTGTCGCTTTTGGCTCGGTGTGTGGGGTTCTGTAGTAAACACACGGCACACGCAATACCACTCTGCACACACGTGCACGCACACACATGCACAACACGCACAAAACAGTGCGCGCAAAGGCCTGCTAAGGAAAACTATTCACATAATCGCTCCCCACACTCTGTGTCAGTGCGGTGCCCACCACACAACCACTACTACTACACCTCCAACTGGCGCTATTGGTTTCGTTGTGCAGCAACGCAATGCATCCACATATCGGGGGGTACTAGAGGATAAGGTTTTCGTTTCGTTTCCTGTTTAATGTTCGTTCGGAAAACTGACGACACACTGGAATGACGGGAACGATGGGTCCAATGGCATTGGAGTTGTTTTTTTTTCGCTCTTTCCGTTCCCCCTTCGCAACTTGCCACTCTGCTACTTTCGGACGAAATTGGAGCTCGGGCAACTTGGAGCTTTTTCACCTTCTTATCTGTTTCCCATTCATTCACTAGCGGCTGGTTACGCGATATGGCGATTCTTCCGGTTTTGGCACCCCGGATACAGCTAACGATTGACGAATCGAATGTTCAACACGGTACGGAAAATAGGCTAGAAAGGAAAATTTTGTGCAGTTTTTTTTTGCTTCTTCTGGACGAGAAAACCATTCCCTTGCCCGTGATGACTCTTTGCTTTGGCTACACTCGCACTTGGATCCCGTGGTAAGATCGCGTTTACACCCTCTGACAGGCGGACACAGCTGTCAACATCCGGGTATGGAAACGATTTGACACGGCTATTTTATATTTTTTGCATTGTAATCTTCCAATATTAATTACAACTCGATATACTTATTGCATATTTCATTTCAATCATAACGATAACACGTTCATAGCTGATTATTGACTCGAAAATGTTCTATTTTATTGCATGCAGGAGGTATGCCGTGTGTCAACTGACGTATGTCAATTTGATTTCAATCACACCACCCGATCTTCTCTATACACCTTGATTTCAAATTCAACGGTTGTTTACGTTCGGTTGCCCCGTGGTGAAAATCGTATGCTACGCGCAAAAGTAAATGTTTCGTTGCATTTAGAGAAATTTCCGCAAAATATGGGCGTAAAAGATTTATGGAACCTGCTAACTCCGCACATGGAGCGAAAGCCACTGTTCGAGCTGAGCAATAAGGTGGTTGCGATCGATCTTTCCGGATGGGTGTGCGAAAGCTTGAACGTTGTTGACTATTTTGTGCATCCACGGTTTTATCTTCGGTTGGAAACGCTTACCTATCCCAAGTAAAACGGTTTGCCTAACCATTTCCTACCCTTTCCCATAGGAACTTATTCTTTCGCACATGCTATCTACTGCAAACTGGCATCACCCCTGTTTTCGTGCTGGAAGGTACCGCACCACCGTTAAAGTACGGAGTGATCGTAAAGCGCAATCAGATGCAGTTTCGAGGCGCTCGTCCAAAAAAGATTACCAACTGTGATAAAGCATCGGCTTCCAGTCAGGCTACTGCTACGGAAAAGCCCGGTAAACCACCGGTGGAACAGAAACGGAACCGATTTCACTACGTCCTGAAACAATGCGAGGAACTGCTGAGTGCGATGGGCCTAGTATGCGTGCAAGCTCCGGGAGAAGCGGAAGCTCTCTGCGCCTACCTTAATCGTGACAATCTCATCCACGGTGTGATTAGTCAAGATTCGGATTGTTTCGCTTACGGTGCGGTACGAGTGTTTCGCAACTTTTGCGCCTCCCAGAGCGGTGGTTCAGTGGAGATTTACGATTTGAGTCGACTCAACGGTCCCAACGGGCTTCGTTTGGGTCAGGAAAAGATCGTTGCGATGGCACTATTGTCCGGGTGCGATTACTGTCCGGCCGGTGTGGTGGGTGTGGGCAGAGAAATGGTTACACGATTCATATCCTGTTACAATGATGGCGAAATTTTGTCCAGGATACGTTCCTGGCGCAAAACAGCCGATCGGCTGACGGAGCTAGAAATACGAGCAGAGGACAAAAACATTTGCACCGACTGTGGACACGTGGGCAGGCAGCTGCAGCACCGTAAAGCTGGCTGCTTGGATTGTCGCATCAAGCCAGGATGTAATGAGTCGCGCTGGAAGGAGCAACGATGTAATATTAAAACCGAGCTGGATATTAAACGGAAAGCGCTGAAAGATCCGGACTTTCCGCACGAACCGATAATAAACGAGTTTCTGACCAGACCTTGCGAATTGCCAGCGCTAGATTTATCATGGCGGCAGCCAAATTTGGTAAAGTTTATTGTAAGTACACGTTGATCTTTCGGTGGCAGCAGCGGCACTAATCCTGTTTGTCGATCGTTTCAGAACAGCTTGTCCACCTATCTACAGTGGAATGAGCTATACTGCTTTCAAAAGCTGCTTCCACTGTTCACACGCTGGCAAGTGTATGAAAAGAAGCATCCGACGGCCAAACGTTCCAACGTGTACCTCGAACCGGATTTCATCAAGAAAAAACGTTCTCCGAAAGGTATCGCTAGCTATGAAATTGTGTGGAAAGATGCACAAAACATGTTTGGTGGACTAATTCCCCAGGAACAAATTGATTGCTATCTGGTCGAAGCGGGCAATACGCTGGAGAGCTTGTGGAGCACGATCGAACCGCACGACCTGGTGCAGGAAGCGTATCCGGAATTGGTGGAAGCGTTTGTAGCAACCAAAACGAAAGCAAGTAGGAAGAAAAAGGCGACCACCAACACTGATGGGCCACAAGAGAAGCCAAAAAGGAAGCCAGCTGTAAGAAAAGTTAAAGGTCACGTCCCATTAAAGGATTTCCTTGCCAAAGCGAACAGCAAGAAGAGAACCACAGCGGATGTGGTGGTACTAAATGGTGGAAGCGATTGTGAAAATCAACCCAATCTCCTGAATCAATCATCAGAGGAAGAAATGGATCCGGTTGACCATTTCCTAAACTTTACCGCCGAACTGGAAGCCATCGCAGAGGATCGTACTGCCAACGATACCTTCAATTCGTCCGCCGTGCTTGATCGACTGTGCCGTACGAACTATCTAGAGCAAGCTCTGGCTGAGTACATGCAAATAATCGAAACGGAAAAAAGAAGTACAGCGTTGCAGGACCTACTGTCACAAAGTGTGGCACTGTTACCGTCAATGGAACCAACCGTGAACTCGCCAGATGATGATGATAATGACGTGCAGCGCCGAATTGTTCTGAAACGAGACATACTCAATGCATCCGTAGGTGGTACTGGCCAACTAAATCAATCCATTAGTCAGCTGACGTGTAAAAAGAAGCGTATGAGTTTCTTCTTCGAACCGCTGGATATTCCACCACCAGACCAGCAAGACTATGATCTCGAAACGGAGCAGATGGATATGTTCGAGTGTTCGCTAATGCTTAAGGATCAAGTTGTGGTCGTTCCGTGCGATCAAGGTGATGCTAGTGATATCAACCAAACGATCATATACGATATCGATTTTTAGTACTCTGATGCTGTTGTTAAGTTTTATCTCTAATTAAGCTTAAATCATGTTCATCCTCACCAAAATACACATTCCTACTACTGATGAGTGAATCCTCATTTTTTGTCAGAAGACATTCCGGAACCTTTAGCTGATCCCGCAGTTGACTCCGTAGTATACTCCGTAATGAACTTAGGATTTCTTCCGGAGTTGAATCGGGTTTTTATGCGTCGGAGTCGGAGTGGATTGAACAATCCTCTCCAGAGTTCCCGCCAATAATGCCTACTTTGGATCGTGCGGCAACTTAAAGCCAACCATGTCCGCTGTCTCGCGAATGCTTCGTTCGCCTTTACCCCGGTAGCTTTCGTTTAAATCTTTCAGCTTGCGCAAGCTTTCCAGATAGCAGCGATACGTCTCGGCGGTAAATTGTAGTTCCTCCTTCGCTCGACAGTGCTGCTGTTCGGTTGTTTCGAACCGTCGATACTGCTCCGTTATGTACTTGCTGGCCAGCGAGTATGCACCGGCACCTTCACTGGAACGGATGGCTTTCAGCTCGGATAACAGTTGCTTCAGCGTTCTGCTGCTACCTGCTGCACGGACAGCACTGGTTGCCATGGCGATGGATTACGAAAACTCGAGACTTGCCACAACCTCCTTCGAGATGAGCTCTAAATCGTTGCGTTCGTATAACGGTTCCTCGGTGCACTTCCAATCGATGGGCGTTTGGACCTCTTCGATTGCGCCCAGATAATGAAGCGACGTATCGTTGAATATGTCCGTGAAGCGAAAATTATTTCGAAGCGGAACTTCCCGAAACAAGTTTACCGCTCGTAGAATGTAGCCTGCGTTGACTCGTAGCAACCGATCGGGATTATTATTCACCACCGTACTGAAGCTGTTGCAAAGCAGAACAATATTCGCCAAACGGTTCGGATCCCAATTGCGCCACAGCAGATTGTTTACGATCTGTTTCGGGCAGTGTGGCAGGAAGAAAAGTGTTTTGCGTTCGGCACTATACTTGCCTTCAAGATTCTCGTGCAAAACGGTCTCCCCAAGGGTGTGCAATGTTTCCACCTCCGATCTGCTAAACACTGGGTCGAAAAATTGTGCTCTAACGGCGAGATTCGTCTGCTCTCGTAAGCACCGAATAAATGCTAGCTGATACCGTGCGATAGCACACTGGTGAAAGTTGCCCAAACCAAGACAGATGATGTTTTTTACACCGGCCAGTACCGGTCGTACGGTTTCCAAACACTCGCGGAAAAAACCCGACTGTGAAATGTCCGTCTCGGCACTTTGCAATTGTGTGCTGAAAAAAATGTACTATTTATATAACCAGACCAGAACCGATGAGAATGTCAGATGTAGGAGCGCACCGGTGCAACACGCGAAGGTGATACGTACATGATGGTTTCCCGGCAAAATTTGGAACTTTCTGCTTCAGAAAGTTGGCCAGGGACTGCTTGCCGATAGTTTCTTGGTTTGCGATGCCTTCCTTTCTTCGTTACAACTAATTTAAAGTCCAGTTCGTTAGCGACGGTATCGATCACACTCATTGCATTGTTTACGTTTGTGGTGAGCGTGTTTTTGAAGTGCTAAGGAAGGTTTTGGACATGAACTTAGACAGATAATAAAATGGATTTCAACGAAAATTTTATATAAAAAAGCAAAAACATTTCTACACTTCAGAATTTAGATTTGCGTAGAAAATATTAGGAAAAATATATGAAATCTTGAAAAAATTGGTTTAATAAATACCGTTTGACAGCAACTCGTTTACAGTGCGGTACCAAAAAAACGTCTCACCGTGGTTGCTGGCATCAGTTTATTTTCATCACACGCAGCTCTGTAAAACCAACTGTTGATTTACCGCAAAATCAGTGTTTAGTGGAACTCCCCAACCTTGAAAAAGAAATCAACACGCCACTTGTTTCGATTTCAGTTGTTACGATTGATGTTTTTCTTCTTTATTTGATGTTTAGTTTTCATGCTTGATTTTGATGTTCCGAGTAACCTGCAAAATCTTACAGACCAGAAGATAATCGTATTGTTGGTTTTTCTCCACCTTCCAAAAAAAAGCCCTGATGCCATGCTACTTGGTATGTTCTTCTTTACCAAACGCGCGCGCACGCTCGACTGCTGATGTTCTTCTCTATCGCAGCACGCGCGTTTCGTGTTCTCTGTTGTACCGTGCTACCGAAACAAAAGTTGATAACGTAACTTGCAAGCTTTTGGTGAGTATTGGTAAGTCACACACGTACACAATTGTAAATGATTGTAGATAGGCGATTTCGCACCGATTTTTCATCCGCATCTTGTTTGGAAATGTCACATTAACAAGTATATCCTGCTTTTCGAATTAAATGCTGGCGGTAATTTTTGTCTAAAAAGTCTAAACTTGACTTCATTAATCCACTTTGACGATTGTTTTAACCTTACGCACGCAGCGAATAACGCTGCTGCGCTCTCATTATAAATAACGGCCCTACTGTTTGTTTAGTCTTCTTGCACAGGATGTTTTATATCCAGGGGGGTTTTGTGTCAATGAAAGCTTATAAATCAAATTGAAAAAATATATATACGATGCCTGGGAACTGTCTCAAACGCTAAATCGCGCACACTTAGAACTTCTCCTCCTCCAGACCGTGCTTGAAGCAAAGCAGAACGGGTACAGAATCGCCATCGATATCACGGTACTCCAACATGGCGATCAGACCTTCGCAGTCCATCGATTCACCGGTGAAGAACTGCAGGTCCTTGAAGCGACCGAGCAGATCCTTCATTACTTTGTTGATATTCGTCTTGAAGACTTCCACATCGCCGGGCGATTTCTCTTCCAGCCGGGTGACAAGCCTGTACAGAAAAAGATGATCGATTGGTGTGATTAGCATTTTCCGTTTGTCTAAGCTAGCTGAGTCAAAATTGACGCCAAACAACCCACAAACACACAAACTTACTTCTTCATGTAGTCCTTCAGGTAGGTGGTGAACTGCTTCTTATCAGAAAATCCGGTTTCAACCAGACGGTGGTTCAGGACGATATCCACACCGGTTTCGGTGGCCGCCTCCGTACCTTCGTCGGCTTCCTCAGCGGACGGGTTGGCACCATCCAGCTGCACATCGCCCAAGGTGCGGGAGACGTGCTTGCCGTACACCTCGTACATCACATCGTCCACCAGCTTCACCTTGTACGTATCGGAGAACATTTCGTCCCCTGCAATGAGTCACACAGGAACAGAAAGCAATTAAAATTACGGACAAGACACAAGTTTTTTTCTCAGCACAAGCTGAGTCATCCACTGGAAAGAAAAAAAAACGGTACGGCGAACGATGCTTCCTAACCTCAATATCGGTTCGTACCCATTTGTTTACGTTTTCGATACATGGTCCAGGTTAAACCATTGCACTAGGGGAATTATTGGATACGGCTCGCACACCGATAGCTACAGTATTCAGTACGTAAAAAGCTTAATCGCAATCTTTACACACGCCATGTCCAATCGACACTTGATGGAGAATTCTTTTACCAACTATGGCCTTAACACGTACACACATACGCCATCGCTGTCAGAGAGGGCATCGGCACCAGCTCACGAAGCAACATACAAGCGGCATAATGCAGCTTCATTTGCGGCTTAATTTTTCCCATAAATTCACGCCATTTGTTCACCACTCCATAACACCGCGATAGTTTTACAGTTTTCCAACCACTTACCGGTGAATACATCCTTCCAGATTTTCATTTTCGTTGGAAGATGGAGAAAACTTTGGTCCAACTAATAAAAACTACGATGCGTCCACCTGAAGAGCCTCACCGGAAAGAAAGATCTGAAGTTTGTGACGTTTCGATGTAGACACACGCGCTCACATCCGGCGGTACGCACTATGGGCTTGCGGCATCAGGATTACGCTGGTTTGACTTTTTCGTCCTAATTGTATGAAATCATTCCACTAACGATCTTCTACCGACGTTTCATCTAATGACTCCCCCTTAAAATGAGATTTTGATTTAAATTTGAAATAAGTCAACAAAATATAAAAAAAGGAATGAAAAAATGATTATCAATTTATTTTCTTCAAAACATTCAAACGACCTCTGCACCCTGTGCTCGTGCTGTCATTCGCTTGTTGACAGCAGAACAGTGGGCAAGCGCAGTTTTTGTAAATACTTATTTACTAAAATAATCTTTATTAACTAATTTTATAACAGACATAAAAAATAAACACAAAAATATATCAGGTACAATTTGCATAGTATCATTTAAAACCTAACGTTGACAACTTTTTTATCCAAAAGCCAACGAAGTTTTGGTCGCCCTACGTCTACTGTGCAGTGTCATTGTGACAGTGGCCACACATACAAAACATTACCAACAGTTTCTGCACCAACCAAAATTGTTTCTTCTCCTGAATATGTGCATGTTTTGCATATATTATCGCTATCAACAGTGAAACGCAGTGCAGAACTGTGTGATCAACATAATCGACCACGGGCTACGATGGTACGGATACACGTGAAACCCACTGTTCGTGATTAGAACGGCATTTGCGGGGAATCACATAACCGGAACAGGACAAAAACCAGCGGTGTTTAGCAGTGTAACACGAAGGGCTTTATTCGTGTCTCCCGTTTGCCTTAGTCAAGCTAGAAGCCGCCTTCCTAGGCCAATAATCCACTCCAATCCACTTCAAAGGAACGACAGTGTGGCTCGCTGAAATAGATCCCGATCCCAGAACGCCGTAGTATATAGTCGTCTCTCTAGGCACCAAACACACCAGTCAATGTCACAGCATCGTTGGGAGCTTGATCAAGCTTGAAGATGTCCTCACCCGATATGCTGCTTCCGAGCGAACCAAACCTAAACGAATGGCAACCCATCACACTCACGCTGGTAGAATATCCTAAAGGTAAGCATTTCATCGGTCGCCGACGAGTACTCTCTTCCACGTGAAATATTATGTTTGTTTCCTTCAGGTGATCTGGTCGGTAAGCTACTAGCCTGGATTAGCCTAGCGCCGCTCGGTATCGGTGCCGGCTTTGTGGCATTAATACTGTTCCGGCGGGATCTGCACACCATCGTGTTCTTTCTCGGGACACTGGTAAATGAGTGTCTAAACATCCTGCTAAAGCACTGGATAAAAGAACCGCGACCGATGTCGCGGGCCCAAATATGGACTGAGTATGGTATGCCTTCGTCGCACTCACAGTTTATGTGCTTTTTTGCCACATACGTACTACTGTTCATCTTTATAAGGTATGTGTCTGGGAGTGTGTGTGTTTGTGTGGGCTGCCGATTCCCGAGATTTTTTATGCGTTCCCAAATACTTCTCGTATAAAAGTTTATCACTACTGTGAGGATCTCAGAGAACGTGCCAAAAAATGACGGGACAAGAACAAAAATATATGGGCACTCGTGAACAAAACATCGGGACGAAAACAAAAATATTTGGGCAGCCGGCAAAAACCATAGGAAAGTGTCAAAATTGCTAGAATATCCTGTAACTCATCCCTTCGTGTTTTTACGTTTTCCCATCCACAGACTGCATCACATAAACAATAGTAATAGCGCAAGGTTCGAGCGACTTGTACGGCTGCTGGTGCTTGCCATCTGCTGGGCGGCAGCATTTCTCGTCTGTTTCGGCAGGATCTATCTGATGTACCACACACTGTCCCAGGTGTTGGTTGGCGCACTCGTTGGTACGGTGATGGGTGCGCTATGGTTCCTGCTGACACACTTCATACTCACGCCCTACTTCCCGATGGTGGTACTGTGGCGCGTGTCGGAACTGTTCCTTCTACGAGATACCACACTCATACCGAACATCCTGTGGTTCGAGTACACGGTAACGCGGCACGAAGCGCGGGCCCGATCGCGGAAGCTGGTGAGCATGAAATCTCAGTGACGTTTTTGGTCACCTTGACGACGATACTCGTACATCAAATAGCATCAAAACACACACCCACTGGACACGAGCAAAAAATTTTTCGCAACCAAATCGGCACTGTTCTTCTTGTTTTGGCTCTCGATACATCTCGACGAATGAAATCAGTTCTGCGTATCGTGGGACCCATGCGAGATACCACAATCCATTCGCCGGATCCTGGCTTAGCTAGTAAGAACGTAATTTCTTAAACTGTAATGAATTAGAAATTCAACACCGATTTCCGACGTAAGGCAAATTTACTTTAATAACGGCTGGAGACGGGCCAGGTTTGCCGGAACGAATTTGGCAGAACCGGAATCAAGCAAATTTGGTAGAATTGTTACACGAATACACGCACTCCTGGACCGAACATTCGTTGGGAACGGTAGTGAAAATCAAACGATTAAGTAAGGAGCTTGCACATCTCTTCAATGAGACTCCGCCGATGCACGTGCACGTGCACCACAGCAAGAAAGCATATATATTGTGATGATACACCGTTTGTGGAAGAAGTAACTATTAGTAGACGAAAAAGGAAAACGCAACATGAACACTGGAAGTGATCTTTTTTTCTGTTTTACGGATTCGTAACGCACGAAAAGGAAAAAATAAATGATATCGAGCTGAAGCGATAGCGGCTCGGACGAATAAACTTCTCATGTAAGTGTAATAGCTCAAATTGATGGCACTCACCCGAATTTTTAGGACGTTTAGCTTTCGTTTATTACGTGTATGTATTATAAACTGAAGTGATAAATATGATGGGGGAGTGGGGAGGGGGGGGGGGAATACGCCCGCATCTCAACAACGTGCAACAAGCCAGCAACATATTCGACTTACTCCATCTCTTCCCATTCTACTCCGCAAACGGATCCAACTTACTGTCGTACTCCTCCTCGAACGGATTTTTGGCAGCGGCGGATCGATCCGTTTTTGATGGTTTTCCTTCGTCAAACGGATTTTTGGTACTATCATAGCCACCCGTCGTTTCGTCCTCATCGAACGGATTGCGTGCCGTGCTGGCGATCGGTATTTTTGCGATATCTTTCGCACTGCTGATTGGAACGTTTGCTTTTTCGAATGGATTCAGTACCTGCCTGCTTAGATCAGGCATGGCCGCCGGCCGTGGACTACCGTAGGGTGATTGCATCTTTGGACTGCGATCGTCACGCAGCTTCATCTGCTGTTGGGCGATTGTGGCTGCCTGCTGACGTTGTCTGATACGTTCCTGTTCCATTACCCGGAGGCGCATCTCACTTTCTTGCGATTCGATACGAATCTGGGCCGATCGACCCTCTTCCTGGCGGAGTCTTGCTTCGCTAGCGTAAGGGGCAGGTTGTGTAACTGCAGTGCGTGGTTCGTACGTTGCAGTAGAGCTAGTAGCCTTTGCTCCTTCTGGTTGTTTCGGTTGTTCCACAATCTATTGGGGTTGAGGTGAGACAAAAACGATTTAAAAATGAAGGAAAAATACGAAAGCAGCAATTTCATTACGCACATCCATTTGTGGATCTCCTTCCTCGACGATAAGCAACTTGTTGAATAGGCCTCGCCCGAAATAGTCCGCCACAACGGAAAATGGTTCCGGCGAGCGGTCGAGTAGATCGTGAAACATTTCGTGCTGATCGCGCGCCTCGCTCTGTGCGCGTAACGCCTCGATCAGCTGGATGTTGTTCTTATTGCACACAGGACAATCCCGCTCCGTATCGGTGTAGCTTCGAATGCAGCTGAAAGTGTACGTTAGAATTAGTGATGGATAAATTCCAATTTTCTCTGGGGTCGGATCAATCCACACTCCGGAGTAGAATCCGGAGTAAACTCCACATTACTCCGTAGTTAGCTCCGAATTACTATATAGTGAAATCCGAATTACTCTGGAGTCAACTCCAGAATACTCCGGGGTATATTCCGGATTACTCCGGAGTATTTTACTTCGAATTTGACTCCGTATTACTCTGGAGTTTGCTCCGATTTTTTTCCGAAATTAAATCCAATTTTTTTACGTCGGAGTCGGAGTGAATTCAGGAATAAACTCCGGAGTTCTCATCACTAGTTCGAAAGGTCCTGAATGAATCTCGTCTCACTTACTCTTGATGGTAGGAATGTTTACAGAGGAAAAATAGGGCCGGCATCGATAGTGGCTGTTTGCACGCATCACAGGTTGTGTTTTGAAACTCCACGTTGCCCTCCTGCAGATGCTTGATGTATCTTTTGATAGAGGCCGATTCTTCCCTATAGGTTCGCGCTTGCTCCTCCTCGCTACGGATCGTGTCCTGCTCTTTTTGGAACACCTGCATAAAGTAGTCCTTCACCGAGAGGAAAGTGGGACCATTCTCTACAGCCAAACAGTCCAACACTTGCAACGGTGCTTGAAGTCTTTTTTGTGCTGGAAAAGAGCAGAAATTGTTAATCAAAATTAAAAAAAAAACCAGCGTGATTAATACTCACAAATCACTTGCAGTATCTGATTAAACAAATGTGCCGGAGCTTGCGCGTCATTTTTAAGGCCATTTAGTGTAAGCAGCCACAGCGAGGCATTGTTGTGGGCCAGCTTGCGGCAGCACGCCAACAGCTCGTCGTACTGCCGATGCCTCAGATAGTGCCGTATGATGAGATGGTAAAGCTTGTCCTCCTCATACAGATACATCACGCCCGGCCAAAACTCGTACACGCGGCACTGTGCCAGGGCATGATTTTTGTCGTACCGTTCCGTGTTGTATTTTAACAGATCCAGCAACTTTTCTTCCACCACCGGGCTTTCCTTCCATTTGTAGAGATAATGCTCGATCAGCGCACTGTACACAGACTGGCTGCTGGCAGGCACGAACCGTATCAGGTGCTCCAGGAAATCGATCAACAGCTCCGTATCGTCAAACAGATGGATAAACTCTTCCGGATTGCCGTGGCCACGTTCATCGTTTAGATTCACATCGGACAGTAGGTCCGCTACCGTTAGTGCGTCCCTACCCTGCGTCGAGTCCCGTTTGGTAGCATGCTCTGTGCACAGTTTCTTCAGCAGTACTATCGTTCTCGAGGGACAGTTGCTCATCAGTACCGAACCGTACCGTTTTATGATCCGTTCTGCGTCGGTACAAGCAAGTGATTCGATGTAGCTTAAAGCTTCTTCAAACTGGCCCATGTCTTCCGTCAGAATGCTCAGGCAAGCGTCATGCTTCCGGTGCGCTTTTGCCAGCTGGAGCGCTTCGTCAACGTACGATGCATCGCGACACACCTTGATCGCTACGTCGATATCGAACAGATTAGACTTTTGATCGTTTTTCAAAAATTCCTTCAACTGGGTCGTCCGGTCGAGCCTGGTGAAACAGTTAAGGAGCAGCGTCGTATGATCCGCCGTCGCTCGTCCCTGTGCGTGTATAGTTTGCAGATAATCCGTCAGAAAGTGGATGTGCCGAGCGTCTAGGAAGCGCTGTATCACGTACGACGGCTCCAGATGGCCAATAGTTTTCGCATACTGTTCCACTGCACCGGCAAAATCGCCCTTACTGTACAGATGGTCACCATACTGCTTGAAAATGCCCGCCAAACCTTCGGCATCGTACTGGTTGCACTTTGCAATACGCACCGCAATGTCGTACAGATTTTTCTTGAACAACACGTTCAGCTTGCTCTGCAGATCTTTCTCATCGAGATGAAGCACCTGTTTGGCCTCGGTCAGTATGTAACAGGTGCCAAATTCGGTTAGGATCGCCGATACTTCCTCGATCGGCGACGTGAACACGATAAACTTGTTCTGTATATCGATCACGGTAAGATTAAAGCCACCCGGACTTCTCGGATTGCGCATCACCACCAGCAAATGGGACCGGTACCAGTGGAGCAGCGTTTTCGAGCCGTCGAGCGCATAGCACGGACCACGACCGTCCGAGGTGTAGCAGTACACTGCGTCGTCCAGTCCCACCATAAAGTGGCCCTCGTTGTGTCCGGTCTGTAACGCACAGCAACCGACCGGTTTCTTGATCGTAGCCAGTATCACGCGTATCTCCTTGTCGCGGCTGTGCAGATTGTACAGATACACGCCCGAGCTGGAGCAGACAAACATTTGCGTGTGTTTGTGGCAGTGCTTGAACGCGATGCCAACAATGTCGCTCGTACCGGCCGTAAGCTGCTTCAGTGTTTTCGATCGATCCCGGCTTATGTCACCACGGTACAGTGATATATTGCCCTGGGCAAATCCGATCGCCATAAACTGGCCGCCCTCCGAGACGGCCAGCGCCGTCGGAACCGATACCATCGTGCGCACCGTACGCAAACATTGTGCACCATTGGCGGCGGACACTTTCGATAGGTTCCATACCTTAAATGATGGACCGTTAATGTCTTCGCCCACCGTCACGAGCAGATTGTTCGGTTTCGCTATGTCGCACAGCAGTATCGAGCCTTCGTGGCCCTTGAAGCTGATCACCGACCAAGTGCGGCTGAATGTGTGAATATATCCGTTCGAATCGCATATCACTATCAAGCTGGTACCGTTTGCCGTTGCAGTAATCTTTGCGCCCTGTAACGCCCCGGATACGTTATCTTTATCCACTCCCTGACGGAGGTCGAAAAAGTTGAACTTGCGCCACTGTGAAATATACGAAAGAAGGGAGGAATTTACAACTTTCTGCAGTATTGTTACACTGGCCATCGTCATCACCTCGAATATAGCCATCACCGGAGCGTATTTAGTTGTTGCCTTACGGCAAGAACAGACCCAATTTATTCAATTAGTACCGATTTGCTGCAATATTATACTGTTCTGCGATGGTGGATATGTTTTGATGAGAATTTTTTTTTGTCATTTGAGTCATCACAACTGTCACATTGACAGACGGTTTGGAGACGATTTGGCAGTTGGAATTGTATTTTTATATTAACTCTTGCAGGAATTACTATAAGACTTGAATGTGTTAACCTAGGAATTGAAAAAAAGTTGCAGAATAAATTAATTATTAGAAATAGTTCTTTCCTATCCAATCGACAAAAAAGCTAAAAACCAGTCAAGTGAACTCGGGCTTTTAAACCGACGCCAACAAAAGTTTGTTTACGTTGGCGGTGCATTTGACAACGTATAAACAAATTTCTGTCGGGATCACCTACAGTGGGTTGTACAAACTTTGCCGAAAACCATGAATTTAGAGCCTATAAATAATGCTTTGTCTCAGTTGCGCGTTTTGCGATCGAGTGTTGGTCAAGTTTTCGAAACACTCGGAACGGGATTGCGTACGGATCATGGCGAAGAAGGGAAGGAGCAGAAGTTTCTTCAAGAGCTGCAGGAGCTGCTCAACTCCGTCAACGCAAACCTCAAGTAATGATCAAACAGGTAGATAATTGCTTGTTCAAATAACTCACAATGCAATCTTAATCGCTTTCAGAGACTTTGAATCCTGCATCAACGATCTGACTCCGTCGCAAACGCCGCTCAATCTTGCCAACACAGCTTACCTCTCGCTAGAGACAAACCTCGAACGACAAGCACTGTATCCGCATCTGGTGCAAAGCTACAAATGGCATGATAAACTGCACGAATACAGCACGTTCGCCTCGACGCTGCTGCAGCAAAACTCACTGAAACGCTCGTACTACACCAACACCAAGCGCAGACGTTCGCTACCATCGAGCCACCTGGCCACGCCGCAGATGGTGGAAAATCTGATCGGAAGCATTCACTATAACAACATGAACCTGAAGATTGCGCGCCCATTCATGACGAATGCGATACTGCATGTAAGCAATGCGGTGGAAAAAGGTTTCCAAAAGGAACGTAACGCACCACTACCATATACTTCCGTTTCCGTTTTTCTTTTCAGATTACGATAGCACGTGTTTTGCGAGCTGCAGTTATACTGAAGGGACTACTGATCGAATGGGTAACGGTGAAAGGATACGAGGAGTCCCTGCTGGATGGTGTGGATGAGCAGTGGACCGAATCAAGGCATCAAGTTTTCCGGAAGGTACAGGACCATGCACATTCGGCAATGCTGCACTTTTTCTCACCCACCCTGCCCGAGCTGGCCATACGAAGCTTTATAGTAAGTCTATTACGAGACACATCGAATTGGATAAAGATTAGATAAAGCGTAGGACATTTCTTTCTTTTCTTCATAGACATGGTTCAGAAGCTACGTTACACTGTTTGCTGATCCGTGTAAAAAGTGTGGAAAGCATCTTCACAATACGTTACCTCCGACCTGGCGAGATTTGAGAACGTTGGAGCCGTTCCATGAAGAGTGCAAGCAGTAGGTTTCGTATCACAATTAGATACGTAAGGAAAAAGAGCATGACTGTTGCAGTTGTTCAAGATAAATACAATGACTGCTAATAAAATAAGACCACATGCTATTGCACATCATGTAAAAATGAGATTGTGAAGCCAATTTTCAACGAATCGACCTAGTTTTTCTTGTGGCAAAAGTTAGTTGAACTTTTTGGGAACAGGGACTCGTTGCAAGGACTGGATGGTAAGCTACATACAATTAAATCTTTGCAAATGATAATAAAATGAACTATAAAGTGCAAGCTAAATACTGTCTTACCATGACTGACACACAGAAAAAATCATTCCGCAGGACCTGGTACATTACTTCACAATTCTTCTTTTATAACCGTTGGATTGATTTGTGATGATTCAATTGACGGAAAAGCACAATTTAAAAAAGAAATGCATTGAAAGGCGAAAACTTCACAAAAGAGGTTAATTCTTTCGACGTGTGCCTCTGGAACACATGATTTTATTCATTTATTTTGTTCGCATTATAATAATAATAGCTTCATCTTATCCCATCCGTGTGGGTAGCGATTGTAAACGCGATTGATTTTACTCCATTTATAGTCGTACTTTGTGCAACATGGACCAAACTACTAATGCACCACACTCGGTCCCAGATAAATTAGTGTACATTGCTTAAGAGAGGGAAAAGTCGTTAGCTAAAAATAACGTTGCTAAATAATCACGAAAAAACAAAACCATTGGTATCGTTTCTATCGTTTGTGGCCCCTATCTCGTGTGCCAGTTGTTTGTTCCTTTCGCTTTTCAAACATAAATAGTGTTTTCAACTTGTTCTCAACCAATAAATCGGTGGCTGGTTTTGCTTCTATCTCAACCTAAATATTATCTTCAACACTTACGTTCCTGTTTAGTATTAGTTCTAAGCCTGATTCTTATTCGTATTATAAACTAACTCTCCCTCCCATGCATGGCGCCATTCGTTGTCCGATTCAATTGTCTGCCTCTGCCCAATCCGAATCCTGCCGCAAACAAACGAAGCCATCGTTAGTGATCCAGCACCGCTCGTAAGTGACTAGTAGTGCACACCAAGCCTCAGCTTCCGTGTGCTTGTATGTTTTCTCTGTGCAGTTCCTTGATCCTCTCGACGGATCGATCAGATCGATCGATAGCACCACGGGTTTCGCTTATATACATATTGGTTCCCGTATCCTTTTCTCCTCGTCTTCAATTTGCACTGGAATGGTGTTGTGTGGAACAAAACCTGCTGCTCCACCTTGATGATTTTACAGCTCGGTCGTGATTTCATCCTGTGGCCGGAAGCCCAGCTTGAAAAACTCGTCCTGTAACCATAGCGAACTGTCGTTCATCCCGGACGTGGACAGGTAGGTGCGAACGTGATCGAACGTATCGTCGAACGGATTATTGCCGCCTCCCCCTCCGCCTCCACCCGCACCACTCCCGCTCACCACACCGGTCGTTGAGTGGTGATTGGAGCTAGTGTCGGTCGTGTGCGACGATCGTTCGTCGAACTCGTGCAAACTTATGAGCGAGCCCAAGAAATGGTGCGTAGTCTGCATCGTCGGCAGTGTCCGATGCTTTTGCAGCTGAATCAATTCCGGCTGCAGCAGGTTACGCTCGTTCTTCTGGCTCAAGCTGGGCGAGAGGTCCGTACCGGTTGCATGCTGATGGTAGGCCGCCTTAAAGGTGGAATGATCCGACGAACCGAGCCGCGGATCGGAGGCAGACGGTTGCTGCAGGAACTCGATCAGCTGGGCCAGCTCCGGCTTGTAACGGTCGAGCACACGCTCTGCCCACACGTACAGCCGTTGCCAATCGTGTGGTGGTGCATTGATCAGCTCGATCGGTTTGTTGAGCAGTATCAGTATCTTGGCCAGATCGCGCACCACCGGATGATACGTAGCGGCACCAGCAATATCACCGGCCAGATGCAGCTTCCGTATCTGACGCCTAGTGTCGTTTAGCATCTGCAGAAAGTATTCTGCCTGCGGTCTTAGCTCATCCAACTGTTGCAGGAACTCCAGTCGGTCGATGTTTCCATCGATGAATGATTCGCGATACTTTTTCCGCTTTTGGCGACGCCTCAGTATGGCCATCACGCCGATGATCAGCAACACGCACAGGATTGCACCAGTGGCGATCCCGACGACGGCAGCCCTGAACGAACCGGACATTTCCACCGGATAGCAGACGCGGCCCATAAACTCACTGCTGGTAGACCATTGCACACCGTACCCGGGCGGACATTCCGACAGACATTCGCCGGTATCGATCCGTAGTACTTCCGCACACTTGATGCAGGCCGTTTCGGTGCAGCGGACACATTGCTCGTGAAAGCGTATACAGTCTGTGTGAAATAGATGGAAAAGATGAAAGAGAATTATTAAAACTGTGATACTGACGGACAATTATTAGTAGATATATAAACGAAATATTGAGTCATGCAAGCTAAACGAGTTGACTAATCCTGTTCCATCTCTACTCAATGTCAGACGACGTGTTAACACAATTGATGCCTCATTTCCTTTCCAATTCTGGTGCCCTCGTATCTGGACATTGACTGGCCGCCTGACCATTGCGTGGGTCTCTCTAATATGACCAGCGATTGGGATTTGAATATTGGCATACACATTAGCGTCACCTTTAGGATAGCAATAAAAATGGTTTGATGGTAAACTCTGTGTCACACTTCGTTGGTGGTCTTCCGAAAAAAATTCAAACAATTCCTCCAAACGATAATTCCTAATTTATGAACATCCATTCTAACGATTGAGACATTTATGAAGCATAAAATATTACCACTTCAACTAGCAAAATTTGGTACAAAGTTCGAGAAGAGCATTCTTCACGAAGCATTAGGTAACAGCAGCTAATTTGATCAATTGATTTGGCCATCCATTTTAAGTTTGTCCTTAAGGGCTAGTAGCGAACTGGACCGAAGTTAAACACAATGCAACTGAAACCTCCAGTACATTGGCCCCCGCAGCTTATAAAACCAAACGAATGTATCGGAAATCATTGGAGAGCACACACACACAAAAGTAGACCCCCATCTACAGCTAGAGCTTGCGCACCTAGGACGCTTTTCAATAGCCACAGCACACACAATCGAGATTCGAGTGCAAAGATAATCCCGAACCTGCCTTCTGCCACGTTTCGTCGTCTTCATTCGGCAGCGGTGTTTTGAAATGGATATCGGAACAACCGTTTCAAACGATCCATGATGTAATTGAGGAGATCTGCGGAGGTCTGCTAGCAACTTGGCGATCGGCCGATCGGCTAAAGATGAAAATAAAATATTCCTCATTTCCCCGTGCAAAAAGCTCCACTTCGGAGAGTTGTGCACTTGAAGGTGCAAATAAGGCATACGAGGCATGATGATCCCTTTTTACCCGAACACTCCGCACTCTGGATGGTGGTTCCTTGGGAGAGAGAGAGAGTGGTTTTACGTAAGACAAACTACAAAAGGCTACTTGGCGGTTTTAGGCGCAGTTTGAAGTAGATTCGAAAGATAAGAGAAAGCCCTGCAGAGCTCCGAGCGGGCGCATTGCGGAATGGTAAAGTGAAAAGTCGTGATCTGCTTGTTTGCATGTCTCGATCTCGATGTACCATCCGATGCAGTTGCCTGCGTAGAAGCCCAACCTTCCAAACGCTCTCGGACGCTCGCATTCTAGTCGTGTGAACGTTGACTTTTTTTTTACCGGCAGAGAGAGGGCAATTACTTTTAATTATTGAACGCTGAAAGTGCGCGGCAAATATCGCTATTCGAACGCGTGACCCTTTTTGCCACTGATCGCTGCCCCCTGTATGCCTTGCCCGTGAACGCTAACGAGGTGATCCTCTAGCCCCAGTTACACAGCTAGCAGAATGTAGGTCAGAACGGGTCTTGGTCAACTGCCGGATACTGCAAACCTTTAACGGGGTTTGATAAAGAAATTTGTTCGGAACTCACTTGTGGAATGTTTCAACTGCCATAGAATTTCTTTTTCAAGACATTGTCTTGATGGAATAGATCTCCAAAAATTTAATCTTATCTGACAAGAATCTTGTCGATGATTTTAACGTAATTTCCAGGTATTTGAACGTGTCAAAGATTCAAGTTTGAAGTTACCACAAACCAATTCCTAAGACCCTCTAACCCATTCGATGAAGTTCGCAAGCCGTACAGCACAAGAATTCTAGCGTTCCTCGCTGGGAACCGGTTTAATTCGTTCAGCAAACACACGGACGGAGAAGTACAGGTCCTGCCCTTGGTTAGTTCCCGGTGGAGACGTCTCGTGCCGGCCCACAGCACAACAATGTGCCCCCATCTTGTTTTGCAATGGGGACTCCCTTCCTGCACAACGAACACTCAGCAGTTCTAGCAGAGAACGTTGCAGACTGCACGCGATGCAACAGAAAAGGTCGACATTATTGTGTGGAGTGACGTGTATGTGGTACAGGGCTCGCAATTACTGTAAATGATGCGGACCGATGCATGCGCATATTCAACCCTTTCCACCTTAAACTGGGGTCGGAAAGGAAGAGCACAAGGGGACCTCCACACCATTTCCAATAGCGTACACCTTCCGTTCGGCAGGATGATTCAGAAGCAGGTTTTTCGGTTGAAGTTAAGCCACACCGTGCTTGCAGGACACAACGTAGAGGAGTTCTTTGTTTTTGGGAATATAATTCGAAGCTTGCAAACATCCACTCCTTCCTGAACAAGTGTTTAAAAAAAAGTGAAAAAGAGGTTTTAAAAAAGCAGAAGAAATATCACACTACACAGCCAACCAGCAGCCAATGATGATGATCGCATGATGAGTCAGAAGCGCAGATGGAACGCACATTGCAAGTGTCTTCATTTTACTTCCTTATTGTCGTCGGGATTGATTGGAAAATAAAGTAGAGAAAATTATTTGTGGTGTGGCAAGAAAAATACTCCAACACTGCCACATAAAGAGTGTTGAATGATTGTAGCTATAAAACGAAGCTAGACCGCATGGAAGATGATCGAACAAGAAATTGTCGTAAAAAAAACAAACGTGAAATATTTTAACACAAGAAGTAAAGCTTTTTTGCTTTTCAGACGTCCGAAAACACGCTTGAACATTTATAGAGAAGCAACTAGCATTTCCTGTCTTTACATTAACACACAACGTTACGATCTTATCGGTAGCAAAACATACACAACCATAGGATCAGATCGTGTGGAGTAATAATATTCATTTTTATTACATTCGCAAACAGAACAAGCATCGGATGGTTTTGATGATCCCGAGCGCACATCAGCATGCAACAATGCAACTCCATTCATCTCTGGCCTGTGTGATACGATCGGACGCTGCATAACAAAAAAAAACAGATGAATGAACCCGCGAGGAACTGTGTTGTCTTTGGGCGGGTGAAGGAACAGATGGTACGAGAGGCCACCGGAATGATGAATCTGATATCTTAATCAAATTGCGCGGTTTGGCCCTGCTCTGCGCCTCGTTCTGGTGAAATTTGCCACTCCATGCACGTCGTGCCAATGCGTCGGCTTCCTCAGCTCCAGAGATCAAGCGAGCAAGTCAACATTCTAGAGTTACAAACCACAAGGCTACAATTTATGGCGAAGGTTTGTCAGTCCCGTGTGTTGTGTTTGAATCGTTAAATCATCTCCGCTTACTGAACTTTCTAAATGCCACTAAGTGTTGCACGGGACAAAAACCGCAACCGTGAAAGTGATTGAACTATGCGAGGAAATTGCTGGTGACTCTTGCGTATTTACTTCATAAGAAAACAATCCGTAATAGAACGCCTGCAGTAAACTCCTGGATTGAGACTTTATTGCAGTTGAGCGAGTGTGCAGTTGAGCGAGTGTGCAGTTTCGCACTTTACTCAGGAGAAAAATGGGAGTCAATTTTAACACATCTTCATAATCGTGGTACGCCTTATTTGTCCGTTCACTTCGCCGATGTGCGTTGAGCAACAGATGTCTTCAATTATCGTCTCATTATCACGAGCGATTTCCTCACAGTGCTCAACCTTCTAACGAGACGTTGAACAGCGAACAAACAAACAAAAAAATGATGCTCGTCCAAACGCTTGCCCAGACTTGAGCTTTGAAATAGGCAGAATGGAAAGGTGTGCGCCGAGTGCAGCCGTGCGAATTTTTGGCAAACTCCGCCAACACACACCACCTTCATCATCTCTAACGACTCCTAATGGGGAGAAAAAGGGGAGCATGGTGGGAGATAGGAAGTACACGGACCGCCCGTCGGGAGGTGTCATTTTCCCCACCCAAGAGTTCATTTATTGTTCGCACTTCGACAGTTGCCGCTTGAATGAATCGCTCTGACTAAATGGGGGATGAAAGGGGAAGGGAGGTGTGTTACCCTGTCACTAGAGGAAAGAAAGTCGTGGGATTCTGCAACTCCATTCAACACCAACGCAAAATGGGCCTCTCTCTCTAGTGCCCATTCTTCTATCCCGACCAGTAAATCCGTTGACATAAATTCGTTTCAATGGTTGCATGCGCAATAAGCAAACGACGCAACGATATATCCTGAAGATATCGGGTGGCGGGGCTCCAAACTTCAATTTCATCCCATGGGGACTTCCATGGCGTGCGTCAATCGGTACTTTTGGCCCCAAGTATCAACACAAACACAACGGTAAGCACGTGGGAAGATTTCCGTCCACGAAGTGTCACCTCGCTCTCTTGTACGCTCGTGGAGCGGAGCCACAATTCATTCGCCAGGAAACCTCCCACCCCAAGATGCTTTCCAATCGCGAGAATGAAACGTATTGAATGCAGACAACTTTATGCATATAAGTGATCTTAAGCATGCAGTCCCCGCGTAGATACCGCAAGTCATGATCGTCGATCAGTTCCGGATGCGTACAGCGTCCTCCCTCTATCGGTTTTGTGATGAAAATTAAAGCTCGACCGAAGTCACTTAATAAGCACTGTTACTACAACGTGCACTAACGACGATCGTGCATTGCAAACTTCACCTGATCCTTGCATGACGTGACACAACTGTGACACCATATGACCTGCAGCAGTGGCATAAAAGAGCGTGTGGTCACGTTGAGACAGGTCCGACATTACATTTCATGCCGCTTATGTTTTGGCGTTCAGGAATACCTTCCTTTTTAATACTCCCTCAACCCTCAATCGAGTCCTCCGCTTACGATGTCGGCGTGTTGATATGTTAATGAGTGGAGAATTATCTGCAACAACACATCTCTCCACAAACCAATGCACTTTCGAGCGCAACGTATGATGGTTGTTCACTTTTATAGCTATTTGCAGGCTTAAACTGTCTCAAGCTTCAATCCTCTTTCTCCGTGCATTCGGAAGCGGGCCAGTCTTTGTCTGCCACGGTCGCGCTGCTGCTGCTTTGTGAATCATTGCCGCGTTTGTAGTACGAGCAACGTGCACGGCATACGCTATTCCTATGTCCTAGTTCCTCGGTTTTTTGCCGACGGTTTGTGTACGACCTGTGTGCAGGGGAGTACCAGAGAGCTCGTAAAAATGTTTATTTATTGGCAAACTTCATAACTGCCAATGGCAAATGTAAGTACCTTCCTTCTTCGCCTGCTGCTCCTCCTGCATCCTATTCACCCTTTACCGCACACCTTGACAGTTTGAGGCAATCTTTAGTGTATACAGTGTTTGTGTACCGAAAGAAGCAAGCGAATCTGCAGATACATCGCACTAGCTGGCAGAGTGAACCGAACCGCATGCAAACTTATGTTGAAAGCAGCGCAAAAAACAGACCCCGAGCTTCTCGCTTCTTCTCTACATCTGACACACCAGCACACGGCAGACACCGTTTATGAATGAAATTAAGATTAAGATTATGGAGTCCGTGTTTCGCGTGGGTTGTTTACTGCATCAGAAGAATCTTGTTCCTCGTCTAGAGACTCCACATACCGGAAACCGGTTCTGGTGTGCAAGTGCAGTTCCGAATGCGTGATCCTGCAATACGGTGAGGATGTGTGATAGCAGCACCACCGTCGTGACAGGTAAGAAGGGACCCAACCGTGACTGTTATGAGCGATACTGCTCGTCCAGGCATCATGCTCCTAGCAGGCAACAATGTCCGGCACACGCATAAAGCGTCCTACGAACTCCCTTCGAGGTGCAGCATGCTGTCGGCAGCAGCATATCATTAGGGATTATCTATGAAAGGACAGAATTGCCCAACAAGCAACAGGTGGGCTACAGGTTTTGTAGCATTAATGTGGGAAATCTACAACCGCACACAGTAGCTGATGCTGCTGCTGCAGTACCGAATCCAATTAATGGATGACACGTTGATTCGCGTTGAGCGTAATTCTTATGACGTTCTTGCTTTTCTGAATATTACTCACGAAAGTTTATTATGATTATATATCTTCCGGAAATAATATAAATCACAACACAACCCAACCAACGGAACCGTCTCAGCTCAATGGGCAATCCCACAGCGAAAAAGGATCTCCCAAAAATAATATCCGGATTCTCACCTTTACAAGCCAGCCATATCGAATATCAACAGCATCATCGATTGATTTGATCAGTCTGTGCGTGTGTGCCAAACGATCACGTCCTGGGAATGAGTATTAAATTTCCTCCGTATCCGTATCCAACGTCCGGATAATGTGAGACTCTCTTCCGTCGAAAATCGATCGAACAAATCTGAGCTGCCTGCTCGATCGTCAATTTGTGCTACGGGTGTTGGCAGAGAGGCATCAAGAGACGCTTGTTGGGACCTTTGGAAGCGAAATCAAATCACGCAACACACGTACTATCGTTCGACAAACTGGTCCGTAAACTTTCCGTGTGTTTTTGAGTATACGCCCCAAAAGGAAGCCCGCGGGACATTGGCGATGCGTTCCAAAATTTGGTTCTCGGGCGATAATGAGCGCGTCCTTAAAACATGAAAATGATTGAGATTGATGACGCACTGACGCATCGCTAGCACGACAGATTTTTCTGGACACTTCTTATCGCTCTTTGTGTGTGTGTGTGTGTGTGTGTGTGTGTGTGTGTGTGTGTTTTTGAATTAAACTTCATCCTGAAATTAATCATGATTTAAATTGCCACCGTGTCGCGATAAGCAACAATTTCAAGAGCAAATTTATGACAATGTTAATTAAAAACGCTGATCACCTGACGGGATCAGCACTTCAAAATGCAAATTCGATTTACACCAACAAAAACAACTTCCCCAATACACCCCCCCCCCCCTCCCCCCCCGTACCCACCCACCTCTATCCTACCCCTTCCCAGCATTCAACCTATCACACTCCTTCCTTGTAAGGTAAGCGATCATGTGCTTATAATAATGATTATTAACACACCGGTCTTGTCTTATGCAGATGATCACTCATATTTCGCTTTCTGGTGTGTCTCGTCACGCTTCTGTGCTTCTGTGCAGTGCTCCTCGGTGGCATTAAATCGGAAATGATGCTCCGCACAATTGCTTGCCAGCCTCACACAGACTGTCGGGTCGGACGTGTAATCATTGGTGAGAAATTCCGGTCACCGATCTGGCTGGTCATCTCGTGTGCGTACAAGAAAGCATAAACCAGGTCAGAGAGAGAGAGAGAGAGAGAGAGAGAGAGAGAGAGAGAGAGAGAGAGAGAGAGAGAGAGAGAGAGACACACACACGTTGGTGTTACGCACTGTTCGGTCGCGTAGTTACACACATCCGTAACCCTTGCGGGTTTGGCTCGTGTCGCTACTCTTCGGTCATGGAACGCGATAACGCGCATAACTACAAAATCCCAGATACCAAACAGCTCTCCCTCCATGCTGCTGGCGTAGTGCTTCATGGTGCTTATTATGCAAGTCGGTCGCGTCTAGCATTACGTTCTGAACGATGTCGTGAGGATGTCGTCTCGTGTGTGCACTTCCTTCTGCCTGCATTCACTTATCTTCCACATGACCCATTATTGTCAAACCAAGCGAGTGTCGGATCTCGCCGATATCGTTTTGTACGCCCGGGTCCACACGCTAATTTGACAGCTGAAGATCGCGATCGATCGCTAGCTTCGCTCGATCCAGATCCAGGCGTACCGTATCGTGTTAGTAGGTCATAAGTAGCGTCTCCTCTCAACTCCTGCTTCTGCGATCCCTTAAATCTTCCTGCTGCATCCGAAAAGCCGCAAGAAGCGTGTTTTGTCCTTCTATATTTAACCCCATTTTCTACCTCAGCTGGAAGCAAACAAACAAAAGCAAAAGCTCACCCCACCCCATAACAAATTAACGGCGATTAATAACGTTCACAAGGGGTTGGTTTGGTCTTCGTGTTGTTGGCAGGCTAGGGGTCGTAAAGCGCGATCTGCATGGTTCCTGAACCATTTCCCTCCAGCAGCGGAGTAAATTGATCAGTTTGCAATTTGCGCGATCTGTAGTTTGCGATTATTGGATTTCGGGTTTTCTGAATTGCATGAAATGACCCAGAAAAAAAATGTAAAGGACTCGCGCTTGTACCCGTACATTCCCGGCGAAGCCACCACATTCGCCGCCTGTTTGCACTATTTGGGAGGCTCTTAACGAACGCACTCTTTTCTTCGCCCGTCGCTTTTTTTTTCACGCCCGTCCAAAGTGTGTCTGGGTTGAGGTTTATTTATTTATTTACCTTTACACTGCACAAATATCGACATGGAGAGGGCGTTGTTATTCCTTGTACAATCGAACCGAGCAGTAAATTTTGGTGCGTGTTTCGTACTGTACCTTGTCGAACTAATTGCAGCACCGAGGGGGTAGCGCTGGGAACGTTTCCTTCTTCTGTGTGCGTGTGTCTGTGTGTGTGCACACCCTTTTGGCAAACAAAAAGCAAAAGTTGCCTTCGAATTTTTGCGCCCATCTTGAGGTGAGGGGAATTAGGGATATGGAAGGAAGCAATCGTCCAATCAACCACCAATAAGTGTGCTTTAAACTTTCAGTTTGCAGGTATTCGACACGCAGATACTGATTTGTGCACCAACCATTCCGTTCCACCTCCCGGAGGGCGATCCTCACGTGAAGCGATAAATTATTCCCTTTAATGTACGTACAGCCAAATTTGGGCGAGTTGATCCATGTTTGGGGCGGGTAGATTAATGATGGCGCGAAGAATGAAACCGTGGCCAAATTACGCTGAAACGCACCTTACAGGGAACGGTTAAAGTTCACCAATGATGGCACTTGTTTCCGAACTAATGGTTGTCTTACTCACCACGCTTTAGTTAGATAAAAGAAATTTAAAACCGCTCCCTATCGCTGAGCGAATTGATCGTAACACTAGGCGTTTCCTTTGTTTCTACGATAAAAGCTGCTGCGCTATCTATGCAACAAACAGCCCTCACCTTATCTCACCATCGATCGCTCTTTCCGATGCAATTCGATGCGTTTTGCGCCTCGACAGGGAATGCAGTAATGGAATGTTAATTGATTATCAGCATTATAATGCTGGCGGTGCGATAATGCCTTGGCCCAGGAACGCAATGACGAAACACGAAACGCGTAGCGTTGCCGTAGCGATTTGGCATAGTTCATGCTAGCTGCGCTTTTGCGTGGAATGCCTTCCACTCCACATGTGTGACGGAGGGGCATGAAACACTCCTGAAATGTACCATAGATCGAGGGTTAGCTGCATTCTTCTAGTTTGGCTGAGTAACGATATCCTGTCTGTTAAGTTTCTGCAAAACGGGAAAAAATGCTGCTTGCATGTGTAGAGGATTTGAGCTGCACTTCCAAACGAAACGGTGTTGTGTGCCCCAGGGCTTCGCTTGTACGTTAAAAATGCTTTTGGCTGCCTTCCGTCCAATGATTCGCACCAAGCCGAACCATACTTACGTCATGCCGTCAGCCAGAGTGGACAACTTGCTGCTGTCCAGCACAGCTGATCGAAGCCCCATATCTCGTGGCGGGTGAAGAGTACGTTTGCAGGCTTTGCAAGATGAATAATCGATCAGACCACACGCGATCCCGTGTGCTGACAGGGACCTCTCATGCCGTTTGTCCAACATGACACCCGAGCGACGAGAAGGAGACCTTCATAGACGTGACGACGTCTTGGCACATTGAAATGCAAACCCGGTACACACCCCCGCCCCGATGATCGCCAGCTCTCACCGCACCATTCGAAATGGACAGAAACAATGTTAATGCTGTTGCTGCTGTCGTCTCGGGTCGGGTCAGTACTGTGGAGGCATTTAAGCATCTACTGAGCATCGAAACGCTGTGAGGGGGTGCGTTAACAACACAGTTGAGTTGAAAAAAAAACCCGCGCCGAGGTGATAAAAACTTGCTTCTAACCGTGTCCACGGCACGTCCGAAACTGATTTACTAAGTGCATCATAGATGCAAATAGATTCCACTTAAATGTAACCACTCCACGCCTTTGGGAATGGTCACCAGAGCACCATCATGACGTTGTTGTAAATCAAACGTTGGCTTTCAAGTTTTGGGATTGCGCAACACTAGTCAGAAATGGCGTCATATTTGTTATCTTTGCTTCTGAAAATTTTAAACCTTGTGCTGTAATTTGTACAATCCGATTAGAACGTTCATTATTAGCGTAATGAATTCATCTGCGAGACCTGCTAACCAAGATTCGAACCACCCCAATTCCCTCATTTGCTCTGCTTCACACGATTCCCTTCGCTTACAGCTTGCTCTAGCTTGCGCCGTCCGACACGCCGGCACAACGCAATACACGATTGATTCATCTCCCGAATCATATATTTATCTGATACTACAACCCACCAATCAAGCGCGAAACAACGGCTTTCGATCGTCATAAAAATCGCAGTTTGCAGACAAATGACATGGCCAAAGCATGCTGCTCCTTTGTACGATCGTCGCCCACCACTCTCGGGAATGGTGAAATTCTAGCCACTCGCTACTCCCCCTTTTGCGTGTTACAGGTTACGCAAATCCTGCCGAAAAAAAGCATAGAAATACAACACACGCACCTTTCGCGTTAGTGCTCTGTTGCGTTGGTGTTCCAATTAAAGCGCACTGCCCACGTGGATCGAGTGTGTGTGTGTGTATTTTCTGTGACAGTACAACGCAACCGCCCTCCCTGGCTGGCTTGCTGTCGACTGGACGGGATAAGATCAATTGACATGCTACATATTGCGGGGTCAAACAATTAGGGGGTTCACCAATCATCCGCACACTGTGTGTTAAAGGCAACACTGAAGACATGGATATTGATGAGATAAGGCCCCCTTTTGGTGGGGATATTTCTATACTCACAAAGCAAGGAATATCTCTGACAACGGCCTGTGTGAGTGTGGATTAGGGGTAATATGCCGATCATTAAGAAGGTCACGTTAGTGTGTCCATGTGTGCGCTGAGCGATGCTTGTATAAGTTCGCTACGAAGGACTGTTACAACAATCAGAGATACAACATTGACATGTATCATTGGTCCATAACAAATTTCTTTTTGCTAAAACTTTTGAAACCCTTTTGCGTTCCTTCCCTCTAACAGCAGTTTGACGATCTTTAATACTTCTTCTTCTTCTTCTAGATCGGACCGAATTATGGAACACCATGCAGCAGTACAGATTCCCTGGGAAGCTGGTACGGCTGCTAAAGGCCACCATGGACGGGGTGCAGTGCAAGGTGAGAGTTTCGAGCATGCTGTCGGAATCGTTCGAATCTCACCGGAGCCTGAAGCAAGGAGATGGACTCTCCTGTTTGCTGTTCAACATCGCTCTGGAGGGTGTCATGCGAAGCGCGGCCTTCGATATCCAGGGCACAATTTTCACCAGATCTCCAATTCCTTGACATCGCGGATGACATGGACATCATCGGACGGACAACTGTGGCGGTTTGCGAGGCGTACACCCGACCCGAATTGGATTGATGATCAATGCGACGAAGACAAAATACCTGCTTGTCGGAGGCTCTGACCGTGACAGAGCCCGACTTGGAAGCATAGTATCAGCTGATGGCGACGATCTAGAGGTGGTAGAGGAGTTCTGCTACCATGGTACGAGCGTAACTTCGGACAACAACGTTGGCAGCGAAATTCGAAGGCGCATTGTTCAGGGGAATCGTGCCTACAACGGACTCCACAAACTCCTGCGATCCAGAAGACTCCAACAGCACACATCGCACACTGACACGTCCAGTAGTTCTCTAAGGGTACGAATCTTGGACTATGCTGACAGAGGGCGCCAATGCACTCACCATTTTCACAAGACGGGTGCAAAGGACCATCCTTTCAAATTTCGGAGGCTAGCTGAGTCGTTTGGCGGTCATGCTCCACCAAGAAGGTGCTCGTCAGCGACCCGTTCGGCACGAGGCGTAGAGGTGGACAGCGAGCTCGTTGGTTGGATCAAAAGGAGTCTAACCTGTCGGAGATCGGATGCTGCCGTGGATGGAGGGCTGCAGCACTAGACCGAGTTTCCTGAAAAACTAATTGGAGACCCGGCCATGTCTACACGACGTGCTCCATCCTGAGCAGGCCAAGAATAAGAAGAAGAAGATTGCGCGAGACAAGAAATAGGCAACTAAAAGACACTAAGGTAACCTGAATTTTCACCAACAAAATTCCATCTTTAGCAATAGTTTTAAAAAATCACAAAACTTGTATACAATTGAATCCAGTTTCCCATCATTAGTCCCTCGTCTAGAATGTACTGAAATTGTTGTTTGATTACCTTGTCCGTGTTGCTCATAATAAGTCACCGCTGTGCCCTTCGAGCTCCACAACTTAAGCTAAGATAAATAGTTCACAAAATAAGCAACTTCACGTCTCCTTCCCATCTCCACGACCAGCGCGGATTGTTTAATGTCAATGGACGCATCGGACAATAAAAAAAGAGCCGTTTGCGCGACCGAACAGCATTGGTACATCACTTCCTTTGCGTTTCGAAGCTGCGTTTGTTTGTTTTGACAAATCGCTCGTTAGTCGTCAAACTGTTGAAATTCACAAACACTCGACATCCGGAGAACCTGCTAACGGCGCAAAAAGGGGGACGAACCTCCCCCCCCGTATGCACACTCAAACAAACGCGCCCTGGAACGCAACGTTTGGAAAAATAAATTATCAACTACGGGCAACCAACCAACCAACGACCAACCAAAGCGATCCTCCATTGTCGGATGGGAAGCTGTCGGGAAGTTTTGCTGCATCAAACGCTCGAATGCGTACGTGCACTAATCGTAGAACGTGAGGGTGCAACCGGATGCTCCCCAAAAAGAACGTTCGACCAAAAAAAAAACCCCCCTCTCTTACCGCACCGAACTCGTTGTACGCGAAGGGAGTTGCGAGTTCCATCGCGTAGCGTGATCTACCGTCAAGTCGGTGCGCCAATTCAATTAGCGATGCTCGACCTATTTTGTGACCCAGTTTAAAAACTGAAGACACTACACCCGTACAACCCGTAGACACGCTACCACCGTGTGTTGGAACTACCCAATTGACTTCTCGCAAACGGTTAGGTCAGCTGCTAGGATCAGCTAATGATGGGGAGAGTCTTTAGAGACGTCTTGCAGAAAGACAGCGCATGCTGACAGGACCCGTAGATGATGCATTCAGTCAGCTACAATTTCAACCCCAAAGGGATCACCACTTTTAGATGGATGTCTTCATCACACTAAGGGCTTTTTTGTTGACTTTTCTCAAAAGCCCAACGCCAGCTTACGGGAGAATCAATATTGACACATGCAACTTAACGCATCGGTGCAACAACGCACTACAGTCTAAGGTCAAGTGGGATCATATAATACCGTTTAGCTTTCAATGGATGTAACGGAAACTGGCGAGGTGGACGATCCTTTCGAAACGATGCAAAAATAATAACGAACACTTAACCTAACTTAGCCAACGAGTGTTCCGCTTTCACTGGCAACAGTGCACAGAAATAAATTTACACAAATAAACGAGAGTTACGCACGATTTTGTGGTGTGGATACAGCACTGATCAGCGAAAAGATGACACAATTGGAGGGATGATTCACAAGCAAATGGCATCATTACTGTTTGGTGGTTGAATTTAAACTACCTTGAAAAGGTGGAGTTACACGATCGTCCATTTTCCTTCAACGATGCGTACAAGAAATCGGAGAAGGTATTAGATATTAAAATAATTAAGTGATGAGTGCAATCATTATCATCCCGTTTGGTGTGACATTTTCCCATCGTCCTTATCGTGGTATCGTGGTAGAGCGGTGACGGAATTGAGCGTCTCCCCAACTCAACTCAGCTGTGTAAATTCAATTGCCAGATTAGCGTAGCCGTGAGCCATATTTCATCGGGCGTAACAGTAACACGGTCGCTTTGGTCGCACAGATAAAAGAGTGGATAATCGCACATGTAGAGCCCTGTGAGCGACAAACTGGCCTGGCATTATCGCTCAATCCATAAAACTACCATCGCTATTAATTTGCGCATACCATCCTCAGCTACCGCGACCTCGCCTGGTTGGCCCACCAACCAATAGGGAACCAGCTTGCCTCGGGCACGTTCACTTTAACGGCTCAGGATCCACCAGATAAAGGGTGGATAAAACCGGCAACTGAAAGGTTCTCTCGAAGCGTTTAGCACTTCACTTATCGCCATCGTACAGAGGCACCCCCGACCGAGGTGACATTCGGCTGGATCTCCACGGTGTGGAACGCTGTAATTCATATTCAACACTTCGCACGACGACCGCGATGACGTAACGTGGTTGGAGAGCTGCTGGAAGCAGTTAAGAGGCATCGTGCTGCATCACACACATGTGGTTGCGGTGCACATTAACACTTACCTGGCCTCCTGGCAAAAAAAAAAACTACCATCAGCAATTGTGTGTGTGTGTGTGTGGATAGTTCATAAATCAAAATTTTCCGATCAACGCCAAGATTTCCGGCCCGGGCCCCCTATCTAAAGGCGCACAAGTACACGTTCCCTTTTCTAGACGAGTGCAATCTATTTCGCAGTTAGCAAGAAAGGGGACTGTGTAATTAAAACAATTGCGATCCCTTTTAATGTGATTCTAACGAGAACATTCAAACGATTCATGATGTGTGGCGTACCGAGCTTATATAAAATGGGCAACAACAGCAAACAACGGACCTCAAATCAATGCTCCGTTTCTGGCTTTGGTGAGGAAGTGTGAACATCGAACCTGCGCAGTATCCGTTCACTAGCCTGGTTAGCCAGTAACTGTTGGGTTCGATCTAAGAACGGGCCCCGTCAAAGAACGTACTGTGAATGGATCTGCTAATCAAGCCAGCCACCCAGTTGGCCCGCGTGGGCCGAGGTTTATTTTACTAAATTGCACATGTACCTGCCACTATTGGTGTCGTTGCTAATCCTTTGAAGCTTACCGACGGCACGCCATTTAGCTTCGCCGTATGCACTTTTGCGCGACATGCAATTACCGGTTTGCTGCATTGCATACTATTTGAGTAAGCGAGTGCATAATGTGCAGGTTTTAACTGTGCAACTGTTGATGGATGTTGTCAGCAAACAGGAGTAGAGACATTGTAGACACTTTCACCTGCACATGTATTTCGGGTTGGGATTAATTACCATTTGCACGTATCCGCAATAAGCCGTCTCTTTGATGAGGTTAAAAAAAGATCTGTCATATTGTTACTGTGCTTTGCGATCTTTCACGATAGAGGGCGCAGTATAACCTCTTGCAGTAGAATCTTAGCATACTTCAACGAGCACAAAATTATGCCAACGTTATTGCGTACATTGAATGCGATTCATACGGCTTTATTAGCACGGTTAGTGCTAACCTTACCGTAACCGATCGTTCGCGATCGTTGACAACTTGTTTCATTTACCAGCACCGGCTACCACTAATCGGCTCCCGTCAATCTCTGCGAATGCTATAAACGGAGATACTGCAGATTTTCTGACAGAATGACACACGTTTTGTCAAGTATTACACCTACACGGAACGTGGGGAGGAGGGACTGGGACGGGTAGTAGCGTGAGACGTAATCACGACGAAGCTTGATTTAATCTGCCCTGTCTGCGAAGGATATCTGGCACAACAATCTTAGACATCGGGAACGCGTGAAGAATTCATAACCTTATAAGAAGCTAGTGATCACTTCGCTCCCTTCTGCTCCTTCTACTGCTTCACGTCTCGAATTAAATGGTATTCAAAGACCGTAATTGTCTATCTATTGCTTTACGCTAATCTGAAGAGGACTTCCGGCGATAAGACCAACTAAAGCTTGCGCAGGGTTATAACTTCGCACACACGTGACAAAACCGACCGCCATTAACATCTCCAACTATCCACGCGCGCTAATCCATTAATCAACATTATTTTCACATCGTCCCATGTAAATGAATCATTCTTAGACAAATTGAAAGCAAAACGCCTATCCAAACACGTATCCGAATACAAATCATCATGAATAATCGATTAAATCGGCCGTACTGACGGGCGTCCCTTTCGAGGCATATTAGTGATGCTTTCGGGGCACAGTTTTGTTTTCCCATCCAGTAAAAATGTGCCATCGTGGTTGTGCATTCGTCCACAAATCATAAGCATAATCATCTACGGCAAGCAGATTCATTCGTTCCGTGAACGACGGCTTCAACGGCCACACTATGTAAAAAGGCATTCGGACTCCTCCCCACGTTCCTCTTCGCCACCGTAGAGAGGCGTAGTTTCGTTCCGCCGGTTGTGGCGGCAGCGAAAGTTAACGAAACAAAGTAGAAAGTAGAAGCAACAGATTATGACGCTGTCAAAACAGCGATAATTTCCTCTGCCCACGGTAAACGTCTCGCAAAGGGCGACGGCTTGTCCTTCTTTGTTTTGTCGCGATGCAGTTTGACAGACGCAGCCGAAGCTTCACTGACGCGGGGTGCATCGAGCGCAGTTGGTCAAAGAAGTGTGTCTCTTTAATGGATTTTAATAGACCGATTATGTTATAACTCAACCCTCAAGTGCAATCCAGGATTCGGAGCGGTGAGGTGTAAACCGGCGTTGTTTGTTGGGGAGTTGATTTACGGTACGATTCCGGATCGGTTTTGGAAACATTCAAATTTTATCGATCGAATCCTATGGCTATTTAAATGGAAATTCTGTCAACCGCATGTATAGCAGGTGTCAACGGAACCAGGAACTATAGGGGGCATGGCATACATGGCAACAATTGCCCCGGACACAGATCGAACTGCGTATCGGTATGACGACCTCCGGGATGGAATTTCTTTGCCGGAAATGAAGCCCTGTTCGGGTGTCGTTTGACACACCGGCCAAGACTTGGGCTGCTTCAACTTTCCCCATTGACACCCACTTATGAGGGGCTTGGCATAGGACGCGTTTGAACCCTTTTTTTCCTTGGTGCGCTTTTTAAGGGGATTCTCCCGCCTTCACCCCCCTTAAAATCTAGCAAAGAGAGCCTCAAAACTGCCGCCTCCGTCGTAGACCTTGACAGAGCGTCAATCGGAATGGTGGAACATTTTGAGACGGCAGCCCGAGGGCAAATAGTCGACCACACAATCGTATCTGTTCACCAAAATTTCCACACGCCTTTAGAGAAAATCTTCCCCCGTGGCTCAACGTCACGTCGAGTCGGTCTGATCTGTTTTGCCATTTTCTACCTTACATCTCTTCAACGGAATGCAAGGCAAAAAAAGGAATCTTTTTACTCGGTTTTCGTATTACTCACTTTGTTGGAAACGACGGAAATATTACCATCCGAAAGGCGATGATGCCAAAATCCTATTGCAAAGCCTTTGCAAAGCCCACAAAGAAGCTTAGGCGAACCCAATTAAGCGCGCCCCATCATCGCAATGTTTTCCCCAGGCGACTCAAACACTTCATGGACAAATATTTTGTCCCATTGTGTGCTCACTACCGACGCGCGCCGGGGCATGTTTTTACTTTCAAAGCATTTCTGTTGCGAACCATCCGGACCATGATAAAGCGCGACAGACAATGCGCGACGATACATCCGCGAAACATGATCATCGAGGACAGTCCACACCCGGAGGAGAACATTGTGACCGGTTGCGGTACAAAAAACCTGCGGATAGCACACACAAGCACACGACTGCAAGCAGCCAGGCTCCATGTTCCGAAAGCAACTATAAATTGGGGTATAAAATGGGGTTCTTTTCTCGGTAGCACACCATGCAGTTTTGTCTCAGCTTCCTCCAGTGGTCGGTGCAGCAGACCTCGGCCAATTCTCTGCTTCTGCATGTTGTAACCTTGCGTAGTTCTAGGAACGTATGCAAGCTTCTCTGACCATGAAACGTTTCTTTATCCGCCAGCAAACGCGCGTTCGAGCGTTCGTAAACGATGCTACCTAAACGGGGTAACGCATCCAAAGATCTGATCCGATCAGAAGTTCTCGACTTGCTTCTAGCTTCAGCTCCAACAACGATTACTTGCACAGACAGCCAGGCTTTGCGAATTGAGTCAAATTTTATTGGCCTGTCTGTTGAGATTGCTTTTTTATGGATCAATTTGCTTGCAAGCGCTAGGCTAGACGTACCCAAGAACTTTTGCAGATGTGAGCAGTTCTCCGGACGTACTACGGGGATGTCCATATGTTAACTGATCGTAGAACAGATCGATCTGGAAGCATTTTGCCTGCAGTTAAATTTGAAACAAAAAAAGGTAATTGCGGTATTGAGTTAGCATCTAGTCGAAAGCAACACGAAGAACAGCTCTTCTTTGACGCCCTAAGGACATGATAATGATGGAGAAACGAAATACGCAATTTTTCTCACCCACCCACCAAACAACCTGCCAGCGGCCATTTATTGCATCGCGTCCGCGCACTGTGCATTCGCTCAAAATGGCCTCTATTGTGCATCAATTCTATTCCATTTCAACGTTGATACGTGTGCGTGCTTAACTGACGCGTGCTTCAGCCAAAGTCATGTTAATTTAATTTATACCACACAAAGGTCACGATACTACTCGCATCGTTATCGTTCCCCCGGGGAGGGAAGGTAACTTCGTCTTGGAGTGGCGATGGTGTTGTAGCGAAAATACGGTCCGGATCTAAACGCGCAAGCTGCAAAAAAGGGAGTCCCCAATGGCTCGGTCGGTCGGTATCTTTCTGGAGCACATTGCAAACTGCCGCACTGCCGAAAGGATGGAAGGGATCACGTAGCTCTCTGCTCGATAGCCGTGAAGGGACGATGATTCACGTTTGGTTAGCGCTGATCTAGTGTCACACACACACGAACTTGTGTGTCCAGGTCTCCTCCAGGCTTGTAAGTCCAAAGAAAGTCGGAGAAGGTGGAAAAGAAAGCCAACTGCTCCCTTATACGGACACCAGTGCCCTAACCGCATTTGATTATGGGCCGTACGTACGAGCGTATTGAATGCGATGCGCAATAGAAGGGAACTGCCAAATGGAGTGATCACTTTACTTTGCCCGGACGGAACTGCCTAGATTAACCACCTTTTCCCTTCCCCGGGGGAACCAGAAGTCCAGGAACGGAGTCGATTATGCCGGACACCAAAGCGAACTTCGCGGTTCAGGTGGCGTGGAGCCTTCCGAAGTATAAACTAGCAGCATTTGAAGAACACTTTGAAAGCAAGTGGCACACCATTGGCTTGTGAAGAACGGCGTTCACAAGACGTTCGCAGCATTCCACAAAAATACACACAGCGTACACGACTGCCGACAACCTCCGGGATGGATGGCGGGATGGTCCACCGGTCGAGGTTCTTTCACTGCCAATCGACATTCTCTCGCTTGCGTTGAGCTTTTACGTGATCCTCATGTATATATCATCGAGCATCGCCCTCGGGCGTTGGGAACAACTGCTCTTTATCCTACTGCCACGCACGTTAGAGCAAGTTTTTAGTGCGAAAGTGCCGTCGTCGGTCGAGCCCGTTCGTACCAATCGATCTCGGGCTGGGGTGAAAGAAGTCAGCCAAAATGATCCATCCAAACAGTACGGGAGGGGGATGGAGTTTGAACGAGCCCGAGGACGAATTCAAAAACAAAAAAAAAAAAGCAACGACTCGAGTCAATCACTATTCCAAGCACGCGAAAACATTGACCAGCTTCTTCTTTCCCTGCAACCTGGCAGGGATGAGGCTGATCGGAGCAATTTGATGCTATTAGCATCCAAAAACAGCGAAACCTAATAAAATGTCCGGCCACGGCTGGACTTGTCGGGACGCGAAAGCAACGAAAGCAGCGCCGGTCAAGTGGAGATGTAACTGTGAATTTGTGCTATTTTTGTGTGAAGTATGCTAAATTATGGCGCCTCCGAGTGGCTTCACTCCACTTAGAATCAGCACGACCCACTTAACTGTCTTTGTTGTTGAGGCAACAAATCGCTGTTCTCACCAATCGCTGTTCGTCTTAATCAAATGTGTGAGATGTCTCAACCTAATCCACACCATTTCGTATTCCCCATCGAACGTCTTTGTTTTAAAAAAGCGGGACCCTTAACAAGCTGTTTATAATTCCGATCGGTTCGATCTCATCTTTAAGGTCTTCAATCGCTCACGCCTTACGCAACGAGATGTTTGTGCGATGGTCTAATTTATGCCTGAACACTAACTAACCTTCGGCAGCGATCTTCGAGCCCTTGAAATAACCCCGTACCCATAACTCAGGAGTAGCTCGGTTTTGGAAGCCGATATCCCATCGCCGATCGTCGCACAGCAAATCGTTTAATTGTCTCCATGGTTGGGCAGCATTTCGCTGTCACAAAACATCGCAAAGAAGTTAACCAAAAAAAAAATCAAACAAACCCTTCCCAAAAACGTGAAAAACCTGTTCCATGCCAACCTGTTCGGCTGAAGACAATGTGAGGTTGAATGTGCGCCGACTTTGCGGACAAGAATCTCCCGCCGTAGGCAGCGCGCGCACCGACCGAAGCAGTGGATCATTATTACACCGCTCACCGCGGTGTTGGTGGTTCGTTTTCTTTCTACAGGATATGTACAGCATTTTTTTTTTTTGAAACTCCTCTTGAAACAACAATGACAGTTATCAAAAGGTAAAAATGGGAAGCAAAAAAACCCACCAGAATGAGTGAAAGCTTTTCCCCAAAAACGTTTCACACTTCGGGCGATGCATCCCCGGTATTGGCCTGCTGATGGTATAATGGTGGGTCATTTTTTTTCGTTTACATACCATCTCCCCAAGTGTTGCAAGTCATCTATCCTGTGGCCCTGGCAGGCTACGAAATCCAATCAGTACGAATCGCCGTAGTATTCGCCAGCTAACCGATTGCCCATTAGCTTTAATGTCCTAGCCGCGGATGACGGATGGTCATCTGTGTGCTACCGAAAAGGGCAGCGAAACATAAAATGAAGCCTCCCCTAAAGGTAAACCACCTGCGTCGTTTTGCTGAGCGAACTGATCTCTTCCAACAAGTCACCACCTGTAACGATCCATTTCCAAACGTTGTCTGTTAACGATGCGGCAAGTCACTCATGCACAGAGATTCAACAACGCAGGGACTAATGGATAAATCACTCGTTTTACTCTCCTGAATCCTTTGGTCAATCCTTAGGGAATGTTGGTAGCTGGCGGGTAGCTGCCAGTCGCACAGCTAGGCTGTCATGTTTCGTTGTACGATCAATCAGCTCGAACCACAGATCAAGCAGCTTCAATGCGATTATTTTGCACACGGCGATGGCCAATTGAATCGACCTGCCGATGCAACATTTGTGCAAATGTCGTTAAGCGCGTCACACCGGCGCATCAAGCACCATTCGCGGTTGACAACCCGTCCGGCTGTCCGTCCGAAGAACACCGTTAATTTCCTAGCGGTTTCCTTGCCGTCGCAGATGGAGCACGCAAAAGAATTCACAATATGGAAACTTGCTCACCTGGTAGCTCCACCGAAGTGGTGAAGTCAGTCAACCGGCTACTACCATCAACCTGTGCAACGGTTGGCAAGGGGCACCCAGAAATCAGCCCCAGTGACATGGAGACGACGGTGTGTCGTTGAACCAGTGTTTGCCGAGTTAAGCCGAGTCACGATTCGATCACACTTGCACGAGGGGCCACGAGGTGTGAGTCATCTTTTTCGTGAAGTCATCAGCCGCGCCAAGCAAGCTCATCAAAGTTACGACGCAAAAATGTGGAGTATACACGGCAGTACTCAAGGCCCACCCATCAACACAACAGCTATCAATTCTATAAAGGCGGCACAAAGTTTTGAAAAATAAAACGTTCCGATCATGAAGCTGCATACCTCCCTCGGGGGGTGGTTGATAATTTATCATGCACTTCAGGGAAAAAATGCCATTCTAATCGGAAGAGAAAGCTTTTACTGTTGGAGACCCTTCCTGCAGAGAGTGTCCTCCGGGCTTGCGTACGCATCTGCTTGAGTGCACCATACGCACGCGGAAGATGGGCTAAGAGTTCTCGAAAAAGCGCGTCAAGCGAATGGCTTTGTCCAGATATGAGGATCCGAACGACTCGGCCCTGTTTCCCTTGGGACTAATGTCTCCGGTACGGCAAATGCACGCTCAACAATTTTGCCCGAAGTCGACGATCCTGCTAGCGAACGTTGACTGCTGTAGGGTGGGGCCTCCGTCACGACGGTTCTGGTTTGCAACCTGTGACGAATCGTACACAATTCTCGATGAAAGATGATGTGCTGCTGCTGGTGGAGTTTCTCTACAAGCACTGATATCTAGCTTAAGGAAACATCACGAAAAGATCGGTTCCTGTGTGCGAGGCACCCGCATCGCTACACCGCCATCATCATCACCATCAAGGTCCAAGGATGATGGATGTTGGATCCGTACGATGACGATGCACTTTCGACTGAACCTGCCCTGCACACAGACAGCCAATGGTACTTTCGTTTGGCGTTCTGATTAACCTATGCCTTCGGTGGTATCGCTAAAGCGTGTCGGAATTCTGCCCAACTGAGACCACAAACCAAAATGCTTCGCTCGGGTTTGGATCTTTCTTACCGTAATAACCCAGCCAGCACACAGAGAGATAAAGAGAGAGGTAGCTTAAAAGAAACAAAAGCAGCATGTTTCGCTGAAGTAATCGTTAAAGGCTCGGGAGAGGTAATCTTCCCATCGGTGATCATAACTCTTCTTTCTATCCGAGCCGCCATGAGCCGCGAACGCGAAGATTCATCGTCTTTCTTGTGTGCTGTGATGTTATGTAGACGATAGAATCGTTCAATGCTCTGCTACGCACAAATTGTGTGTGTTTGTGGATGGTTTTGATTTTACTTAATTTCATTTTGTTCGTTGCTCTTTTTTCGTTTGTTCCTGCTACGAACGGGTCGTGAAGCGGATGCTCGTCCGAATGCTTGCCCATAGGTCAGCGCAGGTGATAGCAGATGGGTTTAGATAGTGGATAGCCACAGATTGTATCGCGGCAAGAGCCCACAATCCTCGCATTGAGCTGAAAGCAACGCCGATGAATCAATGCTGCCAATGCCCTTTTCGAAAGTGCCGGTACGGTAAAGGCAGAACCGCTTCAAAAATGTCGGTCAGGCATGTAAAGATGTGCCGCAGCTACCAATGTAGAGCTGGACACAAAACGCATAAACGTTCTGCTTGGTCAACTACACCGTTTGCTATAAATATTGATTTGGACCAGTTCCTCATATCCGGAACGGAGATCTTTACACTAGATATAAGGTACTGATTGCGGTGATTATCCGATAACTTTGGATGATAATTTATGCCCCCTTTTATCAACTTAAAATTAGATCCTCCAAAAATGTATCTGAACGTGTCTGCTAGAGGTCACTCTCACACACACACACACACACACTCTTTGATCATTTGGGTCAGTACACGTGGTGATTGTGTCCAAAATTACGTACAGAAATAGCGCTAGATCACGTGTTTCTTCACGACGAAGTTCGTCCACCAACGATCAACTTCCCAGTACAATGGTTTCTCCGCAAAAGCCAATCATTTCTTGCCAGAGATGAAGTCTCGTTGGAACCGGCCAAGCTCCAATAGTGATCGTGATTAAATGCACCCAGCAGACGACAAGCCTGATGAAGATTTCGCGACATGGTCATGGTTTCACTTTTCTCCCTACACCTTTCGCCGGTGGAATCGCTTATTCGCTTTTTTTGGTTTGTGTGTACTTTAACCACCGATTGTCTAGCAAATCACGTCCGTGAAGTTGGCTTGCTGCTGAATCGCATCGTAATTAGAGATGCGTTTAAAATGCGATAATTATCATCAGCGCCATCAGCCCCCGGAGACGGTGGTCATCACGGCACATTGAAACGCACCGCACCGTGGTGACTGTCCATTTCCCTTACTTTTTTTATTTTTCCTCCTAGCTCTATCTAGATATGTGGTGTTTTGCCGATGCACAACGGGCTGGCCGTTTCCCTTTCCTAGAAATTAGGAGCTTCCATTTCCGCCACATGAGTGGCCAGTTGGACCTAGATCTTGAACTTCGATTTGACGTGGTGGCGTGATTTCGGAATGGCAAGGAAAAATTAAAGTGGAAAGTGCGCAAGAAGTGTGCTTCCAGCCCTTATCCGCACAGCAAACTGGCTGCAAAGTGTCCACCAAAACCATCGGCCATTGTTTCCCTTTCCTTTCTCTCGCTCTGTCCCAGAGTGAAAGTCACAGCTGTCAAAGTTAAAATATGCTAAATTAACTCCAACTAGATCACAGCCCGCTGGAATCGGTTTGGAAGCAAAGGCGATTAAATCCAATAACAGGGAAGAAATGGAGATCGGTTTAGCTCGGTAACTGAGCTGTAAACAAATCTTACCACTACACTACAGCACGGTAGCCCGCTTTCGACAGAACTGAAAACACAAATTAGTAGTCTTGAAGACCTATTCTTCCCGCACTCTCGGGAGAAAAATGGGTCAAAAGTTTATGATTCGCCCGTTTACCGCCAGTGTAACCGGCACATCTCTGGCACACTCTGGCCTCTGGCCGGAGAATTGGTACAGTTAATCAGCAACAGATCGGACACATACCGTTGGCAACGGACAAAACATGGCCTTTGGAATACGGCATGTGTGTGTGTGTGTACATTTGTTTCCGATCAATCAAATGTACAACACAACGTGTTGCTGGCATTTCGTATGCATCTCTGCTATGCGTGCCGTGCTGTGTGTGTAAGGGACAGGACTAACCATGCCTTCAAACAACACAAAACAAACCTGTTCCCTTAAAGAGAGACCCCCCGTTTTGGTACGACGGTGTCTTGCTCCACGGAGAAGATGATGAAAGATGATGGAGATGAATTTTAATTGGTTCGCCAAAAAGCCGACTACGCTACCAGAAACGGGCAAAGGATTCACACTCTTCTCGCTCCATACGTCTTCTCTTTCTGGATATGTATTTGCATAATGTCCTCCCGCGTGTCCTCCTTTGGCAAATAATATCTCATTGGACAGAGTGACAGTCCTTCCGTTATTTCTATTTTATTTTCCACCATCACACGTTGTCTCTTTTGACACTTTGATTAACATCACGCGCTCGGGTGGGAATTAGGAGTCCCTAAGGTACGCGACCTCTACATTCGTCTGGCATTAACAGACACACTGCGGATTGGAGATTTTCGTTGATAGCAACATTGACCAAAGTGCATGTATAACGAAATCGTACCCCCGGATAAAGGCTCAATGCTCGGTCACAGCACAGTGTCAAAGTCGTGACACGGTCCGACATAAAAACAACCCGAAGTCAACGGTACATTCCGACTCGTTGCGTGCTCACGAGTCAGCACACGAAGTGCGAGATATAATCGATCAGGCAAGAAATTATGCGTTTCTGCAGTTGGCCCCAGTTGGCACGAAACGATTGTGGTGGCGGACCATGCGGGAATGCTTTTAAAGTCTGATAGATTAACCGTTCGACCGTGGCATCCGAGGTGTTAAATTGCGGAACGAGTTTTATTTCTCTTTAGAACAAACAGGCCCGGAGTGGTAGGTAGAGCTACGATTTCTTTGTTTGTTTTAGGATATGCAGACCCCAACTTCCTGGTGAGATCGATTGTAGCCTGTCGTGAGAATGAGGCGTAGACGGGAGCCAAAATTAAATAAGTAGTGACTTGTGAGGCGTTCCTAAACGGCAACCATTTTATTGATCTGCCATATTTGGAGCTCGGATGAAGCTGCTAATGAGGATACGTTCTACGAGAGCTGTTGCAACATACTGGTACTGACAAACCAAATGGAAATTTTCCTTCTAATTCTAACGGTTTTTGGCACATAGTCATGCGTAGCTCTAATTCCATGCATGAGTTTTTACGGGGTGTTACATCCGGACCACATGGATCTGTTTAAAAAAAGAAATAGTGGTCCTCAGCACAACTTAATAGTGCCTAACCATACATCAATTTCATTAATCACTCCTCATTTGGAGGTCCCGTGGAGTCTTTCCGTAGAATGATGGAATTACGATCGACGATGGCAAAGAATAACGACCTAGAGGGCAATTCTAGTGCAATGTGCAGACACGCCAATGATCATTGGGCAATAGAGGTAGCTACCAGGACAACCCACGCACTACACCTAGTCCGCAAAACAACCGACCGCGTCTCTTGGTCTATACGGCTCACCGATCAGACGACTCAAGACCTCTTCACATATGCTGCAAAAAAAAAAAAATGGTCGGTACGGTAGCAGGTACAGGTCGATACATAATCGGGATGTGTCTGCCGCGCGGAGATGATTAGATCTTAGTGTCGAATGGTGGAACCGGGTCCGTGCTTGTGATCCGTTACAAACGAATGTTACGTTACCGATGCAAAATGGTAGAGACCCGGTTCTTTTTGCAACTCCACCTCCATCTGTTCCGAAGGCAAATGATTAATCGTGTTCAATATGTGATCATGACATCTTATGCTGGTGCGAGATCCGTGTATCGACAATCCGGTTCGCGGATCACGCACGGTGCAACCAACCAGCGCTGGGCCAACGGAAGTCGGCAGCGTCGGCGTGTTGCGCGTGTAGGTTGGCGAATGTTTCACCGTAAAGCAAATGATCGCCCACCTGCTTGTTGGAAGGATTAGGGCTAAAGGTGACAGATCACAATGGTGTATGGTTAGTTTTAATAGGCTTATGCAGAGAGCGAGAGAGAGAGTGAGCGAGAGGTTAATAACAACAAACAAGCAATAAGTGTGATTTGAGAAATGTAATGTAGGATATTCGAAGTATCATGAGTGGAAATACAAATATTTTATCAACTTCTTAAGCAAACACTCTATGTACTATCCTCAACGAGACGCATCGCACGAAACGAAGTATGCGTGGTAACTTCATTCCCGCTCGAACGCTCGCTCGATGATACGATCATGCCTATCGATCGACACGACAGCTTGACAGTTCTCGACTTCCGACGGCTGAAACTCGAGATCTCTGGCCGTTGGCACGAACTGTACCACGCACTCTGTGTCGAGCCACCTTTGACGTCATCGTTGTCGAAGCTTGTCATTCGTATGTTTCTCTATTTTCCCAACGGAATTCGCCAGAAAATCTTCCTTTGCATGACAAGTAAAGGGGGAAAAAACAGCCAAGACGACGACTACTTCGCTAAACTTTAACTGGATCTGTTCCAGACAATTGCGATGCTTTCTAGCCATTCATCGATTCTAGACAGAAGTTGTCTTGCTCGTTTCACTGTTTCTGTCCTTCCCTTCGCCAACCCACACAGGGTCGCAGGGTGTGCTGCTAATCTAGCGTCCCATACGTTGGCACACGCATCAGCCCCTAACGAGCGGTGTGATTCCGATTAAATGAATTCAATTAGTACAACCGGACCAGTCCCAACGCAAAGAGCATGTTGATTCTGCGGGTCTGCGTGCGTGTGTGTGATTGATGCTGAAAGTTTGCTTTTGCGATAGAGAAGCCGAAGCATAGGCGAGACCGAAAAACCGCGGATGAAATATAATAAAATAATTTCCATTATTAACCAAAATCGTTCACTGCGAAACGAACTTCTACACACTCATGATGAAGCTAAATTAATTGTATTTCTGTCTGCTCCTCGACTCATAGACCGTCGTGCAGGGATGGGGGATGCTGCCGGACTAGGGGAGAGGATCTGTTCTCAAACGCTTATACCAAACCACACGAACAAACCACAAATTGATTCCGTATTGAGCAGACTAATAACCCGCCCTCCCCGTAATGGGTCGATATGTTTCGGTTTACCATCCATCCGAACGTGCGTTCGATCAAAATATTCGTACACTTCTCCCACAGTGTAAGGCGCGACAACCGAACGATCAGTTTTACTGCCGAAAAAGCCATAGCGGAGAAGATGGGTGTGTGCGTACACATAAACGATCGGTACACTACACTGTTTTTTGAACGCATAAAAACCGCGCTATCAGTCGTACGATGGGGATGGCAGTTGGTTTGATTCTTAGAAGAACCGAGGACCGACACACGGCACTCATCATAATCAAACCCGGAGATTTAATGTTCCAAATTATTCCAGAAGCAATCGCGACTACTGTGTAATGGGGGGAGGGAGCTAAGATGATGATTATGATGACAGTATTGAGTGGTGTCTTGTCACAGAATCGTTTTTTGGACGTTACTACAGTGAACGGTGTCTGTGAATTGCAAATCTGATAACACGTGAACTTTGCAGCTTGTAGACTTGGAGGAGCATCACCAAAATGGAGGATCAGAAAGATCGGGAACTTTTGTCTTAACTGTAAGCGGGAGTACTAGCTCCAAAATATATAATTTATAGAAAACAAACAACCATTGTACATTAATTAAACGCACAACTTTTCTTGCCAAACTCTTGGCGAAAAGCAAAACAAAAAATACTGTCAAAAGGGTAGTTTCACTCATGCATGACGATAACTGTTTCTTTTTGCACTTTAAATTTATTGCTACCAATTATTAACAGTTGAAATTATAAAGGAAAGCTCAAAAGTCTAAATACGAATACATCTCTAGCAGACTACAGAAAAAAAAATGAAAATCATGACAGAAAAGGAAAACAGATTGTTGAATGTTTTATCATTTGCAAAAATTTCAACAACAAAAATTACTTTCCAAAAATAAAAAAGATCAAGTTCACGCAGTAATCCACGGGGAAAAACTGGCTTAAAATCAACTGACAAGTTAATTATTATATGTAAAACATTGGACTATCAAAACCACCATAAAACTGTTAGCAGAAGACAACAATTTAATTCACCTAAAGACATCCTTTCCCAACTAATTCAACGAAGGATAAATAAAGACTCAAATCCCAAAACATGCCCACAAACCCCGCAATACAATCTCTAAAACACAAATTAACTTTAAACAGTGAAAAGCACCGAGAGAGGGTGTCTGTGTGTGTGTGTGTGTGTGATCTTAAGTGCTTCTGTCCCATTTTCAGATTAATGCTTTCCACCAATGCATAGTTTTCGGTAGCGTCAATGTCGACGACGGCGTCCATAGAGCATATTACTTTCCCTTTACTCGCGCGCGTCCCAAAGCCCTTTTACTGATGCACCGCAATGGACAACCTTTTTCCCAGCATGGCTCACTCAACTGACTGTGGCTCGTTAGGTTTTTTTTTTTTTTGGAAACGAACCAACCCCTTCCTCCACACGCCTCGAGCCGTCATCTGCCCCGTCTGTCTGTCGGCTGAATTTATTTACTCTTGCCTACTACTACTTATAGGACGGTTTATCTTTCGGAAGAAGAGTCATCTAGTTGACCCACACCGACACAATCGGCCATGTGTTGCGAGACTTCCAAAGTGAGCTTCCAACACAGGGTAAGGGTGCCGCTCGCTATCGACGCTTAAGGAAAAGGCGAAGCGAAGAGGAAAATCTTCACGGCAGTCCTTGGAAGAAATCGCGATAAAACAGTGGGCCGGCGGCATATACATACTTGCTTGGGGAATGTGTGCTAAAGTGCACTTCATCGAATCTTCTCCCCCAAAACCAAAATAAGCACCCAAACTTGAGGCTGATGTTTAGGCGCATTTCCTCCCTCTAGAAGCCTTTTTACGTGTACGTGTACATTCATTGTTTTCCCTTTTTCGAGGCCCGATTGCCGGTCGATGCCGGCCCAAATGTCAATACACTCCCGCGATCGCGATCAGACGGCAGCGAAGGAGCTGAATGCTGGATGATATGATTAAACAAACGTCGCCACAAAACAAAATTTGAGGTGGGAGAAACGCGAACAGGGAAAAGTAACGGCGCAGTTGGCCATGGAGAAAGACACGGAACGCGAACCATCGCCCAAAAAAAAAGCACTTCTTAATGCAATGTTTATATTTGCGGGAGGAATAAACTTCGGTCTTTTGGGGGTGGCAGCAGCAGCCAGGCCAGACCTGGTCGCAACGCACGCCAGCAGCACGCCGGGAAGAAAAGAAAAAGATGAGCTGTTTTAAAATTGAACTTCTCGCGATGCGTGGAACGAGAAGGTATACAGTTAGTTTGTTTGTCGTCGTGGGGCCAGTGCAGTGCCAAGATGCAACGGTGCACACAGCTGCGGTTCACAGACCTGGCACAGGGTGGAAGAGCTGGGAGTAGTTCCTAGCTGTACAAGAGGTCTTACAGGAGAGCTCAAGAAGGAAATTTCACGCCACCAAACTCATCTTAAATGCGTGAGGCTGCTGCCGTCTGTCTGTTTGTCCCCGTACGGGCAAACATTAGCACAGCGTATGTGTGAGCAAGCATGTTACACACCTATGAGGCACCTCTGGCAGCTCGGTCGGTATTAGTTCGCTTCATATCACTTTAAGATGAAAGACAGCGTTACTAGGGAGGTTTGAGTGGAACGGCCAATCTAATTAAGACATTTTATGACACTAGCGATCATGATGAACGAGACGCCGAAATACTTCACCAACCCTTTACCAATCATTCTTTAATTAGGAAGACTCCACGATTTTGTTAATACTTCCTTCAAAATTATTTTAATAAAAATTTTGCATTGCAAATCAATTATCCCCGTAAAGTGTGAAATTTTATGCAATAAGTCTACAATTTGTAAACCCTTCCGAAAAAATGCGTGTAAATGCGAGGAAAAAGAAGGACAAAGAGAGAGGGAAGCAAGTAACGAATTACACGATCCTCTAAGTTCGGTAACAGAACCGAAGCAAGGTGAAGCAACCCATGAAGATACAAGAACCAAAGAAGGAAGAGATGAAAGCAACATTTTAAAACAAAATCATCGACGGAGGTCTTTTTAGAGTTCTGACACTACACAGACTCCCGCCCGGCCATTAATGCGCACCCCTAGGGTGGCCTTGGACTTGGAAAAAAATGGTTCCCTTAAGAACTATTTTGACCTTCAGTAGGGAACGAACTATTTTAAATCTAATCTTATAAGAATAAATTACGTAAAGTGTTTTTCGCGATGAAAATTTAAACAAACTTTCCTCGAAAACAAATAAAACTTGAAAGAAATTAAATTAAGACATCTTTTCCCAACAGTTACACACCCGCTTCTCATAAAGGGTTGTAATGCAATAGGAAAACATGGTACAAATTAACACCCAAAATCTGCTGCTTACCTTTCGTGTGTGACATGTTATGATGTTCCGCAGCAGCAGCGGCAGCAGCACCGGGCGGCAGCAGCATAATCGTGCTGCTGCAACCGATCAGCATAAACAGTAGCAGCTCTGGCCAGATCATGGTTTCTCGGGGTACGGGAAAGATAGGGCGCGATCGTGTTGATGATTTCCTTTCATGCAGTTGGGCCTTTTTTTTCCTCTGTTTCTGACCTCTTCCGTTTGGTTCCCTCTTCCTGGCCAGAGCCCGGATGGGCAGCGTATGTGTTACACTTTCACAACAATGCACCAACAGAACTACGCAAGGCTAGAGCATCCGCTCGACGGGAGCAAAGCCAGTGCTGATAGTGGACCTGCGGCTATTCTGGAACCTGAGTGCAAGGAATGTTTCGTGCAGGCAGAACACACAGACGTTGAGATTCTATGCTCTTCCAAGTCAGCACATAGACGAAGATGAAGATGATGATAGGATGAAATTGGTCGCGTCTTGGTTGGGGATGTGTTGTTTGTACTGGAAGATAGCACTCGGAGCAAACATCGCTCTCATCACACGTTTCCCGCTTTCCTTGCAACACAACACACACAGAAACTTTCAATTACACCCCAATCGAAGTTTTTGTTTTCATATTTCTTCCCCACACACCCAAACCAGACGAGATCCAGCCGGGAAGCAGGGATGCGCGTTTTTCCGGTATTTTCTGGCCACTAATTTTCGATAGACACCAACCACCAGGGCGAAGAGCAAATTATCGCACTTTACGCATGGATCTTTCTTTCTCACCAGACCAGGAATACAATCTTTCCCATCCGCGATCACATCACTTTCGGTTGGGCTTTTCGCGTCGGTTTTCGGAATCGTGGTCTTTGGCGTGAACTTCCAGCACACCACCAGGGGCACCACTATCAGCGCATCCCAGACGCGCTTCTTCCGGGATCTTCTCGATCAAGTTGTCGACAATCACAACAGTGCAGTGAGAGTCAGCTCACTGCCAAGCGATGGCCCCCGAGGGAGAAAATGCCACCAGGAAGAGCATAATTTTGGCACACTCTAGCTTACATGTTACACAAGGCATTACACTCGTCGGGCGAATTGCACTTTAATGGTAGACGGTAGACGGCATTACAATCTCGCCAACTCCTCTCTCCTGGAAACAATGGCCACTAATTTGGAGGCTAATTTTGGGACCAAAGAACGCACACTTCAACTCTGGATCACCTTAAAACGCTACGCATTTGCACGTCGTCACGGGGTTTGGCCTTTCTCCATATCGAACACACTACAGCACACCCTCATTCATCAAAAACCCTTTTTATTGTATGCACCACCGGTTATCGCTCGGTGCGAGCACGTTTCGCGACTTTCGCGCGACGATATGGCGCGTCGCCCAACTCCACACACAATCAGCCACTGAAGGTGGATCCCTGCTTACGTTTTTTTTTTTGTTGTTGTTTCCTTTCCTGACTCACACAGCAAAGATAAATGCCGAAGTAAGATTCTTACGATTTGCCAAAAAAAGGAGACGATGGTCGTGAATACGTGCTGATATGCGATCGAAAGGAGTGGGAAGCGACCGAAAAAAAACGGACACAAACTCATAAACAAGAACACCGGACGAGTTGGATGGCCATACGTTATAGTGCCGTCCTGTCCCTTTTGGAACCCGCACCACCACGCTACGGCACCGGAAAAGGAGTATCGTATTTTGATTTTATTTTGGAGCCCGTTTCTTCGCACGCACGCACGCACTTGCTGTGGTAGTGTTGAGGGAGAGGGAAGTTTCAAGATCGCGATCGTGATGATTTCCGTTTTACTAACAAATTCTGATTTTTCGTTGGTGCTTATAATAGAAACTAAGAATTTGCACTGTTCTTCAGCTTCACTTTCGCCGATTGGGAAAAAACAAAAACGGAAACAAAAGAAAAAAAAGAACCCGCAAAAAGAACTGTACGGAACTCGCGGAGCAAACACAGCGCGCGTCCACTCGCACCGACGTGCAAATCGGAAATGAATCCAACGAATGCAAAACCAAATGAACGTGGAGCGAATGAATGGGATGAATACTGGGAATTGGGATACATTTTCCCGGGTAACACAATGATTATTCATTGTACAAATTGCCTAATTAAAATATGTGCTTCTTTAGAAAGGGAATGTAAGTGTTTTGGCTGCTTTTTCATCAAAAAAAAATTTATTCAAAATCGTGTTCATTTCCAAAATTTTTCCTATATTCACCACCTGCGTGGTGAATTGGTTTTGACAGCCATCATTTCCCCTACCTCGTTTTTGACATTTCATATTTCACAACGTAAATATTGACTTCTTTCGGCGCTATCGAGCTGAGTGGTTTTGCTGCTGCTGCACTCTTGCAAGAAATACACTTTTTGCACCATACAAACATATATAGAGCGGAAAAACGGAAGGATTTTCATCTACGGAAAGCATTAACGCAGCATTCGTAAAGGAAACCCCAACCAGTGTCAACAGTAATGGTACAGTGTAATTCATTTTAATCATGAGCGTAATCGATTTTCTTCTCAGGTAAGCATCATATTCGTGCTCAATATTTTTTTCTTTCACACCCGTCTATCCTTTGTTATCCTTTTTTTTGGCTCAAGCTATGGCAGGCTTCTGATTGAAAAAGTGTTCAATTTGCTACACCCGAGCCTTCGTCCTGTTGCATTTTAATTTTGTTTTCCATTCTGGTTCTGCTGGTGAGATGAATTATGAATTTCCCTGTTTTATCTTTTGCCGTTGTTCTTGTGTCTTCTGCATTGCGAATGTATTACGGTATCGAGTAATGGTCTCGACGAACGCAAGATACAAGATGCGCATTGAGCTTGTTTTGTTTTTAAAAATAGACCAAACCCCTTCACACCATTTCTCCGCCTCTGATGGGCACAACAAAACCACGGGAAGCACATATAACAGGGATGTAGAAAGTAGTAGCAAACACCAACGCGCTACGCTTACACACCTGTCCTATGAACTGCCCGCTTGTCCATTTCAATGGATACCTTTTTGTTTCTTACTTCTCTTTTTTTTCGGTTCCCCCGTTTTCCTACGCTTGCTCTCATTTTTCCCATTTTCACCTTACTTTTCTCATGCAGCAGAAACAGTCTCCTAAAGTAGGAGAAGAACACAATTGCCGGCAAAACCGGCACCGGTCCGTATCGTTATCCTTTCGCCAATGCTTTCCAAATCGTGTTCCCCACACAAAAATTAGTCGGTTTTCCGCTGGCACGGCAACACTCGAATATTGTCCATCGAACGTCGTTTGTAAGGTGGTGAGGTAGTTAACGGAACGGAGGTAAGAATTTTCAATTTTATGTTCCCTTTGTAGTAAGTAACTGTTTGTTGTATGCCGTGCGTACCGTTACGTTCCGATAGTATTGTACTAGTGCTTAGAGCCTTGCTTGTACTGCGTGTGTAAATGTGATTGTTCCGTAAATGCTTTTGGATGAAAAGGTAACCGTTTTTTTTTTGTTTCTTTTTGTTGCATCAATCCGTGTGACCCGTTTATCGAAAATGGCTAAACTACCCATCACCGTCATCATAACTCGAACTTTACCCACCCGGCGCATCCCCCATACGATAGCACATGTGTTAAATTCTGTATCTTCTGTACTTCAATTCCTACTCTCATTTCCCCTTCACAGCTGGCAGATTATACTACAACCCTTGCTGAAGATGATCCGCCGACTGTTCAGTACGCTCATTGCGGATTATCCGCCGGCGGGCGAGTTTTTGCCTTCGGCTCCACACCCCAGCAATCGTCACCCTACCGGAGGTGGGACGGAACTGGTGCCACCGGCATTCCGTACCAGCTCGCTACAATCCTTGAGCTGGCTGCACGCGATCTCGCCCTGCTTTCCCGTATCGGGCGACTGTATCGAGGTCATCCGTGAGCCGAGCGCATTCTACAACACACTGCTCGACAAATGTACTGTTGCGCGTCGAAGAATTATGCTGGCCAGCCTGTACCTTGGCACGGGCAACCTTGAAACGCAACTCGTGGCCGCAATCCACGAGAACTTGCGCAACAATGTGCAGCTAAAGGTGGACGTACTGTTGGACTTTACGCGCGGTACACGCGGTGTACGTAACAGTCAAACCACGCTGATGCCTTTGGTTGAGGAGACGGATAACTTCCGCCTGTCCCTGTACCACACACCGGTGCTGCGTGGTCTTACAAAACGGCTCGCACCACCCCGATGGAACGAGCTGCTTGGCATACAGCACATGAAACTGTACCTTGTAGATGATACGGTTATCATATCCGGTGCGAATCTGTCCAACGATTACTTTACCAACCGGCAAGATCGGTACGTTATGATCGAAGATCGAAGGCTGGCCGATTTCTATGCCAATTTCCTGTCTAAAGTGCAAGAGTTTAGCCTTACGGTGGGTCGAGATGGTGCTACCCGGCTGCACGACACCTGGACCATGCTGCCGTACAAGTGTGCCCAGCTTGAATTTGCAACTGAAGCACGGGAACGCATCCGTACGTACTTCCGGAGTGTGATGGACGAGCAGCGAGCGATCTGTGAGCGTGACGACACACAGCAGGCAGACACGTGGATATTTCCACTGATCGAAATGGGACAGCTCGGTATTCATCACGACAGTTTGGCTACGAAGCAGCTGCTTTCGGGCTGTTTGGCTGGTTCGCGTTTACGTTTAGCGACGGGGTACTTCAATCTGACGGAGACGTACATGAACACGCTGACGAACGATTGTCAGGCGCAGTGTAATATCCTCATGGCACACCCAAACGTGAGTAGCACATTTCAATAGGGGAAACCGGCGGTCAGATAACTTATTAATGACTTGATTTTCTCCCCTATGCTCACAGGCAAATGGCTTCCTCGGTGCTAAGGGACCAGCAGGCGGTATCCCAGCCGCATACTCCCTGTTGGCACGCAAATTTCTCGAAATGCTTAAATCCTCCGGCCAAAGCCATCGGGTGGAGCTTTACGAGTACGAACGACCCGGGTGGACGTACCACGCGAAGGGCCTATGGTACTATCTACCCGACTCGCCCCTCCCAAACGTCACGCTAATCGGTTCGTCCAACCTAGGCGAACGGTCCGTCAATCGCGATCTCGAGGCACAGATCTGCATGGTCACGAACAATGTCAACCTGCAGCGTAAGCTCGAGACAGAATATCAAAATCTCCTCCAGCACGCGGCCACAGCCGATACGGAACTCATCAACCGACCGGTGCCACGCTGGGTTCGGGCCGTCGTCGGTCTGTTTCGGAACTTTTTCTAATCTCGCTTCGCGCACTGTCGGCATCGAAGATGCCATCCGTTACGAACAAATTCTATACATTCGCGTGGATGATGGACACAGAGGATTAATCGGATTAATCAAGTCAATCGTGCAGTTTTGGCCTGCGCGCCATAATATAGCTTCCTTAAAGTCAAGGTCGCAGGCCATGAAAGATTTCAGAATCAAAAATTTCCGGTTCTCATGAATATTTTTGAAATCACTTTTTGAGAAATTGCAATTTCAACTTTTTCTCCGTTGCCTCGTAGGTAGATTGTGCATGCGCCAGGTTCTCAAAAAGCAATTTCAGCAAAAACATTCATGAGAATCTGATATCTCCCGTTTTGATATCTCCCGTGATCTGCGCCCTTCACGTCTGTGCTAGCTTATATCGAGCATAAAAAACGAATATCTTGTTGTTACACAAGTTTGTTACCGTTCCAGTTAGGTTCGTACAACGGTACGGCCAGTTACCAAAGCTACCGAGCAACAGAACAGGAGAGATGGAGGACACACAAAGTTCCTTTGTTGGGATGTAAAAGACGTTTTTAAAACAGTAAAACCTAGCGTACAAAAACAAACAACCTCAGCCAGTTCTGGCATCCTAACTTTATTGCTGACCATTCGCCACAACGCTTCGCTTTACAGTTTAGCAAATACTGGCGTTTCCTTGCTCTGGGAAGCCATAATTGCGTTCAGGAAATCTTCACTCTGCAGATTAAGCATGTTAATACTCCGGATATGATCCAAACCCTCCTGCACCGTATGATCCGCTGAATAGATCAGATTTTTCTTCGTTCCCTGCACGGCTATCGGGCTCTTGCTGGCGATCTCTTCCGCCAGCTTCATCGCACCCTTCAGCAACTCTTCCCGATTGTCAAACAGTCGAGAAACGAGCCCATGGGTGAACGCTTCATCGCTAGCGAACTTGCGTGCGGTAAAGGCAAGCTCCCGCACCCAGCTCTGATTGCCGACAACCCTTGGAAAGCGCTGCAACGCTCCAACATCGGCCGCCAGCCCGATGTCAACCTCTTTTAGCGAGAAAAATGCATCCCGCGTGCAGTACCTTACATCGGCCGCCGTGATCAAATTAAGGCCCGCACCGATACAACCCGCATGGACCGCAACGATGACCGGTTTGTAGCATAGCTCCAGCGAACTAATACAATCCTGGTAGAGTTTAATGGTACCTTCGAGCAATCGACCACGTCTCCCTACCTCCTCGATGGCACCCAACTCCTGGCCCAGCTTCATCATATCGAACAGATCAATGCCGGCGGTAAAGTGTTTGGAGGCACCTCCCGACAATACTACCACCCGGCAATCTGGATCATTGTGCAGCTGTTCGAAGCAATCCTTTATCTCCGTCCACAGTTGCCGGTTGAAGGCGTTCATGCGATCTGGCCGATTAAACTCAACGTGCACCACGAACGGGCTCGGGGTCGTAAGTTTCAGTGTCTTGAAATCGTACTTTGCGGATGCATCTTCCGATGAGCTTTTGACCGCTGCACAAAGATTGCGAGCGAGCGGGGCTACAAGGTGGAACGATCGTATCAATTCTGAACTCAATTTTGTGATGGAATGTATGTCGTCAACAGCATTTACCTGCTCCTCCTGGACGGGCCATCGTTTTCAGCGCAGAGAAAATAGCACCAAATGCGACCTTGTTCATTTTGCTAAGTGATTTGCAAGTATTTTAACTTTGGACTTTGATCCGACGAGTAATGTTGGTCCCAATCAGCTGAAACTCGTCAGGAAGATGGGGAATGGAAAGCTAAACAGATAACGGCACTATTGCTGTTTTACCAAGAAACGTCAAACTGCATGTAAACATCAAATGTTTATGTTTTTTAGTTGTCAAAATGTGAATCCAAAAAACTGAAATTTATCTATTTTTTGTACTACAACTCGTACTTCTGTTTTACCAACAAAACTTAGTAAAAACTGCTTTTATTTGTAACGTGTTTGTTTTTGTTTATCGTTATCAGCGAAACAAAAAAAATGCAATGTGACAGCAACTGCAGTGCGACATTTATAGGGTATCGTCGCAATCGTACAATGAAGTTTTTTTTGTTCACTATCGTACCGTTTGCACGCATTTGCGTTCCAGTTGCAGCCGGGAACATAGGTTTGGCGATTTCATTCTACTAATTGCGGTAGATGGAGTATGTAGTATGGTACAGCTGAAAATCGAATCCTAAACTGCATTTTTCACATAACAATCCCTGCAGCAAGAAAGCGCGTGAGTGTATTCTTTTTTCCGGAACTCACTGTATAGCTCCCAACCTTGCGAAAGTGTAGAAGCAGAGTGTGTTTGTTTTCCAGTAGATTTGCTCCACGCAAAACTTAAAATATAGTGGACGTGTGCGCGATGTTTGGTGCATTCTCATGGTAATTTGTTTTGCCGTAAAATATTCTACCGATTAAGTTAGAGGGACGCTTTCAATGTTGATTGAAATAATGAAATTATTCCAAAAACATCAGTGATTGGTGTTTCTGGTGGTTTGTGTGTTTTGGAGTGTGTGGATACGAAATGCAAATGCTGGAAAAGTTATTCATCAATTCCTTGGGCAGCAATTAGTTGGAATGTAGTTACAACTATTGTGCAACAGGTTTCCTTGCCGTGGTGATTCTCTCTTGACATGAAAGTGGATTGGATTAAATCACACATTTACACGAGTGAGATACACCAAGATGATAGATAACTAAAATAGTGTCGGAGTCTTATAACATACTCTCTAACCGCGATAAGATTTCACGATGTGTACAGTACCCTAAGATACGAAATTTCGAAAAAAAAAGAGAGAAGAACGTAGTCATAAACAAACGTAATCAGTGCTGGTTGGTTCTCCCGTTGACGAACCGGCAGTCATAAATGGATAGATAAGGTCAAACATCAAGTTTACTACCATCGTTGGTACGGGAGGCAGCATTTGTCGTAATTACCATTACTGATTAAACAATCAAAGTAAGCCGATACAGTGACTCATCTTAATCAGCCACGAAAAAAAGAATCCATAGAAGAGAGATAGAGAATAAAAAGTGTTTCCCATACCGGGAATCGAACCCGGGCCTTCCGGGTGAGAGCCGGATATCCTAACCACTAGACAATATGGGATTGATGAGAGGAGGAAGCAACAAAGCAAACAGTAACACGCATGCGAACCACTTGTATCAATTCAACCTTCTAAATCAACCATATCTGCTTTGTTCCACAGAAAATCCGTCCAAATCTCATCGAACCGCGTTGTGCTTAGTAACGCGAACTCTGGCAAAGCCAAACGCATCACTACTCCTTAATTCCATTGAGTACAATGGCCTGCCCTTTCTATAAGCTGCTGCTTTTCGTTGCCCTACTGATACTTCAAGTGATAGCCACCTGCAAAGCCACCCTGATAGCCAATCACGATGAGCAGCAGGATAAGGATGGCCGGGTGTCCAGCGTAGACTGGGAAGCAACCTTCGATCCACCTAAGCTCAACATGGACATGAGTACTGTGCGAAACGTAACCGTACGAATCAATCGCATTGAGCCGACGGATTTAGACGATATCCGTACGGTTCAGTTGAGAAGCGAACGAGAGCACGTGGCCTGGGTTGAGAACGGTACGATCGTTATTGAACCACTGGTTGCGTCCATTGCGTACAATGGATCGTTTAGCATTGTTGCCAACTTTCTCGGACAGACGAAACTGTTCGTTGAGTTGGTACGTAAAAATGGATCTACTGAACGGATCCAATCGTCCACCCTACCCGTTACCGTGATACGTCCCGAGCGTGTTATTGATCACGTGTTTACCGGCTCGGTTATACTGCTGATCTCCATTTTGTATATCAACTTTGGTGCGGCGATAGACGTAGGAGCACTGAAACAGATCGCAAGACGACCAATAGGACCGGTGATAGGATTTATCTGCCAATTTGTGTTCATGCCACTGTTAAGCTACGGACTCGGACATTTGCTTTTCCCGGACAACTACGAACTACAGCTGGGACTGTTCTTTACCGGGGTTTCACCGGCCGGTGGAGCATCCAACATCTGGACGGTGGCGTTGGGTGGAAATCTCACACTTTCCATCGCCATGACGACCATTAGCACGCTGGCTGCGTTCGGTATGATGCCGCTCTGGATTTTCACCCTCGGTCGGACGATTTTTCAGCGTGCTAACCTTGTCGTACCGTACAGCCGGATTGGCTATACAGCCGTTGGACTGATCGTACCCATAAGCGCTGGCCTGCTCATCCAGCGTTACTGTCCCCGGTTCAGCCGATTGTTGGTACGTATCTTGAAGCCCATGTCCGTGATACTGATTCTGTTCATCGTTATCTTCGCCATCGTGACCAATCTGTACCTGTTTGAGCTGTTTTCGTGGCAAATCATTACTGCCGGGCTGGGACTGCCGCTGATCGGCTATTGTTTTGGATTTCTGGCAAGCCATCTGATGCGTCTGCCTCTGGCCGATTCACTGGCCATCTCCGTCGAAACGGGTATTCAGAACACCGGCATTGCCATCTTTCTGCTGCGCTTTGCCCTAGAGCAACCGGCCGCAGATCTAACGACGGTGATGCCCGTATCGAATGCAATTATGACACCGCTACCACTGCTCTTGCTTCTGATCGGTCTACGAATTCACGCAAGGTAAGTTCTGTTCCTTTGTATCGTGCTTTCTATGTGTTTTGTTTTGCTAATTTGATGTGCTCAAGCCGCAACAACCACTATCGTTTAATTTTAGAACGAAGCGACGCGCTGAAAACAGTCTGATACCGAAAACAGAGACGGATCCGGTAGTGGCAGCTTCCTAGCAACAAGCGTACATATCCATCGATACGATTTTTTCCGGTGGTGGTAGTTCAAGCGGATTAATCAACTCACAATCAAATACACATACACATATTATTAGCTCATAATGTAGAAAGTGATTTTTGTACATCGAAATACAAATGGAAAACCGTTTATTCTAAACACTACCGTTAGTCTCGCATTTCGCCTTCCTCGTCCTCATCGTCTATGCCCCGTATGTACAGAACGTTGTTACACCGGATAAGCACTTCGCCAAGGTGTCCCGTGTTCTGTCCGTCCACAAACTCTTCCGTGTTTGCTAGCTGCATGTTCATGTAACCATCGACCGACACCAGGAATCCTTTGTACTCGTGGCCCCACTTTAGCTTTATAATTACGGGCTTACCGGTGAGTCCATTGAGGAAGGGTTTCGGGTTTATGGGCATAGCAGTCGCCATTGTGATGAATTGTTTGTTACACTAGCTGGATGGATCCGCACAAACGAAGAAACTGTAATTCCTGCAAGATAGGTTGGGACATAAACAATAAATCTTATCTATTCAACAAACGAGAGTTTTCGACCAAACCTTAGTTTACTGAAAACGAGAAAACTCCTATTAAACTTGGCGTCTTTTGAGGCTGATTGTTTTTCTTCTCGCGAACGCTGCCGGCGGTAGGATTATGACAGCTTACGAGTGTGGTTCACAAGTTGTCAAAACTGTCAATTGCTGGTACATCGATAACCGCGTGGAGGACGACGTTAATTTAATAAAAAATAAGTTTTCAAGGAGAAACATTCTTTTTTTTTTTTGCTAAAATATATTAACTCGATTTTTATAATTTTATGAAATCCTTTTCAGATAAGGTGCGAATGATTTTCAAAAGCATTCTTTAAGACAGCTGCCGTGCTCGCAAAATGTCAACAACGGAGGTAGACAAAACGGGAGACGCTGGAACATTTCTTGTTTACATCATTTCTACAGTGAAATTGCAACGCTACGTCCGTGTCGTTTAATACAGTTTTACTTATATATACAAACTATGGCCACTGCTGCACAACAAGCCGTAAGAAATGTTCCGCCGGATTGTAAGCTTTTGCCCGTTCTTTGCATTCACCTTCCGATTATCATTCTCCACAGCCACCACAGGTCATGGGAGAAGATGGTCTCGGACCAGTCCGCTTACCGGTGGATCGCGAATCGTACCAGTTCGATGATTGGACCATCGGGTACACCAAATCGCACATTCTCAAAAGCGTCTGTATCAATGATGATACCTGTGTGGCCGGTGAGCCCGGCTGCTGTGAACTGTGCGTGTACAACTTTACCCTCACACTGCCACATCTACCCGACATGGTGTTTCACAAGAATGTGCTCCGCATTAGCCATTCCTCCGGTGCACAACTCGAATTCAATCCACTCGACGCACTGAAGCTGGTGCGCAACGAAAAGCTCGATCTGAAGGTGGCCTGTTCGGACGAGTGGCGCGAAAGTCGCCCGGAAGCGGCACACACGTCCGACAAGGTGAAACCCTTCGATTGGACGTTTTCGACCGAATACTCCGGTACGGTAAACGATCGTTTCCGGGTCGAACCGACCGAACAGCGGATCGACATGTTTAAGCTGATGCGCAAGGAGGAGATCCTGTTTTATCACAATCTTACCCTGTTCGAGGACGAACTGCACGATCACGGCATATCGTTGCTGTCGGTGAAGGTGCGCGTAATGCCGTCTGGGTTTTACATTTTATTGCGTTTCTTTCTGCGGGTGGATAATGTGCTGCTGCGGAGCAACGATACACGGTTCCACTACGAAAAGGGCAACGATTACGTGCTGAAGGAGTTTACGCACCGTGAAGCGAAGGTGGAACAGCTGAAACATATACCGCCGGTGCTCTTTACCGATCCAGATCAAATCGTCGATAAGCTGCCAGTCGTACGGAAAGTGAATGAAAAGCTCACGATTGTAAAACCGGAATAACGGATTGTGATTTTAGTACATCAATGTGGAAAATAAATACGTGAACGGATCTCGCGTGTGTGTTCCGCCGTTCTGCACGATCAATCCCGTTGCTAACCCTACGTTCAGGCCAAAGCTTGTCCACCACTGAGGTGGATAGATCAGCCAAGTAGCAGAGATATTTGATGCCTAAAAACCTACACTGTGTCAAAAATCTGTCCATACAACAAAGACAGGGATACGAAATGATTGATAACACGTATTCAATTAATCAACACAAATGTTATATTTATCCCACAAAGTAGTATAATGTATTCTTACCATCAACCAGCATTGATTTTATCAAAAAACAATTTATTTAATTTTGTAGGCTCTTAAAGCAGGAAATCGCAACGTGATCTTTACTTGAGAACATTTGAAAAGATGCACTCTGTATGGACAATTTTTCGCCCAAAATTTGATTACCCTTTTAGTAAAAACAGTCCAAATATTGTATAAACTCTATGCCATAACAAGCCTTTAATTTTTTAAAAAGGATAGCGATAGCATTTAAAAGGGATTGATTTTCGTTAAAAAGTTTTACACTTTCTTCAAAGGATTCTTTTCATTGGCTTACAATCTGTACGGACAATTTTTGACGCAGTGTATGTCATCAGCAAATAGCGCTGATGGTTCAATTAGTTTTCACCTTCAACCTCTAACATAGTTCAAAGTATTTAGTTTTATTTAATATTTCTACTGGAAAATTCAATACACACCATAAAAGCTTACGTGTTTTTGCGCACGGGATCGAAAATGTCATGAACGTACTTGCGGTTCTCCCCGATGCAAAGGGACAGCGTACTCAGCGCATCCGGCACCACTTCTACGAAGGTTTGCTCGTCGGGCAGAAATTCCGTTGGCGGTACTGTATCGAAATAAGATTATGTTAAAGTAATAGGGAAAAAGACGTTTGGAAACAAATTACTTCCACTTACCAACGGTGACCGGGGAAAAGACAGAGAAGATCGTTTTCTTTACCGTGTACTGCATCGAATGAAGGGTAATGCAGCCATAATTTTGCAACATCTGTGGTGGAGGAAAAATGGAAGTAAAAGTTTAAATATCTCCTCTTTTAATCGCGTGCTGGCCAACAGGAGTTTGTGTATAATAGTGTTGTGCTTATTGAGTAAGAGTGAGTGAGCGATTTAAATCCTTCTAATAAATGATTTAAATCAACTCATCAGAAAGAGAAAGTTCATTTGAGAGAATTGAGAATGAGGTTCAAATCGCAAAGATCAATAGGGAGTGGGTAACAGTGAATTAATTCCTGGAAAAGAGTTGTTATTCTCGTCACTAGTGCGTGTACCTCTAGCAGCTGTCTCAAATGAAACGGTGACATCATGTTGTATCGCACGAACAAAACATTCAGCGGCACGCCCGGATGGGCCACACAGTACAGCAGTATCGAGATGAGCCAACGGAAAAGCAACCGCTTGTTAATTAAGCCATCGATTCGCATCCAGGGTGCCATCGCTAGCAGCATATATTTTCGCTGATGTCTGTAAAGAGGAAGGACCAATTCACAGCGAATTATTAAAAAAAATCCTTCCAAAATTCTCGCTTTTCCAACCCTGCTTCTTGGCTTACTTTTTCGCCGGATGTTGGCATCCGGAATCGTCCATCCGGGTTTCTTCGGTTGTGCCTGTTTTCGCCCGCTTTACCATCCGCTCCTCCACATCTAAGATAGAGCCTCCCTTTCGCTTGATGCTGCCGCCCTTGCTCGTATCTGCGACCTGAGGTTCCGGCTCCGTGCGTTGTTTCGTTTCCGGTACCGGTGCCTTCGTTAGCCACTCTTCCACAAACTGCCAGTGCACGTAGGTAATGGTACGGAATCCGGTCCGCAACAGAAGCTTAAAGCCGCACAGCGCATGCAGATGTTGCTTCAGCTGCCCATGGTTCGGGAATTGTTGTGCCAGCTCGAGCACACTCACGCCCAACCTTTGCCTGGACTCGATGTACGCTAGTAGAGCATTTGCGTTTGCATTCCGCTCGATCACCGCCATCGCTTCTTGCAGCGGTCGTTCGAGCTGTTCCATTGATGGCCACAGCGCATCGCCCATAAGCTTCACGAGCGTTTCCCGGCGACGCTTTGCACCGTCCGGTAGGAAGCATCGTGGTACGTTCCACTGATCGTAACATTCCCGATCGGTAAGCGCATTCGGTCCGAACTGTTCCACGAGCGGGGCCGTTTTCATGCGAATGTGCACCTTCCGTATTAGGACTTCGTAAAAGTTGTGCAACTTAAACACTTTCTCACTCAGCGCCTTTAAACTGTCGCCTGTCCGTGTCTCGCTCTGCTCCGACTCACCGACATCCTCGTCCTCAACCGCGTTCGACATCTCGTACCGATCGAGCCAATTGTATTCGGGCATTTCCTCGTCAAAGCGCAAACATTCGTCAATCAATTCCACCATATTGGCGATACTTCTGACGAGCACCTGCAGTGTTTGGTTCTGTCGATTCACGTCACGCTTCTGCTTTTCGGTCCACCGCTTTCGAAAGTCGGCCATATATTTGTTGAAGAATGGCAGCAAATTGTCTTCCCTTACCTCAAACATCATTGCCGAATCGACCCGATTTTTGCGATTTGAACGATCCGCCACGTGTTGCTTGATGCGTGCGAACAGATCATTCCGGCGGCGTACCGTTGAAAGACAACGACTAACCAGATCGCTTCCCTCGTTTCGTACCCCGCCACCAGTGCCACCCGCTTTAGCCATCGAGCAGATACAGCTCGGCAGGGAACAGGTGGCTGGTTGGCTTTCGTCGATTTTGAACGTCTGCACGATCAACCGCCTGTCCGGCACTTGCAGTTGCTCGAACAGACAGAAAAAGTGAAAGTATTCGATCGGCAACTTGAGCAACTTCTCAACCGGATGTGCCACATACTGGGCCGTAACATCCTTCGGTGGAGAAAAGCGCAACTTCTTCGTTCCCGGCACGAGGCTCTTGTCCGTTGGTGTTTTAAACGGTGTCCCTGGCTTTGTGGGCTTGTCCGTTCCCGACCCGGGGACAGTGTCCTGCTGTTCGGCCAACAACACATCCGAGTAGGATGGTACCTTCTCCTTCGTGTCGGCTCGTACCTTGATGTAATCGGCCTCCTGATCGATATGTACATCGACCCGTCCCATGGTGAGTAGTTCGCTAAGCAGCAACACCAAACCCTGCGCATCGTCATCGTACGCGCACAGTTCCTCGTAATGTTTGCGGTCGAGCAACTGCATATACTGGCAGAAAATCGGCACGAACAGATCGAACGGAAGGGACGTCATAAGTTGCTGCTGGTAGTGGATCGACACGTGGTAAAGCTCGCGATCTTCCGTCGCCGGAGTATGCGTGACAAGCAGTTTAGTCCCAACGCCCTTAAGCTTTTTGTTCATCGACACAAGATGGTAGTTACGCATCAGGCGCATCGCCCCCGTCAGGATGCTTTCCGAGTACTCCCGATACACGTTCTGCAATGGCTCCGTCGTGCGTCCGAAAGTTACTGCGCTATGCATCAGAATCGTTAGTTTGTACATTTGCAAATCTTGCAGCGTGGCCGGATCGGTGGCATAGTTTAGCTGCTTGCCGCTGTTGGTTGTATCGGTAATATTGTACTGTCGGTACAACTCCTCGATCGTATCGGGAATGCAAAAGGTATACATTTGGCCTGATCCATCCTCGGTGGTGTGTCCTCGAACTGCAGCTCTTGGAAGTACAGCAGTCCCTGCCTCAATACTCCCGCGTATCAAATTCGAACAAAACTGCCGGACCATGTGGACCAACTGCACAAAATGGATGCGTGCCGCAACCATATAGTCTTCCACATCTTCATACCGCTCCCGTAGCTTCTTCGTGAACCCAGGTCCGTAACGTTCCGCTATTAGCGGGTTTTGTTTCGTTTCCTCAAGACACGTGCGTATAGTGTCGGCCACACCTGGCACCTTCTTAATCATGTACAGTACACGCCTCTGACAAGAGCTGGACGTTTTGCACGCGGAACGCGCATTCGACCAATGCAACACATCGCGGAAGGTGGACGAATTCACCGGACAGGTAACGGTATGAGTGGAGTACAGGTACAGCTGCGCCACGCGGCACATTATCAATATTTGATCTTCGGCCCGGGACCACTTAACCCGCAAATTGGACATTTTTTTGAGCGCACGCTTGTCCACCTCATCGCAACCTTCGCGCCAACGGCGAAGTGTTAATTTTCGCGGCTTAACAACACGCTTGCGGATCAGTTTCTTACGTATATACTTCCTAGGTATCGCAGGAACAATATCTGACAGTGGTAGTGATTGATGTTCTCCACCCCTGCCACTATCGTCGACCACCGGGGTAGCACTTTCGTTTTGCTTCTTTTTCATCTTGAGCGATCGTCGCACAGCCTTAAGCCGATGTTTATCGATTCTGTGCCGATACTGGGAGGTATTTAGCATCTTCTGCCAGTTCGTTTTAAGGTGCATAAACATGGCCTTATCAAAACCGGCGGCCCCTTTCTCGTCTCCCGGCGGCAAGCGACCGGGCCGATCGTTCAGTGCCGCCGTCTCTTCCGTCTGCACACGGAGCGCATCTATCATGGCCGGTTTGGAGTGTACGTGTTGCACACACACAACCCGCCCAATCGCCGTGTTGCGCGAATTGATCCGCGTCGACATCGCTATATCGTATAGCTTGTCCCAATACTCCTTCACATCTTCCATCGTTTCGAGCCGAAATTGTATCATCGGGTATTTACGAGCCTCGATTTCGTGGTAACCGTCCTTCGATCCGGTCGTGTCCAGTAGGCAAGCGTACTGATTTAGATAGACGTACGTTTGGTCACGCGTTTTGCGCAGTTGCGGTCCCATCTGCAACAGTCCCGCATAGCAAAGCAACTTGGTAACATCCAAAATGGCGTATATGTACCGCCGATTCTGCAGCAACTGCATCCGGATCGGATCGGGCAGATGTTTCAGCAGTGTGTACTTCCGGATCGGATGGTTGAGGTAGTAGTCGAGTGCGGGCGTATAGAATGAGTAAGCACAGATCGAACAAAACACGTACATCGGCATCCGGATGACGACATCAATCAGCAACACCCATCCGGACCCGTAACCATCGTACAGGTTCAACGGTGGTACGAACATCTTCCAATCGTTCGTATCGCTGTATATCGGGGACAGTTCGTTCTCATCCACACCCTCCAAATTGATCGATTTCAGCTCACTCACATCTAATTCGCGAGCATCCCTTGGCTGCACGTGAGCCGTATAGAACAAATACTCGTGGTAAAGCTTCATCCGCGGACACTTGGGCAAGCAGCCATGGTAACCGCACAGTTTCGACGTTTCGCGAGTCGCTACCTCCGCTTCCTGGCCCTGGCCCGAGCCCTGCCCCTTCAGATGCGTTTGCTGCAGCACAATCCGTGACTTGGCCATCGCTAGCTTCGTTAGCAGCGCCGGATGATCGACCGTTATCTTCGGATCGCACACATACACGAACCGATATTCGCGCTCGTCTCGCTGCATCCGGACGTGCGCGAACTGAACCATTCGATCGGCGGATAGCCGATTGATCAGCCGCATCAACGACTTGCTGCAGGCCGTATACTGATTGCCTATACGCATTTCCCGCTGCTTTAAACTTTTCAGTATTGCCTGCGGTTCGATTGCTTCCGCCTGCTTTACGAGCTCGATAATAAAGTTGCAGCGTTGCAGCACCTTTTCGCTGATTGATTTCGTCAGCACAGCAGTCGAGATTCGTTTTTGCTCTTTGCTCTGCAGACTGTCGGACAGTACAACCTCGGTGATGATGTTGTCGTGCAGTGCACTGTCGTACGCGTTTCGTTCGGCCGCCCGCAACAGGGAATCGTTGCTGAGCGGGTAAGCGTTCTCACTCCCAAGACTTCCAGCGGACACAGATTCAACGGCAGCATTTGTGCGTCGGCCGGGTGGTGGTTCCATTACGCTCTCGATGGCAGCAATGTGTGCCCGCTGGCTTTCGATTACGTTCATCTGGTTTGATACGAACTGCGATACTTCCTGCTCGAATACGGCCGAACGTTGCGAATGGCCTGGAATGAAAAATCTGTAAATGGAACCAGAGAACAAGATCAGTTCCGCACGCTAGGACAAGCTTACATACTTAAAACTGATTGACGAGCTCGGTTAAATGAAGTACCGAAACTACTGGGCTTTTACATGTTTAACTGATATCTCACAGTTGCTGACAATCCGCATTCTTAAGAACCTATTTGTCAGTAAAGTTTGATTTTTAGCTAAATTTCGGTAATAATGATTGCCGAGCAAATCCTTTCAATATTGCTGTAACTGATCTCGGTAACGTACAACACCCCGAGATTTCCGTGACATAACAGGTGGATAGATAAGTCTTAGATCTGACCATGATAAAAGGATTTTTTGATCCAATTCAATTAGTTTACTCAACTTAATTGCCTTCGAGAGCGAGTGCTTTTTGTGATCTACTATATTTGTAAGCAAATAAGGATGAATAAAAAAACAATATTACGCTTCGCTGAAATAGATGATTAATTTTAAATTTACACACATTATTACTTCGGTTATTTAATAACCGAGACTTCTATTTTTTAATAGAATAAAAATTAAATGTGCACACTTACTTGGACGTTCGCTGTCTACCCTCGTCCACGGTCATGCTTTCGATGCATTTAAGCTTCGACAGATTCTTCACAACGGCACGCGAATTTAGCTTATCCAAGCCCAGCTCCTGGGCCATCTCCGACTGCGATATGCCTTTGCCACCATGATTCGCAATCACATTATAGGCAAGCTGAAGCAGTGGCACGTCCACGTAAATGGCGTCACTGTCCGCACTGGCTAAAAATCCATCCTTTGCATCAGCTCCACCTTCTTCTGCCATTTCACGGTTCCATACATCATACACGTCCGCTTTCGGATCGATTAGTCGCATTACGCGTATCATCTTTTCGCCGCCCCGTTTTGTCATCCACGAGCTTTGCGGTGCGTCCGGATACAACGTACGGAACGGTACCATCTCGTCCATCTTGATGTAGCGCTGAAATTCCGGCGAACGGAATAACTTTCCGGCGTCCGGTTTGTTCAGTACCATCATCTTGATTTCTTCGTAATCTGCCATAAAATGTTCCCGGCGCTTTAGCTCGTTGACGACACGTTCCACGACGAGCAACTGTTTCGTCTTCATCTCCGTGTAGTAGCGGGGCAGATGAAATACCATGCCCTGTATGCTAGTATCATCGATACGGATCGAGAGATTTTGGCGCGTAATCAACTTTGCCGCACTGAGCACCTTTCGGTGGTAGAACAGTGAGCTCGAATCGCCCGATATTTGTACCAGCGAGTATTTGCCGTGTGATGTTTCTCCACTAAAGCGGGAGCGACCGATCCATTCCAGTATGCAGTACTGCATGCCGGTAAGTTCGGCCGTACAGTTTTGGACGATTATGAAGGATTCGCGCATGCGCTGTGACGCTACTATCACAAACTTACGTCCATATCTGCAATGATTGATAAAAAAAAACGGTCCAGGAGGCTCATCATGCCCTTTTGTGCAGAATAATGTTACTACCACCTACCTCAGTTCCGCTTCGAAGCAGTTGATAGTGCGTAGTTCATCCCGTGGAATGGACGTGCGTGTGTCGTATTCTTCGCACGATCCTCGCACACCATTCGCTTCGACCAGCCGGTATGCGTACCGGTGACCGGGAAACTCGCTCGGGTGGACAGCGATACCATTTTCCGGATCCAGGTTACCGAGCCGATTAAAGTGAGCGAAAGGTTTCCGTTCGTTCAGCAGCAGATAGAACTCAAACTCGGAATTGCGCATAATCAACGTCCAGATCGAGCCCATCAGCTTCGGGGGCAGTGGCATCGGCAACTTTAGCCGTATCGCGACGTGGTTCCATAATGCTGAGAGTGTTAGAAGAAACAAACATGGAGAGTGCAAAACTGGTTCCCAGCAAGTACACAACACCTTAGCGTACTTACAATCTAGTGTACTGCCTTCAAGACCTTCTAAACTTATCTCTTCATTCACTATCGACGGTAATGATGCGTTTGGTAGCATTTTACTCGTACATTTTATGTAGAAGGTTCGATAGAAATTCGCACACACCAAGCGGGGAAAACATAGGAAAGCTTGTTTGTATACATGACACTGTGTCAAAGTGACAGCTAGACGATGACAGCGCACCGATGTCGCGACATCTTCAAAATCTGCAGAAAAGAGAGACGTTTTAAAATGAAATTGCCGGGAAAGCGTGATATTTCTAATTATTGCAATTATTCAAGTTTTTAGGCCTACAGAAAAAGGCCTATAAAAAATAGAAAACGTGCAAGCTTTTCAAATAAAGCTACATCTTTGCATGTGTGGTGTGCTTTGGTGTCATTTGAATTTAATTTGAATGTTCCGTTTCGAATAGCATTGTTCATAGCAATCAATAAAAAAGTGCATACTGCAACTATAAATTATTCTTTAATAAAATACTGTTAGAAAACGATTTTCGATGGATTGTTTTTTCGAGGTAATCAAAGCGCAACACAAAGAGAAAACGCTGGAGAATTATTTCTCTTGGAAATTAGTAGCCTTTATTGAAACGTTATAGTTAATAAAGCCTGTAACGAAGAACGATATTTAGTTTTTATACAGAAATGATCAGATGAAAGTATTAAAAAGAATTAGGTTATAGTAATGGTATAAATAACATATCGGTGAAATACCGTTTAAAACACTCTACTTACTCTAACAGCATCCTAGCCTCAGGATATGAGTTGCCTCGCAAAGCTATTAAGAACAGATATGAAAAGACTGGTAAATAGTTAATTGTTTGTCCACCATTCATTCCAAATGCGTAAAATGATGTCCACTGATGTCATTATTGCGAAATCTATTGAAATCAACGGAGCGAATCAGAGGAAAAAAAAGTTGTTTGTAAATAAGATTAATACATGTTCCGTTACACGGAGGAGTAAAACAACCCAGCACAACAATCAATCAACTAACACGTTTAGCTGAATAATAAAACTCATTCAACTTATTTCTTTCTTCCTAGAGCTATGCATATATTCCATAGCCAAACCAAAAGCAAAATACATATTACAACATCCGGCCGTTGTGTTTTACCATTTTTTACTTTATTTTTGAAAATTTTCCACATTTTTTTACTGTATTTCGAGAAATACGTTTTCCACTTTATCGCTCTGCTGAGAGACGTTCGTTACCTCTACACAGTTTGATCGCAATGATCCGGTTTTGTTAACTACGATCGAGTTCTGAGTTGCAATTTATGAAATATGCTCACACTAAATAGTAGATTATAATTATACAATACGGTTGTAAAAGGTTGAAAGGGGAGTGTATGTGTGTGAATAGTAGTAGTTTGGTTTCGAACTAAACTGCTGCCAGGGGAAGAGGATAAAACGGAAAAGCAGCTGTACCATTTACACACCCCAGTCCTAGTGTTCCAAGAAGGATTTTTAGAGCTTGTGTCTCGGTGTCATGCGTATCACCTGTCTACAGCTTCCTGAAGCTATGGGGGGAGAAATCAAAAAATAAAATTGGTATTATCCTCCTCTACTACACGACGCTTTTATCTATTTCAAATTGTCCTTCAATTTCACTGGAATGAGCAGACAGGCAGCAAAACATTGATACTAATGGAGTGCTACCCTTTCTGTTCACTATTGGACACTACCAATTCAGCATTAGTGTGGTGTGCTGGATTATGCTGCCCTAACACTGGGAGGGCACGTTCGGCTCGCTCGACTACTCTAGATCGTCGATTCAATTTTGCTTCTCGGGTCGTGCGATTTTTTTTGCATGCAATATAAGTGAATAATAGATCAACCACGAACCGTTTGCCAATGTATTCCATTAAGAGCAAAACAGTAAATCCGTCCTTTTGTTCGCTTGCAACGTACGTATTGCATTAAGTGTGCTGCCTACCACCCAACCAAACGAAGTTTGTATCCTGGTGTCTGTTTTCAAGCAAAACAACGCAGACATACACACACGCACACAAGACAATTACTACGACACCGACGACTCCTGACCTCTCTATATGTTTAAGTATACCATTTAGTAATTTAATCTTCACAAATTGTGGGCTTATCCTATGTTCATGCTATGTTTATCATATTCCTTCCACTGTAAGCTGTTTAACCATACATTATTGAGTTTGCATAAATGTATTTGCTTTAGAAAAAAAAACCGAAAACAAGTTCCTCAAGATTGCTTCCACCGGTTTTGTCGCAGCAAATGCGAGTTGAGAGGATCCGTGTTCCCGTTTAGTCAACTCGCGTCAAAATGTAAATCACATTATATACGCATTACATATATAGCTCCCCACGTGTGGCTTTTAGACGATATTTCAATACAGTAGAGGTCGGTTTAACACGATCGTTCGGTTGGAAATTTCTGTCCAATATCATTTAGCGAGCCGCTAAAGTAAGTTCTCGATAGTATCTGATTTCCAATTTGATGCTAAATGATGAGGAAATGCTAACTTAAACCATAACCAGGCTTAAACACAAACTTTTTTTTACTAACGAAAAACTTGCTACTACACCAACTACACCTGGTGAAAGGGAGCTATCCGCCTGTCGAACTCAAACGGATGCGATTGAGTCGAACCGGAAAAAGTTACCAACCTTCAGAAAACGAAAAAATAACACTGCACAACTTCAAAAGACGTACACGCATAAACATAATTTATTTGCGCCAGTTTCCAGCATTTGGTTAAATATTGCGTTAAAAAAAACATATGAAGAGCGAATACGTAACTCTCTCTCTCTCTCTTGAGAGAAATTTGCCCACAAAAAGAAAATCTCTTGATCTCTCTTGAGAAATTACCACAAAAAGTCCTAAGCAGGAATGCAGGAAACGCCGAGCGAGAGGAAGGCGAAAACTTCACATAAACGTGGCTCTGCTGCGCTTAAGCTTGAAAACTATAATAAAACTCTCCTGTGATGAATAGACTCATCTCTTCTACTTGCTCGTTATGCGTAAAAATTGAAATATGAAATAAACATAATTTTTAAAACCGATTTTTGCTAAACATTGCAATTTGCTTACTTCAATATACCACCGAAGATGTGTGGTATTGTTTCTTTATCTCACAATATATATGTAAGCCACGATCAACAACTTTGCGAGATCGGCTTTCGTTACAAGGTTAGTTAAAGTTACACAAAGAGGACATACATGGTTCGAAGCTATATCGCAACTAAATCATGAACACGATATATCATCGTTTTCGTCTAAAATTTGTGTGGCATAATAACGCTGTACTGGCGCTTAAAAGTGTAAAATGTTGTCATACACACACATAAACACATTTCAATAGAAGATGCAAAAAGACTGATGGTCAAAGACGGTGTGGTGTGTGTATGTTGGGTCAACATTGTGCATCAGTAGTCCAAACTCGGTACTAGCAGTAAGTAGTACGATTATAGGCCCTAGCCAAAATGGGTGGTATGAGTTGGGGTGAGGGGGGGGGGGGGGATCAGGTTTTGGTGTGTGTGAAAATGATCATTGTCGGTTCTACCACTACCTTTGATGAGAGTGAAATAGGTGAGAGAGACTTTAGAAACGTCTGTTCTGGTTGCCACCGCCCTGGCGATTGTTCTGTCCCATCCGATTCGTTTGCTGGGAGCCACCGTTATTGAACCTTTTGCCACCAAAGTTGCCACCACCACCACCGCCCATATTCAGACGATAGCCGCCACTGCCCATAGCGCCACCGCCGCCACCCACATTTTGGCCAAAGTTGCGATTGACGCCACCACCGCCCATGTTGTTACGGTTGCCGCCGCCACCGCCCATGTTACCGCCGGCATTATTGGAGCTGCCGCCAAAGTTGCCATTGTTGGAATTGTTGAAGCTGTTGCGCTGGTTGCCACCGCCGAACCCGTTGGTCAGGTTCAGATTAGGTAGTGGCGGATCGCCACTGTTGAACGGATTGCTGTTTCCGCTGATGGCGAGACCTTCGCCGAGATTTTTGCCCGAGATGAACGCCAACCGGAGCAGGTCCTGAATGACCTGCGGATTGCTGAAATCGCCACCATTGTTCGGATTAAACTGGTTGCGCGGTCCCTGCATGCCAAAGTCTGCAAAATAGATTACAAAAATTATATGTTTGCCAAAAATAAAAAGCAAGCACTCTCTGTCACACTTACTAGCTGGACCGCTGAATCGGCTTCGCTTCAGTGGTGGCGGACCGCTAGAACGATCCGACGAAACGTTCTCCAATACTGCCGGGTTCTTGTCGATGATTTCTTGCATCGCAAGCGAGATCTTTTCATCGTTTTCTTTGAAAATCTTCTTGTTAATTTTGCCTGTCACCGGCTCAACATTGCACCGCACTGGGCGCTGCTTCTCGTCCAGCTTAAGCACCTTCTCGGCAATTTCCTTATCGCGAAACTCGATGTACGCGGTGGTACGATCCTTCTTTACCACGCACTCGATGAAGCCAAACTTGCGGAACTTCTCAAACAGTTTCTCCTCCGTAACGGCCAGATTGAGCCGCACCACCTTGATCGATTTCTCCGTATCAAAGTACGTGTCCTTGCGGCCCGGAAACACGTGCAGACACTTGCTCTGGAAATGTTTGCCGTTGAACGCCTTGATCGCTTCGTTGGCCTGTTCGCGGCGTGCGAAGTAAATCAGTGCCGCCATCACCATGGACGTTTGGCTCTGCTTGTACGACGGAATGTTTGGCGAGAAGATAAACTTAATGTGTCCACCGTAGCTGGAAAAATACTGTTTGATTTCGCGCTTGTCCGCCTTGTACGGAAGGTTTGCAACGTAGATCGGCCACAGCTTGGCGAGGGGCTGGGGCGGTGGGCGCTGCTTCTGTTCTTCGCCCTCCTCGCTCGAGGTGCCCTTCTTCGTTACCGGAAGCTTAATGTCCAGCACTGACGCATAGGATAGGAAACCAAAAATACCATTAAATACACACACACACACTCGCACGCAAAGTCCCAAAAGCCAAAGTGAAGTTTTTCTTACCCAATGGACCATCGTAACGCTTGACGGTGATAGGCTTGCCCTCAGCGACGCTGCCCTCCTCTTCCTTCTTCACGCCCGGCAAGCTGGTACATTCGAGCGCACGTTCCACGGAGCTCGCATCCTTGAAACACACCAAACCGTGTTCGTCGCCGAACTTGCGACGATTGACAAATTCGATCTCACCATACTGCTCAAAGTGCGTGTACAGCATCTCCTCCGTGATGGATTTGTCCAAGTTTTCCAAGTAGACGCTGGTCTTGAAATTCGGTATCATCGTGGCAATCACGTGATGTGCGTGGACGCGCTTGCCCTCGAATATCTGCTGGTTTAATTTGTCAGCAGCGGCCTTCGCCTCGTCGGCCGTCTCGTAGAAAACTTGCGCCGCCGGCCCAAAGTTGCCGGTGGTGACGCGCACTTCCGTCACCTTGCCGGAGCTTTCGACCGCCTTTTTCAGCTCGTCCTGGGAGCCGATCCAGCTCTCGGGAATGTTGTACATCTGGACGCGGTTCAGATTGCGGAAGAACAGCTTGGCCGCGCGCAACACATCAATGTGCTGGTTCTGGTCGTGCCCGTTACAATCGTACACGGTAATGCCCGCATCAGCGATCTTCTTCATTGCTTCCTCCTTGTCCTCCGGACTGGTGCAAGTCACGTAGGCAAGCGGATGGAACAAAACCACCGACTGGACCTTGGCCAGATCTTTAAACTTCTCATACACGTCCTCCTCCGTTACATCTAACCCACAACAAAAAGGATGCACATATAATAGGCACAATTCATATCATCGTCATCGTCACGCCAACAGCGGAACCAATCCAAGAAAGCACGAAAATCATCATCAATATGTGTGTGTGTGTGTGGATGCGGAGAATAGAGGGGGAGAGAGAGAAGAAAAAGAAACAAAATAGAAACCAAAGTAAGGCGACAACCGTCAAAAACTTTTTCTGCAAACAAATGTATGTCCGTTTGTTTCATGTGCCCTGTGTGCTCTACCTGCCCGCCACCAAAAACACTTTCCGTGTGTCGGGTCAGCAGGAGACATCATCATCTTCATCATCATCATCACACACAACACAAATGCAACAATAACAGCCAACAAATAGCTACGCGTGCCGCGACAGGCGCGAACACTACTTTAAGATAGATTTTTACATCAAAAACAAAGCAACGGATTATTTAAAGTAAAAACAAATGGGTTTGATAGGAAAGGCAAAACTTACTCTCATTGTCAACAACATGCACGAAGACATCCTTCTTCATGTGACAAATGACGATGAACTCAAGGTGCATACGCAGTCGACGCCCGCGGAAGAAGGAGTTTTCCTTCTCCTTGAGTGCCTTCGTTGCCGTCTCCTTATCTTTGAAGAGCAACAGGGCCAGGGTGTACTGTTTGTAATGGAAAATTTCCACACTTTCAACCGGATGGTCCGCAAAAAGCTGCCGCAGTTCCTCCTCGGTGGTGTCGGCTGGCAGATTGCCAACATTCAATTTCTTTTTGTTGTCTGAAAACAGAACGCACAAACGCAGAGAGAGAGACCATACAGAAAAGATGCATCAACGGCAACAAAACATGGGCCACCCACGACGCGGCACTCTTTAAAAAAAACGTATTGTTGTATCTATGTTTATTCCGGTTCCGGTTCCGAGGATTGTCGGAGTTTTCTTGTCCCCTTTTAGCAGAGGAACCGAAATGTTTCTTTGGCAAATACGCCACACATTCTACATCTACAAAGCATTCCAAACAAACTGAAACGGGATGTGGCGGTTTTGTTGGCTCGCCAACCTTTTTTCGCAGTGACCCATTCGACGAGAGGCACGACGCGGCACGCTTAGGTGTTCAAACGGCAACAATGGTTTTGTTTTGTTTTCTTTTTTTTTACTCGATTCTCTATGTTCGACGACGAAGGTGACGACGGATGGTGTTGTAGTTTCGCGCTTTTGGTGTGGCATTTTTCGCTAAATGCTTTGCTTTGTCGATTTTGATTTCTGAAATAAACAATTTTAGTATGGAAATTGATAATAGAGAAGGAGGATGGGAAAGGATTGGTGAACAGAGGGTGCTAAACGAAGTAGGCCGCGTTCTAGTCGACTAGAACAATTTGAGAGGCTTGCCGGCCGCCATTGCGAACACGGCAGCATAAGCATCTTTTTAATGGCGCTCCGGCTTCTTGAGAGGTGCTGCACTGCTGCTTGATGCCGCGGTTGCACTGCTTCACGCACACACATTCACTTGTACATGGTGCCGGCACGCACGGACCAAAGAGGGAGGTTATGCGCGCGTTTCAATGCGTGTGTGCCGCCGCTGGTGAGATGAGTGTGAGAAGAAACATTCTCACTTTTCTTCATTGCCGCCGCCATTGTTCGTCCGATCGAAGCTGACCGAAACCTTGGCCGCCGTCGAAAATTGCAACACCGAATATATGTATGCTATTATGAGGGGATTTACGGGGAAGAACATGGGGATGATCTCAAATGTATAAAATTATATATATGAAACTCAATGCTAAGGGGGTAGTGCAACCACCCCGTCTCAGCACCGGTGAGATTTTTTTTACTGTAGATGGCGTCGCCATTTTAACTCTACTCGCAGCGTCCTTTTTCCATGGGTACGGGGGCACCCCGATATCGGAAGCGTATAGGAGAAAACACCCCATATTTCCAGACACTTTTCCAACGCCCGTGTTCTATTTTAGCTGGCAAGTTCGGGTTCTAGCCCCAAGGGGCCTTCACCAACATTTCACACACCAATGCACACTTACTCACCAGCCTTCATCCTGGATGGGTTATCAGCCATGATTTTTCACTTTTAGGTGCGCGGTTCTTGAACAAATAAAGAACACTTCAATCCGCTTCGGTGGTCGCACTGTTTTTTTTCACTCTCACAAAGCGCTAGGCTTCACTTTAAACACAAAATCTTCTTGCTATCAAATAAGCGAACGTCGGAAAAATGTTGCTGCGTACGCTACGTGTGCGGAGTCAGCGATCCCGGCTTGGCTCTCTCGTGCTGCGACTGAAAAAAAAATCTGATCTGCGCCTAGCTTTCCCCGGAGTCGCCCATTTTATTCGATTCGGCAGGTAGCACGGTCGAACCCTACACAGATACAGTTGCTTTCCCGTACGCTGACGTCAGAGTAGAAGAAAGCGAAGACCGTGTATGCGTGCGACAGAACGAGAAGCTTTATGAAAAAAATGGTACCCGTACATAGGGGTGCATGCTTTGTTTCACGAAAAGCGGACAGGCGTCTATCAGGCTGGATCATAAGGCGTTCAACAATTTGCTTTTTTTAAGAGTAAAAACCGATACAGGAATTGTGAATGTACGATGATAAAGCCTTTAGCATTTGCATAAATCATAATAGATATTGAATGAATGCGAACAACAACAAAATAACAATGACGAAACAGTGCAATGTTCTCAAATGCCCTTATGTCAAAAGACGACCGTGAATTGTCAGAATGGCACGAAATGGGCGGACCTGCCGATGATGCGGTTGGCAAGGGAAAAGTTTTCTCAAGTCGCCATTTTCATCATTCGTCTTTGTGCATCCGCTCGCTCCGGTTTTGCTCCGCGCTTGAAGTGTGTGAAAAAGTGCTACATTTTATCCGGAAGTTTGTGACTACTTGTGACTACTGAATCTGCTAAGCTTTTAAATTTGTTAACCATCAATTTCATCATGACTGACGCCGAGAAAAATGCACCAGAAGCTACTGCCGAAGCCTCAGGTAAGTGTGACTGGTGAATTTTTTTTCCGATGATTGAAAGAAAAAAAAAATGGAAGTGAAGATTAATCTAATCCACGCCATAAATTTCCATATTTTTCGCATTTCTAGAAACGACGAATGCTGAAAATGACGGAACAGAAGGAGACGTGCAAAAGGATAATGGTAAGTGTTGATTGAATATTCCGTAAAATTCTATAAATTCTAAATGCTCGACAAAAAAAAAATTAACAATGGCGGCCCGCGCTGGCCTTGGTGTAGCGCTAGCGCTACGCATCGCCCTGGTACGAAAAGACGGCGCTGTGCTTGAATTCAAGATGGCGGACGTATGACGCCACTTGCTTGCTTGGATGAGGGTAATTTTTTTAAATGAAGAAAATTTCATCGTTTCGTAGATTTACCGAAGAATGAGTTGTTTTCACCTATTTGTTTTACGTTATGGACATGATATCTAGCTGTTTCTTTAAATTCTGCATTGTGGGCATAGTTAGTAGGTCATGGACCCTTACAAGAAGAATATCAAATTATGCAGTGGGAGGACGCGCGATGAGTTCTTTTTGCCAACCATTGCCGGCTCTCCTTGCGCTGCAGTCGCTGACGCAGTACTCGAGATTATTATTTAGATTTAATTTTCAAGATTATTAAATCCGTCGCAATTCACATTAGATGTGCATACAAAATTCTAATTGTCTGTAGTAAGAATGAACATAACAATTCGGGCCACGGGACGTTTCAAACTGTTGAAAAATTCTCTAATAAGTGTAAGTGCTACGATTAAACGATTTAAAAGCGAGAAAATTTCACAAACACACATGAGAACCTGATATTTTGATTTAGAAATTTCCCGTGGCCCGCAGCCAATGAGTAAAATCATCGTGCAGAATATCCATAAAATAAGATCTAAAAAATCTAGTCTAGAATTTCTTCAAATAAACGATGAAATATCTTTTTTGAGTATTCGTTGAGAATACTCAAACTAGATTGTGTTTGGAACGACGCTGTTCTGATGTCCTGCAACGGGGGTTTGATTGGTTTGTCCTTGTCTTTCTTCAGAGCACCAACGTACCATTAATGTAGGCAATTTGCCGAAGGATGTAACGGAGCAGCAGCTTCGCGACCACTTCTCTGGGCACGAGGTGGAGCGCGTAGAAATTCATCACTATCTTCGCAACACTCTGGCACTGCTGGTGTTCAAGGAGAAAGCGGCCGCTCAAAAGGCTTGCGAGGAAAAAGATGGCTCTATGTTTAACGGGCGACGGCTTCGCATGCACATCGAGTACATTACCATCCGGTACACGAAGAAGGACGTGATTGTGGTCGTAGTTGAGGATGACATGACCGAGGAAAAGCTATACGATAGCGTCAAGGAGCACTGTGAGGTGACGCAGGTGTTCATTTTCCATCCGCTCGGGTACGTGCATTTGGGCAAGGATGTGGATAAGGTGGCCGTGTTGGAAAAGCTGAATGCGGCCGGACTGAAGGCGTACGATGTGAACGGTCGCGACCAGAACCAGCACGTGGACTTGTGGCGTGCGGCCAAGCTGTTCTTCCGCAATCGCAACCGGGTGCAGTTGCTGAACATACCCCAGAAGTGGGTAGAAAATACGGACGAGCTGAAGAAAGCTTGCTCTGAGGCGGGCACCATTACTGAGGCGATCTCAAATAACGTTAGCCAGGGTTCGTCCAACTACTATGCGCGCATCTTCTTCGAGACGGAAGATCAGGCCGCCAAGGCTGCCGAATTGCTCAATGGAAAGGTGTTCGAGGGCAAGCGCATCCATGCCCTGCATCTGTCGTCCGCTTTGCTGCCCAACTACAGGACATCCGTGTACGTATCGCCCTTGGAACGCACCGTCACGGAAGAGGATGTGTACGAACAGTTCAAGCAGTACGGTGAGATCGATTTCGTCAATCGTCGCAACTGCGGGGAAAGTGCCATCGTGTGCTACAAGACGTCGGAGGCGGCAGAGAAGGCGCTGGCCTGTACTACCTTCCCGGCACCGACCGAAGCCAACAAGGAGGCCACAAAAACTGTCACCGTCAAGCGCTACGATGGTCCGCTGGTGTTGCGTGCTGCTGGCGTAAAGCGCAAAGCAACCACCCAACGGACGACCGGCGATGGCAAAGCGCGCGAACCGCGTGCTTCCAGTGGCTCGGATCGCGATAAGTCGCACAAGGACATTCTGCAGAAGCTGCAGGCGTTTTACCCCGTGTATGTGTCCAACATTCCGTTCGGTTGTCCCGGACACGTTATCCGCGAGTTTTTTTCCTCGCACGGTGGTGAGGTGAAGTTTATTTTCTCGCCCCAGCACTATTTGCCGTACCGACTTAGCTCGCCTCAGCCGGTCAAGACGGCCATGGTGTACTACACGCGTCGCAACGATATGATGAATGCTATCAAACATCTCGATAAGAAAATGCTGAACAACCAGCACCTGCACGTGCTTCCCGGTCGTGGAGATACCAACTTCAACCAGCAGAAGACCGTAAAGCTGTCGAAGATTAATGAATGTAAGTAGATAACATGATGCTTGTTCGATCGGGGGGAGCGGGTGGGGTGCTAACCGATGCAGTTGAAACAATGTTGTTTTCTCTTCCCTTTTATAAACAGCCCTTTCGGAGGATGCCATTTTCCGCAAGATGCGCGCACTAGGTAAAGTTGTACGTTTGACGAAAAAGAATCGCTCACTGGCATTTGTTGAGTTTGCCGACAGTGCCGATGTTGAGAAGGTTTTGAAAATGAAGCAGGACGAGCTGCCGATCAATTGTACCTTTTCAAAGATCACGAAAGACGTCAGCCGCCGGCTGTACAACGAGTCTGATCCTCGCATTCTGGGTACGGTGGTACGCTTGTTGCGACGTAACCCGAGGATGCTAAACAAAACCACCGGGGCCGGTCCACTTATGAGCGGCAACAATACCGTTGTCGGCAGTCCCGGTGGATTCGTTGGTGGCAAACGGCCTCGCATGAATGGTCCTCCTGGTAAGCTTCTATTTCTAACTTCATCGATTTATACTTTCCCATGTATTTCCATGTAGAGAGATATGTATTATTTATTTTCTACATCTTCGATGGAAACAAGATTGTGTTTTTATGCACGGTTTATGTTTTTTTCTTTAATTTTTATCCTGTCTATTCCCACCAAACTTGTAGCAGTTTCTATTATTTTAAAGGTATTTCATTGTATCATAGAACGTTTGTCTGTTATTGGCTGGGGTCCGTGATTATTTTATTTTGCAAACTGTTGTGTGGGCTGACATTTGACCTAAACGTTTAAATGTTTAACGAGGTTACCCTTAGAGGTAGTGATGAGAATTTCCTTTCGGAACATATTAAGCCCTTTTCGTTCCTTCAATGGAACGATCGAACCTAGGTTTAAATAACATTATTAAGTAGATCTTTTGAACCCTCATTTCTTTGTCCATTAGACTGTAAACGTGCACTCTAATCTTTTTTACTGTATAAAGCCCTATTATATTACAACGAAAGCAAAGCAAAGCAGCGTTAACGTCTCTCGGGGGCTGCCAGGTGGTGTAAGCGACATCGGCGTTGGTCTTCAAACGACTGAACCGAGGTTAAAATCCCATCCGAGTGTAGTGAGATGGCCGGGGTGACCTCAGGGTCGTTAAGCCAAGAAGAATATGCAATACAATAGATTCGAATACATGGCTCGACAATAAATGATAAAAATATGCGTAAATCATCAGATTGGATGAGTTTATAGCTCGTGATTCCGATTTGCATTTTACTACACATTTTATCTTGCTTTATACTACTGTTTGCAAACGTTAACACATTTATTCTTTATAATGTATTTGCATGGTGACATATTGCCAACTGCCTTAGAATTGTATGGCATCTGCATGATATACATCGAATCGGATGCTAATTACACTTGTCTAGTTTTCATGAAGAACTAGTAGCCTTTCACTCACATAAAAATGGCTTTACACATCATGGACCCCACCAGTAACCTAATTGTTCTTTCCTTAGTCAGTCTGTATCTTACTGCTGTGTTGTTTTAATTTTCTTTTATTTTATTGTTTCTCTATCATGTAATTACGGAAAAAGACAGCAATCGTACATGACTAATCGCTTAGATCTTTGATAACTAATTAGTACAACTTCCCTACCAGTATCGATTAGACACGGTTAATACACACAAATGCTACAATTGATCCATTCGACAAAGGTTTTTCTTTAAAACAAATTTAACCATGTGTGTACGATTATGTGCATCTGAATGTGAATCTGAACTCTGTCACATTCACGAATTCAGAAATGCATGGTGATAAAGGATTTTTTATGAAAGATTATAGCATAGTCGATTGGAAGATAGTAGTGCTACACATTCCACTTAAAAAAAAAAACTTAACGCATTTATTAAGCGGCACGTGATCTTTAACCGTTGTTCGCACCGACTGCCGTCGTAGGAATGCGGTTTCGTCCTACTAGGAAGAGTGTTTCTCATTCCCGTTTCTCTCTTTTTTTTCGATCAATTATTTCTCTTCCAGGTTTCGGCAATGTACCGCCCTTCAATCCCAATAATGGTGGCAATAATCTTAATAACAACCAAGCCATCCAGGACCTGCTGCGCCTGGCGTTCATGTCTGGCAAGAACGTTGGCGAAAGCCTTGCCGCCGGCGGCGGCAATGTTGGTGGCAATCAAGGCCCCAACCGCGGCGGCGGCGGCGGAGGTTCTTTTAATAATGCCGATCCACCAATTTCTAACCAAGGCAACAATGCCTTTGGTGGTGGTGATGGCGGTTTCGGCGCCGGTGGCGGCGGCGGTGGCGGCCGTAATATGAACAATCGCAATCAGAACATGAACTTCCGCGGTGGTAACCGCAACAATCAGAACAGCAACGTCGGTGGCAATCGAGGCCTCGGCAACAGCAACAACAATGCTGGTAACAATAATTTCGGCAACCAGAACCAGAACAATAGTGGTGGCCCGCGTGGCGGAAACGTCGGTGCGCTCGGTGGTGGTGGTGGTGGTGGTAGTGGTGGCAACAACAACAACAGCGGTGGTAATATGATGAACAACCGCAACAACATGAATAACATGGGTAATCGCAACAATAGCAACAATATGAATATGAACAACAAGCGTACCGCCGGAAGCAACAATCTGCCGCAGCAGAATTCTGCCCTCCCGGTGGGAGGAGGCGGTGCTGTTGCCGGTGGTGGGGTTGGCAATTTGAACAAGGGCGGCAGTGGTGGTATGCGGGGCAACAATCAGGGCATGGGTGGAGGTGTTAGTGGTATGGGTGGCAGCGGTGGAGGTGGTATGGGAGGAGGCGGTGGTATGAATCGCTCAAACAATATGGGTGGTGGGGCAGGAGGTGTTGGTGGTATGGGAGGTGGCAACAACAACCGCAACACTCGCAACAGTAACTTTAACGATAATAGTTCATTTGGCGGTAGCGGTGCCGGGGGTGGTAACAACAGCAATACGTTCGGTGGTAGTAGCAACAACTTTGCGAACGACAACTTTGGCGGTGGTCGCAACAATGATAGCTACTCGAACGACAACTTTGGCGGTGGACGTAATGACAATTACTCCAGCGACAATAACTTTGGCGGTGGTAGTGGAGGCGGGGGCGGCGGTCGCAACAACTTTGGCAACAACCGCAATAGCGATAACTTTGGTGGCGGCCGCAACGATAACTTCGGCGGTGGCAGCTCCAATTTTGGCGGCAACTCGTTCGGTGGCAACAACAGTCGCTTTAGCAGCGACAATGATGGTCCGTTCAGTGGCAATAGCAGCGGTAATGTCGGTAGTGGCAACAACGCCTTCGGGTTGAATAACCGCGGCGGCAACAACTCGTCCAACAGTCGTTTCAGCGATGACAATATCGGTGGATATGGTGGTAACACCAACAACCGGGGCAATAATTTCAATGATAACAGCAACAACTTTGGCGGCAACAACCGCGGCAGCGGAGGCAACCAGAAACCCCAGGGCCTGTTCAACCTCGGTGGAGGTGGTGGTGGCGGCTCTGGTGGTGGAAACCTCGGTGGAAGCGGTAACATGTCGTACAATAATTTTGGCGGTAACTCGAACAACTCGGGTGGCAACAACTTCCGCAACAACGACAACAACAAGGGAAACTGGATGGGTGGCAATAACAGCAACAACAGTGGGCTGGGTGGAGGACGGTCCAACAACAATCAGGACAGTATTGGTCGTCTGGCGGGCAGCTTGTTTAGTCGTCGATTCTAAACAGGCCCCGGTAGGTTTTACTTTTTTTTACATTAAGAAAAAACCCCGTACCAAAGGAGTGTGAATGTGTGTGTGAGTTGTTCTTTTCGAGTACACTCCACACCAATACTCCTGCAATTCTCTTCAGTATCCTTGACAAAGTACGATAGTTGAAATTTCAATGAGCGGGAACGAATGTTTGCTTTTTTCTGTGAGTAATTTACCATCCATCCTCCATCGGAAATCTCTAACCGTCGCACACCACCCCCACCCCCCTCCCAACCTTACGATAGCAGTTGGAAAACTTTTCTGTGGAAATGTTGCCCAATCGAATAATAGGGTTATGTGTTGAGGTATCGATTAGTACTCGATATGATTATGTAAATCGTAAACAAAGATTCAAACTTACTACTAACTATACATAGCCCGTTTTTCGTTCTTTTGCCCTGCAAATGCCCTTACAGTTAGTATGCTTTACTGCAGATGTAGGTAGTAACTGTCACGCGTTTTACCAATTTTGTGAACACTATTTATTTTTAATTCGACGGTTCGCAGCTATTGCACACACACATGCATCCAGTGCTCTTCCAATTTATTTTTCTGTTTATCAGGAAGAGCTCAGCGCCCGAATGTCTTTTTGTGCTGTCAGACACGCAAAATTTTTTAACTATACTCGATTTATATGTTTATTGCAAAAAGAGTGCAAAGATACTTAGGATTAGTTAATAGCAGATAAGGCGAGAACCCAACCCCGCTCGCATTGATGATGCGCATATAACTTAGGATAACGTATTTTTACACAACTACATTCGTTGGAAATGTATTTAACTAAAGAAACGTAAAAAAGATAAAAATGAACCTGATAACCACAGATGATACGCACGAGAATTAACTCGTTTAAACTGAGCGTTGCGGCTAACTTAGTATGACGGTGCGCGCAATATAAGGTGTGTGTTTGTGTACGTGTGTATCAAATTCACCATTTGATCTTCAAGTTTTTCTTCAACTGTACGTGACCGTTATTTTGCATTGCGTAAAATAACTGCATTTTGCATGAAAAGTTTATTTTTCATTCTTCTTTGTTTTCACACCCTAATGATCGTTAATGGAACAAATGCAGAGAATCATTTATTGATTGTGAAGATCATTGAACCTTTTAAACTTGATAATAAAACAAAAGCTAAATTTAATAGCAACAACCAAGGCCGTTCTATGTAAAAAAAAAATTAGGCTGGACCTATATCTTCCGTATGTTACATGACGACTCTCCGGAAATGTGTTCAAGCTGTAGCCACATTCAAAGATCGCTGCAAGGCCAACGAAGTGAACGTCAACGGTTCGTTACAGATGATGAAACTAATATCAATATCTCGATAGTTAGGCGCCAATACACACACAGCACAGCGAGCGATGATTGCTGCGTTTGCTGAGGAATGGGTTTAAATGTTGGAACGAATTGTTGGCGGAAAGCACATCCCCACATCAAATATTGCAGACACGCAAGTCGTCCAAATCTATAACCAGCAATTAAAGCGCTCCACAGGAGAAAAATACTTTGACGTTGCATCCTGCAAGAACTGGTCGCAGAGCACTTTCTAGGCTAATAGGGTTCGGAGTCAGCCAAAACTCCACCATCGCCCAATTAGACACACACGGTGGTGCGTTGAGCAAACTATTTGTGACCAATAAGCGGTTGCGTATCGAAGCAAACTCGAGTTGAAGTTGAAAAACTAAACAAACATGTACAACTACCAGAGTCGGTCTCACAGTCAGGCAGTCCATCCATGTGTGTTACGTACGATGACTATCGGCTGTCTTGGGCATACATACATACACGCGTTCTTTTTTCCCTGAAAGAAGAGAGTACCAACGTTTGCCAATTTATAAGTGTGTGTCGCGCATGAATGATTGAAAAGCATGAAAGTATTTGTAGTTATAGAAGAAAACATGATATATGGTATAGAAATCTGACGCACTTTGTAAGAATTCCTATTTAAGGAAAACACGGAATCCTAATTCGAAACCTCAGAAACAGAATCCCCTTTAAACTAATTAACTGAATATCAAAAGGAAATAAATTTGGAAAAGAAACCAATAATAAGTACAAGTAAATTGGTTCACCAGTTGTCTGATTGTATCATTCCCATAGACAAATGTATGTACGTTTTTTTGTGAAACTAGTCGGGGGAACTGTTGCATAGTTCTAATTTTTCCCTTTTTACAGTGACAAACAAGCACAAAAACAAAAACGTTCTGTAGGTGAACGAAGTCATACACACACAGGTATCTCTTGGTAGTACCGCACTCATTTCATAAGAGCAAGGAGCAGTCGAACGACACCAGCGTTGTCATTGTGACGACCCCAGCTGTCGATTAAGACTGAAGCGCTCTCTCATCCTTCGCGAATGTAAAACAAAAGTCGGCTTCTCTTTACTGCTGCCGCGCAGGAAATCGCGATGTCCACAAAACTCAACCAACCAAAAGAGATACAAGGATGCAAGAGAAGGAATGCCCCACCAAACAACGCGCACCCCACTACCTACTCTCTTCGGCTTGGCTATTGTGAGCCTACGCCGCGCTGCGTATGCCGATCGTAACGCCAAGTAACCAAAAACCAGACAACCATTCCTACGGAGATATGAACACAACTGCTTCTGTACCCATACACAAGGTTTGCCGCTTTTAGGCTCCAAGCAAGACTTACGGTACTTCTTTTCCCGATACCAGCTCCAAACCGTGTGTAAAGGTGGGTGCAAAAGTATGCCGTACGCAATACGCACAGATACCTCTGGTCATAGGACTTAACCAAGAGTCACTACTTGCAAAGGAGAACACATTTATCGTAGCTCCCTCTAACAACAATGTATGTAAGTACAAGTTTTAAAAATACTTCTGCGGATTTGCCATTGTGGTGTGCCGCGTGTTTCACAATTTTAGACAAAATATCCCCAAGCTCAACAAACACAAACGAGGAGAGTCCACACACCCCACATGCGCAAAATGTGAACGATCGTCTCGAGGATCTTGTCCAGAGCGATTCAGCGAGATTCAGGCCGAAAGATTCCTGCTTTTCCATCCAGGACGAAGGATTTGTCAAACTCGTAAGAATGATCTCCCTTTGTTTTTATTACCGACCGCCCCACCAAATTTTGTGTCATGTGAACTCTTTCTACTATTAAGTTCTTGTTTAAATCTAGCAGTTGAAAAGATTACCTTAGCCAAATTTAATTAGTGCCATTTCAACTTCAGTGCAAGTTTATAGTTTTGTTCCGGAAATGTGATGAAGACAGTGTAGACTTCTCACTTGAGACAGTTATTATAATCGTTGCTCCAATTCATGATTTTTCCAGTTACGGTGTAAAACTCTTCGCTGACTATAAAGATGTTGCTTCGTTGATAGTATATCGGCAACTTACACTGATATATCCGATACACAGCGAGCTTTTTCAGTATACATGGAGCCCTTTATGTGCGTATCGTGTACGCTAAGATACTAGACAGAGCACAAATCCTTGATTTCGTTATTATCTCACTGTTTTCTTTTCTGTACTATTATTCCTTTTTCTCTTATATACTTTTGCTAGAACAGTATCCACTACTAATGTACTTTGATCTTTTCTTTAGTGTCTGAGAAGCGTGAGTGTGTGTTGTTGTGGGAGTTGCGTGTAATTGCTATTTATTATTAAATGTGCCAACATCGAAACCGCCACCCTAGCGCAGAGCTGCTGAATCATCGTCAACGTCAACGGCGGCAGTGGTAAATATGGGTAAACTCTGGGTGTTTTGTAAGTTTATATCTCTCTAACCGTAACATTATATATTACACTATATTGCTACAATTTAAATATATGTTTCGCTATGCTCAAATGATGAAAACGAAAGATTCCTTCCTGGTGTTTCGATTAATGTTCGTCGAACACACAGTAGTATAAAAATATATGTGTGATTTTTCTAAATCTCATACCATTACACGACGGCGATGGCGTGTGTGTGTAAAAGCCATTCCTTTCAGTTAAAAGCTCGCTAGATGGAGTTGGGTGTATAACACTATCGGATATGTTTGGTGCACAGTGTGAATAATTGGAAAATGACTAGACATACAAACACCCCTGAGTCCATTTGTTGTGGTGTACCGACAAATGGACCGGGAATGTTGAATAAAATTATCAAACTGACGTGGCCTAAAGTCCTCTCGGGAAGCTTTATGCAAAACCGTGCAAACCGTAAATTGCAAAGCATGTTCGCATGCATCAATGTTCCCAAAGGATAATAGTGTGGATGTCGCACTCTACTCCCAAGGACATGGATTCAACGGGTAGTCCAAGCTTTGTTTATTTACCTTGCAACGATGCATATTCTTCCGAGGAACGAAATGGCACGTCATTTGTTCAAATCCAAATTTACTGACTTGTCTTTTTTTTAATTGTATTTTAACAAAACCAAAACAACCCATTGGTTCGATGACCGAATCTCCACCTCTCGCTCTCTCTCGCTCTGTCTCCATCTGGTAAATCTGGTGGGTCGCAATGGGGGTTGATGTTGATTGTTCGTTGTTCGAATCGTTCCCAACACTTGGGTCCTGCTGCCATCGATGTGTCTTCTCCCATCTCATCGTTGATGCCGACATCCATAGACACGTTTGACGATGAGCGATACTATCAGTCGATTACACCAACACCGGCTTTACCAGTACCGGCCACGATACAGGCGGTCGCACCAGCCACCGCCGTCACAACCGTGATTACTAGTGACAACTCGTTCCAGTCGGAATACATCCCGGTGCCACGGGGCGACGAGCGATACGAGTTTGCAGCGAGCATGATGCCTCGCGACACGCGTATGTACGAACCGAGCGGTCTCGTTCCATCGTCCGGGCCCATCGGTGTCGGTGGTGACTCGACGGCCGGCGGTGGAGGCAGTCTGTCGAATGCTGGTCCACCACCACCGGTAGTTCCGCTATCGTACCGAGGAGACGAACGCCATTACTATCCGGTGGTTAGTACGATTACTAGCTCATATCTGCTCGATAATCGACAGTACGAGCAGTCGCTAAATTCACCCTCGATGATGCACGATCGGCTGTACCAACCGACCACGCACACCATTACCAGCGGCATGCTGTACAACGAGCGGTCCCACTACGAGACGGCAACGATTGCGGCAGTTGGTGGTGCGGGTCCACCACCGCCACATCTGGCCAGCATCTCGAACAACAGCGACTGCCACGCGGTGGACATCATGATGCGCTCGGATGCATCCGTTGCAGCAGCAGCGGCGGCGGCCGCAGCCGGCATTGAGCATGCGGAAGCATCGTGGCGTGCCGAGATGATGGAACGCCAGGACGAAATCGATCGGCAGTATTTGGTGCTGTTACCGCGCGAGGACAAGATTGAACCTCAGGACGATCTTTGAATAATGGACCGGGCGACGCTAGTGGCCACCACGCAGCTGTTCTAGCCCGGCCAGCTAAAACGAGAGAACAAACCCGAGACTCTACTACACACGTGCTTTCATCAAATGTTTGGTGGTCGGTGTCGCACAGATATATTGCCTTATTTTCCTGTACATGAATGCAGTGCCGAACTGGACAGAGAGAAGACTGCCACAGTAAGACAGACGGTGTGAGGCAGATAAAATGGTCAATTTTTGTAGCATTGAAGGTGTACTCCATTGAAGCCAGTTGCCTAAGCAATTATGCAAAAATCATGCGTCAGAAGCAGAAGCAGTAGATTGTACGGATCGGTATCTTCCACACGCTATATGCTGAAAAAAAGACGTTTTTGTAGTAAACGAATGTTCAAGCAATTTATAGACTAGAAAACAAAAGGCATTACTACTAACCCTCCCTAGCTGTGGGGGAGGTATTATTCGCGCGGTTATAAAATGATAGACAATGAGAGAGCGAAAAAATGTGGCATTAAACGACTTGATAAACTGGTTCCGGGGGAACGGTTTTTTGCCCGACCGAAAAGATTCTTAAAATTATGGCTTTAAAGACAACCTCTGGTGAGGGGGGGTGTGGAGAAAAGTTGAAACGGCATATGATAACAATATATATATACAAAATAACCCCCTTTCGAACGAGGTGTGTTCCCGAAAAGGAAATTCAACAAAAAAAAAAACGAAATAAGCAATGAAGATATTCTACCTACTATATTACCATTATTCTAAATCGTAATGATAAGTAAACGGGTGGAGAATAATAACTTAAAAAAAAACACTCAAAACAGAAACCGAACATGATGCAACCCATGAAGATTGATTCCTAGACGTGTAAGCAATAACAAACCGATTTGTACGTTGATTGTTTTGGACGTTTTCTTTAATTTGTTTTTGATAAGATTTCCTTAGGACAATAATTGCGAGGTGGATATGAGTATAGGAGTAGAAGATTTAAATAATAGTGGGAACGGACCGGGTGCAGTGTTTGTGTGTGTGTGTGTGACTAACACATAAACCAACATACCGAATACTAACACTGGTGTGGTGGTTACCAATCCCAGTGAAGATGAGACAGAAAACTAAACCTAGCGTGTTCTTGGTAGTATGTACGTAAAGGCAACTAATGGATTATATATATATATATATATATACATATAGAGCAATATTAACAAAACAAATTTGTTATCACACTAGCCCGAAGAGCGAAGACAGGAGACAAAGGAAGTAAAAACAAAAACTTCAAGAATACTATGAGCAACACACAACGGATGAGACGTGAAATCAAGTATATTAAGAATTTATATTGAACAACAATAACTGGCCTTAAAACATATAAACTATATATTTACAAAAGGACAAAACAGAACAATTGAATGCTAACTATTTAAGCAAAAAAGAAAACAGTAACTGTGGTGCGAACGCTCTCTGCTCCCCTGCTGCGGTGTTCCCGCGCAAAATCCGATGGGCGGAGTAAAAAAACTTTGAAAGACTATGAAATACTACTAATACTACTACTACTCGGTTAGGCCACACTATTTGAAAATTGGCAACGGGGAGAATTCGAATGACTGTTGGATAAAGTCGTCCGGTGATAGCAATTTGTAAATAAGATACTATATGAATTTCCTACCCAATACGTTCTCGTACGACAGCATACTTATCACACATTTTTGTAGTGTGTTGAATGAGAAGTAACAAAAAAGTTCTTTGTATACCAAATTCAGACAAAAGGAAACAACAGCCACAGGAAGCGTTCCGCAAACCAATTCAAATAAGAGCACAAAACTCTCTTTCTCTCTCCATACCAGTTTTCACTTTGCTTATCTTATCTTATCGATCGTTATCTGTATTTGATACAAATATCCTTCCCGCTCTATTACTACTAGCAACTTATATTAACACTATATCCCCTATCTCCATTATTATTGCAACGTAAATCTGCTTAATAACACGGATTGCTGCTAATATTATTCAAAATACTCCCCAAGCGACTCGAACGAAAGTATATACACTCACACGCACGCACGCAAATCACAACCGGACACGGAAATTCGTATTCATCGCATGTGTTTTACTACTGACCACCACTAACGGTAAAATGGGTGGATGTTTTTTGATACAAGTTCAAATGTGTTGAGTTAACAATGCGGCGAGACGGGAGAAATTCACTAAGAGGAGGATAAAAAAGGAATAAATACTCAAGTAGAAAGTGTAACACGACGCTTATTTAGAGAGAATTAAGTACGCGTTGTTAAACGAGCTGACGATTTTGTAAGGGAGAGAGCGTACACAGCAGGGCCTTACCGATACGTACTAATATCGGCCAACTATGTACTGTGTTACTAACTTTTGACACCTAGTGATAACGAACCGGGGAAGAAAATGGCCGACCATTTTTTTTTGGTTTGTCCTTTGTCCTTTGTCAATCATCCTTATGTTCTGTGACACGATAATTGATCCATACTTTTTTTTCTGCATATGATTTGAAACTGCGCCGAGTTGTGCCAAATTTCATCAACATCTCCGTAGCAGGTTGTTCCCTTCCGTTAAAACAATCGCAAGCTTTTTTACTAACCCTTCCATTGTTAACCATAGCCAAACATCGAAAATGATCTTATATCGGCCATTTTAACAATGTTAAGGAAATAACTAACATCGAGACAACGTAAACACACACACTGCTATAGCGTTGAACACAAACAAATTAACAACAACAAAAAAGAAACCTTAATGAATGAGTTATCGAAACAAAGTAGTGATATTTAGAAGATTGTATAACAAATTAATCCATTTATATATATACCCAAATTCAATGATAGGGATATCTCTTATGATAGACACACACGCACATACACTACTACTCTACTTGAAGCGTGTGAAGACAGTAAAACCCAAATCAAGAGAAATAACTAGTGTAGTGTAGTATTACCAGCAAAGGAAAGAAGACAGAAACACGAAGATAAACACGCCTTCCAATAATGTATAAGCAAGCAGAGGTTAGATCTTTTTTTGTTCTTTTTTGTTGTTCCTCTTTTGAGTAGGACATAGTCTAAAAAGTGAAAACTGTAGATTTTGATTAGTGTTGACTACAGAAGATTATAGCGCAATATGAGACTTAGCACGAACGTGCTTTACCCGAAGCATATAGCAACAAAAGGAAAGCTCTAGTCTTCTTGCTGGTCCTAAACTAGTGATTAGTGTGTTAGGAACAGCAGTGCACAGGCCAATGGGAAATTCGGGTGAGGTTACCAAGCAATAACTTTATACGACGATATTTCAGAAAGGAAGCAGCAGCAGTAACATTAGAATCTGTACGGTGTGAGCCGGAAACCGGAGAAACAAGTTCAAAATCAAAAGGCTATTAGAATTTAATTGACAACACACACACACACCAGTAGAGAGTAGCGCAGCGACTTACCATACGATTACCAGTACGGACAACTGGGCTAATATATACTATACAGTGCCAAAATGATAATAATTCTCAACACCACGTGGTGGTGGCAACGTTACATTACATACAAAAATACGTATTTTGTGCTGCTGGGTACAAAAAAAGCTCATAAAGTTGCAACAAAAATGACAGGACAGGAGATACCTACTTAACATCTGGAGGAAAGGTAGGACGGATAGAATATCCGTCCTATCGGAAAACGCCCAGATGATAAGTGCAAGGACGGCCGCCTAAACCTAAATCCAACTACCCAGCAATGTGTTGTGGGAGGTTAGGATAAAATACAGGTGTACAAGACACGAGACACAGGTACTGCTATTAGCGATGTAGGCAGGCAAACGGTTAAACCCGGTGATAGAAGCAAACACAAGCGCCGTATTAAATCGAGGTAGAGAAAGATAATATAGTCAATTAACATTGGGTAAGGGTGGAGGCACGGAGATGGTGATTTGCCTCACGCGCGAATGCCCAAACCATTGAACGGCCGTTTTACACAGAAACCAGAATGGTCCCCCGTTAATGCGCTTAGTATTAGAACCAACTAGTGAGCGTACCCATAAACTATTGGTGCAAAGTATACACTTTTTTCAAAATATTGTAACGATCGCACAAATAGGTACGACACGTCGTACGTATGTGGGTGCCAAGAAAAAAAAACATGTTAAGAGAGAATAATATTCGAGCATAACGCGCGTTTGTTACTCGAAAATCCCGGTAAATCCCTCCATCAAGAAAGGGGATTAATCTCCTCTACCCTACTTTACTTCCATATTCCCTACCCACATGTAATGAGCGATGCTTCTATCTCCAAAACACACGATCTCTTTTTTAACATAAGCGACGACACACGGCATGCTGTTGAAGGTTAAACAATTCTCATTATATCAGCATTTTTCTGTAACTTTTTCCTTGCATCCTGCCCGATTTTTTGTAAGCACAATCAACCAGCAACAAAACACACACCCTCTTCTTCCCCTTGAACGCCTTAAATCACAACCTTCAAGGACTCTGTTAAAATATTTCTTGGCCATATTTAGCCAAACCCTTGTGTATTTCAAAGCTCTGATACACAGGGATGAAGATGTAGTGTGAACTGTGTTTTCATGCTCGTCTCTCGGTCCCCAATTTCTTACCCATATTGCCTCATTTGTTGCAGTAAATCCGCATACTTCTACGTTCCCGATCAAGAATCGTTTGTTTTTACCAAACTATTTGACTAAACAGCGCGCAATTACCATTCAAGAGCCAATTGAAGAACAACATTGAGAACACGTAAACTATAAAAAGTGCCTTTTGAACGTATTGTTATTAGAACTTTTTAGCCACTGATCCTCTTACGATCGGTTGTTGTCGTCGTTGTCATTGTCGTCGTCGTCGTCGTCGTCGTCCCTTTTCTGCATCGTTTTACGCCATTACAGCGAATACGCGAATGCTGCGCGTGTCATCATTACTAAGAAGAGACTTTTTTTTCTTTCAATATAGGTTACACGTTTCATTTTTCTGTTGTTGTGCATCAGCACCGTGTGGCTTGTGTTTTTTTTTAAATATTAGCTACACCCGTAACCTAATGTGGTCTCTTATCTTGTTGAATTATTTTTTTAACCGCATGTAGAGTATTGTATTAACTTGCGTTCCTCTAATCGATTTGTTTGAACGAATCCTCCTGTCTGCAGAGCTAAGTGTTGTATTTACAGCACCACTACCGCTGCTGCTACACAACGAGACAGTGTAAAGATATGCTTGTTAAATAGTTTTATTTACCTTCGGGTCTTTTAGTTAGTTGAATGGTAGTAGGATTATAAGCTAAGCTGATACAGCATATACATAGAGTGCTAGGAAAACACCCCAAGTGAAAGGGAGTAAAACCTTTCGCAATTATATTGGGAGATTGAAGCCCTTTAAGCAACGAAGCGGAAAGGGTGTTTTCAAACCGAAATGACAAAAAGGCCAGCAGAAAGAAGAGGTAGCAAAACCGTGCTACGCCACATGAGTAACGAACCTTTGATACACTTCTAATGTTAGTTTAATATACTTCTTCTTCACTCCTATACTATTGTTGCTCTCTAGGTCTTTAAACGACAGTTCTATGCGTTCGAACATTGCTTCTATTAGAAAACAAGTGAGAGGGAAAGTGATACAGAACAAAACATGAAACACCACGCAAAGCACAAGATTGTAACTCACACGTGTGTTGTTGCCCCAAAAGGTTAAGAAACAACGAGCAATTGGAATTTGTACTCTCTTTACTATCCTTCCTTCATGTTACTTTCTTATAACGCCAGCGCACATTTTCGCTCTCGTTCAGCATAGAAAATTCTGCCATCAGTAGAGAAACTATCGTACTCTTCTTCCCCTGATAAAACATTGCTTAGAATAAAAAGACAGGTGGCAAAAAGGACACCTTTACACTTATCATTGCGCTTCAGACAAAATGAAACACACATACACTCACACACGATGTATCATCAAACTCTTTATCTATTGTATGATTTTCTTATGCTAATGCTTCACATAAATACATTTCAAAGAAAAAAAAAGCAAATGTGGTAAATTATTTCAGTTCTAAGCATGTGGAAAGAAATAGTGTTGCTCGCAGTTCTGTGCCCCGTTAGAAAAATACATTTTCAAACATATTTTTGTTTAAACTTGTAAAAATATACCACAATTACTACGTAACGGTTTCCATGGTAGTATTTTGAAAACTTCGAACATGTTGTTTCGAACACGGGCACACCTTGTCTGTAGCCATCTTGACAGTATGACACGCGGCATGTTATTTGTAGACCTTGTTTGCCGGCACGACACAGAAACGGCATTGCTGGTTGCTGTAACTCGCGAAAATGCAGGACATTTCGGAACGTATTCTAAAATATATCGCAGATCATGGCGAAGTGGATACGCTTGATCTGGCCACAGTGTTCGGAGAGGATCACCAGAAAATAGTTGGTGGCGTTAAAAGTATCGAGGCAACCGGTGAGCTGATCCAGTGTGTGCCAAGCACACGCAAATCTTGGAAGCTTACGGCAGAAGGACGGGACATTCTGGAACATGGTAGCCACGAGGCGAACGTGTTTAAAGCTGTCCCGCAGAATGGTATACCGCAGGCCGAGTTAATGAAGGTAAGTAACGGGCGGTGAGAGCTGCAGCGTGATGCAACAAACTAACCTACCTTTCCCTTACACGACGGCGTCGAATAACAGTGTGGAGGCAAGAACCCAAAAGCTGGCTTCAGCAAGGCCATGTCGAACGGCTGGATATTGATCGACAAAACCGGTGGTGCACCGCTCGTTCGCCGCAAGGTGGACACCATCGAGGATGAAGTGCTGGCGTACGTTAAAGCCATCGCAGATGGCAAAGAGTCGAGCGTCCCGGACGGTGTGAAGAATGAGTACAAGAAGCGCAAAATTCTCGAGGAAAGTGTGACGAAAAGTTTCGTACTATCGAAGGGGCCAGAATTTGCGACCACTCTCAAGAAGCTAGAAACGGATCTGACGGTTGAAATGTTAGCGAGCGGTCTGTGGAAGGATTTGAAATTCAAGGCGTACAACTTTGATGCCCTCGGAGCACCGCCCGGACGAGGCCAGCTACATCCGCTGATGAAAGTGCGCACCGAGTTCCGGCAGATATTCCTCGAGATGGGTTTCTCGGAGATGCCAACGAACAACTTTGTCGAGTCAAGCTTTTGGAATTTTGACGCACTGTACGTACCGCAGCAACATCCGGCACGCGATCAGCAGGATACGTTCTTTGTGTCGCATCCGAAAATGAGCGATAAATTCCCGTTGGCGCTGGTGGAAAGTGTGCGCGATTCGCACGAACGTGGTGTCGATGGTTCGATTGGGTACCGGTACGACTGGAAGCTGGACGAAAGTCGCAAGAATGTGCTGCGTACGCATACGACCGGTGTGAGCGCCCGGATGCTGTACAAGGTGGCCCATCAGCCCGGTGGGTTTAAGCCGGTCAAATACTTCAGCATCGACAAGGTGTTCCGAAACGAAACGCTGGACGCTACCCATCTGGCCGAGTTCCATCAGGTGGAGGGCGTTGTGGCTGACTATGGCATCACGTTGGGCGATCTGATCGGTACGTTCAATGCGTTCTTCAACAAGCTCGGCATCACGGAGCTGGAGTACAAACCGACATTCAATCCGTACACCGAGCCGTCGATGGAAATCTTTTGCTTCCATCCGGGTTTGCAGCGATGGATCGAGGTTGGCAATTCGGGAGTGTTCCGGCCGGAGTTGCTTATCCCGCTCGGTGTACCGAAGGAGGTGAATGTGATTGCGTGGGGCCTGTCGCTCGAACGCCCGACAATGATCAAGTACGGGCTGAACAACATTCGCGACCTTATTGGGCCGAAGGTGGATTTGAAGATGGTTCAGGATGGTCCGATTTGTCGCATGAATTGTTAAAAACCCTCGCAAACAGCGTATGGACAAATATACCTTAATCTTTAATTCAATGATCATCTACCAGGATATGTTTTGCATTTTTATTTTTCGATAATATTTAATAGAATGGAGCTAAAAATCTATTTTTTGCCATATGATAGCATTATTTTAAATACTCAACCGACTTACCCTTCTACATAGCCTTTTCTTTCCTTAGATCATCAACCAAATATGATAGGCAGATCAAAAATTATTAGCTTTCTTATCCAAGAAAATGCTAACCCCTGGGTAGACGGTTATAGAAGTAAGGGGTGTATTTTTGGTCATTTAAACGAAGGTTAATTCGACCTCCTATAACGAGCGAATTGTTCTTCCTGTTACTAAATCGTTGGGAGAATAAAAGTCAACGTTTGGTTTTAATTTAATTTAATATCATGTTAACGAAACGAAAAGAGTAAAATGTTATGACGACTTTGCCGCTACACTAACTAACCACGTTGCCCTAAACCATTACCATCGTACCGAATGATGCAAGTGTAATGCAGTTGTTTGATATGATAATCAGCACATGCTATTTACTTGGATGGTTTGATAACCTCGAACTTGAAACCGTTCTTGGACAGCTGTTCGATTAAGCTCGTTTTAGCGTATGCCGCACCGGGCGGGTACACGCCACCCCTATAAAAAAAATCCATTACAATCCAATGGTACAATCAAACCTGGCGTGTAAATGATTACTTACGTTCCGGGCATTTTGTCACTCTCGCGCAAAATAGTAAGAGCGGATAGTATCAGTGCCACGCACGTTGCTCCATAGCCCGGATTGGTACCGGATACCTTAGTGACAATCTTCTTCGTTGGCGGACTCTTGAATTGGTCGGTCGGTTCCAGTAGCTTCTCGTCCTTATCCCAACCTTCGCCCCGGAAGTAGATTGCAAACTGGGCATTTTCCATTGATTTTTCCGACGGGCCTTCGTGCGATGCGTATCCCAAGGTGAACAATTTCGGGTACTAGAAAGACATATTTAATTATTAAAACAACAAGAGTTTTTTGTGTGAAATGATAAAGCATACCTTCAGTAATAATTGTCTGCCAAATTTGAAGCGACACATGATCGCAAATACAATCGCTACGAGTGCGACTCCCAGCACTTGAACGATCGATCTGCAAAGGAAATGGGGGATGAAAAGGTGGTGATCAATAATTGTACGAACCCTATTTACAAAATCTGTCTACTAAGGCACTATTGAATAAAATTTCTATTGGCAAAACCCTTAATAGTGGTTATGAAGGCAATTTTGTCAATATGGAAAACAGAAGATCGTCAAATATACATACTCAAACGCAACGTAGGCTTTCATTTGAATTGGACGTTTCTTTTCCGTGTCGTAAAAGTGACGTTGCGAGCGCATCACTACCGAACGATCGGAACCGGGGAACGGTACCGCCCACCAACCGTTTAGGAAGCTCGCCTTATGCACCACCATGCGATCCTTCAAGCGTGGCTGAAAGTTTGGCAACCGCGTCTTGTACAGCTGCGTGCGCAGAGGCCTTAACTCGTTGGCGTGGGCCAAGCCGTAAATGGCCGACTCCCAGGTACCGTAGTGTAGGACCGCACCACCATCGTGCGGTATCTTCGACGACACCTGCAGATAGGTTTCGACCGAGTTGACCACACCGTCAAACTCGCGCTCCAGAAACACGGTACCAAGATCGGCCGGAATCGAATCAAAACCACAGGCCGACACGACGTAAACGCCACGTTCCTGTGCCTGCTGATGGTACTCGAGCTGCATCCGTTCCATGTACTGCGGTTCACCGCTCACGTCCACATGGTGTGTGCCGGCCTCGATGCAAGCACTCACCACCGGCTTACCGTAGAACCGGTACGGACCGCAACAGTTGATCAACACCTTGCACTGTTCGGCCATACGCTTTAACGATTCCTCATCTTTCAGGTCGGCCGTAATGATTGGCACCTCCGATAGGTCTTTGTTCGCCTTTTTTTCAACCTCAGCAACCGTTTGCCGAAGCTTATCCCGACTACGGCCAGCAACACCCCACCGTAGGCCCTCGAGCAGCTTGATGCCTTCGAAAATGGTGTACTTGCCGGTGAATCCACTCGCGCCAAAAATGATAACATCCAAACGTTCCTCTTTATGTTGTTCCATTGCTGCGGTTACAGTGCTCTAGTTAACTGGTGGAAATGAGAAAACAACACAGCACGATCAGAATATGCGCCTACTTTAGATGATTGTTTGGTGAGAACTATCCTCGATCTAGACGGCCCTTGCGCCATTACATACTTTCAGCAAATACAGTGAACTCTCTCTAATCTGCAATCTGCAATTCTTCGAGAATTTTTGATAAGAGGGTTTCAACAATTGCAATTGCTTAGCAACAATTTTGCGAAAAGACGATCTCAAAGCTACTTAATCCTTAAAATAGAACGCAGCAAATATTAGATGTAAATGAATTGCATAAACATTTTTTCTACAGTTCTTCAACCACAATTAACTATTAAGCGATTGTTTTATTAGCTTTAAATTCAAAATTAGAGTAACAAAAATGCATTGAAAATTAAGGGACTGTGCAAAATATTCGAAAAAAGGGATTTTCCAAAATAGAGAGATTGCAGATTAGATAGAGTTCACTGTATGTTAATGGGGGTTGAATTGCATTCAACAGACCTTGTCGAGAAACACGAACCGCACAACTGCAACGGCGCCTGTTCGAACAATCGTTTCCATTGATGGGTATGTCGCCGCCTCCACGCCAAAGCCCGACACCACCTTGTTTTTAATACATAATGTGGAAGACAGCGGAGCAGCGCAGATACATACATGATGCATTCGCGCACATTACAGTTTATTTTAATTTTTTTTCCTCCTACCGCTGCTGCTGGTTGCGCTGACTCACGGTCGAGTAGGCTTTGGGATGAAGGAAATGAGCATGTTTTTTCTTCCAAACCGGGTGGGGTTCTCCACCACAAGTGTGCTTGTCTAAATCGCTTTCCGTTTTTTTGCGTGCGGTTTTGAGCGTATGATCTCATAACACAAAGCATCATCAAAATTGTACAGCGTCGTCATCAACAGACAAACCAGCACAGCCAACTAGTGCTTTGAATAAACAATTTACAATTACGTTACACCGAAGAAATGTTATTGGATTTGTGGTTTAAATATTTTACTCTTTTCGCACACGAAGGGTACATACTATTGCAATACCGGTACCTTTTTTCAATGTAATAAACGGAAGCGATGCGCTTTCACTTTACCTATTGAAGCCATTTAAAAAAAGGCATTCTTACGGTATATTAACCGAGAAGTAAAACTGTAATTTCGAACACGCCCTACAATCGACTTTAGTAGCAGGAAAGCCATAAATCCATATTACAAATGTTCACTCACAGGAAGTAGTACTATGCTACTATTTTAATCCAAGGATGCCACACGAAAAATCCCTTCGTAAGGCTCCCGAAATTTAACCTTCGACACAGCGCCATTGGCTTACGTGAGCCGGTCTTTGGTCCGCTCAGCATGATTTGCCGGAACATGTTCTCGCACACGGTTGAACTTTGTACTCGATAGATAATCGCTCTACACTGGTTCTTAATCAGTAATTAAGCTAAGGATAAGTTGCGCGCTACTGCAAGCTACTTACCAACGATGATCACACAAACGGCGACCGGTTTTATGAGTTGCTGATTTCGTATAATCGCCGCTTTATAAGAAACTTCAGCATCAAGCATATGTTTTGCCAGGTGGAAACGAGCAGGTTATGCTATGCCGTGTTGCAGATAGATGGAGCACATTGTCAGCTCCACTATTTTGAATTACATTTCGTATTATGCACTTTTTATTTATTTTATTTTATTTTTCGTTTGTTTTTATCTAATATCTTCATTTGTAATATGGACTGGAGTGAAATAAATTGCCGAAAAATTGCGCAACGATCGTGAATTGGTTAAATCCCTTATGTCAAACCACCAGTTGTCAAACAGTGACGTTCCTAGCTGGTCTCCCCAGCGCTGGTACAAGAAGTATGAATGATAAAACGGCTCTGCACACTCACACACATACATGTAAGATTTCTTCTGGTCTGGATCACTTATTTTTCTCGTCTGCAATAAGCAAATTTTCGTCATAGTGCAGCATTAGGCGGATTTCATCGAATACGTTGTTTGATGAGAGCCGTCGTAAAGAAAAGCTACAACCCACGGGCTTGTCGTCGGAAAAGTTTGCGTCGACGGGTAACCGAATGAAATATCTCTCTCGTACCACGGTGTTCAACTACGACGACTACAACGACGACGACAACGGAGCAAGAGTAGCAGTTTCTTTGCTGTTGTTCTTTTTCTTTCTTGAATCGGTGTGAGCTAGAATTGGCCGAAAATTGGCTGTGCTCTGGTTACGGGGAAAAGTTTAGGCGCGTGTTTGTTGTTTTGTTTCTCTGTGTTGTAAGGAGGTTTGTGATAAATCTCTAGTAATAGTAGAGAGCATTTTGTCAGTGATTCAGCGCGGCCATTGGTGTGTGCAAAATGTGTAAGTTTGAGCTTCTCCAGTGTGAAAGTATAGTGTGTTGGGCGTCCATCCCGTACGGTCGTTCGGCGGAATCTTTGTTCCTTTGGATTTACAATACATTTCCTTAAACTGGCTAGCTCGTTAGGCTATGATGGGATAAATGTTGCAGTTGTGCGCGAATGTTGAAAAGAAAAGACATAAAAACATATTAAAAAGTCCAAAAAAAAGACTTCTGCACTAGGCAACATGCTCTGTAATCGAGGCTAGTTAGAAGGAAGTGGAAAAAAGAGCAATATTGCATGCCAGAACGTATCTGTAACCCCACTCTGTTGAAGATAGGCAAGGGGGAGAAGGGGAAGAGTAGCGTATGGGACAAAAACGCAGGAGACGGAGCGACGGAGAGAGAGAAAATGAGAGAGACAGCGCAAATGTCATCGTTTGACAGATTGCTTGAAACAAATGTACGGCTGTGCTATTCGGGGTTATCTTTACCTGTCCCCCCGAGGCTTGCACGACTTGTGTGTGACACGGAAACATTTTCACAGTTGAGCAATATACAGTACAGTAAATTGCAAGAATAAGGACACGTAACTCTCATATCCTCTGTGGGCAGAAGTGGTTCTGCTGCTGTCCACAAAGCCCGTCCCTCGAAAAGCAATATTTCGGGAAGAAGAAGCTAGGAAGGAAAAATTCTAATCAGGTGGTCTGTTTTTTCTCGAATTCGCCCAACCAGGTTCTCCGGACAGCAGTGAACCGAACTCAACGCCGGAATAGTTTGCCTATTAATTGTTAGTCATCGAGCGAAGGAGGGAAAAACTTCCGGAGCTTCCTGGTCGCGTAAAATAGCACGAAAATACAGAGTAGCGATTGAACAGTTCCGCAGCAGCACTCACACAACAGTATGGCAAGTAGCGATGATCAATTGCTGAAAGAGGACGGCTATCTGAAAGTGGATGCTGAATCGCGTTTGATCACGTACCACCCGTATTTGAACGTAATTATCGTGATTGGTAGTAACAGTGAGGTGAAGCTTCTGGATGTCAATTCCGGTGTCATATTACAAAGTTACAGAATAACGGGTAAGCAAGATTTGGAGGAGGGGGTCTAGTATGAAGCGTATTTCTTGAGCAGCATTCATTCATTTCTATCTTCTTCCTCATCCTCTCTGACAGACATCAATTCCGTGCGATGCCGCTACTTGCCCCAACAGGATAAGATACTTATTTGGAACGGACGCAACATTTGCATGCGCGGTGACTATAATGGCGTTCTGCTGTTGGACACAATCCTGCAAGCGCCTGTCACCTCAACCGACGATCGAGTGCGCTTGGAGCTGTTGCTCACCGAGGCGCATCTGTTTCTCCAGTGTCTCCAAAACTTGGAAGAGCACGGTCTGGAGAATATGAGTGACGTTACGAACGAGCTGATGCAAAAGATTGGCGAAGCACAGTCACACTCGAAGCGCGGCATAAAGGCACAAAAGTGGGAAACGGTGTGCCTGGAGCTGCCACACTCATCGCTGCGCATGGTGGCAAGCGGTGTGGTGATGCAGCTTCGCCGGCTCGACCAGCACATCCCGGCGATGGCGATTGCATCGGCCATAAACGAGCGGCTGACCGATTTGCTTCGGGGTGCGCGGGTGAACGAGTCGGCCAAATCGGTGCAACGATTTCAGATGTACTCGGAGGCAGCACGTCGCCAAACGTTCGAGGCGTGGCCCCACATGGACTACAAGTGGGTGCTGCCGGATCAGATGGCTCAGGCCGGTTTCTACCATCAGCCGGGCGAGAACGGCAATAAGGATCGAGCGATGTGTTTCACCTGCACCGTGTGTCTCGTGTGCTGGGAGAAAACGGACGAACCGTGGAGCGAGCATGAACGGCACTCACCGAACTGTCCGTTCGTGAAGGGCGAGTTCACGCAGAATGTGCCACTGTCCGTAACGTACGCAACGAGTCCAGCCATCGCTACACCCGGTTTTAGTTTGATTTCGTCCGGCGATCGGGGCGTCGTGTTTTGCACCGGCAACCCTTCAGGGGACGTAACGGTGTGGAACATCGAGCGACAGTTGACCAAGGTGCACGAGTTTCTGGTGAAGCTACATCCAGACATACTAACCACGACATCCATTAGTCCGACGGCGACGGTCAATTCACTCGAATTGAACGCGTTGGCTTCGTACTTTGTCCGATCGCCGACGGGCAGTGGTGGCACCTTGCAACAGCGCCGTGCCTCACTTTCCCTGAAGCCGAAAATGCTCGGCACGAAGATAGTGGCCGGTGTGCGCGTCAAGAGCACGGAAACGATCGACCGCGAGGACATGTACGATGGGTACGAGCATGAGCCGGAAACGACACTTTTGCTGATCGTGTACAACATCGAAGACCCAGCGGTGGAGGATGCATCTCCACCGGGAACATCACCCACACTGAGCGCAAATCCCGCACAGACCACACAGATGATGATGAATGCAACTGGCGTTGGTGGTAATCAAGGCATCAAGTCGAATCTGTTTACCATCATGGAAAGTACGGAGGAAGAAGCGGTCAAACTGCTGGCGGAACGAACCAACATGCTGATGAGTGAATTACAGCACGCGAAGCAAAAGCTCGTCACACAAAAGTCGACCAAAACGAAGAAGAAACACTACACTACGGATGTAAGTGAACATGATGGTGGCAAAATCAAAAGTCTGTCAACGGTGGATTCGGCGGTAGCACCCATGGCGACATTACCATCCACCTCGATGAACATAGTGACAGAGGTGTTGGCCACCGGCATTAGTGATGGAAGCGTTGGTGGAGGTACAGGGGACGGAGGAGGCGGTGGTGGAGGAGGTGGAGGAGGAGAAGGTGGTGTGGGAGAAAGTACCAGTGCAATGGATGCAATTTTCTGCATTCCATTGCAGTACATCGAGCTGCCACCAATCATGATTGACTCGTGTGCCCATTACTACATCTCCGACACAGTTCCATCGAGTGATAATCGGTATCTGTTGGTGGTGGTCAAATACGATAGCGGCAGTACAGAGAAAACGATCCCTGCAACCACAAAGTCTAGTGCCTCCTTTGCCGATGTTGCGCCAAAGGATGATGATGAGGAGGAGCAAAAAGTCGATGGTGAAGAATCGACCGGTCCTCTTTGGTATGCCGTACTGCTGCTGTACATGCTGAACGAGGATGGTTTGGTGCGTGTGGACGAACCATTGATGCTTTGTCTGAACCAGGAGCAGGTCCCTCTTGAGATAACGATGCTACCCAAGTGTGATGGTACCGGGCGACACTTTGGTGGTCCCGAAACCGACCAAGGTATCTTCGTGATGACGTGTGCCGATGGGAAGTTGCGCATTGTTTCGTTGAAAACGCTCGCCATAATCTCGGAAGCATCCGTAAAGGATGATCGGTTCGTTTCGGCAACGTACTGCAAAAGTTTGGAGCGACTGTGCGGTTGCACCGCAAAGGGATGCCTTCATTTTTACTCCTTCTACGATCTGGATGCTGATTCAAGCGACGAACGGGACGAAGAGATCGTTGGGCAGCCGTCACTAACGTCAGCTATCGATTCCGACGACAAGGCGTACGGAGGAACGACCGGAGTTGATGGCGTAACACCGTTGGATGTTATCGACAACAGGAACGCCCAGTCAATCGTGCCACCGGCAGGAATATCAAACAATCAGGGAACTACTTCGCAGCAACAGCAACAGCAGCAAGCACAACACAACCCTGAGGGCGTAGGGCAGGAGTGTTGGTTAGCGTTCCGTCCGGACGTTGGCAGCAACATGAACAATCTCAAGCTGCTCCATACGCTCACGCTGTTCAGTGAGCTACTAACGCCTTATTCGGCAGAAGTACCTGCTTGCTGGAATGAGCTGGAGCAAGCTCAAAAACAGCGGCGAAATCCGCAACATCTACGGCCCGGGGATGATACGCATCTGACGAAAACATGGCGCTTACACAATGATGCGTACGTACCGGCGAGCCCATCAGACGGAGTGGGGATGCTGTTCGGGGTTGGCCGGAAGCTAATAGCAGTTTATCTTCTTTCTTCACAGGTCCACCTGGGACGAGCACCTGATTGAGCTGAACCTGCCCAAATGTACCTCGCTCGGTCATATTGACTTTAAATTTTCGCTCTATCAACCGTGCGCTAATTCACCCGCGATACAGGTAACTTTGCTAAAGCAGAAATCGATGGGTCTGTGCACGCGCCGTAAACCGCAATCGATAAATCGTGTCGACGAGTCGATTAACTTTAACATCGGTGCCGGCGAAGGCAAACGTAAGTAGCTGTTTAATCCACGATGTGATTTGCTATCCTTACTAACGGTTGGACACAACGATTTTTTTTTATTCTTAGATTTTGTTGAGAATCCGGTACTGAGTGAAGAGTATCTGCAAGCTAGAAATGCGGAAATTGTCGTCGGCCCGATCGAACTGGCCTCCTGCATGGACTTGAGCGAACAGGGCGGCTGTGTAACGCTCACGAGTCCAAAGCTGCTAAAATCCAAGGGTCGAAATTATCTGCTGCACATTAAAACAATGACAGATCTGTCGAAGGATGGGCAAGGTAAAACAAGAGGTAAGTAATAATCGGTGGTGGCAACATTCGATGGGAAATAGGAACACAGATTCTGGATTTATCTGTTGGTATGCGTCTCATGCATCGAAGTTTATTCAATTTGCTTTATCTTACTGTCGTTTGGTTCATCTATTTTGGCGCTACGGATGAAATACTCTTGAAATTTAATTTCGGTTAAAGCTTATCGATGAGTCAAATCCTACCTACAAGATTTTTGAACTTTTGGCTGGATGGTACCTCAAAAATTAAAAACCATTTTGAGTATTACTTTCGTTACTAGAGGTTAACACTTGGAAGTGTACATTTTTTTGTGGCTTTTGTCTAATAATCTAATGTCTAAAAAAAAAATTAAAAAATCTCTTTTATTATTGCTTCTAATAATTGTCTTCTCTTTGTATTTGCTATATTTAAAACCATTTCACCATTATCATTTTGGGAGAACGTCTCTCTGTGCCCCATACATACACTCAAACCTTTAACAACCTATAAACACTAACCCAAATCTTCGAATGCTTTTGCTCCGTCTCGATCTGTTTGTTGCACGTCGCCACGCGTTCAGTACCGGTCCGGAAGAAGGGCATTACGAGCATTCTGCTGACATCGTTGTCGAATATCTCGTCGGTACAATCGAATACACCTACGGGTGGTGGTGGCACTGTGCAAGTCGGTAAGGATGGTTCGTTGACGATTTTCTCCGTGCCCTCGCCGGCCGGGTCGTCCGCTGTGACGATCAATGCACGAACCAATGATTTCTACATAGGTAAATGTTGCAACCGATTCGCATGTTCGGTTTATTATGTTTTCTCTAGTTGAGGGTTTCTTTGTCAATAGTTTTGGGTTTTTGTGTGTTTGAAATTATTGTTTTGTTTTATTGTTTTAAAGTAGTAGCGATTTCGCTCTGCACTACGAAAAACCGACTAGAGCTGTTCATGAATATGTCTAAATCGATTTGTGAAATGTAAAAGTTGCTTTAACCCACCGGAGAAACTAATTCTTAGGAAAGCGGAAATGATTCATTTCCTTTTTCTTGCACTTCCTTCCTTCTGTCGTTGTGTTTGTGTGCCGTGTAAAGGGTTTTAATTTTATGAGTTATTAATTATTGAGTGTGTCGTTTTCCGCAGGGGGGAGTCAGGGTCCACTACATACTAGCTTACGTAATTGTGAAAGTTGTGAATGAAAGCAAAGGAAGTGTATTGTTCGATTAATCTTATTGTTTTTCCTTCTTTTCCTGCAGGGTGTGATTGGTTAAATGAAATATCCATCACGGTACGAGCCACACGGCAGCTGTACAAGGTTGAACACGAACGTGCCCAACGGTTGGCCATGTTGGACTCCAATATGCTGTTGGAGAATTTGCTAAACCTGCTTCATCAGCAATGCAATGAAACAAAGAAGGAAGCTGATGGTGGTGGTGGTGGCGATGGTGAAGAAAAGGGCACCACATCATCAGCAACTGGTGCGAAGACGCCGATGACGACGCTTGGTGAAAATATGATCATAACGCAACAGAACCTTGCCTTAGACATTCTCATATGGATTGTTACGATTCGTATGATGCGCTACCGATATCCGAAGAACCCGTTCGCTAAGCGCCCTGCTCCGACCGAGGTACGCAACGTCGCATCCACCGACCTGAACGTGCAGCAAACGGAATGCGCGCAGATCATCGAGAAGCATCTCGAGCAAACTATTCGTCACTGCATTGTGCTAGCCAATCGAAGCATCGCGCACAAGTGTGTGAAATTTATTTCCCTGGCGCTTGAGTGAGTATTTTATTATTATAAACTAATGATGGGTTCTCCGGAACGTACCCCCGTACCGGCTTCTATTACCAACACTCCTTGGTCCTCGTATGTGTAGGTCATTTGTTTTACTGTGTTCCTTTTATTTTCCTTGCCTGCAGGGGAGCCCAAAACATGGTCGACAAGAATGTGTGTAGCGCGTTCGAGCAATCGCTCAACGAAGCCATCATCAAATGCTTGCCGGACATTTTCAATTCCAACCATGCGGGCGCATTGCGTTGGTTCGCGCTGCTCATATCGGGCACCACCATGGCGGAACATCATTTGTCCGTAGCGGACCATTGCATGAGTCTGCTGAAATCGGTAGCAGAGGAATTGCGCAAACGTAACAATCCGTACGCTGCGTTGCTGCGTACCCGTTTCGGTCTGCACGGTTCACCGTTCGATTCGGAAGAGTTTGAAGCACCGTCAATGGATGGCCGCGTAGCGTTTGGCGGCGGTGCGGTAGGATATCCGTTCGGGTGCGGAACGGCAACGAATGGGCTCAACATGAATGGTGCTGGTGGTGTTGCTGGTGGCAATGGAGGTTGCAATAATACGGGCAAAGGTGGCGGTAGCGGTGCTAACGGACCACCGATAGGTTCGTCCGTACTGACCGGTCCTTCACCGATCGATTTGCGGCTAATGTGCTTTGCGGACGGTGCAGATCTGAAGTGTTTGTTCGATCAGCTACGAAGTCGCAGCATTGGGTCACACTTCCTGGGTTTGCTGGAGGTAGAACCGTTGCATTATTCTTGCTGCGCCACGTCCGACGCAACCAGGTTGGAAAATATCGATGGGAATGGAAACACCACTAGCAGCACCACCGCGACCAGTAGCAGCACTGTGAATGGGTTCGGTGCTGCTCCGGGAGCCAGTGGAATGGGCAATGGAATCTCGATAGAGCCCGTTTCCGCTGCAAACATGATGGTGGAAAATGCGGCCGGCGTCGGTGCGTTCACCGTGGATGTAAAGGTCGACATTCCAAATGACACACAAGGAGATGGGCAAAGTGACACGATGACCGTTTCATACCTCGGTTCGGATCTTTCGCAGCAAACCAATGCTAGTGCCAATCAGGGCAAAGGTGTGATCGGTAGCAGCAGCACCAGCAACAACGTTGGTCCTTCGAACAAAAAGTCAACGAGTCAGCCCAGTGGCCCAGACAAGGAAAACGTTGGCGACGCGTTGATGAACAATGTGAAAAACGTGCTGGTTGATAAGATTTTCTTTAAGGCACTGCAACAGCACAAGCTAAAATCGGCTGGAAATTCGTCTGCCGAAACAGTTGGCTTTCCGACCTACCTGCAACAAGCGCACGCCGATAGCAGCAGCCACATTAAACCGCACACAATCAACATCGCAGGCGGGGAAGAGATGGTGAAATTTTACCCATACAGCATTGTGGACGATGCGACCAGCTGTGCGACGATGGCTAATCTTGAGCCGCCACCGTGGATTGAAATGGACATAGACGATTTGCTACGTGCGTCAAACAAAGTGTCCTTTGTTGCGAACGACGATGCAGCCAAGCTGGACCAGCAGCAGGGACCGCACGATTCACTCCTTAATAACAAGATTCAGGAATATTTTGATGAGAAAAGCAGCACTGAAGCGGAAATCGATCAGTCCACCGGTGGCGGATTGCCCTGGCACAAGCTACTCGCCAGCCCGCCGAAACAGACGATCGTGGTTGAGCGGATGCATTCGTCAGCCATACGGTACGTTACGCTCGATTTCGGTGCACCAATCATGCTGACGGATGTGGTCATACCGGCCCATTCGGATCTTGCCTCGCTCTCGATCGACGTGTGGTGTTTTGAGGAGGAAGCGGACAGCGTTCGGTTGGTCGTTTCACAGGACATTCACTCGCGCACGCTCGTGCTGAGCGATCTGCAGCCGCCGCCCATCTGCCGGTATCTAAAAATCACCATAACGGGACGTTACGGAATGACAGCTACACGGTGCCGCATACCGATGGGCTCGTTCTACGGTCATATTGTTATTCTTGACCGTGAAGCGTACGCTGATCCGGGTAAGTTCTAGCAATCCAAAATGACGAGGGAAAATGAATTTGATTTTTGATTATGTATATGTGTGTGTTGCTTTTCTCGCTTTAGTGATGAAATTCCTCCACAAGAGGAAGCCGAATGTGCAGACACAGCTGAAGGTGTTGAAAGGGTTGTACGAAGACGTCCATTGTCGGTACTGCTTGGCAAGCAGTAAGCTGATGGATTTGCTTGTTCCGTACATGAACAGTGATGCATCCAACATTGCGCACATGCAAGCATTCCTAAATCGCATGAAAGACACATCGTTTGGTGGCGGGCTGGGTGCCGATTTGTACGGCACGTATGGAACGTACGGATCGGTTGGCAGTGGTAGTAGTGCTTCAGTCGAGTGTGCTAAAGTGACGGCAGCGTATGAAGAATGCATCGGATTCCAGCACCAGTTGAACGTCATTCGTCGTGTGATCGATCGAATCAGACCATCAATTGAAGCGAATCATCCGCTGCTGGTACAACTTATGTTGCCAACACAACCCTCACCGCTGAAGTACGGTAGCAGCGATCTCAGTTCGATCTACACGGATAAACTGCGCGTTATGAGCGAATGTTTGATCGAGGTAATTCTGCAGCTAATAACGATGTATGGCAGCGGCAGTATGCCCGCACCGGGAATGGGAATCGATCAGCCGAGCCCTGACCAACAGCAGCAGCAGCAGCAGCAGCAGCATATGAATCAAGAAATGTGCAATTTGCTGTTCGACACGATGGTGATTGCCGGCGATGCGCATACACAGCTTGCGACCTGCTCGATGCTTGTTCGTCTGTGCTGTTTTGAGTCGTGGTGGGGTGATTTTCTAGCCGACAAGTTCTTGACGCTGTATTCGTCACAGAATGAACGCATTTTCCCGCAGGATCGGTAAGTGAAAGTTCTATTTATTTAGCAGTTTTATTTATTTGATTTATTTAATAATTCCGTTGTGCGCCCATGATACAATCATGATACTTAATAATTAAGGGAAGGTTGAAAAAGGGATATGAAAACTATTATGATGGTAATTACTAGCAAATTATGGAGTACATGAGACAGGTACGGAAGTAGGAAATTGGAAGATGAAATACAAACATTTCGTGATCCCTATTAAACGAGGCGCAAGCTGTTAATCAAGGATCATTCTGGTGAAAACCCGAATGGTGAGAAGGGATTAATATAGGAGATATATATAGGAGAAATTGTCGAGTTCAGAGTAAACGATACAGGCAATGAAGTAAGACTGCGCATGTGATTGCCGAGATTTAATCTCAGCCACGGTAAGGATAGTAAGGCTTAAAGGGCGGTATGGGCCGTGTAGGAATCTATAAACTGCAAGCCTTGTAAATTTTCTTTGGACTCTCTCTATTCTCTGCATAGCAGCAATACCGGCTGGAGTTCAGATTACGCTAGCAGTTCATAGTAGAGCAAACCATACAGCCTTTGGACATAATGGGTCTCATATTTGAGATGCCATGCGAGAAATGAGGTCCAGTCTTTATTAACCGCTTAGTTAATGTGAACATGAAATGAAAGGTTTTCGTCCAACCATATCGAAAGATCTTTGATGCAGGAAATTCTACTTAATTGAATGCAGATAAAGTTTCAATGATAGTGTTTTTCGTCTGACTGAATTTCTTCTTTTTCGAAAAATTTGCAGCGTGTTCCTATTGCTTACTTACCTAGGACGACGTAGTATCGCCATCGGTCGCAGTCGCACAACGGTTATTGATGCTATTCTGCGCAGTTTGGCAACACTGCTTGCACCATTGGCTGCGAACAGTGCGACCGGGTTGAGCATTTGGTGCAGTACGGATCTAAATTTACTTGGTTGGATATTGCTGTTTTTGTCGGTGTGCCTGGACGACGGTACCGAGGGCAGAAAGGATCAGAACAACATGCGCTGGGACTTTATGTCAGGGGAGACGGACATGGTAAAGGCACGGATGAACATGAACAATAGCGGTCTGCGTACCCTAACCCGATCGTTCAAGAAGCGGCTAATTCAAACCAAACAATACAGTCAACTTACGGGTAAGATCAAATGAATGTTCGTTTTCTGTTTCTACTCAATATGTCATGTTCATTTTTTTTAACGATTTTAGGTACTACATCAAAGCTAGAAATGGCACTCAAGCAGCAAGAAAATCACCTTAAAAAATTGACCGTCAACATGAAGCAAAGTCTGGGTGATTACATAAACGAAATTAATAGTAAAATGAAGGAGATTGGCGAAACCGCCATTGCACCGATCAGCAAGAGCGAACTATCACAAGATGGTAATGGTATGGTATCGTCTTCGTCCAGCGGAAACCACACGACATCGTCCATCAGCAGCAGCCTGCCTGTTAATGTTGTGAAAAGTGGAGGAAAGTTTGTCAATGTTGTTGCCGGTGAACGTACAATACGAGATGCGTCCAACGAGGCGGCGACTAGCAGCCATACAACCAAGGGCGTTGTGGATGTGGGCGGTAACGAAGGCGAAACTCCGTTCGACACCGGACTGAAGTCGATGAAGATCGACAAAATTATTGTCGTGATTCGTGGCCTAATAGGGTTGTTGTTGAGCATGGACTTTACTTGCAACATGGACCTGTTCCTCATCACGTGTAAAATAATCGCTCGCTTGGTGTTGGCTTGTCGGCCAGCACTGCAGCTTTCGAAGATCATTACGACAAACCAATTGCTGCAGCTGGTTCGGATTGCGGTCTGGGAAAATCAACAACAACCATGGGCAGTGCATGCAATAACTTGTCTGCTGCAGGATGTGCTGGAGGCAGACAAAAGCTTCAAGGATGCTGAGAGCGATTCCTCCGATTCACCGGGCGAAGAAGGAACTGCTGGTGCTTCGGCGGGGCCGGTGACATCTAATCCAAACGGAGCAACATTGCACTCGATGCGACCACCGGTGGAAGTACCTAATAAGCATCAACAGCAACAACAACATCCATTGCAAAGCACGGCACATCACGTTTCTTGTGATCTTAGTTACGCCGATGTGGCCAAGAATCAGCTATCGTCGGTGGTCGAGTGTGATGATTCCGAGATAGAGGAAATATTCATCATCAACGACATATATGCGGCTCGTGAGAAACGGTTCTGCAAGCGCGATATCGGATCGCTTGCTTCTTTTGCTAGTAAATACAGCGTCACGAACAAGTAAGTTTCATTCGGGATTTTTCTCTAGTTCTATTTCAGTACATGAGTAATATTTTTTCTTTCCAGGACTGTGTCAGCTGCTATGGATGCACGGCTGGAGATGGGACTAGATACGAATGTAGAAATCGTTCTTCGGCGTTTGACAACGCGGTCAGCATTTAACCTGATCAGCAGCTTACCGCACGTTTCGATGATGTCTGAGCTGATCGGAGCTAGCACGACATCGGGCCAACCATCCGAAACGTCTTCATCATCACTATGGCCCGAAAACATCATTGACGTCTGGTCTGGACCGGAATATCTGCTAGGGCTTGAGACAAACAGTATGCTAACGGAAGTGTTTGACAAAATTCTATCCGATTTGCATCAACTTGATTCGTGGCTAAATTTGGAGAAAATTCTCCAACTATGGTTAACGCTGAATGGAGAAACGCTCGAGAATCTACCGGGCAGCAACGCAACCGGACTAAATCCATACTCGTTTCCACGCATTCCGTTCGGCGATCGGGCGGTGCGAGGATTGTTGAAAGCATTGGCCACTCATCCAAACATTAAGCTGCGAGCTTGGTGCCTAGGGTTTCACTGCTTGAATTTGGCTTGTAAACCGCACTTCGAAGCCGATTGCATCGAGTCGATGTCCACCAGTAGCGACAATCACTTCCGGCGCATGGGAAATTTGATCGTAAATGATGAAAACTTTGAGAAGATGTTGCTACGGTTTTTCTCTGGTGCAGATCAGTCGATGATTTCAATGGACGGTAGCAGCAGTCGTTATGTGAGTATAATGGAACAAGAGATCCTGACGGTAACCGCAATTAATTGTCATTTTTATTGTGTATTGCAGGCTGGCCCAACGGTGTGCAAGCTCGTGGTAGAGTTGTTCGTGTGGTTAGAGCTACGGTGCAATGTGAAGGATAAGCTGAAGCAGACGCTGTTACGAGTAACATTGCATCTGGTACAGTTTGGTGGAGCGATAGCCAACCAACAGGGTCCGATCGACGCCCAGAGTCAAATGATAAAGGAACTGTTAAATTTTCCATACGACAAAAGCGACCTAGGCATTGCGATGAGTGTCATTGAGTGTGTTTGTAAGTACCACTGGCTGATTCATTCCTTAACATTTATTTCAATGACCACGTACACGGGTATGTTTTGTATTTTTATTTTTCTATAGCATTTAATGTAATGGAGTCAAAAAACCTGTCTTTTGCTATATTGTAGATATTTTTTTTATAAATCTCAATGTCAATTGACTGGTCAGACAAGAAATAATCATTTCTTTCCTGAAATTTTCAAGTAAATATGATAAGCGGATCGAAAGATACTAGCTTTCTTATCCCATATCTTATCCCGCTTTCTAACTCCCATACAAAATGTATGAACTATCCGGGTATGTGGTTATAGAAGTAAGGGGTGTATTTTTGATCATTGAAACTTAGGTTTATGGCATCATCATTGATGTTTCCCGGACACTGATACTGAAATTTATTTTCTTCACAGCACATCTAGTGTACAATAATGTGGTAAATGTGGATAAATTGTACTGTCAAAAGACGACGGAATCGGGCAATTCGAGTAGCATGCTGGGTGGAGGTATGCGGTTCAGCAGTCTGTTCGCCACGGTTTTCAATGCTGAATCTAACCGTGCCTGTAAATCCGCGACCGATAGTTCGCTGTTGGTAGATTTGCTAAAGCTAGCGTCGATTCTTGTTAATACGAAAAATCCACACACCACCACCACGAACATTGGCAATGAGGGAGGAACATTAGATGACGCTCATACCGGTCCAGTAACTAGTGTTGGTGTGGATAATTTGAACACCTCGAGTGAAAGTCAAACGGATGAAATCAAAGCAGAACAGCAGCATACCGGAGCTGTTGGCGGTGGTACAAGCGCAGGAAACGCTTCCGGCAATGGAGGTAACAGCGGACCTAATGCTACAACAGCAGGCACAAGTGAGTCTCGTCCGAAGGTACCGTGCTTTGCGGACACTGTGCTGCAACACTCACCCACGATGAATCGTTTGCTGAGCGCACTTTCGCACTGTAACCATTCGTCTCTAACAATGCTGGTAGCGTCAACGGTCAATTACGGCAGTACATCGGGGGCCGAAAATAGCAGTACCAAGACGATTCGAAACATGCACCCGTACGAACTCTGTACCGTGGCTGATGCCGTGTTTCAGCTGCTCCTATATCTTAGCCGCACGGCGTCACAGAACGAGCTGGTAGTGAAGCCACTGTTTGAGTACATTAACAATGCGTCTAATGTGCGACATCCGATGCCGAAGTTGCACCTTTCCGAGCCATTCCTGTGGTTCATCCTGAAGGTACTCGGTACACCCGCATCGGTTGCCATCTTTACCGAGCTGGGTGGCATCCAGGTACTGTGCGAAAGTTTGGTGCGCAGCAACCGGGCACTGATAAACACACAACCGAGCCTGGTATCAATGATCATGCAACGACTATCAAAATCATCCGTTGGTTTGCATGGTGTGAGCATTGCGGGCAGTGCCGGTGGAAGCGCAGGTATGGCGGCGGCTGGAAACTGTAGCGGAAGTTCATCGAAGAAAAGTACCCCAATCATAGCGACACCTCGGAACGAAGAGGGCCTAATTAATTTCGCTCCCTATTCCACCATTACGTCGGACAATCTGTCGGTGCAGGCCGCTGATGTGTTAATACAGGCACCGCTCGCATCGCACCGTCGGGCTCGAAATCCGGCCTGGAGTTATTTGTTCTACCCGAACGAATCGAACGTTGACCTAACGGTCACACTGCCGACGGCCGTATTGTTGAAGGAGGTACAGCTGCAACCACATCTAGCGACACTTGCCTCATGTCCGTCGGCGGTTGCGATCGAGGTGACGAGGGACAACATCCTCGGCCCGCTACCAATCACACAACCGATTTCAACTGTCGGTATGACGTGTATTCGGTTACGATTTGCTCAGCCCGAAATTGCGACGAGCGTGATCATTCGCTTGTATCGTCCACGTGATGCGCTGAACATTGGTTTGACACAAATATCCATTCTCGGTACGACCACCTTCGGTGAAATGATGCCCCCAACAGCGGGTCCGTCCGGGTACGGTGCCGGGTCGATGCAATGTTGGCCCAGTTCTTCCATTGTAGCGATTGGTGGTGGAGGATCAGGATCGACGGTTAATCTGAAGCCGTCGAACGATTTGTGCAGCTACCGGAAGGCGTTTGGTTTGGTCGACGCGGATGAAGGGGTTGGACTGGGTGGGGGTGCTGGATTGGATGACGATCGTATGGCCGGAACGGCAAGAACCAGTCTTGGCTGGTTGCGTGTATTAACGCAGTGTTTCAGCGTTACTATCTACTACGCCGATCAGCAGCTGGCGAATCGTGTGATAGCGGCAGCAAACGAGGTGACTGGGTTTATGGAGGCTTGCTGTGCGTTACTCAACATTGCACCAAACAGTCCGAACAATACTCTACAAAATTTGGAAACCGTACTGCTAAAACTTGGACTACATAGCCGTGAGATGGGCTTGCGGTTGATAAACACGCTCCTGCGGCAAAGCATTCCCCAGACGTTTCAGCTTACGAACGACTCCATCTCTGATTTGCTCTATCAGCTGTGCACGATGCAGAACGAGCACACGCGTGATCGTTTGCAGGCCATGCTGGAGTGGGTGCTGACGTTGTACGAACGATACCAGCAGAACATTACGATGGGAACAGCGGGCGGAAGTACACTAAATCAGCACCGATTGGCACTCCACTCTACAAATCCATACAGCGGCTTCGTACGTTGTTTGGCCGCTATTCTCTGGCAGGTGTTCGCCACCGATCTCATACCTGATCTGCTCGAAATGGTCACCCGGGAGCTGTTTGATGTGCTGTTCAGTTGGCTGCAGGAGCTTCGGCAGCAGGAATGCGCTAGCGGCAGTGGTCCTTTGAAGAAAGCGATCGACACTCTGCTCTGTTCGGTTTGCTGTATTCGGCCGGAGTTTTTCACCATGCTGCTGCGACGGATGGGTGTGTTGGTGCCGAACCTTTCCACTGATCTGACCGCATCAATTTCGGACGATCGTAAGGACGGTGAGCGGCGAACGGACGACAGCAAGCAGGAAGAGTCGGACACGACCGAATGGTATAGCCATCTGGTGATAGAGGATATTGCATGTCTGGACCTATCGAGCAGTCAACTGGCAACGATAGCGATGGCCAGCCAGTCTCCACTCGCTGTACAGCAGTTGATCGATTCGGGATTGCCGAAACTATTGAATTCTGTCATACTGGAGTTTTGCCGTCGCGCTACGAACGGCTGTGCCGAACGACTACGCCGTGGTGTCCCACACCTCTCGAAAGCTGAATGTTCATCAGCTAGTGCATCAGCGGATGGTTGCTTGACGGATGCCGACAAATGGAGCGGTGGAGAATCGTCCGAAAACGCCACAAATCTCCCAATGGTAAACATTCACAAGGTTACGGAAATTCTGACCTTCTTCACGGATATGTGCTCCGAGGGTCACATGCGCGATTGGTTGGGGAGTCACGAGGGCGCAATTTTCTGGGAACCACTGTTGCTGCTGCTGTGCAACAACCAGCTTGCGAACGTGACACGCGATATAACGACACAGTCGTGCCTCGAGCTGGAAGAGTGCTTCATCAAGTTCCTGTCGCGTGTGACGAGCTGCCATCCGAAAAATCAGGAAGTCCTGACAATCAACCTGATCTCAGTGATACGCAAATCAGACCCCGCCGAAGAAGCGATGCATAGCGGCGGTACTGATGGAGGTGCTGCACCGTTGACCTCTGGCAATCTGGCGGCAGGAAGTTTATCGCGGAACTGTATTTCCGGTTTCACTCGCCGTTTGCTGTTGCAGATTCTGCTCGAAAGCGAAAAGATAATGGTGGCGGTGCGTAGTGATCTGCCGCTGTTACAAAGCAAGGAAGCATCCGGTTGTGGTGGTACGATTGGACTAGGAGCAGGTGGCGGATTGTACAATTCGATCGCCAACCATCCTTCAAAGCGACCGAACGCACATCTGATGCTGTTCCAGCTGAGCACCAATGCCAAATGCCAGGATATTTTGGACCAGTGTGCTGCTGCCGTTTACCAACCAATTTTACCGTCTGCCGTGTCAGCTTCCTCGTCAGCTTCGTCTGCTTCACAGCCATCGGTTGTGGCAGCTGCTGCCGCTGCTTCTACAACATCATCCAATGCCCCTATCGGTGACTTGTCGGTGCTATCTGCACCAAATGTGACCAGCGGTCAGCCGGCCATGAGTTCGTCCTCTGCCGGTGGATCGCAGGGCAGCAACGCACAAAGCTGCCGAGACAGCGAACTGTGGGAGCTGGGAATGGGGCTTGAGTTCCTAAGCGTTGCGGCAGGAGTCACGGCGAAAGATAAGCGGCTAAAGGAGGCCAAAAACCAAGCAACAACAATGCGTCGAAAAGATTTGATGTCCATGTTCAGTAAGTGAAACGTTTGTTTCTTGCCAACTTGGGAAACATGTCTTCTCTAATGTTTTGGGGTTTTCATTTTTGTAGAAATCAAAATGGATGACCCCAAGCTGTCCGTTCCGGATGGTATGTTCCTGACGCACTCGGCCGTACCGGAAGTAATTATAACGAGTGATACAACCATCTCGCAGCTGCTGACCATGCTGAAGTCCGCCGGCATATCGCTCTCCATACCGTGCATCAATCTAAACTTGGTCAGTCAAATTGAATACGAAGAAATTTTTTTTTTGTTTATTTTATTTTTCTATTCTATGGCGGCCTATTCCGCTTGTTCGTTGGGAAAGGGAAGGAAGGAAGGAAAGCCAAAAGAGTGGTGGTTGGACAGGTCGTACACACCAGGCTCTGGGAAGAGTGTGGGGGGGGGGGGGGTTGACTTGCCATAAATGCAGCCAAGAATATCGAAATACGTCAGAGAGCGTTGGTAGATATCCAAGTTCCACTATATCTAAAGGACGAAAAATAGAGCTGAGCAATTTCGAGATTTAGACAAAGTCAGCTTCCAAGTTCTTTGCTGTTTTAAATCTCGAATTGATTATTACATGAGATGGGGATAAATACATAAAGGGAATTGCATGCTTGTTTTCAAGAACAGTCTCCTTCCTTGGTTTCTTGCAGATTGATGCCAAAAATAAACCACCAGCCGATGCATCGGTTGGCGAATCGTCATCGTCGGGAGCGGGATCATCCGCGTTCATGCGCGCAACCGAGTTTCTACCCTTACCGTCACCGCTGCAGATATTCTCCAGCCGTGGCGGTCTCTCACTACTAGCGCACTATCTACCGACCGTGTATCCCGAGATGCCGAAGAGTAGCGTCCACTACTTGGACAAGGATCGTAGTCCGCCGGGAGGGACAGGAGTGGGAAGCGCCGGTGCCGGGAGTGAATGGGTAAAGCTCGAACAGATGGACGAGATCTATGAAGATGTAGATGATGTGCCGGATTCTTCCCCGAAAGCGCAATCGATTACCGCGATTCCACAACATTCGCTCGCTGCCTTTGCACTGTTCCTAAAGCTTCCGGCCTATTCGGAAGTCCTGCTTAACGATACCGTCCGGGCACAGTGTTTGCTGCGCCTGATACTGGGCGTTACCAGCGACGGCGAGGGTAACGAAATCTACAGTCTGCCTCTGTCCAACACATTGCCCACGTTGCCGTTTGAAGTGTTCCGGCAGCTGCTAGAATCGTCCCCACTCACAACGGACGATGGTGTGCTGCTCCGCCGTATGGTGATTGAAGTCGGTGCGATACATTTCGTGCTAAACTGTCTCAGCATCTTCACCCATCACAACAACAGTGGCTCGATACGATCAGGCGCAACGACAGCATCCGTGCCGGTTAGCACTAGTAGTACCGGCAGTGGTACTGCTAGCGTTAACACTAGTGGCATCGCTAGTTCGACAAATAATGTAAGTATGGAATGTGAATGACAGTTATGTCCAGTGCAATTGAAAGTTTTTGTATCTCTTTAAGGCATTCATCTCGCTATTCCAAGGAATAACGAACGTAGGTGGCACCAATAAATCTTCGTCCACCATGACTGGCCACGCAACCGCCAATAGTACAGAGGATCAGCTGAATGCCGACGATAAAGGGCATATGTATTGGGCTAAGGGTACCGGATTTGGTACTGGTTCAACGCAACAATCGTGGAACGTGGAACAAGCTCTTATGCGACAGAAAAGCGAGGAAGAACATGTTACCGTGCTGTTGCAGGTAATTTTGGAACATTCTCCAAAACAGCGTGACATTACAGGGTTTTTGAGGAGATATTGATTCAATCTATGAGAGAGACACCTTTGACCAAGACCTTTAGGAGTGCATTGTGAGGGAAAGTTGACTGCTGATGCAGCTTATTTGTTTGCAAACACTTTTCACTCTTAATGTCAAAATCAGCTCCAAAATTGCTACCTATCAAAGAGCTCTGCATCGACCTGTATTTATATAGATTTTGAACTCTCAGATTGAATCAATAATATACCTGAACAGATCAATATCTCGATGAACTTGTTCATTATATCCGCGAAAATCCTGTATTACATTATCGTGATATCGTTTTACTGTTTCGTAGGTACTATCGAGTTACATTAATCCTGGCTGCAATAGCTATGTGATCAGCTCGGGCACGGAAGATTTGCACAACTTTAAGGATTCGTTTGAATCGGTCGGCGATCTACCACCAATCTTTCTCGATCTCATCCAGCAAAGCTGTCTCATTCCCGCCCTAAGTTCCTATTTGCGCAACGATTCAGGTAAGGGGGTGGTTTGAGATGGAAAACGAGTTACATGTTTTACTAAACGGGTATTTTAAACCATTTTTTACAGTGTTGGACATTACGCGTCATATTCCACTGTATCGCGCCATTCTGCAGCTGCTGCGAGCCATTGCCGTGTCAAACCAGCTGGCGATGCTGCTGGTGAATAAGAATTCCAGCGAAAGTAAACTGTGTATTGCTGGGCTGCTGTCAAACATGAAAGCCTGCGTGGATACTTATGCTAGTCGATTGAAGTAAGTAGAGTTGTGGATCGCTGTGCCGATGCATACGGGGAATAAATGGAATAATGTATTTCTTTGTCGTTGATAGGGTGAATAAAAAATCCAACTTGAAAGGACAGACCCAAAAAATTATCGTCTCCTTGGACGATGGAGATGATGAAGGTTTGGCGCTGATGATGCATGACATTCAACTTACCTCGTTGCTGGTGCAGAACGCTACCAACATGGACACGACGAGTGCGGCTGACGAGAGTGAAAAGCAAACGATTCCACGGCCGATCGCAAAGTCGGTTGAAGACAAGTATTTGGAAATTATGAAAGCACTGCAATTCGGTAAGGAAACACTCAATCACTTGTGCCGAACGGTGGATCTGATTGAAATGTGTGTTTTAATTCTGTTTCGTGTTTGTTTTTGTTTCTCCTCCAGACACCTATGAGATGATTGCAGAGTCAGAAAATGGCTATCGGTTTACGATATCACATCACTTTGAAACGAACGTTCGCATGGCAGGGGATCGTGGTCATCCGGGGCGAGTGAAACGGTTGGCACAGGAAACGGTAACTCTCTCCACTAGCTTGCCCCTGTCGTACAGCAGCTCGGTGTTTGTGCGTTGTGACACCGATCGGTTGGATATCATGAAGGTGCTAATAACTGGACCGGCCGAAACGCCGTACGCAAACGGTTGCTTCGAGTTTGACGTTTACTTCCCACCGGACTATCCCAACTCGCCAATGATGATTAATCTGGAAACGACCGGCCGCAATACCGTTCGTTTCAACCCGAACCTGTACAACGATGGCAAGGTTTGCTTGTCGGTGTTGAACACATGGCACGGCCGACCGGAAGAAAAGTGGAACGCACATACATCCAGCTTCCTTCAGGTACTGGTGTCCATTCAGAGCCTTATTCTGGTGCCCGAACCATACTTCAACGAGCCCGGATTTGAGCGGAGCCGAGGGACACCAACCGGTTCGCACAGTTCCCGGGAGTACAACAGTAACATCTATCAGGCGTGCGTACGGTACGCGATGCTGGAGCAGCTGCGTCATCCGTGTCCCTGCTTCCAGGACGTCATTCATGCGCATTTCTGGCTGAAGCGCAATGAAATTTGCAACCAGATAGAGGAATGGATTGCCGAACTGAGTCATCCGCTGCAGCACGAGCGTACGGGGCGAACGATATCGTTCAATGCGATGGTACTGCGCCGTCAGTACAAACAGTTGCGCGAAGAGCTTGCCAAGCTGACACCACCGGAAGGGCTGGAAGAGGCGGACTATCCGTTCAATGCCGGAAGCAACATTACTCCTACCACCGCAACAGGTGGATCTACGACTGTCACTGCTACTGCTCTTCCCACCTGTCCGGCCGGATCGTTGATGCACTCTTCCTCGTCCTGTTCGTCCTCATCATCCTCAACGTCCTCGTCGTCCTCTAGCTCGTCGTCCAGCTCGTCATCCTCGTCGTCCACTTCATCGTCATCGTCGAACTCGTCAACACACAGCCAGCAGCAAGCCATCGTGACGAACGTGACTGACAGCAGCGCAATGGAGGGTGGTGATGGTTCCGAGAGCGTTATGCTTGAAGAAACCGATGGTGTTTCGAGCAGCGTCGAGGATGTCGCTGGCGTGAAGGAGGACACGCGGGACGGTGGGATGATGACGGAAGAGGTAGCCGTCGTATTTAGCGATCATTCCGAAGATCAAGGTAGCGAAACTGGCAATGTTGTTCATACCGTAACTGGTTCTGGAGGCGGTGGTGGTGGTGATTGCAGTGAATCTTCATCCAGTGGCAGCAGCATCGTGACGGGCGTTTCGGCAGGTTCTGTCGACAGTAGCGAATCGACTGCCATTACGGGTGGTCTGTCCGAGGAGACGGCCGGATCGAATCAACTACCGACGACTGCCGACGACGACATTAGCAGTATCAACAGTATCGAGAAGCCAATCGGTGGAGGTGCCAAAAGTGTGCACGAATCCCTGGACGATGAGGCTGATCTTTCGCTGGAAGAGATGGCACTGTCAATGGTTTAAGGTATGCACGGGGTGGCAGCAAATGATTTTTTTCTATATAATAACTGTTACATTGTTTCTCGTAGACTTATCATCAAAATGGCATACAAACACACATACTACCCCGTGCAGGATGTCTGTTGACTGTCAAAACACAGAACACATCCACATCTCCCCGGGGTACGTCCAGGAAGGGGAGCCCAGTAGTAAATTAAAAAACTGTTTGTTGTGTATGTTTAAGCGCCTAGAGCTTCGGGCTAGACTTTGGGAACGTGTGGGAGCGGGGTAGCGAGCGTACAGCGTGTGATGTGATATAATTAGTTTTGCTAATATGAATGCCACGAAAGCGGAGGAAGGGGCTTTCGATCTCAAACGAAACCTGGTCCCACGACGGAGGATGAAAAAATATGGAATGGTTGCAGCTCGGATAAACGGATTGCGAGCTTTTGGTGGCGTTGAGCACAGTTGAGGGAGGTAAAGGTAGTAGGACGCGCGCTGCATAAATTAGGAGGTAAAGAGCAGTAAAAGCCAAGAAATCGTGCATTTTCTGCTTGTGCGTGTGTGTGTAGGAAGGAAGGGGGGATATACAAAAACATCCCTTTTTACTTACAAGCCATAGAAAGGAAGTGAACAACAAACCGGTAGCGTACCCATCTTTAAGTAACATCAGTCTATTATTTTGTTTGTTTTAGCATTACAAAAACCGGGGTCATTATAGTTTTTTTTTTTTACATTATGTTGAGAAAGACAAAATGTTTTATTTTCGATTTTCAAACAACAATCAAACGATTTTATTTTTCCCTTGGTTGTGTGCTGCTGATAATTGCGTCGTTGTGTGTCGTTGTTGGGGTAATTACCTGTTGCAGCAGCGTTTTGTTAGGTTCGGTGGACAAACGCTCGCAATAAGGCTCTGCTTAAGTACAGGAATACGACAAACAACATTTAGTTTAATATTACATTTAGCTTTAATTAAGAATTTATTAGGGCCTGTGGGGGAGTACAGTGTGTGGAGTGAGCAGCATGTCGCCAAAACCGGTGTAACTATGACCCACCCTCCATTTCCATGTACACAATTAGACTTCTTATTATTGATTTGATTCCTTTCGTGTTTCTTAATCTATTAGATGCTTTTTTTTTGTTTCATTTTTGTTTGGAAAAGCTATCCTTATTCGAGCTTTTATTTCCTTCCATAAAGAAACTTCATTGGCTTGGGCAAATTTATGCGAAGAAAAAAAAAACGGGCAAATGAACGTTGATCAGGGATTAATTCACTGGGGAAAACAAGCACACAGGAGCCTACATTTCAGCTATCATTGATGCGATATTTTTGAGCAGAAAAATTGATGTTGTTTCTACCCCTACAGCATAGAAAACAATTATAATTCAGTGGAGAAAGTGTGTCCCGTTGGAGAAAGACGCAAATAAAAGAAGTATGGAGTTCGGTGCATGGAATCAGGATAGCATTAACCATAACGAAGCGGAAACAAACCACACACACACAGACGCAGTAATAAATGTAACTAAAATAATGTGTTTGATTTTTCTCATTATTCAGAGTCCGGATCCGAATATTGACGCATTTCTTTTTATGAAAATTTTCTGTTGAATGTTTTATATCTCAACATATATTTTTTAGTGACACTAAATTTTATCGGGGCGCATTATTCAGGGGGTAGTGGTACCGTTCTTTCCGTTTTTATACGAAAAGGTTTCGAATCTCATCCCATCGGTACAGAAGAGGGTAAAGTGATCTCATGGAGTACCCAGCTCCAAGAACTCTCGACGATAATGTCCCAAAGAGGAAGAAGATTAAACTGTTGTTATTGTTGTTTTTCTCCTGGAATGAAAGACTGAAAAACTGTGGCAAGTATTTTTTAAAATTCCCTTTTAAATTGTTTTGTTAATACGACAAATGGTACACTATCAGGATCGAGCATCATCTTTTTTATCACGAGATCTCTGCAAATGCAGCATCACAATACATTTTCTATTGATTTATTCAAATGCAACCAAAATTCGGTCGTCAAAGGTTCATATTGCAACATACGCTGTTTTTGTATCTAATTTTCATATTTATACCAATTTTCCATGCCCATGTTTCAGATAATCAACTTGTTACATTCCACTAACAGCTCACTCAGTATCCGCATAAAAGACTATTTACAATATTATCATAACGTTCATAGCATTGCGACTAAAAATAAATGCGCATTAGCTTTGTTTTTATTGTAAATTTTGGTTTTGTAATTTTCCCCGAAACTTACTTGGCGAGACAATTCAATTTCTGCGAACATGATAAGCATAGGTCACGACAACCATTCGTGGAATGTAATCGGATAAGCACATTATGCATTAGATTGATGTCCTACTGGCCAGTGCAGTTTAAATAATATACGGACAGCCAACCGGGCACTTTACCGGGAAATCGTTACTGATTATCATCGCATGCTATGCTGTCTGGGGTATCGATGCTAGTATTTCAAAATAGCTCTCTCCGTTCATGGCGGGAAAATAATCGGAAAGTCATCCCACGGCTATCAGCGGTGCTTATGGATATTAACGCAGCAGCAGTAACCTGATCAATGCTGTTTAATTAATATTTATATCATTTGCAAACTCGAAACACCGTACAGAAGAAAGGTTTTTAGCTTTTAGCGAAGTATTGTGCCGGTGTATAGACACGTCGGGACTGCTCACGATGGTAGTAAAAACTAATTCAGACGCATTCATTATCATTTGCATTCCACTGAAAGCAAGCGCTCAAGCTGCTAAAAGGTGCGAATGGGATTTTTTAAATATGATGCTGGTTTTTTGTTCCACCATTTTGTGTTACGTAGGGGCAACTACTCTCGGGAGTGTAATTTACGCTTCGCGAGCCTCCTAAGGGTCATTCTTGCGGGTCAAACTTTTACGCTAACACGACGCTTGCGATGTATGAGGTTAAAAATCTGTAAAAAGTTACTTTAATCTCTTTTTTCTCTTATATTTCTAGATAAACCTCGCTCAACTTCCACCCAGTTCTGGATGAGCCTGATGTAGCACTTTAAGGGAAAATTTGCATTACGAATATCATGAATGAGAATGTGGCCACCGTGTTTTGTATGCGTTGATGCTCCGTTGTGCTAAATGAAGTTGTCCTACATTTTCTCCGATGGACGTAGCGTAGTACAGCGATCGCCCTGACCATACCCACAAGAGGATACGCTGCGGCATGTAGCGTGATTGGCAAATGCTTGGCAGAGGATGGCTTTCATTAGTGTTTGCCCCCGGAGTGTTGAGTATCAGCTGCGATGACTCGTTATGGTCCCCTTGCATAAAGCAATCAATCAACATAAACTGCCCACGATGATTGATGTTTGATGGCGATGCTGGCGTTATTCCACTGACTGCTTGCTCGAGTACTATGTATGTCCGTCATGATTCTTAGCAGAAAGCCTAAACTGGCAGAGATTTTGTTTGCTTGCGTAAAATTAGAAAATTCGTCTGAAAAAGAAATCGTTAAATAGAGTGGGGTTGCATTAACGCCAGGCACAGTGTACTGTCCCATTGGTGAGAAGCTTCTTCTGCAAGGAGGTATAGCCATTCGTAGAATAATTACCAAACCGTATAAGCATGATATTAGCGATTCAACTTTACAAACAAGAAGCACGAAAATACGAAGCTCTCGATAAGCATGTGTAAGCACAAACAAGACGGGATTATGATACGCGTCTGTTTGATTTCCGCTCATCTGCGCCAGCCCGCTGTTGACATTTAACCTCCAACCACCACACGGACACGTGCTTCGAATGTGCCAGCCTTTAATACCGCATTCTCTGTATGTGTGCGCTATCGAATGTCAAGCTGTCTGTTGCTTTTTTCGTAAAAGATTCCTTGTAAGTCTAACGGTGGTCGGTACAAAAGGGCGAAGAAAGAAAAAAAAGCAACACTTTCCACTATAATCTAATCCACACACACTCACACTATTCTTCCAGCGATTTCGGTACGGGATTTCTAGAAAGGAAAATGTATCCGTAAAAGGGTGCTTTCGATGGAAAGCTACTGATGCGTTTCCGCGTACACACAAACACCTCGTATTGGTAGATTCTTCCTTTCTGTTGCGGATTTACAAAGCGATTCACCAGTTAAGCAGCATTGAGAGCGGCCCGTTGCTACGGATGGCCGGGGAAAAGGAGTTGTGTTTTAAGGGCATGAAGCGGAATTTATATTGTTTGACTAGAGTTCCCGAAACTGGGGGAAGTGTTGATGTGCAATAACGTGCAAAGAGCTTTGAAATGCTTTTCAACTGAAGCGGATCTTTGGCAGTGGGATTTTAAGGGATAGTTTTGTTTGCGGCATTCGAGCTTTTCATCTTGTGGTCGTTGAAGAGCTTTAACATTGAACTGGATATGGAATCTAACGTAAAATTGTTTCCTGAGGTGTATCTCGCTTTCCGTCAGCTTCAGTTTGATGTGGTTTCACTTAACAGCATAAGGTTAATTGAATTGTTTATGTTAATCTATATTGAAAAAGTTTGATTAGAAACACAGTAGGCTGTTTAAGCGCCAACAGCAAAACAGAAACCCTTACCAGAGCAGAAGGCCATGGATGATGAGAATATGTTTCTGCGGTTGACAAGTGACGTGGTTATCTCTTCAACCATTGTGGAAATTCCACCCGTAGACCGGGAAGAACGTACTAGCTGGCATGCTGTTAAGCCACCTTCCGAATTCAAAATCCGACAGGTGTTCTTCATCACTAAAATCTCCCTCCTCGAAATTACAGCAACGGCGGTAAGAAATCCAAAGTCAAACAACGATTGCTCACGGTATTAAGGTAATAAAGGCATTGAGGGCAGTGCAGCAAAAGCAGCGGAAGAAGCAACATCACAAAACACACGGTGAAAATTTGGCACGCATGGTATGCTTTCTCGGGGTGTTAGTCAGTACAAATGAATGCTTTTTCATGCGTTTGTTGCTAGTGGTGGTGGGTGGGCGAAGATGGTTTGTTTAACGCCTGAATTTATGCAAAAATCTTTTACAGTGTGCTGGCCGCCTGTCGAGCTGATAAGAGCAGCGTGGTGTAAAATGGACGGAACAGTCTTGCATCTATGTACCGAACATACAGACAGGTAAGTTTTAATAATAAAGGCTAGACAGCGCTTAAAATTGTGCGTTTATCTGTTGCGCCATTAATTCGCAATAATCAGGGGGGTCAATTTAATGGCTGGTAATTTGGAAACGCAATATGGTCTTCGTTGGTGTGGTGATTCTTCACGGTTAGGATAAAGATTAGCTAAGCGTTATTATTTTACTCTCTAATCTTGATAATAGTCAAATAATTTGCTCGCTTTGTAGATTGCATTCACCATGCAAAACAAAACTAGAACTTCACGATTTGCCACATGGCCCTCCCGCCTAATGACACTCTTAAATATCGCTTCACTTATCTGGTGATAGTTGGCCAAAATTCAGTCAGCCTGAACGAATGCGCTCTTAATGCTCTTTAAAATCCTCTTAAAACAATATTCATAATCAATTTCTTCCCGTTAACTCGGTACAATTTTTCAATACACCCAAAGCTACAAAACGCACATACACATTCGAACATGTGGTCTCCCTTGGTGCGGAAAGTTCAGAAGCCACAGTTGAAACGTCAATAAATCGTAACAATCTTATGTTTTAGCACAAACTATGAACTCAAAAACTATCTTCCAAGAAGAACCTTCGTTCCCTTTGAATCACTTGGCTTTTTCCGCGAACAGGATCGTAAGTGGTTCCCTGCATCCGAGACACACACACACAGTGTTGGTTGGTCACGGTTTATCGTGCAAGAGGGTTAACCTTCGACGAAAATTTATAGTCATTTTCCTGCGCTCTTTTACTTTTCGAAAGCGAGACAACACTTGGGAGAACTGTGTGATACCCGGGCGTACGAAGAAGAACACAGCTCGAGAACGTCGACTGTCCTCCATAACTGCTGTGCTTCATCGTTCGAGCGTAAATGAATGTGTAAGTGCATTTTCTTCGTGCAAAAAGTGTTGGTCCCACCATCTCTCGGTCACCATCTCGACTAGGTGCCGGTGTTGGTGGGTAATTTAATTTCCCGCATTTATTTTGTTCTTCTTTTGCTGTTTGTTTTTAGTGCATAAAGATGCTGCTGAAGTGAAGTGATTTCCAGTATGGTTTGAGCATGGAAGAAATTATCATTCTCCAATGGAAGTAGGAGAATAATCGTGGGCAGTAGTAGCATCCTCCTCCTATGCCATTGGTTTTATAGCTGCCCTTACACTCAATTATATTTGTATCATGTCATACCGTCTTCAGCGTCGTTGGCTATTTTTTTCTTCTCTCCGGATGCCAAGAGTCACCGAAACGATTGCCCGTTGGCGGATGCGGCATATTGTCCATAAATAGCAATGGAGACCATGGACGCGAGACCACCGTAATCGCATCGTTCAGTTTTTGACCCGATTGGATAAGGCAAATTTGAATTTGCCACACTCACCGGTGAGAGTAGCTTTTTTATCATTTCCTTCTCAACGCAAATCTCGCGGGACGCTCTGATGCGGACATCGTCTGAAGGTAATGATTGATTTTTCCGCTGGGAATAAAGTGGAGAGGATAATATTCCGTTAAAAAGCAGGAACTCAGATGTGATGTCTGTGGTGGATCAGGCATTCAAACATTCGCTGAATGTTGGGCCAATAAATCACGCTTCGTACCCCCTAAATCAAGGTGAAGCTGTTGAATAATGCAGAGGCCAAAATTTTGACGGAATATTCAACACAGGTATTGGAGCGAGGCGGAACTTTTTTTGTTTGCATTCCGCACGACATGCATTAACTTATTTGATATTTAAATACGAAACTTCTGCAGCTGATGTGAACTGTTGATGAGGTCACAAGACTAACAGCATTCCCAGAAAGTGCCTGCCACGCACCTTCAACACACTCGAGAGTGCTGCGCGTAAGCAAACGGTAGTATTTCACTGGAAGATGGTCCAAAGCTGCTAAAACTCTGGAGCCCTGCATCACATCCTCAACCATTTATTGAATAATGTTTCCAATTGTTGTTATTTACCTATGAACGATATGAGCGATGAGATACGCGCATCCAAACCAGCGATGTGACGTACGGAGGAAATACCGTGAAAATGATGAGTGGTTCGTGGAAACAAGGGGGATCAAAGGTGAAGAAAAAAAAGACAAACAGGGAAACAAGTTTACCGATACGATACACCTTCCAGGTGCTTTTTTCGGAGTTCGCTTCACTTTTTCCCCTAACTTAATCTTACGGTGAAATTTACACACAATATGCTGTTGGAAAGTGTGTATGTGCCCCAGTAAGGAAGAAGGCGTACCTCGCGTATACGCTTAGCTTTAAGGTTTCTTTCACCTTTTCTTTCTCAGCGCAATGTCGGAATTATTCTGTGGAAGAACTCTAGATGCGATTGGGCCTATCGGAATGTTAGATAGTTTTTAAAAGTAACAACAAACATTTAAGTACTGTAATGATATAGTTTTTACTCTTCTTTTCATGCGTCTAAAAGTTTTAACAACTTTTCCTACTATTGATACAAAGCACCTGGCGCCTCCATTGGCGGAACGTGATTCAGGTACTGGGCGTCTCCATTCGGCTTATTCTGATGAACTTTTTTTCAAACAATTTTCTACGTTGTACCCTTACAAAATACAGTAAACTGTTGGGGAAATGTAATGCAAAAATGTTTCCTTAGAATCGATTAATATCACAATACATGCTGTAATGCAATCGAATGGATACAAAAACAATTCAATAGAATAGAATAATTCAATCACCTTGATCGCTTCACCGTTATAGTTGATTGTAAATAGAAAAGAAACAACTCATCATTTATCAAAGTATGATCGTTTCCGATGATGCCTTATTCTGTTTAAAGAGTAAACCTTTTGCTAGATGCTGGTGTAATAATGGAGAAAAGGTACATTGATTATTCATGATAAGATTCTACGTTAAAGAGTGCCTACAAGACAATTATAAGTTCTTGCTGCGGGGAATCCCATTCTATCATTCCATCCGGTTGGGAAAAGCCTTTTTATAAGATATTGTGAAACATGAACCTTTTCGTTATGTTGTTTTCATGTTTTGGTGCTATCCCGTTAGCAAGTTGAGAGAAATAATAAATCTGCTGCTGCTTCTGCTGCTGTTGCTGCTAGTCATGTTTCGCTGTTTCTGGCTGCAACTTTTGCTTGGCTGTCAGCCAAAATTTGGCTTCGGATGGTTGGTTGTTGTGTTCTTGGAAATAATGGAAAATATGCAAAAATATACGCCATCGCACACTAGTGCCTGTTCTAGTACACTTCGGTTCGTAGTAATTTAATTCAGCAACAAACAAAATAATCAATCAAACGGTGGAAAACGTATCGTGACCAAATGTCGCGTTTCTTTCCAGCAAAATACAATACAGAATGAAGGTTTCACCATTTTAGATTGTGTTAAGTTTTTTTTATTATCATCACACCATTCGCACAGCGAAAGGTAAAACACGATGTAGCGGTCCAGCGCGCTGCTCAACAAAAGCCTGGAATCCTTACCGCGCGGGCCAAGTAAGCGAACGGAAAGCGGAAACGGAAGTCGACACTGAATGGACGATTGATCACCCATCCGGACAGTAGTGTACGTTGGGTTACGTTTGTGAACCATGGGTTACCGAAAATCGGATTACACTTTTCCTGCTTCATATGTGTCTACCGATCGAATCGGTTGGATCGGTCTTGTAAATGGAACCACCGGTTAAACGTCGTCATCGTCGTCGTCGTCTCTCTCGCTCTAGATGGTGGTGTTGAATATGGTCGACCACGGAAGCATTAAGATGGCTACCGACCACCACCACCACCTCCATTCGATGCGTACCATAGTCCGGCCGGAAGAGCAAACTTCGTTTTCGATCTTATCACAGTTGAGGAAGTGCTTCTCGGTGGACATAAGCTTGGCAATGCGGCGTAGAAATATGGCCGAGTTCGGTTTGCACTTGTAGCGGGCACTGTTGTACACACAGTTTTCGTACGCGTAACGTGCACTACGTCAAGCATAGGAGGCATGGTAGAGAAAGGAAGCGTTAAATTGACTGAATGATGCGAGAATATGCCCGGAGATGGTAGTCTTACCAGCAAAAGTGCATGTATTGCTGGTTGAAGGATTGCTTAGTGGTTTTGGTCATTTCCTCCCTCAGGATGGACACGAACCGTTTCGAGCAGGAGTCTAAATCTCGATGCACCAGCTGAAAGCATCCTTTGTGCCAGAGAAATTCTGTAAAAAAAAAAAAGGAGGACCAGAACAAAAAGACGAGTGGTGTTTGATGGGTTTTGTGTGTTTGTGTGTGCTAAGCTGGGCGAATTCCCAGCTGACAGGCATGAAATAGCAACGAGAAATTCAACCAATGACTAAAGCCAGAGTAAAGTAATTTGTTATTCAGATTGCATACATTTAGTGGAAGAAGGAGATTTGAGGCTGAACATATTTGGAGCATTTTTCGGTAGCCTTCTGGTAAGCAAGACCTTGGCACGCACCTTGCTGGAAGCTGCTATCACGGCAAAGGAACTCGTACAAACGTTTCGCACCGTACACCTCGTTGTCAATGATGAGCCGCTCCTTGGCGTCGACGCACACGTCTAGGTACCGCTGGACGCATTCCATGCCCCGGTTGAACAGTCTGGAATGACGCAAAGAGACGAAAGTAAAAGAAAACAGCCTCTCAACGAACTAGCCGTGTGCGTGAGCAAATATGTGGCACGCAACAAAACCACAAATGGTCTGTTGTGCGGCAGAGGTTTGGAAACCATGAAAAAATCCACTCCCCCCCCCCCCCCCCACCCACGTACAAACACCGGCTGTTGATTTGCTCGATGGTTTCTGGTATCTGCACACTGTACAGCAGATCCACGGCAATGCTGGGCGTCGCGTTGTGGAAGCATTCGTCGAGCATCTGCGAAATCTGTCCACAGATCGGTTCGGGGAAGGGTTCCGGTACGATGCCAAGTTCTGTGGAACGAAACAAAAAGCAAAAGGGAAAGGAATTCACTATGTTAAGACGTTGGGCAAAATTGCACGCAACTTCGCAAGCGTGTTAAACATGTGGCTAAAGAGCAAAAAAGAAAAAAAATATAGAAACGTTTTTCACACTGCTGCAGAAAATGAAACAAGATTTATTCATCGAAAGAATTCCGCAACATATTGCTACTATGCCCCGGGTTTTTTTCTCTCTCTGTCTCTCTCTCTCTAATCTGGCAAAAGTAGTGGCACGTGTTTGGGGATAAGGACGGCCGGAAGATACAAACCACGATTGGAAGAATGCAATTTGTTGACGGTGGTGCGCTTACTCTTGCTTGTGATTACGGATCGAACCACGACGCTTTTCGCTATTCTTTTCACCAGTCTCCGCCTCAGGACTACGACAATAACAACATCAACTTCCACCAAGCAATGGCAACCATACCGTTTTTAGTGATATTTTTACGACAACGTTAATGCCACCGTTGATCCCAATTCGTCGTCACTGTGTGTGGTGCTGCGGTCGATTCCTACTCATCCATTACCTTTCCGCCAACCATCCCGAAAGGCTCCCCGCTATCTCTTCCAGTGTGTGTGTTTATATCGTTTGCATGGTCTTCTGAGGGTTTGGACAGGGACAAGGGCAAGGGATAAGCCACATGTCTAAACCACACCATGTGAGTGGGTGTGTGTGTGTGTGCGCGTGTGGTTCAAAACGTGATTATCATAGGAATTAGAAAAGTAAAGTAACAAGTGTGTGATGGCTAATGGCACACTGAACCAAACCCTCATGGGTATTATTTCGCAAAGTCCTTTAAGGGTGGCTCCTCTACTCGGTGGAATCGTTTCCGGGAGATGGAAACGCGTTCGACAGACCGTCCGGCATTCGGGTAGCGAATGTGGTGATGATGTTGTGCGGTTTATTACTGGCCTAGTACATGCAATACCTTTTTATTTGTACTATGTAAAGCATGTAAGACACATATCCACCAAAAAGGACGACTGCCATAAATCATGCTAGAAGTGTCTTTTTAAATCATCAACAAAAAAAATCCTCTAGAAAGGAATTTACTTATCCGCAGCTGAGTGGAACATTGCGAGTGAAGGTGACTCCTTAGAATGATTTTTTTTTTTTAATGTAGCGAAAGGAAATGCTCAATGATCAAACAGATCTTGTAAGGGAAAAATCACCCAATGTGAGCATGAGTGGGAGCAGTTGTCTATTGACTCTTTAATTCGTCTGCACGGATTTCTTTAAAAAGGTTCTTCCATCCAATTTGGCTATTGAGCGAGTATTTTTATTCTGTTTTGAACGCATACAAAGCGTGAAACGTAAAGAGAATTTGCAAAATAGAGCTTCGCTAATGGTTATACTTGAAATGAACCTTTCTTTGCGATGTAATCCATTGCTTTTCCGAATTATGTTTACAAAAGAGAGCATTAGTCGTTGCGAGGATAAGCTATTGCTCTTTCGATGTTAATAATTGCAGAATTTTCTCGTTTCAAGTGGACGATTGGCTGCAATTATTTATGTGCAAGTGCTCTTGATTCGCATTGTAACATTGGCCATGTTGAGTTATAAATAAATAAATCAAACTCCTCCTCTGTCTTTAACTCCACCAGCCTCTTTTGTTCGTCTTTTAAAATGCTCCAGAAAATCTCCAACTGGTTTAGGAAAGAAATTCCACTCCAGTCTATCTAGCCGATTCTGCTAACTGCTCCATCAAGTAGAGTTAGGCTTATTAACACCCCGGTAATGAAGTTACAAGCTGTGTGATAAAAGTGTTCTGTATTAGAATTGCTAATTTTATTATACTCCCAGCTGATTTGTGCCTTGCAGCTAACTCAATTGTACTCACTGTTTGGGAAAAGTTGGGCCGTTGGGGAATTAAGAAGCACAACTTTACACACTGTAAGTACCTCTTTCAAGGAACAGAGCGAAATATTCACCCCCCAAAAAAAAGCTCTCTTTCGGCTTTGTTGTTCTGCGTTAGTTCTAGGGCGTGCACGAGCGTGGATTTAATTGCAAAATGCTTCAAATCGTACAATCTCGCTCTGAAGCAAAATTTAATCAAAATATTTGCTTTCTGAGCCGTTTCGAATGGAATTATGTTACATTTTCAAGCAGGAATCTGTAAGATTGTAGCATCTGCTTCACAGGCTACAATCGGTGGATGATTTCATTGCACTGTGTTTGTTTTCCTTCTCTTGGCTCTTATCATGGCTTTGTTTGTTTACTGTGTTGTTCCTTATACTGCCAACGCGAAAGTTCATCGTCCAAAGCTTTCAACACCCCTGCGCTATCACGATAGCCGGTGGGCATTTGGGTTGGGGGTTCAATGAATTTCATTATTTAGGGTTTTTCCTGTCCCACATCGGACACCGCGCGGGAAAGATCTTTGCACACTGTTTGATGATCCTGTCCGTTTCCGAGGGGCATTTGTTGTGCTGTAGCTTGCGTTGGAAAAATGTCACGTTTTTGGATAAGTACTGTCTATCCGCTCTACTTACCACAGTATGTGATGGAAAATATGTAGCAAACTACTAATATCCTTAGCATGGTGTTGTGTTGCATGTTTTCGGATATTTGTTGACTGTGCAGATATAATGAGTTTGAAACACTTATGAAGCTTTCTCTTATCTACTATGTATAACTTTTATCACTTGTAAAACACATCAGACATTCCACTGTTTTTATTTTTTGTTGCTTTACTGAAACACTACACTGAAGCCGTTCAAACGATAATACTGCTGTGACCACGTTTTCGCCGATTGCTTAGCCCCGAGCAAACACCGGATGCTTCAAACGAACCGTTACGATGGAGAGAGTAGTGCATACTGGCATCTTTTCCATGGAAACCCAGAGCGCTCAGGGACGGAAAGCACGTTACCATGCACACCATGCTATGTGGCGACGGTCGCACTCACTCACTTCTTGGCGCCGTACAACGCTCATCCTACAAACTGTGAGTTACTCACGACGGCACGCAAGACTCACAGTCCAAGAGTCTACTCGTCCTTTGAAGGATATACCGGCGTCGGATCGGGCTATCCTCTCCTCAGTATCGTCCGTCCGTTTCGTGTGAATAAAGTGTTTGGGAAAAAGTTTAGCTTAAAAGAGCAGCAAAACAAACAAATAAAAACCCACTTGAAAACAGAAGAAGTGAGTGATATAAGCCATCATACAATTTCGTGCAAACAAACAGGTAGTAGTAGTCTGTGGGGGTGTGAAAAGTGTTCAAAAGCAAGCTTATTTGGACGCACACAAACCTAGTTGATTGACGGTATTAAAAAAAGTGTTTCTCAAACCCAGTTCCAGATCACCTGGTTTCGGAGTTGTACATACTGTTTGATGAACGTATGTGGATTATTAAAAACGTCCGCACGCAATCAAAAAATAAGAACCATTTCCCCAACAATGGAGCTTTTGATTTTGTTGAAAAAGCCCATCCCCGTAACCATGCTACAAACGACATTTCACAGATTTTACATTTTGTTGGGTAAATCCGGTCCACCAGCTTACTCCGCTCAAGAATAAGCAAATTATCCATTCAGCACGGATGGTCTCGTCCGGTGGCCGTTTCGGATTTAAGTCGGAATTCGTATTTCAATCACGTGCTTGGAACACACTGTGTTGGCGGGATGGCCCGGTGACCTGAGAATTTTCTGAATTCACTTGTCGCGCGTGAGCATCAAATGAGCCGTTGTGTGCGCTGTGTGTGTTGCAACATACACAAAGCGCAGACCCCAAAACCGTTGCTGGAGGAATTCATTTGCTTTCTCGCAGTCTCTTAGTATCCTAGAGCAGCATTTCGGGATTCGGTTGGGGGTGTATACGGTGGGAACATTTCCGGTCGTACCTTTTTAGCTTGTTGGGGTTTTTTTTCTACCATTTTGTTTTGGTCTAGTAGGTTGGGTGTTGTTTATTTTCTTTTCGTCGAATCTCGGTGAAAGGTAAGTTAATTAATATAAACACACACACACACGCACAAACAACGCCATTAGGGGGAATCAGTTTCACAGCGTGGAATAATGTAAATGTGGTGTGAAAAATGTTTTAATTAAATGAGAACACAGTTCACAGCTTTTCGGTTATTTGTTTATCGGAGTTTGTTTCTTTGTAAAGACGAATTTCGATCAGATACAGCTTAAAGTTAGGGGCCATTTATTAAAGGCGATTTTAACAAACGAGCTAAACTCCAATCCTATCTCCCCCGATGGTGATGGTGATTAGAATACCACAATGTTCTGCAGTTGACATGTGGAAAACTATTCATAAATCTACTTATACAGCCCATCTGTTTCGACCGAACTGATCCATGTGTTTTTGTGTATGAGAAGGCGTAGGATTATATGCAAAACTTCTCTCGAACGATACCAAATTTCGGCAAATTTCGTCCCATATGCTGCACTCCGGATGTGTGTTGGTTGGAAAATTTTGGACTGGATTAAGTCGCAACATCGTATACATTATTTATCACAAACAGCATCTGCACAAACGGTGCTGTGTGTAAATCGAAGTAGATTTAATAATCGTCACATGTTTGAATGAAGCGTTACCAAGAAGAAATGCGCTGATTGTACATTAAAACTAATTACATTTTATTTTCTTTGTCATAGGAAAAATGGTGAAATGCACGAATAAAACGAGGAAAAGCGAGATCGAGTGAGAAAAAGCTTTCTACGGGATGCTGTGTGTCCGGGAATTTCATCTCACCCGCTGGCTAACCCGGCACAAGCTAAAGCGAAGCCGTTATCTCCGGACAGGGACTAAGAGGAGTCCATGATGTGAATTGTAATGGACGGCACTTTTCCATCATACATCCGTCATGTCTCGTTATCGGTATAAGGTATAAGTTTTTTTTATTTGTTTCCGATGTTTTTCAATCAAACAGTCGGACTCTTTCTTTGTGCGCATTGGTCTTTGTTCGGTTTGGTGGATAGCGCCATAGCCAGGTGGTGTGAAAAATCGACGAGCTGATGCTGATGTCATTATCATTAGTTTGGTGAAACTTCCTTTTCTTTGTGGTACGCGGTAAGAAAGTCTAGTAGAATTTATTGGTGCTTTCTTTAGGAAACAGCCATCGAGGAGGTTGAACGTTGGGATAAGAAAAATGTATTAAATTGATGCTACTATTAAGTGTAACCCTTTAAAAGTCTTGCCATTTTTCAAAAATGATTCAAAAAATTGACACAATTTTTTCACATTCCTGTGTACTTTATGGTTTAAACCAGCAGAAAGAAGAATATTTCATGAAAAAAGTAAACAAAACTGAAAAGGGCAACACAAACAAACCCGAGACAGTCTCGTACAAATCTTTAAAGGGGTTCAATTACTCCAACCTTAGCGGGAAGTCATGCGAATGGTACCGTGAGATACTTTATTGATTTACATAAATTGGTACCATTTCCCACGGGGATCGTTAAATAAATGCATTAATTAATCTGGCAGTATGGTTGGTAATTGTTTATGCATGTTTTGGAGATGCTGCTACCGACGAATGGCATGTAGAATTTATTTAACATATGACAGATGGATATCCGCTTTACCACCATCACGTGGCTTCGGTTCAGTTTAGCAAGAAATGGAGATACAGTTTCAGTGTCACCACATGCACGTGTCCCATGGGATATTAAATAGATGATGTGTGCTCTTCGTCTTTCACCACGAATCATAATGTTTTGTTGATTATCATATTTCGTGTTCGACTCACGAGATAAGATAATGATAATAATTGTTTCGCAAACCATTCCTCTTATATTTTGACTCTCATTATGCCGCCTATCACTGCAGGCGATCGGTTCGGATGGGTTTTGAAACTCCTGTGAAGATGGCCTCTACCACCGGACAAGGTTGGTTTTGCAGACATTTGCAGAACTCCTACGTAGCTACGAACCTTCAGTTATTCTGATAATCCGTCAGTTGAACAGAGTAAAGTTATGATCATAATAATGTAAAGGTATCCAAAGATGTCTTTGCAGCAAACTTCATTTAAACGTGACTTGTTTAGAAATTCCAAACGCAGTCTTGAAACATGTTTTTTTTTCATGTTCAAATATTAATCTCACATATTTCTGTTCCTATTTATTCAATTTTCAGTTTCCTTGTGTGCCGGCAAAGGAAACACAAATACCGGACAAAGTTTTATCGGTCTCTGTAGCCGGAGTCTGTCCAGCAAAGCGATGATGATATTTGGAATCGTTGCGTCAATCAGCATCTGCACCGGGGACACTTCCACCGGCGATGGTGGTAGTTGATGGTAAAAGTTTTACCATCGCGACGATACCTTCCACGAAATCGTTGCGGCCAGTGGCTCTTAGAATTTCGCGTGAAATGCGAAAATGATCGCACTAAGCAGAACGCGCGTTAAGCCCCGGTCTGTCAGAAAGCGTTACGGAAGCAATTTAATAAATGTGCATTGTGGAAAGTAAGCGAGAAAAGCTTCTCAGTAATATGGCGATATGGCTACGATGCTTTTCACGATGCATGCTGGGGTGCGGAAGAAAAGTGGCTCTTCGGCTCGATGAGAAGAGTAATCGTGCTTTGGTTGTGGTGGAAGATTTTTCAAGGTTATTTTTACTTCGTGCGGTTCATTTATCATCGTCGGTACGGGGCTATATCACTATCGTTCATTTGGTGGGTAGTTCTAGATCAATCAATGTTGCGATACGATAATATGATGCATTGATGGTGCATCGATCATGATGTGTGTCCGTGTTGTGGTTTATGGAGAAAATATTGTATGGTTTATAAGGACCGACAGCAAGACAAACGATTGGGCCATTAGATGGAAGCAACTTGATAGTGTTGTGTAGTTAGTACAGAGAAGGAATAATTTTTACACATCTTCCATAGTTTTGCTATAACTGTAATAAAAAATTGCATTTTTATCAATTCATTCACACGATCTTTCTCTTCTCACGAATTCTCCTCTTCTCATTGACCGAGAAATGCTTGATCAGGCGGATCTCGGATCACGTTAAGGTTGTCATGATCGACTCGAAGATTAACATAAAAGACAGACTTTTTGGTCAAACTATATGGTAAAGTTCTTTCAATGCTCTCGCCACAGTGGACCTTGTGAAGCATCTCTACGATCCGGTATCGGTTAAGACCCTACACACTGTGTTGGAGTACGCATTCATGGCGTTGTAGGCCTCAGCAGAAAGTCCCCTTGCTCGGATAGAGCTCATCCAGCGCAAATTCTTCCGGTTTACTTTCTGCGAGTGACCTGAGTAGACCTCAGGTAGATTAAGATGGACCCTGCACGCTATTAGGTATCGAATCTCTGAAACAGCGTGATAAGATAGCTTCTAGAGGGCCATTTATGGTCCGTCGATTTAAATAAACCCAATTATCAAATTGACCATTGACCGATGGATTGAACTCTAGGTGACAGCCTAACCGCATAAAAATCTGTCATTCTTTCTCTTTTTTTTTAATACATACGTAAGGAGTCAAGAAACAGAAAAAAGTTTAGGGTGCAAAAAAATTTTTCAAAGCAACATGATAAATTGCTAAGCTTACTTAAATTTTAAAGAAACTCCTAAATAATAAAAAAGAATTGCTTAAACTCTGTCTAGGCAATCCATATGATTCTAGCCATATGATTTCTTTGAGCAACAAAAACATGGCTACAATTCATCGATAAAATGAAGCTTTTGAGCAAATTTTAAATTGCAATACGCTTGCGAAAAAAAAAAGTTTTAAAATAAACAACTTGCAGAAAACAGAAATACAGAACGCATAGAAAAGTAAAAGCGAACCGCGAAAAGAAGAGTTCAAAGGAAAACAGAAACCTTACAAAACACTACACACAGCAGGAAGATTTTCCTTCCCCTTTTTAGCTGTATGTTTATCGTCTGCATTAAAACTTTTTAACAGATCTCTTCTTTGCATCTTCAAAAAGCGTAACAACAACGAAAAAAGGAGGACTGACTCATCGGAAACTCTTATACTAAAACGCTTCAGACGGACGGATCTAAACAAACATTAGAAGTTATACCTTTGTATCAGTAAAGTGTTGAGAAAAATCTTTTTTTTTTCAACCCCGCGCAAACCACAGCATGGCCCAAAATTGATAAAGTTTTTTCATCAAGCTGAATCGGACCGAAAAACGAAATGCCTCTCGATTTTTTTCCTCTCGATCAAATTCAATTACAATCGTTAGCACATTTTTCACTGTTTTGACCTTATCGCTAGGTCGTTTTCGCTTAACAAACTATATTGTCCATCCTAATTTCGATCCGTATTGAATCGTACTACTTGCAGACAAAACCGGCAAAACTAGCCCACAAATGGAAAATCAATCAAACATCAAAAGTACGCTCATCATCTGGTAGGGCAGTTTTAAACATCCTTCTCACTCAGAGTCACTCTTTTTCGCCGACGATGGGGATGAGTGTGCGCGCCAAATGTGATCGTGCCCGAATGGAGGAAACACGTTCGGGACACTCACGACACACAGATGGTTCGGCGCACCCACGGAAAGCGCGTGCCGCGCGTCGGTCCTCATGTCGAGCAATGCCGACTATAATACCGACCCATTAGGGCCCGTCGTGTTTCAGAGTAAATTGATGCGCGCTTGTGAAAGGTAATAAATAGTTCCTGGTGGTGCTAGACATTGAGCGAGTTTCCGGTTACTAATCTGCACTGGTGTACGCTGCTTACTGTACGTGCTTACGGGTACGGGAGTTTGACGCGAGTGATAAATGTGCTTAAAGTGAGTACTGGTTTCAGGCTGAGATATGAGATCGTACCCGATTTGCTTGCCAACGGGAAAGTGGGCTTTTTAATGCATTATCGGGACATGATTACATTACGCACGCCTGTTGATGATCTTCACCTTCACGGATCAATTGGCTAAAGCATCATGTCCGGATATCGTACGCAGCACCGCTGGCGAACGGTTTGGTGGATTTGGTGTGCCTTGTGGGGATGTAAGTATGTTGTGCAGGTGTTGAGAGCTTCGTTTATCTACTACACGACACAAACAAGCTGGCTAATTGAATGCTTAACGAGACTTTAACACCTTTCGCTTGGGCTGGGCGGCAATTCTGCAAAGCGTCTTCGTTGCTACGAACCCTTTCCAGCAACGAAGGAAAAGTTTTTTTCCCTGATTAACCGTGGTAAATTATCTGTCCCGGAAAATGGAGTCAATTAGTGTGAAAAAACAACATGTGCCTACCGAGCGCAGCTGCCGATGGTCCGGCAACCGGTTAATGTTACGGGATCAGCAAGACTTTGCGCGATGGGACAATTCTTCGGATTCGGTGTTTGTTTTCTTCTTCTTTTGTGATACTGATTAGCGAGTGAAGGATTTGACCGGTGTTTTCCTCGTAAAGGGGCGGATTCCATTTGCTAAAAATATCTCTTTTTCTACCGAGTGCTCCCCGAGGCGGTGTAATTTTGTGTTCAAAGAAGTGTTTTAGTAATTTGTTTGATGAAGCGACGAAAACATTGTTCGCCATTGCATTGCTAAAGACAACGTAAAAATGAATCGATTTAAGATTAAATAAATTATCATGTTGACAATACGGCATTGTACCGTCATAATTAATTATAAATAAAAAGTTTGTTGTTTAAAAAGTAAATTGCAAAACACTCTGTTCAACAATATTTAGTAAAAGTGATTATGCTGTGTTACGTGGAGTTATGAAAATAAGTCGAAAATTTGTTATCCGCCAAGGATTTCCAGTCGCAGGGTTATTAGGCTCTTTCTATTAGGAGACGTGGTACTGGTCTTACGACGGTCTTATACGACAGGATCAGGGTTAAAAGCCGCATCGTTCCCCCGTAGTTAGAACTTAGAAGTTATAAAAGTCAAGTTAAAACCAAAAAGAAGAAGAGAGGCTCTTGAGGTGAGTCATGCCATGAGAATGGCACTGGACGACGCAGCTAAAAATTTGTTTCAAGGGCTCAATGTTGATGTGTTCGTCAGAAATAGCGGGATATAGGATTTGCAGACGATCTAGATAATAATTAATAGCGTAAGCTAAAGCAAATGACCTAGACGATAAGTAAGTAAGCAAGAAATTTGTGCAAAAATAATCTCAAGGCCATAAAAGGCCTGTACCTAGAATTATATCGTTACCACTGACAGGATAACAATTTTAGCATAACAAAAAGATAATTTTTCAAACCCGCTGATGGTGGTTGACAACAATTTCTATAATGCAAAATATGTTGCTAGTGCGTTCCATCAATTGACTTTTTCCTTCCTCTTGACTTAGCTTACCTGCCGGACGCTAGCTGTGCCGTTTCCGAAACGGTGTGTGGCCGAGCTGGACAACTGCTGGGAAATTGCTTCCGTAATTTCACCCCAACCGTTGCCGTGGAGGCACTGCATGCGGTCAAAATTCCCGACTCGTTGGAAGAAATCAGCAACCGGTGTCTGTAGGTATCACGCATCAATCATTCCGGCCGGCTTGCCGCGGTGCCACTTCGTTATCGCTTCTTTCTTTTCCTTATTTCAACGGCAGCATCTTCAACCGCGGCATGGAATGCGTCCGTCAGTATTTGAAGGAGTGTGTCAACGCACGACAGCGCAAAATAATTGAAAACGAAGTGTACGGTGCTCAAAAGTTGTACGAATTTCTGTGCTACGATCAGGCCTTCCAGCGAGGTAAGTCGGCATTGGCGCCCCCTTTATGAGAGGTAGAACGCCTTAAAAATGTGCTCTCTTCCATCATTGTGCAGAGTTTTTACGGCACAAAAGCTGCTTTCAGCTGGTCCATCCCGAGTGGGATCTCTGCTCGAACCAGTTTATTGGTGTGCTAAAGGACGAAATGGCTCGCACCAACAAACAGTCGATAAACGTCCAGTACATCCACTTTTGCTGGTAAGTTCTGTGTGTACTTTGCTGTTCCTTGCCTCCAGTTTCAAGCAGCCCTTGCTGCTTTGGCTCATTTTCCAGTGCCCGCTATGCGTACGAAAACTGTGTGTACAGCAGTGCCCGGTTCATCTGCAAACCGGATTCGGCCATGTTTTTGCGCCGGATTGCCAACCTTCTGTCGACCGATAAGCACTTTCTCAACTGTGATAAGATTGAAAATGAGCTTTGCTCCGGTGCGGTAAGACAGCTGACGGCCACTAGCCACCTGGGGTACGTTACGGTTTTTGGTTCGCTGGTTGTGCTGACGATGGGACGACGGTAGTTTGTGGTACGGTAGTTCGGGTGCTGGAAGACTTATTTTTACAGGGTATTATCTTTATAAATGTGTAGAAATTTATGGCATACAATGGGACTGAAATGAATATCATATAAATAAAGTACTATTTTATGTGTTAAATTTTAATCAGTTAGTATTGATATTACGGTTTGATAGTAGATGGTAAGTTTTTTTTAGTTTGGATGCGACATTACCCGTGTATAGAGTACACTTATCTTCGCCTGGCCACATCTGCGTAACGTATATTGCTTTGAAATGGGAAACTCTGTCTGTTCCAGCTTCTGCGTGAAAGAAAGCACTCTAAAGCTGGAACAGGAAATTGATACCCCAAGAGCAATTTGTCGTACATCTTGCCCAGAATCCATGCTGTTTCCTGCGCATACGATGTACGTATCCCCAACGTGAATACTGTCGTCAATTGGCTTCAAGAACGTTTCCTAGTTTCGGTTTCGGAGATCTCCTAGCTACCGCTCTGTTTGATTTAGTATAGGACTTCCAAGTTGGATTTCAGGACACAGGCAAATTAAGTGTTCATACCTTTGCTTTGCTCTCTCCCCCGTTGTTTGTGCCGGAGATTCTTTTAAATCAAGAAAAACAAGATTTCTGCAAGGTTTTCCCTATTGTAAAGAATTTAATATTCGCTACTCCAAACACTCCAACCATCGTGCAGTTCTTCCCACGTCAAATGCGTAACATGCGTAGGATACTGCCCTTTAAATGAGGCCAATGTTTGCTTTGCTTGTCCCGTTCTCCCTACCCTCGTAAAGCAACACAGAAGAAAGGAAATTGCATGGGCGCATTGTAAAATATGAGGCTTCTTTGAGGCGCGCTAAAAATACGACCATTTAGGGAAGGCGTGTCGATTATGTTTTGCGGTTTAAATGCCGAGAGGCATTGTCACCATCACGCACGCCCGCTGCTGATCTGTTGGTCGTCGGACAATTAATTTTCTATACAATACAATATGGAAGACTTGAATGGGCCTTTAGAGCTTTAAACGATGTATGATTTTGGGCAATAAAGTGATAGAATATTGGTTGCTTTTTTATGTTAGATTTTAATGAGCTTTGCTCATAAATGACATGAAGACCAAACCCTCTATTTTTACATAGTAAGGAACATTGTTATTGTTAGAGCAGAGAATTCGCATTTGAACGATTTTCGGTTGCAAATGCAAACATTGAAGATAGTTAAAGCTCATTGACTAATGCCTCCAAGGCGTTGACCAAGGGGTTAGACAGACCTTCATTAAATAGAGTGATCTCATCTAACAAACAACTTCGTATTTCCGGTAGCTCGGGTTCCAAACCTTCGAACAAATCACTGCAACGAAAGAAAACGGAACAAATTCTTACCACCGGAATTTAGGTACGAAATCTTACCACCTTCGCGCATGTGCCTTGTGTGCTTTGACTTACGGGTATATTAACGAAGATACGTCGTGATGAGGAAACTCCACCGGCGGCTTCAGCTTGGGGACAGCATAAAAGCTTTGCTTACCGCCCGCACGTAACTCGGTGTATATATCGTACAGTATGGGTAGGGTCGGTACGTCTCGCTCCGTCGTTTTCTTTGATACCCGGCGCGTTTGCTCACGTATATCGTTTATATTGGCAATGCGCATTGTGGCATGGGATTCGGCTTCGAATATACGCATCAGTATTGGCTGCATCGGAGTAGTGTGCAGCAATGCGAACCATAGCTCATCTTCTAGCTGGTTGTAGGAAACTGTTTCTACCAGGAACGGTAATGGGGGCAGATCGATCAGCTCCCCAAGATCGGTGTGGCATCGACGGAAGTGTTGTTTAAAGAGGTACATCTTACTAAACCAATAGGAACAATCTTCGCATTTCAGTCCTTCGTACGGTTTCTTCGACGGTTCCATTTTTTATGCGTGTTACTCTCGGCTGCAATGCTTTCCAGGCGGAATTCACATTTGATGTAACTTTGAACGAATTGGCTGTGGTCCTGCAAATGCTAGCAGTCATTTTGCAGGTCGTACTGCCAGCCGTAGAAGACAGACAGCATTTCAACGACACAACGAGCATTCATAAAAGCTACGAGTTTATTAAATTTTTGTGAGAAAATAGTGTGTGCTTTCGAAAGTTGGCGAGTTATCGTATTAGTAACACACTTATATTGACAAATGTGCATAATAAACGATATTTAAAAAGAAGATCAAGCAACAATCGTGACCGGTTTGAATTGAACCTATATTTTGTTTTACTTGCTTGAAATTTAAAGCAGTAGAGAATATTCTCTTGTGCAATGTTTTATTTTCAAAGCGATCGAACAGTGAGTAGTCCAGCGGTAATGGTGCTGGTAGAGGCAGTTAATTGAAAATGGCTTATAATTGGTGTTTGCTGTTTGTTTCTTTATTATTATATTTAAAACAAGAATAAAATATCACTTTCCATTCAGCAAGTGATTCGTACGTGCTCGATAAGGCTAATTCTATGGCGTGCAAGAAAGCTGCATTTCGTGGAATTGGTTGAATTGGTGCTGGCTGTCAGATTTGACGTACAGCAGAATTCAGTGGTGTCATGTTTTACGATTGCAAATTTGCATCGTCCTCCGTGTGTAATTCGGTAAAAAAGAACGGGTTTCCCGTTCAGTTAAAGCAACCAACGGACCAGTATCGGCAAGCGGAAAGCTGCCCGACTTGAAAGTTTGCCAGCGGAAAAGTCCAGGCTACGGCAGCGAATGCAGTAGAAGAAGCAATCGTGCATCGAAGCTTCCCGCAGAAGACGAATGTGTCAGACACAGTGGGAGAGTGTAGTGGTGTAGAATTCTATGGCCATGGCGAGCTGCCGTCAAGTTGGCCTCACGAGCTAGGAGCCCCATTTCCTTAGGGCTAGTCGCGAACATCTCCGTGCCAGCAGGGGCAATATTTAGTGTTTGCTTTACGTGAGCTGCGAAAGACTGTTTGTACCGTGCTGATTGCTTTCGCTGTATCTGGCGGTGGTTTCCGGAGCGAGAAAAAATTCCAAATACGGGTAATGTGTACGGCTGTGGGGCAAGTCGTCGTCGCCGTCGTCTACCCATATAGTGGTGTTCATCGTGGTGTGCAAATCGTGGTGTCGCACGAAAAGTACCGTGCCCCCGCCGGGGCATTTTTGTGGTAGATTCGATATTTCGTGTGTGGGGGGCAAGTTGCGCTATGAAGGAAGAAATAGAAAACGATTGCATGGAAAAATAGTGGCATGAAAATGAAGAAGGAATAAATTGTGTGGCGTGATAGTGTGCGTGTGTATGAGTGAGCAAGTGTGCGTGAACGTGTGTGTGTGTGTGTATGTGCGTTTCTGTGTAAAGACGTCGAGGCGCTGGTATCAGCAGCAGCAGCAGCCGCACCAGAACGAGCAACGGGTGTGCCAGACGAAAGGAACGCAGAAAGAAGTGGAGCTAGAAGAAAAGGTTTTCCGATCCGACCGTCTTCGAAGCTTACCAACACCAGCGCGTACGTACCTACCCAAACCACGTACGTACACAGCCGCAACTGATCTAAGCGGCGGTCTCGCGCGGCTGTCAAGTACGTACGCGATGAATATTGTAAGCAGAAGCAGCAGCACCAGTAGTAGAAGCAGAAATCAGCAGCAAGAACGGAAGTGGGCGCTGTGGGTGTGAAAGGGTCATGGTGGCAAATGGTGAGGAGTGATTTTCTGGCACGTCGTCGGCTTCTTTTCCGTGCCGGGTGGTGCAGTACGGTGGAAGTGGACAGCAGCTGCAGCAGCACTGTCAGGAGAGCGAACATACACGAACACACACATTACGCCGTCTTGCCGTGCGTGGAAATGTGCTGAAGAAAATCGAAATCAAGCATTTTTTACCAAGTTAGGGAAAACGAGCAACTTCGCTTACGAAAAGCGCAATTCGTTCTAAAGTACATGTCGGAATAAACATTATATATAGCGCCCTATTTATGCAAAGGTGATCCGTGTGTGAACGGTCGGTCGGTAGATAAGTTTGCTGTGTGTGTGGCCTACCTCCAGAAATTCGGCTGGATGGCTGGCACTGTGTCGAAGCGGAGTTAGTTAAAATCCAGTGCAGAAGTGAGTGATTGGTTGCACAGATTTCCTCCCCCAAAGATTATTTCGCTATGACTTGTTCTCCCAACCGTGCGTGTTTGTGGTGCCTACTGTGATGTTTTAGTGTTGGCATGATCAAGCCGTGGCGAAACACCCGGTCTCATTTCCAGTGTGGAAACTGTGCTTAATGGAAATCTTTTGCTTTGTCTCGAATCTGAATTTTCTATCTAGGACGCGTCGTGCCTGGTAGGTTAGAATAAAGTTTTGGTGTGTGTGGTGGTCAGGTGCGTACTAGCTTAGTAGTTGGTGAACAGATACATTTTCCTTCATCTACCGCGGAAGGGTTCGAGGACCGTTGGAAAAAGTCGCTGTAGTATTTGTTCTACGAGCAAAAGAAATATACTCCGTATTCGGTGGTGAGCGGGGATCCCATACAGGAGGCGGAGGCGGACACTTCCGCCACCGGTCGGTAGTGGAATTGTTGCCGGAATCGTACGATGGCTCCCTCGCCAGAACTCGGGCAGCCCAAGGCGCCCGACAAAGCTGAGCGTGAGGCTCAGCATCAGGGATCATCGACTTCCGGCGAAGTGGCCGACCGTACCAGCACCACAGCCGCCGCTACCGGAAGTACTGGTAGTGAGACAGATGTTAATAATAGCTCCCCCGCGACCGGCACCACCACGAACACTTCAATCAACAGCAGTAGCATTAGCAGTACGACGAAAGCCGCAGGAACAAGCACCGCTTCGATCGGTACCGTTCCGCCCGTCATCAGTACGATGGCTATGTCGGCTGCAACAACGACCACCACCACCACTCCGGCAACGGCGGTGAAGGTATCATCGTCTTCAACATCATTCGCCCCAATGCCAACATCTGCCGCCGCAGCAACTGCAGCCAGCAGTAGTGGCCATGGTAAAAGTGCAGAAAGCAGCAAGAATTCGTCAGCATCCAGCACTACCACCGGTAACAACAAAGACAGCCACCAACAGTCATCGTTTGCACAGGAACCGGTACGTATCATCCCCGTTCCGGGAGAATACAGTTCGATGAAATTCAAGAGGAGGTATAATAAGGTAGCGAACGAAACCTAGGAGGTGACATCAGCCGAACTGGGAATCGTTCTGAATCATATTTTACTCTGCCGCACTTACCATACCCTCTAGGATGTAGATGCTGTGGTTTGGGAGTGTAAACAGCAAAAAGAATTGTAAATTTGTTGTTTCTTAGCATGAAATGGCACAAATTTCGGCCATATTTGTTATTTGACGTTTCATACATATCGTGCTGTCAGATGGGATTCAGTTTTGCAGATTGTTTTCTGTGTGCCGAATCAGTGTATCTCTGTGTGGTGGGAGAGTGTGCGGTTGTGTGCGTGCCGCCTTCGGATCATTCTCGTTCGAATTGGTTCGATGCAATTTATCGTATTTTGTTCGAGCCGCGTAGATAAATGTGTGTGAGTGTGTGTAGGATGCAGGTTGCATTTTGGACATAAAAAGAAGACGATAAAAGAAACGTATACATGCACCTCACGTCAAAAGTGCATTACTGAAATGTCAAAAATATTAACTGACTTCAGGCTGCGAAGAGACGGCATGGATTGTTCATGCTTAAAGTGATTTTATTTCGTGATAGGAATGTTGCACAATTCCACTATTTTTAACAATGAACAATAATTTTTATGCGGAAAGTACACAGCAGCAAACGGTTTCTTTTTTGTATGCGATGAATTCGATGTTTTCGTATGTCAGTGCGGTGGTGTGATGGTGCAGTGGGCATTGGTTGTGTGTGTATGTGTTTATGATTGGGTTTTATTTTGAACATCTTCAAACCAGGATATGGTGAAAGTAAGAGGATATTGACAGACACGTGCCTGCAATATGCAATTTGGGGACGATAATATGAAGAAAAAAAAAGTCCAAAGATGGTTGGTTAGTTAACTAAAGTTTAGAATCAATAGACTCCGTGTCATGAAATCGAAAGATGTGTTTATTTTGTCATATGAAATTGTGTGGTGATATTTGCCTTTTTATGTGCCTATTTTCCAGAAAATTTCAAACATTCATGCCAAATTTTAAAATCATTTTGTAGCAGTGTTCTAGTGTTGATGGTTGGAGGAAATGTGTATGCAACATACGTGTGAAAAACCGTCTATGAAGAGATTTCGTATTGGGTTAGCTCTGAAGAAAATGAAGTAATGGAAAAGGAAATTCATGCCGATTCAACCCACAACATAACTAAACAGTTTAATTTTATTTTAACGATATGTAATGTACACCCACGTGGTTGTGGTTGGTTTATTACAAAAAAAAAAACATTTTGTTTCGTCTTGTTTTTTTTCCAACTATAAACGTTATTTTGTATAATCTCGTTTCAGCTCGCAACCATGAATGAAGATGCACTGAAAGCTTTGCTGGATGAAGCGATCACTTACAAATGCCCTAAAGATCGTGAGCATAAGAGCGCAACATTTAATGTAAGTATCTTCCTTTCCCGTCTGCCTTTACATGTTTGGAGGATGTGATTCTTATTAGTTTCATTTTCCTTTACTTTCTTTCCATCTATACGACGTACAGGAATTGTTGAGCAAAACGGAACGCGAAGACCAGGAGCAAAACTTTTCCTTCACCAGTCGGCCGGTGCACAGCAAACGAGCGTCTGCTCGTCCGACACAGGGTGGTTCACTGCAAGACATAACGGAGGCGACTAAGCAAGAGTACGGCTACACAGAATACTGTTCCGGATCGAGCCTTGCCCACAAGCGGCACGGTGGCACGGGAGGTCATGGCGGTTTCCGCAGCAAGCGCCAAATATCGTCGGTTTCCTCGAGGCAGCGCGAGGGCGGCAGTCTGCCCAGTAACGTGAACGAAACGACCACACCGTCCTATATCAGCGAACAACCGTTCCTGAACGAAGTGCGCCTCCCGCTCAAATCAACGTCCGCAAAGTTTTCCGCCAAAAGCAACGACTACGGTGCGCTATTGCAATCGGCACCGCTGAATGCAATCGGGGCAAGCGATTGGAGCGGAATCGGTGGACTGGGTGGTGGCGAAGAATCTCAATCGAATGCTGTTACCGGTGGGGAGATAGGAGTTGGCAGCACGAACTTTGGTATACAGCGAGGTGGCGGTGTCATTGTTACGGGATCTGGTGCAGCAGTAGCAGCAGCAGCACACACTGTCATCAATATGGGTGAGCTGGATTCGGACGAGGGCCCGTCCGGTCATCGTGGCTTCCGGGAGATATTTTCTGGTCATGCAAATAACGCACTGCAACAGGTAAGTTACAAACGCCCCCGAGGCATTGATGAGTGTGGCCAAAGGAAGGTGTTCAGGATTCGAGCGCTAAACTTACAGGGAAATGCAAATGATATTTAATAAATGATACAACTATCATTTACATTCCCTGTATGAATGTTCCACATTCACTCCTCGAATATACTGTGCTACCGATTTGTTCACCTCGATAGCCAATGCGTTTTGCGTTAGGCATTTGGCGGAATGGTAAAAATCCACACCCACACCCATCTGGTTAATGTATTCAGTTGTGTATGTTTGTGTCGCAGAACAATCACTACGAATCCAGCGCGGACGAGATCGAAATGATGGGAATGGGTGCGTCCAGCAATGCGGCGGCTACCGGTGGTATCGGCTGCAGTGTTTCGAGTGGTGGCAGCAGCAGCGGGGCCACCGTTTCAAGCGGAACAACCATCACGTATAGTGGATCGACCGTTGACGCGTACGGCAACGGTGGCACCAGCAGCAACAGTAGCACATCCAGCAGCAGTAGTAGCACCGGTGGCGGCGGGGCCAACCTTGTTGGTTCGTCTGCAGGAGGGCTTTCTTCTGCCAAGAAAACTTTCTGTTACCCGCAGCCACAGTACACAACGCAGGCGTGTCTGGAAATAGGGCAGTCTACCAACCTGAATCGGCCGTCGTCGGTGCATCATGTCGATAAGACCGTTCCGCTGCCGATGCTGGAGACGGTTCAGCTTGGTTCCACATATCCGGCGGTGAAGTGCATGATCGACAGCAGCAAGGTGGACCAAACCACCATGAAATCGGTGCTTTCGTCAAGCAATCAGTTCATATCGACCACACGCAGCAGTCTTACTTATCCGACAATACAGGTAAGTTAAAAGGAATCGAAACAACTTCACGATATACACTATAAAATATGTTTGTCATATTTCTTCTTTTTAGCAAAAGTTCGATGAGAATGCCAACTCCGTTTCGCAGTTTGGTAGCGGCAGCGGAAGTGGCGGTGGTGGCGGCGGCGGCGGTGGCAGCGGTGGTGGTGGTTTAGGTGCATCCAGCAGTGGCAATCAGATGGGAATTGGTGTTTCGGGCAGCGGTTCGGGTAGCAAAAAACCTCGTAAACCAAAATCCGACCGCAACACCGTCGTTGTGGTGCCGGAAAACATTGCCGGCTACCGTGGCAAGTCCGATATCGAGGCGCTCGTCAGCTACATCGAAAATACGGATAATGACAAATCACATCAACCGCAGCATCAACTGTCTCAGCAGCAACAGCTACAACTTCAGCAGCAGCAACAACAGCAACAACAGCAGCAATCGTCACAGAATTCGTCTTCGAAAGGGGGTGGTGGTGTCGGTGCTAACAGTGCTACAACTGGAGGTGCAGGAGGAGGTGGTGTTGGAGCAAAAAGTTCCAACTCCAAACAGGCCAGTTCCGGCATCTCGAACTCGAACAGTTTAACTGCCGGTGGTGGCTTACCAACCGTCGACAACAGCAACGGAGAGGAAAAGTCGAAACGGAAAAACGAGAAGAAACGAGAGCGGGCGGCAAAAATGAAAAAAAGCAATTCACTCGAAGAGCTTAGCAGTTGTAGTAGGAAAAAGGTTGAGGAAGAAAATACGCGACAAAATCACGTCGAAAAGGCTCGCGCACAGGAAACGGATCCGGCCGTCACGTTGCGCAACAGTAAGTCGAAAAAATCGACCCAAGCTGCCCAAGCGACAGCAGCCAATGCCGGCAGCAAGGATGCCAGTGGGGGCAAGCGCTCGGAACGAAGATCCTGGGGCACGGAAGAGTTAACGTTCTTCGGCAACGATGCGTCCGCCGGATCGATTGCAGTCGGTGGTGAGGAGAGTATATCGGCAGTTGCCGCCAGTGGAGGAAAGGGTAAAAAGGCCAAAGATCATAACGCAACCAGTGGCACCGTCATGACTAGCACTAGTGGCACCGGCAAGGGTACTGCCGGCTCCACCGCGACGACCACCACATCCTCCGATGCATCGTCGACGATAAATCACAACACGAAGAAAAGAGATTCGCTGCGAATGTCGGTCGAATCGCTTTCGGCTCTGGGTGGCGGCGGTGGCGGTGGCACAGAGTCGTCCGATTTTCATGTGGTCACGAAAAAGAAGAAAACTAAAAAGAAGGCCCAATCGCTAGGTTCGGAAGAGACGACGAGTAATACGCCAACAGCAGTAAGCTCCTCACTGACGGTAAACCGACGGTATCAAAGTGGTGGTACGGCCCAAACGATTGCTGGCGGGAGTTACGGCCGAAATGCAGCATCCAACAACAATAGCGGGAATAGCGGCGGGGGTGCTGGTAGCGGAGGAGGTAGTGGTGGTGGTGGTAGGTATCAGCCCAGCAGTCACTTTGCTGGCGATCGTGAGGTTTACATGAATGCTGATGTATCGAGACGAAAATCGACCTCCTCTGTACCGCCTTCGGAGAAGTCTGATTCGAGTGATGCCGACTCGGTACATTCTTTACCGATCGAAACTAACGCCTCCCGCAAGTCACAACAGCAAAAACAGCAGCATAACCAGCAGTCAAAAGGCAAAAGCAATCAGCAGCAGCAGACTAGTCAACAGCGTTCGGGTTCGGGCTTGGCGGCCACGTCGCAGTCTTACGCAGAGATAGCCCGAATTGCCAACGTGGAGAAGGCTGGCACAGGTATTGGTCCGAATGGAAGTGCGCTGGCTGCTGGCACTACGGATGGATTGGGTAATCATCATCATGCGGAAGGTACCATGGCGAACACATCGGCGAGCGTTAATATGATACAAGATCTCAACTCTTCGGAAGCCTTCCCGCAACTAGTCGAATCGCAACAATTCCATCCGAATCATCACACTCTACCACTATCGCAGTCACACCAGCAGCAGCTACAACCTCAGCTGCAAACACTTGCTTCGTGCAATAATAGTGGCGGAACTGTACATAATAGCGGCAGCAGCACCGGCTCCGTTAGCAATAGTAGTATAAGTAACAATAGTCATACATTAGGAACGCGGGCAACGTACTCGCAAAGTTTGCTCACGGCTGTGAACAACTCGAACGATGAGGCAAACAAGCAGCATTACGCACTGACCGGTGCCACATCAGGAACAAATGGCAACACCAGCAACGAAGCGATGTCCAGTGGTGGACTGGTTGCTGCTAACAATGGTGGCCAGACGACGTTAAAGAGCGGTCTCGACAGCACCAAAGCGTCCCTTCACAAGTCAAAAAGTGTCGATAATAATGATATCTACTACTCCAACGAACACTACCCAGCGCTGGAGAAAACGGTTAAAAGCTACTATCATACCCGTGCGAATAACAGCGCCGATCCACCAGGTGCTGCCACTGTTGCATCGTCATCGGCGGTGAATGCTGCAGCAAGTATTGCAAACGGTTGTAAAAACACGACTAAATCAACATCAGCATCTACGGTTGCTGTGGTTGTTGCTAGTAGTAACACAAATACCTCTTCTTTGAGCACATTAAGCTTCGGTCAAGTAGCTGCTTCGGCTGTGTCTGGCGCACAGTCGACGTTGTCCACCAATTCTACCGCTCCAGTGAACCCTCCTACCGCAACAAAGAAAGGAAAGGCTAAAAAAGATCTCAGTGTCAGTGTATTGACGGTTTCCTCTTCGGCTACGACGGCGTCACAGCAACAGCAATTGGATGCCGATGGTCCAAACGCAACGAATAGTAGCGAATCGTGGCATAATACCGGTGGTGCTGTGACAATCGACACAGATTCACAAACCAGTACCATGCTGCCGTTCGATACGCGAAGCCCCATGAACGGTGGCCCTGGTGTAACATCCATTCACTTCATACAAACATCACCACAACCACAGCAACAACAACATGGACCCGGTGGCAACACTTCTTCCGTCCCGCCGACGGCCGGTGGTAAGCGGAACAAGAAGGACAAACACTCTGCTGCTTTGTCTGGGGCGGATAAAAAGGCGGCCAACAATCCGAATCAGGAGGCGAATCAGGCAAACAAAAGCAAAAATCGTCCGGCTGTAATTATCGTGAACGACAACGAACCAAAATCGAACGAATTTACCTTCGGGTTCGACATCGATCAAGAACTGCTGTTTGGTGACTTTAGCGAGGAAGATCGTAAGCTGCTCGAAGGGGATGGGAGCTGCCCCGAGCCAGCACCACCGAAAAGCAGGGAAAAGGGCGGTAAACAGCAGCAGGGACGGCGGAATAGTGCTGCTGCTCCTGCTGCTGCTGCTGCTACTGTTGCGCCTTCGTCGACCAGCAACAGTACTGCGGTACAGACGACGGACCTTGATTATGCGCTGATGCAGCAACAACATCAACAATCGACGGTCGTCTTATCGCCAACAGCGGCGCTAAACGATACGCACAACAGTAGTATCAGCAAGGCGTCACCCTCGTCCGGATCTTCATCCGTTTCGTCCTCATCGGCTTCACTTTCCTCGGCCACCATGTGCAACAGTTACCAGCAGCAGCAGCAACCTCAACAGCCGCCTTCAATTCCGGTGGTGCAGATGGCGACTGCCGTTGATCAAACGAACGATCCAACCGAGCCGTTGCCAGTTGATGGCGCCACTGTGCCAGGTACAAACATTTACCACCAGCCTCCACCTGTGGCACCGTCGTTGCTTTTCGGTACGATCTACACACAACCGCCGCCCATTCTTCCACCACCAGCGGCCACCACCACTCGACCACAAACTGCACGACCACATCACCAACAGCAACAGCAGCAACAACCACCGGCGCATCATCATCAACATCATCACAATCAGTACGCCCTGCCACCGCCCGTTATGACCCCAGTGACTGGTGCCGTGCCGACGGTCAGTGCGGCAACCGTTGCCGTACCGGCGGTGAAGGATGCGAATGCCAACCCGACGGTTCCACCCGTCGTCGCAGTGCCGGCAAGACATCTCATAACAGTTCCACCGCCACCGCTACTCCCGACGCTAGCAATCGTTCCAACGTACAACAAGGCGGTGATCATACCGGCGGCATCTACTCTTCCTCCAGCGGTGGCCGTAACAGTGCCGATCGTTGCCCCGGCAGCACCTTCCACAACTGCACTAATCGTTACCCAACCGGTTGCGGTTGCACCAGCAACTGGCAAAGAGCTGGCTGTACTGCAGAACGATATTACCAACAACAATAGTGCTGCTGCTGCTACAACTACCCACAGTGTGACCCAAACCAATGCAGTTACAAACAACAATAGCATTGCTCAAAGCTACCACCAACAGCAACAACTGCTACAACAACAGCAGCTGCTGCTCCAACAGCAACATCAACAAATGCCCAAGGTTCAAATAATGACGGTGGACACGGCGGCCCAGACGCAATCGCCACACACACCATCACCACCATCATCATCATCGCAACAATCTTGCACGTCTTCCACGACGGGTTCGGTTGACGGGTCGACGAAGCCGCTGCCATCCCAACCGATGGTCGTCGTGCGTGAGAAGATGAAGGAGCTCAATCTGCGATTCATTGCACCGGAGCAGGTGCACACGACGGATTACAACCATGATAAGATTGTCTTTTTCGTAGGAACGGGTAAGTTGTGTATGGTTTTGTCTTTTTTTCCATCTGGTGTGTACGGTAAATTGTGTAGAATCTAGGGGGCTCTGTCTTATATGTGAAGAATCGCCGATATTCGTTCTCTAAAATCTAAAATCCTCACCGTTCCTTTGTAATGGAATTATTGGAGCAATAGTTTTAATTAATCCATTCCCTCTTTCGGGTCCGGAGTAAACTCCGCAGTGATCTGAAGTAAACTCCTGATTTCTCGGGAGTTAACTTCAAATTCAGACCGGAGTTGTATCTGGTTTTTATACGTCGGAGTCGGATTGGATTCATGAATCCACTCCGGAGTCCCCACCACTAGTTGGTATGCCTCGAACGTAACACGGGAAGCTTTCATTTCGTCTCCTTTCTCGTACTTTCAGTGATCCAAATCATATTATCGGTTGCTTTGTTGTTTATTTTGTCTTAGAATTAAAGAAGCGAAAATTTTCACATACAAGTTTCCATATGGTTTTCCATTTATCTTTTAGTTTCCAAGACTTATTGTAACGTTTTACTCATTGTCTCTCTTTTTGCTACAGCATGGGAAGACGCCATTTGCGGCAGCAATGGAACTACAAAGTACTACGAAGGTCAATAATGGTACTCAACGTCGGTAAACAAAAAGAGGAATACAAATTCAACAGCAATAGCGTGGTTAGAGTGTGTGTAGTGCAAGAAAATGTGGTGTAAAATTAGAGTCGTATCGGTGTGTATCCCCCATCCGCTAAGTCAGTTAGTTTGTAAAGAAAAGAGCAACAAACAAAGCGCGCTTACTCTGTGAAACGTCTAGGTCAAAACAAAGTGGAAATCTAAAATTTGGTTTACGAAATCGAAACGAAAACAAAAAAAAAATGCTTAGCATTCGTAAAATACTATATAAAACGAAAAAAAAACAAATAAAAAAGAGTAAAGGATAAGCCAGCAGTCGCGAATGCTGAAGATTTGAACAGGGTTCAGAAGGATGCACAACAAACTGCGGGTGTGTGTTGTATAGGTTAAGTGCAAAGTATATATATATACACATATACATCTTAGGAATACAGTAAAGAAGAAAAAACGCTAAAAAGCAAAACCAGTATGCATCTTTGATAAAACGCACTACGATCAGCTGTTTACTAATCGCCATGGCTGCCGTCGCGGATCAGTGCCGTGCGAGGAAAACGAAAAGAAAATAGTTTGTTTGTTTAATTTTTTTAAAAATTCTTTACACAACACATTCTAAGTTACCGTTAGCGCGCCCGAGAGCAGTTCTTTTATCGTAAGATCGTTCGAATCGGATGAACGTCGTCACATTTGCCCTTACATAGTTAGCAAACAAGGTGAAGAGGAGGTTAGACGGATGTGCTTTTTTTAGGACATTTGGTGTAAACTTGGTGGACCTCCGCTACGTGCCATTTGCTTACGTCGCTGTCAGTGTGAAATGTGAAAACTAATGGATTTCTATGCTTGTGTCGATACACAAGGACAAATCCAACAAGCCAACCAAATAAGAACGCTATATATCATCCCATTTTGCATTGGTACTAAACTCAAACATACAGACACTCACAGAGAATAACCGTGTATTGTAAGGATGCATTGTGTTTTAGATTTTGTTACTTATCATGATTATTACTTGCTGTTCTTATTTGTTTCCTATTGCTTAATGCTATAAAAGTCTAAAATGTCCAAATTGCGGTTATTGTGTTTTGGAGGTAAATGTTCTCCCGTTACTTCCTTAGATCGTTAAGTTGAAGCGACGGCGATAGGATGGATCGAAATTGATTGAAACCACTTACAAACCAGGGGAGGTTCATATTAACGCAAGAGAAAAATTTGAGACATGTTTATTCCACGTTTATAAATCGCTTGAATTGTATAAAACAAGCGTAAGCGTAGAGACGTGCAGGAATAGTAAACCATAACTATTGCGAAATACATGTGTTGTAGAAAGCTAAAAGAAAAAAAAAAATACACAAAAACAGCTTAATATCGTGAAAAAAAAAGCAAATCAACAGCATATTATGGCGATGTTGTGCAATCAGAGCTAGTATGTGCGAAACAAATGAGAACGAATGCGAACGAGTAGTGTGAGTGTGTGTAAGAGCGTGTATGCGTGTATTGAATGTAAGGGTAGGGAGTGTAAGTAAATCGTCGATAGCAAGCTGGTGAAAATGTGTACTGAATTTTCTGAAAGTTGATTGTGAAAAAACAGTCACTGTACATAGGAAGTATTCGCGGGTGGGTGTGCATGTGTGTGCGTGCGTGTGGCTGTTGTGTGTGTGTGTGTGTGCGTATGTCCTGTAACATAGTGCGAATAAATTATTAGTACCGAAAAAAGGGCAGAAAACGGAAGCAAGGTAACATAAACTACCAATGTGATTTTAGCAACTAAACAATGTAGAGAAACGAGAGCAAATACTGAAAATGAAAACTGATAAAAAAGAAGAAAAAGTAAGAAAAAAAGGTAGAGTAATATTACTATATTTAACAGAAAGCTATATTAGAAGGAGGAGATTAAGCTAAAGAAAAGAACAAAAAAAGATAGTGTGGTTGCCACAGCAACCAAGCAGCACTTAGGTTCTGCGAGTGTACGCAAGAATCATCTAGCTGGGATGGAGGTAATGATTAAGAAATTGGAAGATTGAAACCCCCTATTACCCGATGATGTGTTAGTGTAGTAGGATAGTTTCGTAATAATGCCCAGAATCATCATCATCATCTTCCCCACAGCGTGCGTTAAAGTGTGTCCAACAAATGGCAGGGCGAGTATGTAATAAATAGTTCGGCGGTGTGGTCCAGGTGGCAAGCAATGCACCGTTTGCGGGTTAAGACGGGAACACACGAGTCACTCGAAAGGAGAAAAGAAAATCTTGTTAAATTATCAGCATTAACCTTCGTGGACGACGATAAAAATATGGATCCTAGTAAGAGCGGAAGATAGATCCAAGTAGGTAGGGGTCGAGTTAACAATCGAGATTGTGTGTCTATCTGGTGGACAGGGTATGAGAGGAAACAATCGAAAATCATCATAGTAAGAGCCCTAGTGACACATGGTGATGGGTCCGTGGCGCGTTTACTTCAGGAATAAGGCTAAAGGACAGCTAGTAGAGGAAGCTAATCGTCTCAAATTGTTCAGTAGAGGGAGAGTGAGAGGGAAAGAGAGAGCGAGAAAGACTTTCTATTGTGAAAAGAAAGTGAGAGAAAACCCAGCATGCCTTGCCGGGACCGGACAGTATCGTGTTTTAGTTTTCTTTGTTTTTCCCACTCTCGAGCAAGAAGCCATGCCACGTTAAGTATTTGATCTAAAAGGACTGCAACCGATCAGAGCTAATACTGTACACTGTAATTAAGAGTTATATTATATATACACAATATTTAAATGCGAATGCGAAAATTTCGTTACGGTCCGCTCTAGTAGTCAAGGAAACAGTGTGTAAGAGAGAAAGAGAAGGCAAATGTGGTTAGGAATGGAAAGAGGGAAAAGGCAGTCAAAACAGTAGCAGCGGAGTAGTAATAGTTTGTATGGAGAGAGCTGGTGTGAGATGTGTAAAATTTATGTTCGAAGTACGAAACATAAATATAGATTACACAAATATACAGAAGAATTGGAGAAGAAAAAAGAAATAACGATAAACAAACCACAGAAAAAGGAAAAAAAAAACAACTCATACACACAATAAATCGCAAAAAGATAAAAAAGGCTTTTGCTAGGAGTTGAGAGATTGCGAGAGAAAGAGGGAATGCAAAAGTAAAGGACGGAAGAAATGTAGGGAAAACAAGCTTAAAATCTATCTTCTGTAGTCATTAGGAAACTTAGGCAAATCGAAAAAAGCAAGTGAATGTAAGCGAAAAAGGGGACCCGGGAAAGGAAAAGAATAAGGACACGAAAAAAAGTAGCGCTGCCCCCACGTAGGTCCGTGAATGTGTTCGATAGGCTACCTTTAACAATACTAAACGGGAAAACATAAGAAACTGGACAGAGCAGTAAGACGGTGAAGAAGAAAGTAACGCGAAAGAAGCGGGTGGATAGTGTTACAGTAGCGAGGTCGAAGTAATGTCGTTAAACCTCCTCCCGGAACTGGATCCTGTGAAAATATGGGGAGCGAGAGAGAAAGAAAGAGAAAACTAAAAGAACAAAAGAAGAAAAAGAAAAAAGAAACAAAAAAAACATACCAATACCACACACAAACATACGCTAACACACTCATATTAGGAAAGCGCCTTCATGTGAGTCACGTGGAAAGAGTGTGCAGGAAAAATGGAGTTTGGAAATGGGGAAAGAAAACGAAAAAGGAGGCGTAGAAGTAACAGAAGCAGCAAAAAACACACAGACACACACACATCCACAATTTAGATAGTTTCGGAACTAAAAGCAAATGAGAAGAAAACAATGCAGAAGCAGATAAGCGAGTAATAAATTATATTAGGAACGCGAAACTGAAACAATACACAAACAAAACACATACTATACACAAATATATTGTGTAACGCGAAAAAGGAGAGAAAAAAACACATACTCACACACACACACAAACACAAAACAAAACAAATAAGCTCCTTCCGTTCCAACTGTATACACCAACACAGACACATACGCATATATACACAGACATGTAAATGCGCATTATAGCGTAAAAATGCAATGGTGGAGGACCGAATAAGAAGAAGATGTAGAAGCATTGTGTTTAGGATTGTGGAATCCACAGCCTGGTGTGTAAGAGGAAGAAGTAAAGAAAGGAGAAGCAGGATAAGTGTGTGTATTTGTGTGTGTGTGTGTGGGTGGAGTGTTGTGGAGAGAGAGAGAGAGAGTAGGGGAGAAGGGAAAGTTTCTTTATTATTTTGTTGTTGTTGCAAATAAATGGCAAAAAGTGCGCTATTTAGTAGCAAGGAAGAGGAAATGGAAGAAAGGAGTGAACAAGTGAATCGAATCCCGGAAAGCTGTGAAAAACCCGGCAGAGAAAAAAACCGTAGAGAGGGAGTAAAAGAGAGCGAGAGAAGGAAGAAGAGAATAGAAAGAGAAAGAGATAGAGAAGGATATTAAAAGTCAGCTTCAACAGAAACCCAGTATCGCAATAGAAGAACAACGCATACACACGTACAAGCATACCCATACAGACAGACAAACAAAGCATACACAGATATACACAAACACATAAACACACCAGTACAGATTCGAACATTCAACACAGCCAGATTCAAAATCTTATTTAGTAGTTAAGCTGACGTTAAAAGCGGAATGAAAGAGCAAAATGCTGGAAGGTTCAGGAATGGGGGCTGTCCGCTGCTGTTATATGTCTTTGCACCAATCCAAATCCGTATTTTTGTGTGTTTACTATTTTTGTTCCCTATTTTTATGTCATACTGCTTCAGAAATTCTTCCTGATATTGCGCAACTGCTATGTTACATTTTTTTGGTTGTTTTTCTCGATATCCGTGGAACCTTTCTATAGGACTTGCAGCGAAAGAGGAGATATTCTGGGAACATTTGGGCCCCTCCCAAAGCCGAACCGCAATCGCCGGTTGTACAAGCGTAAGGCCAGATAGAGCTTTTTTCTATTATTTTTGGATTGTGTGCACACAAAGATTGGGCAGCGCAGAATGCAGTGCAGCAGTGGTGCAGCCAAGGAGGAAAGGTGGAAAATAAATGGAAAAGAAACACTTTTTTTTATTTATGTTTGTAAATTATTATTGAAGAAAAGAAAAAAAAACGCAAGAAAATAGAATAAAAAAGAGTCAAAGCAAAGTGCTTACATTTTTTGTTTGTTTGGTAGTGTGCTATTGTCGCCGTTAATATATCACATTGAATCTCAGTTCGGTAAGTATCTGAATTTTGTTACCCATGTGAAGCCATGCAATCGGATTTTTAGCTATTTTTCTCAATATTTACTATTTTAATGGTCGTTGAATATTGACCTTCACAAGTCAAAAACTGCAGAGAAAATGAGGCGGTGGAAAAAAGGAAATTTTCGTAGAATAACTGGACGGAGGGTGGTTGGATCGGGTTGGGTTGTTCAGCAAAAAGATGCGCGGCCTCAAGACGCATCCAACGGTATGGCGGACGCCAAGATCGAACCAGGAATGAAGAATTAGAAATTGTAGGAAAGATTCAGCTACCTCCTCGCATGCATGCTCTCCTGTTACTACCAGCGGGTTCCAGCACCAAAAACCGGCCAAGAAAACGGGCAAATTTTGCACCAAAATTCGTTTTCGAGTAACAGGAGAGCATGCATACGAGGAGGTAGCTGGTATCGTAGCAAAATTTGGGAATTCAACTTTAATTTCCAAATTCAATTTTAAAGTTGAGTTGAAACTTTTACATTTGGAAATCAGTTTTAAGTTTGAATTTGCATTTTAAAACTGATTTTGGAAATTTTCAGCCGATACCTTCTCGAAAGCATGCTCTCCTGTTACTACCAGTCGCGCCTGGTGGCAAATTTCGGTCGTAATTGAGCCAATTTCGATGCGGCCAAATTCGACCAGGAATAACAGGAGAGCATGAATCCGAGGAGGTAACAAATGGAAGTTTTAAAAGTGGAAAAAAATATTTTTCTTTCCGAGACGACACATATTTTTCCGTGCCATTTTTTGTGTGTTTTTCAATTTTATATTTTGCATCCCCATTTTTGTTTCTTTCTTTAAATATCTTTCAAAAAGACCTCCACAACGTGATTTTAATTATCGCAGGGGACTAAAGGGGATTTTTCAGAAAATCCTGGGAAAATCTGCCAGCAGCATTCCCGTGGAAAATCGTTGATAACTCGCTCATTCCTGGTACGATCTTGGCGTACGGCATACCGTTGGATGCGTCTTGAGGCCGCGTATCTTTCTGCTCAACACACCAACTCGATCCCTCCACCCCCCGACCGGTTATTGCGATAAACAAGAGCATTCCCGTGGAAAACTGGCGTTAACTCGCTAATTCCTGGCGTCCGGCATACCGTTGGATTTATTTTTTTTCTCACATCTTTTTGCTGTTATTCAAAAAACAAAGAGGGAACGATGCACATGAGATTTGCAGTCTCTCCTCGCCGTTGTAGTCTCTCTACCACCGGGCCGCACCTTTTTCTCTAGTTATGAGGAAAAACTGGTGAAGGTATCCAAGGTGATATTTGCACATACAGAGCATGGCTTGCTAAAAACTGAAGAAGTAAAGGTAAAAAAAGTAACTTTTTTTATAAAATCAGGAAGGACGGGTTCTTCCCTCCGTAATGTTTAATAGCTTAACTTTAACGTTACAGTACATCCGTGGTACATCAGCCGAACATAAATATCATGTTAAACTGTAGTTAATAATATCATCTGTGTATGTGGGTACACGGGTTTTTACAACAAAATTTATACCTCCTGTACAAAATGGTATTGGTGGGGTTCAGGGACGAAATGTCTACAATAACCTTCAACTTAAACCTTGCTAATGCTAATGGCTTAAAACTGACTTAAAACTTTACACGTATCGTACAAAAGTTTTGTACGAACTTTTTTCCAATAATCTGTATGTACACAAAGCAAATTACATTCTACAGAACAGTCTTTCTCTTTCTCGTCCACAAAATGGCCTGCTGAGAAGAGCAATACCACACGTGTCTCACGTATCGATGATGTATTTTCCTCGTTGCTGCGTTACGGTCGTGGTGGATGTCATGGTGACAATGGATGATGGTACAGATGAACCGTTTGGATCCCCACTACTAGATTGTTGTGATGGTTGTTGTTGCTGCTGTTGCTGTTGCTGCTGCTGCGACGATCCCTGCTGCTGACTCTTGGAAGTAGTTACAGTGGAACCGGTAATATCCGTCCGAAAGCTACCCGAACACTGCGAATCAGCCACACTACGACCATCACCTTCGTCCCGTCGCGATAGATCGGAAAATGGTGATCCACTCCGCTTGACTACGGTCGAGAGTGAGTTTTCCGTGGAAGAGGACAGATTGCTGGTGAGTCCACTGCTAACGGACGATTTGAGTTGCTTCTGCTGTTCGAGTATGTCGGCCGTGGTTAGGTCGCTCGCCTTCACGATGTTGGGCGATACGTTGCTGAGCCAGGGTTTGTTTGAGCTTGACTTTTTCGCCATCGTGTTCGCACCGAGTGCTGCTGTCATGGCAGCGACGGCTGCCACGGTAGAGGTGGCACTACATCCACACAGCAGATCGGACGGTGAGTGACAAATGCCACAGGCACCCTCATCCAGCTTGCTCGATGTGGTCGCATTCATCTCGATCTCGTTCATCGCTTCGGCCAGATTGCCCACCGTCAGGGCGGCACTTGGTTTGTTGAGCATGGAGGCAGCTGCTGCGGCTGATGCCGCTGCCACCGTGACTGAATTGTTACTCTTGCCGAGATCAGGTGATTCGTCGTAGTTCTTGCTTAGCAGCAGCTTGGACAGCGACGGAGCCAACCCGAGTCCAATATTGCGCTCGTGGTACACCTCCGAGATAGTGGGCGTCATCTCGCGGGACATGTGGCGCAGGATCGAGTCTTGGATCGTTTTCTGGTTCGATTTGGTACCATCCTTGCTGGAAGTTCCCGGTACACCCAGAGATCCACCGGTTGATCCAACCATCGGTTGTCCAATGGAGGGGGCGTGCGATTTAGCACCGAGACCAAGATCCGATGGGGACGCTTCCGCCAGCGGAAGCATTTCGGCGTCAGTCGGTGAGAAGTAGAGCTTGTTAGCGTTTAGGTTAAGCGTGCGCTCATCATCTGGTAGGGTCGAGAGAGGTTTCCGAGGTGGTGCAACGTGATTGGAGAGGGTGGCCGAAGATGAAATCTCCGTTCGGCAGCTAAGACGATCGAGGAATCCGAACTGATCCACGGGAAGTTTCGAGCGAGTCATCGTTGTGGTAGAGGACCCACTTGACGCACCATGATGATGCTGCTGGCCGTGGAGTTGTTGGTGCTGTTGCTGTTGTTGTTGCTGCTGTTGCTGTTGCTGAAGATGTTGTCCGTGAGCAGGAGGGCCCATCTTCAGCTTGTTGCGAGTACGCATGCTCTGAAGGCTGTGAGCCAGCGAAGTCAACTTACTACTGATAGACGCGGCATTAGAGGAACCGGCCGGTAGATCGAACGATCGTTCAAACTCTGAATCGGAACTGGTCGATTCAAGCACCGAGAGCGATTTCTGGCCACCGTTCGGGACGGAATTCTTGCCTGCAGGTCCAACGGTAGGACCCACTGCTCCGTTAATGTTATTGTACACTGGTGCAAGTGGTGCCAGCGGACGTAGACTCTCCACCATTGGAAGCGTTTGTCGGGGTGGTGGGAGAGGCGGTAGGTGGTGTCCTTGGTGTGCTGCACGTCGTAAAACAGTCGCATGTCCCGATCCCTCCCAATCCGTCGCTGAGCTTGCCGAGCTGGAACTATCCGGACGGCGATGATGGCTCGGATTCGGATGATGATGAACTCCATCGCGAAGTGTATCCTGCAGGTTGTAACCACCCGGTCCGATTGCCGATGCTGCAGGACCGTGAACACCACCATTCATCGCACCAGCCATACCACCGTGCACGTTGCCATTATTCGTGTAGAGATTCTTGATGCGTGTCTGATGTGCCAACGCGAGCGAGACGTTCTGATCTACGTTCTGGATCGTTACCGGAGGACTTGGGGTGAAGGCGGCATCACTTTCGCCACCACCTCCAGGTCGAGACACCTTTATCGTTCCCCGTAAACTCGAGTACCCGAGTCCCTTCGCCAGGTGATCACTTTTGAGGAGTATCTGCTGGGTGGTATACCCATCGGAAAGCTCACTGTCGGTAGTGTTGGCAAGGCTTGTATCGAGCACATTACCGTTCGGGACAGCATTTCCGTTCGTAACCGATTGCGCACTGTCGGTCTGTCCTCCGTCCGGTTCACCACGTCGTCGGACGTACGAGATGAAGGCACTGCGGGTGCTCAGGAAGGGGACACGTCGCAGGGGTAATGGTGGTCGGGAGAAGTTGTAGCTGGTCTGGGATTTTACCGTCACGGCAGGAGAAATGCTTCGTTGCTGTGAGTCACCACTGGTCGGTGTTGGACTTGCACCGGAAGAGGACCCTTTCAACTGTTGCTGGACTTGTTGTGACTGTTGAACAGATTGTTGCTGCTGTTGCTGCTGTTGTGTGGATTGTTGCTGGGATTGTTGTTGCGACTGCTGTTGCAAGGATTGTTGCTGATGTGTTGTGCCCTGTTCGTCGGATTCTTCCTCTTCGTTCAACGATTCTGAACTACTGCTTGATTCGATTCCGAGACTTTTTGGAGCTTCCTGCGTATCGAACAGTGCCAACAGTGCTTGAAGCACAAACTGACAATTGCGCCGATTTGCCTGTTTTCCTGTGCGCAGTGTCACCTGATCCTGTCCCACCTCCATCAGATCGAATCCAAGCGATGCAAGCAACTCATGACAACCAGATACCCGCCACAGCCGTACACTCAGCGGCACATCGATCGCACTTTCATTGTCGGTCGCTTTCGATGGGAACTGTGCCACCACGTTCCGCATCACACCAATAATCTCGTCCGCAATTTCTGCTCCATGCACCAACTTCGACAGTGCGTGCAGTGTAGTTGGGGACAGTCCGAGCAATGCCTGCAAACTAGCCGAACACTGTGACAGTCGATCTTCCGGATCACTCTGCGGGAAGAACACACTGGACGGGATACCGTTAGCGGCCGGTTCAAACCGGAATCCGACCGCCATCAGTAGATCCTTCCATCCGCTAACCGGGCCCGCCTTATTGTCGATGCTTTTCTGCGTGGTGTACATGGCGTTCTTCTGGCCACGATGAATCCGCTGCAGACTCTTCTCCACCAGATGAAGACACACGCGCAACGCATCGCGACACTTATCTGGAGTGCGCATCAGTTCACAAAGCGCTTGTCCGATCAGTGCGACCTTGTTTGAGAGTCGTACATTGCCACCGATCAGTATAAATCCAGCCCAGTTCGCCGGATGGGCAAAGTGTTTGGTGTGCTGGACGGTTTGCATTGCCTCTGCTAGGGCGCGTGCGGCACGTGTACCCTGAAGCAGGGCGGAGTAGAAGGCACGCAGTAGAATTTTGGCCGCCGTTTCGGGGACGGGCCAGAGCGACACGAGTACGGCACCAGTCCCAGCGAATAGCCAACTACCGGCCAGATTGGCCACTCCACATCCGGTTATGGGTTCGACGGAGTGGTACGAGCTCAGCACAACCAGCTTCGCGGTCAGCTTCATCGAGAGCAGATCCGCAGCGCTGAGGATAAAGTCAGAGAGCGGTGGTATCTCCATGTTGGAGGTAGACAGATCGGTCGTTTCTTCGTCGTTATCACCACCCAACAGTTCACCGCCCGCGTTCGGATAGAAACGCTTCTGGGACTGTGAATCGAGCACGTCACCAGGACTAAGGACTACGGCACCCAGCTTCCAGCTCACGTTGGCCGCAAAGTGGACACATTCGGCTGCCGGTAATTCGGAAACGACCGACTCTTTGGTGGCACTCGAGCTGACGAGTGGTTTCGTGTTCAGCATATCGGACACCATGGCAGCTTCCTGCAGTGAGGCTGGAGAATCCGACCAGCCCCAGGTCTCCGATAGGGAGGACGGTATCTTGGGTCCTCCGATCACAAGAGCGCTGTTAAGGCCTTCCGCTTTAGAAAGAAATGAGGGATGTTTTAGAGAGGAAGTTCTTCAAGATTCTTCAAGGAAGTTCAAGAAGCTTACCTGGTTCACGCGTTTTGATGCGACTTTTCTGACGCAGCGTGTGCAAGGATGGGACGGTGAGCAGGGAGCAGCGTTCCGAAAGATATTCGCCATCTTCATCACCACTGCGCAGGATAGCGAACGGGACCAGGTAGAGTTCCTTCTCCAGTACCAGAATCAACTCACGACGACCGATTCGAGCAGCTGGGAAATATAATGTAATGTAAACGACCTCTCATTAGTTGAAGTGCTCCAAAGATCCAAAAGAAGGACACGGAAACTACTTACTTGAACTAATGTCTGGTAGCAGATCCTCGAACGGTGCCAACAGTAAGTTGTACAGGACGTGCAAACAAGACGGTCCTTGCCACGGTGGCAGCATGTTCGATCGTCTCGACCGTGTCGATCCCTGCAGGCTTCCAATAGACCTATGAAATACATGAAACCTTTAATTCGGATCTTCAATCAAGAACACAGCATGCATACCTTGTTGAACCCTGCAGACTGGCAACGGAGCCACCGACACTGCCGAGACTGAACAGCGAACTCAGCGAATAATTGCTCGAGTTGAGCAAATGGTTCCGATTGACCATACGCAAAAATCCGGCCCGCTCGTTCGTGAAGTCATCGATCAGGTTCTCGTTGGATGATTTCCAACCGCTACCATCACCTTCCTGTAACACGCTGCCCGAATTTACGCCCAAACAATCTCTCACGTAGTTGATGTACTGCTCCAGCAGACTATTTTCTCCCGTGGATGCTTCCTCAAGCTGGCTGCCCTTTTTGTCCGAAGGTCCCGTACCTGTCGGTCCCATCAGTGCCTTCTTCTTCATCATCGGTAGCGTCTGTTCATCGAGTTTAGTCGCGTGAAAGCGCACGATACGCTTCTGTGGCTGCAGGAACCAAGCGTACAGATCGGTTCCGGCGAGACTGTAGTAGATGATGCTCGTTTTACTGCGATTGACCGTGTCGAAGATGTACTCGCTGCATGTGAGCAGCGTTTTGCGGTTGTTGAGTGAATTCTCGGCACTCTGGTTCGAGTCGGCACCCATACGCGATCGGCAACGTTCGGCTGCAACCAGTGCTTCCTCCGTGCGGCCCAATCCGACCAGCACACGCTGCAGCGTTTGGTAGCAGGATGTTTGCAGATCGTACAGCAGAGTGCGAGCCTCCGGTGTGACCTGATCACTGCGGATCGATTCGAGAATCTGGGCGGCATTTTCCATCTGTTGGCGTGCGGCATCATCATCACCCGATGCCACCAGCGATAAACCGAGCCGGTAGCGTAGCTTCGCTTCTTCCTCTAGCTTGTTGAGTGATTGAGCGATCGCTAGACCTTGCCGTAAAAAGCCGACTGCCTGTGGCACTTGCTCCATGGCGTGGTACACACGTCCTAGCGCGAGACAGGCGTGTGCTTTCGTCTGCCGATCGGACGTAAGCGTTAGCTGCTTCTCGTAGTACCGTGCTGATTCGGTGTAGTTCCGGAGTGCATCATACACGGAGCCGAGATTTCCACAAGCACGAGCCTGCAGTGTGCTATGGTTGATGCTCTCGCCCAGCTCGAGATCCTGTTTGTGCAACCGTAACGATTCGTCGTAGTCACCCATCTGTTGGAAAACTGCCCCAAGACCACTGATCGCGTCGGACGTTAGTACACGATCGCCAAGCTCCCGGGCAATGTCACGCTGATGCTCAAGACAGTTGATCGCTTGCTCATAGTTCCCTAGCGCACTGTGTATGCTTCCCAGATCACCGTAAGCAGCCGCTTTCGCTTCCGGATTGCCCAACTCGTGTGACACAACGAGTCGTTTTTCGAGACACACGAGCGCCTCCTGAAGATTGCCGACAGATTTGTAGCAGTTTCCGAGTCCTCGGTAAGCTCGCTCCTGGTCACGGGGACTCTGTAGTGCGATGGCTAGCTGCAGATGTCGTTCGTGGCACTTAATAGCTTCGGTGTGGTAATCGCCCAGTGCATCATAACAGTCACCCAAATGCCCTAGAGCTCTTGCACGATCGTGCTGGGCAGTTGGGGTGTTCACTTGCTCCAACGTGCCTAGCTGTTGCTCGAGATACCCGATTGCATCTTCGTAATGGCCCATGTTTAATCTCGCTATACCTAGATTACCGAATGCTTGCGCTTCTACTGCCGAATCTTGAAGTTCTTGCGCACGTTCCAGCTGTTCCTGGTAGCATTTAACGGCGTGTGTGTAGTTACCCAGTGCCATATGCACTGCACCGAGATGTCCATGCGCTCGACACTCTCCCGGCAGATCACTCATCTCTTGACGAAGTGTAAGCTCCTGCGTGTGGTAACCGAGTGCTTTGTCGAGCTTCTTGAGCAACCGGTGCGCGAGTCCTAGTGCACCACAGGCCGCAGCCTCCATGCCACGTTCGCGCGTTTGCCGTGCAAGGGCTAGCTGCCGTTGGTACATCTTGATCGCCTCATCCACATCGCCCATCCGTATCAACACGTCACCAATGTTCCCGAGCGCTCGAAACTTGCCCGGCAGATGGTTGGTCATGTGGGCGATCGCGAGGAAATACTTCTGACACTCCAACGCACCACCGGTGTTGCCGAGTGCTAGATGTGCCAACCCGAGGTTACAGTACGCTCGGCCCATGTTCATCTTGTTTTGCAGATCTTTGGCGAGCGCCAGGTCTTGATCGTAGTATCGTACTGCTTCCCGATAGTTGCCGATGCAGTAGTGCGCATAACCCAGGAAATGGCACGCCTTACCCTCAGCTGCCACATCGCCGAGTTCCTGAGACAGCATGAGGTACTGCTCGTAATACGGCACAGCTTGGGCGAACTCTTGTCGCGAGCTTAAACAATTTCCCAGATTTAGTAGTGCGCATGCCTCGCCGGCAGTGTCCTTCAGCTCACGGGCAATATTTAGATGGGCTCGGTAGTGCATTAGTGCCATATCGTGTGCGCCAAGTGCTTGATACGCCACTGCCAAATTTCCGTGCGTTGACGCTTCCGCACTACGATCGTGCACTTCCTTGCTGATGATAAGTTCCTGCTTGTGGTACTTGATCGCAGACTCGTAGTAACCGGCAGCTGAGTACGCATTGCCAATGTTGCCGTACGCACGTCCCATACCGGCTTTATCCTGCAGCTGGCGCGCAATGGTAAGATGCGCTTGGTGTAGTTTCAGTGCCGCATCATGCTCGCCCAACAGTTGATACACGATACCCAAATTCGAACAGGCACGCCCTTCGCCCACCTTATCCCGAGCGGCCAGTGCCATCTCTAATTGCTTCTCGTGCCACCGCTTTGCCTGCACAAAGTCATGGCCACAGCGTGCCGCATGTCCAAGGCCTGCGTACGCCCGTGCCTCTATCGCACGATCGCCGAGCTGTTGCGCTATCCGCAGGACACTCTCGTGGTAGGTGATGGCTTGCGTAAAGTTGCGCTTGTAGTGATAGCTCGAACCGAGATTACTGTACGCCCGTGCTTCCTCCACCTGATTGCCCAGCTTCCGGGCAAGCCTAAGATGTTGGGTGTGACAGTCGACCGCGGAATCAAACTCACCCATTGCTAAGTACACTGCACCGACGTTACCGATTTCGCGCGCCTCTTGTAACCGATCGCCCATCTGCTTCACCAACTGTACGCACTGTTTGTGTGAGGCGAGCGCGTTCGGATAGTCCCCGATGGCGGTGTACACGTGACCGAGCGAGGTAAGTGCGGCTGCAGCCGCCTGCGTGTCTTTGCACTTCATCGCCAACACTAGCTGGTAGCGGTGGGACGTGAGCGCTTCCTTGTACGAACCCTGGCTGAAGTAAGCCGACCCAAGATTCCCGTGCGCACGACATTCGCCGGCCGTATCACCAAGGCTCTTGGCTACGGCCAGATCCTGCTGCATGTAAGCGATCGCTTTGTCTAGCTGATTCAATGCCCAGTGTGCGGAACTGAGCGCCGAAAAGACGGAACCACGTAACTTCAACGAGCACGATCCTATCCTGAGTGCTGACTCGAGCACCGTAACGGCGGCATGATACTGACCCGCACCGAGCAACTCCTGGCCAACTACGGATATCACTACGAATGGCGACTGATCGAGCTTCATCGCTTTCAGTTGTTGGAATGTGGGTTCGAGTGCGTGCCGTAGCGGACTCTTGATCGAAGCCTCCACCAGTCCGGCCAACAGCTGCTTGCTGTTGGGATCTTGCGCTAACCCGGCACTGAACGCTGCCAACGCTTCCCCATACCGGCCGAGACACTGTAACGCGACACCTTGCCGAAAGTAAGCTTTCGGCCACTGGGGACAGAGCTCGCGTGCACGTGTCGCATCCTGGAGTGCGAGCGCAAACTGGCCCTGTTTTAGCCGGGCCGCCGAACGGTTGCTGTAAAGGATGTGATTGCCCGGGTCCAGCCCGAGCGCGTCCGTGTACAGCTGGACGGCGGTACTGAAGTCACCATTCTGGCATGCGGTATTGGACTGGCGCACCTTCTCCAGGAAGAGGGCCCTGTTGGCCGCGGGCAGTTCCGGCGTACCTTCCGGTTCGTTCTACAGTGTTAAGGTTAGGGCAAAGTAGGAAATGACGAAGTTGGGTGAGAGGAGGAGAGAGAGAGAGAGAGAGAGAAAGAGAGAGCAAGTGAAGAGAAAAGGGAATGTAAGAGAAAAACCTCCCATTAGTTTACACATTAACATTTTTTTTGCTTTATCAAACACGCACACGCATTGAATCTCATTCACACACACACACACATACACACACACACACACACACACACACACACACACACACATGCACGCACACAATAACACATTCGAAAGCACTGTGCGCCAACGTCAACGCATAAGGACGAGCGCAACAGCAGAACAGCAAAGCAAACGCACACGGCGCAACTGTATAATTAGCTAGCCGCGGATGGCGACCCGAAGAGAAACTGCGCGATTACGGTACCGAAAGGATCAGCTCGGCGGACAGAATCTCCCAGACGGTGGGATGGATGGCGGGCTGCTGCGCCGTGATGGCGGTGGCCGTGACCACGGTACTGCCGGTCGTCTGATGGCCGGACATCGTACCACGGCCGGCCCGATGACGATGTCGCCGTTCGGTGTGCATCGTCGTAGTGGAATTGATGTGAAGATCGACACATACGCACGCACACACATACACACACACTGCACTGTACTCGTGGAGTCCGTGTCTCGATCGCGAACTCGCGACCCGGACCGTCCGGTATACTGACGATCGTGTTCACGCGACGGTTCACCTTAAACTGAGAGCGTGAAACCGTACGCAATTGCTTCGTGCCTGCAGTTTCTTGAAAGAGAGTTTCCAAGAGAAAGGAAGAGAAAGAGAGAGAGAGAGAGATTGAGGGAGAAGAAATGCAAACGTCTTGATCTTGAGGGAGAGATCTCGCGATCACACATCATCCGTCCGTCTTTGGCCGCGTCTCTGTGCGTTGAGGTATTTTGCTTCGCATTGTCTTTACCGTCGCACAAGAGATTGCCCATCATCTCCTTTACGTCTTTCCTTTCTCTCTATCTCTCTCTCGTGTTCTCTTTTTCAGCTAGCATTTGTGGCTCCTTTCTGAAATGTTAAAAAAGTAGTCAGCCAAAGCCGATCGGAACATGGGAATGAAATCGCTCTTTTCTGCTATTACTGCACGAGACGATCCCGCGGACGATCGGTCTCTCGATGTGTCGTCTGTCTCTGTCTTGCTCCCTAGCGTCTATCACATTCCTCCCCTTCTAAACTCACCCCATGTTACAAAAGTTCCCGCCGAAGAGAAGACACCCTCCGCTGACATTGGTGGTGTCTTCTTACCGTACGGGGTACTACCTGTCCGACGCTCATCCTCAAGGGTGAAGGTGCACCAGTGTCTTATACGACGGGGTATCATGTTGAATTTGCTTTGCCGTTTTCCATTCCCTTTGCACACGCACCTTCTCATCCCTTTTCGCTTGCCCACACCGTTGACGTGCCGTTTTCGGACGTCGCATGATTTTCGACGGAAGTGTTGCCAAGCTTGCGAAACTCCAAAAACAGTAGAATTTCATCGATCCGGTAGAAGAATGTTGATTGCTTCACAGTTTATAAATTTCGGTTTCATTCAATACTGATCGAATCGAAACGAAAAAAAAAAACCAGGCAGTCGTTTGACTTGGCAAGTGTTTTATTCAGGATGCTAAATTACTTCTGCAAGCAAGCAGTAGAAAAAGATCACTTAAATGGTAGATCTTTTTGTTGTATAAAAGAAACAAATATCTATTTTTACTAGCTGTTAAAGCCACATTTAGCTTCTTGTTTAACGGTTTGTTTGGAAGAAGAAAACAAAAATGCTAAACTGGATCGGTATACGGTACACACGATAACCCAGATTTGATATTTTCTTTGTTGAGTGCAAAGATGTGCACCCATCCATAACCATACCCGAAAAAAAAAAATCATGAATTACGACCTTGCTCCTAGGCATAAGAATATGTAAAACATGCCAGGAAAAAAAAACACACACACACACACACGAGCAACACACAAGCTTCTGTCAGTGCTTGCAGCTGGGATGATAAAGGCACCGAAAAATATTTTCTTCACACGAATATTCCAAAAATATTCCAAAACACGAATCGAATGCTCGGAATAATGCTGTACAGAGCGAACGAAAGCTGTATCGTTCGTTGCGCAGATCGAGAGCACACCAAGAGCAGCCGTATCAGTCAGTGTGGTGTAATGGAATGGTAGTAATAGTCATGCGAACTGCGCCGGACGAGGGGAAGTCAGTGGAGAAGATGAAAAACACACACACACATATACACATGTTCGCCAAATGTACTGCATTTGCTAACGCATCTTGAAGGCCCCCAAAAAAGGCGCACAAGCAAACACGAAGCACCAGAAATTTGGGACTTTGGTCATTTGGTGGGCAGAGAAAATAGAAAGAGCGGCTCGGGTGGGGTGGATTGGAAGCACAAAAGGGAGGAAACATAAAACCCCCCTCCTGATTGTACCTAATGCAGCAAAAAAAACACACACACACACACACACACACACACACACAAACGCGCATACAGATGCGCAAAGTGGATTGGTTTTGGAAGATTTTGTATAAATAAATTGAAGGAGGTATACGTGTAATCAATTATTATGATTGCTATCATCTTTTGCCGCACCGTTTCGCAGTGTACGGTACGAACGAACTGCATCGTACGTACGCTTTTCCTTCTTTCCTTGCAAATCGAGCGCGCTCTGTACTCGATTTCCATCACCACTTTGTGTGTGTGTTTGTACGTGGACTCATTTACGTGGCTTTCAGTTTTAAGTCGGGTCATTTTTTATGTTTTTCCATCCGGCGATTTTTCCACCACTCCGAGAGTGAAGAGCGAAAAATGAACGCCGTAGATAAGAGGATTTGTCTCCACCCCAACATGAAGGCCCACCTTTGAGACGCGTTTATCAACGGAAAAAGGACACATGGGCCAGTAGATTTGTTTTCTTTTCACGCTTTTATGGGTTTGATAGGAAGGATGTTTTTTTTAGCTAGTACTACTAGCGGGACCGATAGATTAGGGCAAGGTAAAATGTTTTTGCACACACACACACACACTCGAAAGGTGACGGAACGTTTCATCATTTCCACCCTCTCGCGTTGGGTCGGTTTCGTGGCTTGCTGACCGGGCAGCACACAGCAGTAGAGAGTGGGTACGCGGTAGAAAATAATGTCGGACGACTGGACTGTGGTTGGAAATAATTTTTCAAGCACCCTTTCCACCCCCTCTTTATCGTCGTATCAACTAGAAGAGGGTGGAAGGAATTGGAATCGCAGCTACAGATTAGCACTCCGAAACTTCGGAAAGGACTTGAAAGAAGGAAACGATTTCCGAACGGTTGAGGTAACGATGATCCTAATCATTGCTAATTAATCTGCCGCTCTTGCATACTCACACACACACACACACACTCGCGTGGAAAGCTGAAACCGAACTAGATAATGGAATTTTGATAACGCGTGCCGAGAAATGACCAAGATGATCTCTCTGCACCCGCCACCGGTTCGACCGTACGATCGTACAGGGTTGGAAATCAATTTAAGAAGCGCAACGATCGTTTATTCAAAAGCCGCTTTGTCTTAACGCCCTCCGTGTTGTAACACTGTCGCAATCCCGATCCCGAAATCGATCGATCTTCCTGACATCCTTTGCCGTGTTTTCCGGTGTTTGCGACCGACAGAAAGAAAAAAACGGAAATTAATTTGCAACCAAATTAAGAACGCGAATTCTCCACTCTACGTAGCAAGTGAAAGGAACCGATGGGACAGATTTTTTCTACCTATTGCCGTACGATTATCGCTTTTGTTACAGAAAAATCCTGCAGAAATCATAACACGGTGTACTTTTCCGCACAGCAAGGAGTCATAATACACAACAGATGTGTTTTTTTTTTATTTTGGTTGATGCGATCGTCGGTGGCGTGCATCAGAGGCAGCCAACTTAAGCTTGGTTGTTTGTGCCTGCTTCATCAGGGTTCTTTTTTTAAAGCACCACCACGATGTAATTACACTTTACCCTCCGCACGGCACAATACCGGCCACGGTGCATCTAGCGCATTCGACGGCACAAAATAATAAAGCCACCATCACCATGGAGCGGAAGGATCAACGCACCCGTCCTCCGGCTGGGAATGAAAAGAAATTCCACCCCTTCCTCGGCGTGTTGAAGCGTGCAAACGACGCTTTACCACACACACACACACACACATACAGATACAAAACAGAGGATGCGAAAAGAAATGGCCAAAACCGCGAGCCAAAGCTTGCCGGTTCGGGTTGGAAGCTCATCCTTAGATCGGCCGTCGTGGTTTTGTGCAACGTCGGTAATACGATCGAGCGTTCCACGTCCCTGCCGTACCCGTTCCCTGTCTCTTACTTTCCCAACCGTTCCGGGGAAGCAATAATGCTAAAGAACCTTCGATGATTGCTGAGGATGCATCCGACGGATGACGATGAATTGCAACTAACCGCAACAGATGGAATCTTCGCTGGTCTCGCCCTCGATCTCCGGTTCGTCTTTCAGGCCCCGGTTGGGCACATACAGAACAATCTTACTTTTTCTTGCCGGGAGTTACGGGCTTCCACCGCGGAGTGCGATGTTCGTTCGTTTGTCCATCATCGTCGCGCGGTAGGTCACGGGAAAGTTGAATGAAATTCATCAACACGATTGCCTTTTTTTTCGTCGCACCGCAGTAGCACGACGAGCGGGAGGCAGGATTTTTATGGCACTCGTTAGGGTTTGTGGGGTAGCTAATCTAATGCTCTTGTTGAATGTTGGAGTAAGAAGAGTGCTACTGATTGCGAATAAGAAGTGCTATGAAGCTTGAAAACCATAAGTTTTGATTATTATATATCATATTCTACTGGAAAACAGCGATTTGTGAGTCGAAACTTGAAATTAAAGTAGAAAGACTTCAACGAAAGCGAGAAAGCGACGAACCCCTTGAAATCTTTTTAAACATTTTAAGGATCAAATCACATCTTAACATTACGGAAATAATTCTGCCAAAATAGGATTAATTTCGTTCTACGCTTCTATCTACCCTTCACCTTACTTTTACGCTCACTTTGCTCTATTATAGATGCTCGATATCGATTACAGGAAATCGTACCTAATGGGTAGTGAGCTCTTGTAATGTGTCGATACTTGAAACGTTCAAACGCAGCCCGCGACGGCCAGTGGGACGCCTTCGCCTTTCATCCCATTCATCCCAAACACCTTCAACCTAGCAGAACGCAACAAGAGCAAAACAAAGCACGTGAATAAGCTAAAAAAGAAATCCTCCATACCGGTTACCCCGAAAAAGTGGCGGTCTTATCCATCTCATATCCGTTGGTGTGTTGGTTTGCCCACGGAGTGAAGTGAGTCTGAGCTTGAGCAAACGATTAAACACTCAGCGTAAATTAGAAGCTTCAGCATGGAGGAACGGGGGGAAAAATAGGTGCTCCCGGAAAAAGGGACCGCCGGGAGTTTTGAGTGCGGTCGGGTGGAAAGCAACCCCAGCAGAACATCAAAGCGCAGCATCCCTATTTTTTCGGGGTTTGCGCACTGAGGGAACGCTTTTAAAATGCCGTTCAAGCAGCAGTAGCATGACGACACGTAGCTTTCGGCTGGACTGAGGGATGCTGGAAGGCCACACGAAAACGAAATGGAAATGATTACGCAGCATGATTGTTCTGTGGCGCTGTGGGTGAAGCCAAGTCGCGCCGAGTCATCGATCGGTCGATAGGTTCGCTCGAAACGGGTACGGGAATCGGCACGGTAAACGAAAAGTTGAAACACTCTCGATGAGCGTTTGGTTTGTTTAATTTCTGCAAAACCATCGCACAGTGGCGCAGGATTCTCAGTGGCTCAATCCCTCCGAAACGGGTAGTACGCTTTTTTGCCACGACAGCAATTATTTCTAATTTTCTTCGTGTACAAACAAACGGCTGCTGCTCGAGAAAAGTTTGCTCCTTTCGCTTACACGATGGGGGAAGAAATGGTTCCTTTGCTTAATGAATGTGAGCACGGCGAATCAAATGGCCAATAAATCACTTCAAATTTAATTGCCAGCTCACGTCATCGTTAGCCTGAATGTAGCCAACCTATCTAGCCGTATGGGAAACGGACAAGTCCACCAGCCGACCGTCAGCAAGCGTCATCATGTTGGGTTGGTTGAAGAATTTAAACATACAATCTATTAAGCCCTTCACGGAAACTAGGATGGGTTTGGAAAATGCCTGTTACAAGCGAGTTGTTGGAGCATTGGTAGAATGGAATGAATTTTCCTGTAATGCATTTTTCCTCGCTCTCTCTATCTCTAACTTCACTATTTTGCTCCAAGAAGTTGAGCTTAATTATACCATCAAACATACCCTAAAGGCAGACACCACGTACGACCATGGCAAAACGGCAAAATAAACACATCATCATTTCCAAGTCGTGGACAAGCGTGGCTGTTTTCCACGATAGAAGAAATGCACCAGTCGAGTAAGCTGCAGGGCAAAAGAGCAGCAGCAGCAACAGCAGCAGCACAAACGGACGCATCAGCATCCTAGTTAGCTACCAGCGCAATCCGGTGGCCAAAAGCGAATGCAAGCATACAGTAATTAGCATAGTTTCGTCCGACAAACGGTGCTAATGCAGAAACTGTGCGACAATGGAACTGCACTCTATGGAACTTTAAGGGGGATGGGTGATTTCCTTTCCCGGAGTCAAATGGTGCGCTTATCGGACACATCCCATGCGGTGAATGAGGAAGAAAAACAAAAAAGCCGCAAATGCCTTGCCGTAGGGTCAAGAGTGGGTTAAAAAGCAGGAACCCGCCGACACGCTTGCCCATTCGGCTTTCTTTACCGAGGACGACGCACGAGGGAAACACAAAAAACCACTTGTCAAAGGGCAGAGATTAATCAAACAAGCGCTAGATTATCGCAATAGTTGCGCTGTAGTTTCACTTGTATGTTGTGCAAAAAAAAAGGCAGCTGCATCTTGCGGTGCATTACCACTTGGGGTAATTAATGGCAAAAAAAAAAATTTTCCCCCCTATTCAAACACGCGAAAGTACACTTTCTCCCGGAAGTAAGCTTTTCACCTAGCGGGCCACGAAAATGGAAAACTGAGGAAAAACGTTTGTCACGGGAATAATAGCGGGGCATCGTGGAAACTTTGGTGCCCATGCCGCCCCCGTTTAGCAAACTTAAATTTTCTTCAGACAAAATATTCGAGGGAAAACAATTCCTTCATTACCACGTTCAAGGTTAACCATCAACCGCTTACGCGCTTGTTGAAGTCTTTCATTTGAAATTGGTCTGACCCGATGCCGCTGGTGCTCTGATTGAAACGAATCCCAGGCGATTGACGATCGCTTTGGAAAGAGAAACGCTTCATTTTCCTTCCCTCAATGATTTGTCCTCTCTCGCCCCTTTCTCATGCCCCTCTTTTGCTCCTTGTTAAGTGGCTGTTTCCGAAGAAGGAACAGGACGCTTTACTGGCCGCGGATCACCGAAAAAAAAAATGCAAAAGCCGGCCAGAGTATACATAAATGAGTCTTAATGAAACGCAAACATTAACACCGCGCAGATAGAGAGACAGAGAGACGGTGCAGACACACTCCAAAAATACCGAAAGCAAAAGGAATCGATCGTTCGGTACGTACTGAAGAAGAGGTGCTTTTGTACCATTAGCAACGACGCGAGGGATGAAAAACAAACGGAAAACACAGCGAACCAGACCAGACCACAGAGAGACAGAGAGAGAGAGAGAGAGAGAGAGAGAGAGAGAGAGGCTGTTCGAAAAGGAAGACCGGTTTCAAATTAATCTATTAATGTACCATTAATTGAACCATTTTTCACTCGTGCACTCGACCAGCAGCAGCTTCGCGGCGTACTGATGTTCTAAGCATAGATGGGTTTGTGTGGGAAAAGAGACTAACCTGGGTGGCTCATCGATTGGATTACTATTCGGGCTTGTGCAAGTTTAAAGCAAGTTGTGTTAAATTGAGAGGATGCGCTGATCAAGTGACACACTTTGCAACCTGAGCGGTCGGTGTTCATCGCTCCCTCCTGGGAGCGTGTCCCACAGACATCGTCCCGAAATCATTAGTGCACTAATAGTTCCCAAAGGGTTTCCTTCTCATCTTTACCGCCAGATGAAAATGATGATGACGATCGCGACGATGATGACGACTAGTCTGCTCAAGGCTACACCGAACTTGTCCACCCTAATGTGTTGCGTTTGCTCTCGCCCGTCTTTTTACTGTTGTTGTTGCTCCCCAGCTGCGCCAAGATCACCCGAACAGAGACGGTGCTGAGCAGAGGGGGCAATTAAAAAATTGGAAGCATTCCCCCCCCCCCACCTCCCCCTTTGCCACAAGCTTAAGCGGCTGGGTGGTAATTAAGCTTAAGGGCGGTGTATCGGTTGGAACCGACCGCACCGCAGCACCATTAGAGTTGTACGTGCTGTGGGAACGAATTTCATGTATGTCACGGTGACAATTGCGACGTTTGCTGGCGGGAATTACCAGTCTGCTACTGGCTCGCTACTTTCTCGCTGATAAGGCAAGCTCTTGGGGAAGCCGAAGCATCTTCAGGAAGTGCGAGTTTGGTGCAGAGCGCGTAGTCTGCAAAAGCAAGCAAATGTGCTTACAAAGTAGCTCGCAACATCCATTACCCGGTAATCTTTCCCGTGCGATCGCAGCCAATCGCGACGATGATGAGGCGAGCACATTTTTAATATCCGATCTGACAGCCGGACGAGCACAGTGGAACGCGCTGGCCAAAGGATTGGCGGTCCCGCGAGGTCAGAGCTTAGGGATGTAATTCATTTATCATGCGTTGCGTACTACACATCCTCACCGCTCCACGTGGTGGTATGTCCGTAGCTGATCAAACGAGTTCCAAAGTACAATCTGGTGGCGATGTTTAGAGGTGCTTAAAACCTAACCTTCGAAACGTTTGCCGCATGCAAAATGTTGACCAGTGCGTGGGATGAATTCAAACCGAAATGGGTGGAACCTCCGGACGGTGAGGCTTGGAATGGAATTTTTAAACTCGATCATCAATATCGGTCTAGGTGTAACGTTATGGCTCGTTTTCCGACAGGTTTGCTCATCATGGCATCATGATGATGGGTCAGCAAAAATGTTGCCAGCAAGCAGCTACAATGAAGTTGGTGGAAAACTGCTACAAAGCTGCAGAAAACCGATCGTGTGAGATGGATTTTGATGCCAAATAGAATGCAACTCGTTGAAGGAGATCAGATTTTTCGCTCTCCAAATTCTTGTTCAAATCTAGCAAATCCAGGCAACACCACGAACTGGGCGATTTCACTTCACGCGTGAACACTTTTGAACCTTACTTGTTAATGCTGTTGTTGCAGCTGCTGCTGCATGACATTCGAGGTTAAACGGGATTGTACAGCAGTTTTTCACGATCTCCTATTCTTCGTGGGCAGCGTGGCAGTTGGAAAACCCGGAGCGAGAAAACGGCAAAAGTGTCTTTACTTAATGGGCTTAATTGGATGTTAGATTGCGGCAGAGGCAGATGCTGTCCGCCCCCAAACCACTCGCGCGACCCTACTAGCTAGGAGGTCAACCCGAGTTCGGATGAGTTTTATTCAAATTAACTCTGCATACACACACACGCTGGAAAGCTTTCCATGTCCAGTGCGCGAATGAGCATTTCAACGGTCGAGCGGGCTCGCTCCGGTAACCTTCCATCCCAATCGAGAGAAGTTATATTTGGTTGGTCTCGTTCGGAACTCACGATCGGGACCCTTTCGGGGGCACCGGTTCTAGGATAGGGCCTTCCTGACCTTCCCTCCCTTCCTGGTCAACCAGGAACGTCCTGAAACTTAGCCTTCCTTCCAAGTCCAGGAATTCTCAGGAGGTTTTTGTGGTCTTAAAATCCGTAAACCAAAGTCGCCCACCGATGATGGCTGCCTAACGATCACGGGTCGCATGGGAGGTTCCTTACCGGTGGGTTCGCATTAGCCCACCGCACAACTATCCGGCGCTTTCAGCGCTTGTCGTGATGGGAGCCCCATCTTCCACGCCTTCTTCACCTCCCAGCCCTGTCAGCTACCAGCGCAAATAGCTCAGCAATGATTTATTGTTGGCAAACGTAAGCAAGCGAAAGAAACGGCAACAAGCGGGAGTTCGATTTCAAAAGGAAGGATTTTTGCTGACGCAGAAACGGAAAAGTGCGCCAGCAATAGAAAATAGCGCGTGCCCACGACCGTCCACGTTCGGTGGGGGCGTGTAAAGTTCGTGCGCTGCCGTAGGTTCGGCGGTCGAACCCCTAACTAGACGGCGACGATCGCGCGCCCTTCACCCTTGAGACGAGCCTGTGTGCGATGTGCGATGAAAACCGGTAAAGACTGTCTTTAAAGAGCGATGAATTATAGACGGAGTTTGGAGCTTGTGGATTTCGCTCCACGGTCGAACGCTTCGCGGGAGGGAGATCCAACCGATCCGGCCGGTGGTCGTGCTCTAATTTACAGACTACCGACCCATCCTCCAGATTAAACTGGGGTTACTCGTTGGCACGATGATCAGTACACTCTGAGAGCAAAAAAAAAAAAACTCCCCGAGCGAGATGATCATCTTTCGCCACCTTATCCCACCCACAAGAGGTTGGTGGGGGTAAGTTGAAGATTTAAATGGTCACTTCCGAATGATCACGATTTGGCGTTCCCTTGTCCATCCAGAGCCGCCGATCAGTCATTGCTGAAATCCGATCGATGTGCGCGGGAAGAAGCAATGCCACACATTTGTGCTTCACCGCGAAGCGAATGCAATTGTGCACGCCGCGGATGGAATGCACACGGCTGATCTCGGGGTTCAGTAACCTTTCGTGAGATAGGCAGCACAAAAATACCACTCTCTAGTCGGTGCAGGGATTCTGGGAACCGTAATCGTCGGTTGAAGGTGCCCGTTTGAATGTTGGACAGAGCTAATTAGCCGCGTAGCTTTATGTTTCCCGCTTGCACGATCCTGTATCGGGAAAGTGTGCAGGTGGGATGACGATGGGAGGAGTGGGAAGGGGGGTGATGAGATAAGGAGCAAGCTTCCATTTTTGTATCGGGGGTGCCGATTCCTGGGAGCTTTCGATCGTTGTACGATGTATGGTACTGACGGCTAAATGAGTTGAGGATTTCATTTATTTTTTAAGTATTGAATCGATCTAGGTAAACGCGTTTAGACGTCAATTTTTGAGGAGAACTACAAAAAGTGCCCTCTGTTGAAAAATCTGAAATTTGTAAACCTTCCGATCGTTTAGCGTTTTAGTTTTTAGGTAACGAAAAATGAAGAGAGACAATCGACTGCTGCTCCAATTACAGCCCAAGCTAAACTGTCCATGGGAGAAATGTTACCATTTTACTTTCAAATCGTTCAATCACTTTTACCCCGTTAGACAGCTAACTGCGGGGAATGGTATCCGAAAGGTGGCGCAAAATTGCCAATTCTTCCACTTTTGCAAAAATCTCGCCCTCGTCCAGTGCGTTAACAGCACAAACACATACACAGAGTGGGAATTTCACCCGTCTAAAAATCTATTAAACCAATCAAGCGTATCGAATTTCGGCAAACCACACGCGGACGCGGACGCGCAGCAATTATGATAATCATACACATTTTGGCCATCGGGCAAATGCCGCGCAAAATCGAACGTTTTGCCAGGCAAAAGCGAGGTTTCCAGCACTCTATGCTGACCCCGTGTGCACCTTTGTCGTGGGCCAATTCTTCTATATCTCTCTCTCTCTCTCTCTCCCTTTCTCTTATTCTCGGTCTGGACGAGTGCACCAGTCCACCTGTTTATTTTCCCCCTCGTGTCGGATAAACGGTGCACCGTGGGTTGTCCACCGTAGTGATCGACAAAGGCAAGAGAAGAAAAATTACTTTTTAACGAAATTATAGATTTTCACTTATAGAGCGAAACGGAGGGTTCCCATTGAGCGGTTCGGTGATGGTTTTCGGCGCAACGGAATGATGATTATAATGATTCTCATGACGTAGGTTTCAATCGGTGAGAGAATTGATCTCGATACATTGTAGCAGATTTTGGTGTTGTGAAACGTCACTATATGAGCGATAGTGATAGGGATGGATTTTTGACATATTTTTAAAAGGTTTGTACGAGTTCTTGGACAGTAACATATTAAATTAATTCCATCTTCTTCTTGGCTTAACGACCTCAAGGTCATTCCAGCCTTATACTGGCTTATTAGATTTATTCCTACCATGTAGTCTAAGACAACAGTGGCACCAGTCTTCTGGCATGTCAGGACCGAAGTTTAAATCCCATCCGGACCGTTCTCCTGTGAGTGAGGACGAACCATCTAGCTACACTGTTAGTATTCGGGTAAGATGACAACGCCATTAGTTGTGTTCTTAGTGACACAGACTAAAGACCATTCTATTGGTCGGGTTAAAATCCTGAGTTGAGCTAATGCAGGTATAATATAGTAAAGGAAGCCAGTTATTGTATACCAGAGACCTGTCGAGGTTGTAGTAGAGCTAAGGAAAACAATATTCGAACGAATTACAATAGATTGGACGATAGAATAATCTCCGAGTATTCGAATTTGAGGTTAAATCTCGACAGTGTTATGTTGATGAGAAATTTGGGTGAAAAACAATTTGCAACTTAGATATCGACGAGTGAAGATCGCCACATGTCGTCCAAGCCTAGCAGTATCCAATATTTTTCTCAAAGTTCTGCACAGTATCAAATCTGAGAAACAATATAGGTCGAAAATTGTGCTGTAGAACATCGCTCAAAAAAATAAGCCCACTAATGTATACTCTTGGCTGTATCATATAATTTCCAACGATGACTTAAATTTAGAAAATTGTCTCAAATTTTTATACCCTTTCACACTCACCCTTGTACAGTGTCTTGCCGTTGGCCCAACGCTCCCATCACTTCCCAAAAAAAAGTTCCCACAGCCTCAGTAAAGGCTTCGCTAAGCGTTGCGGTCGTAGGAAGTGTGAAACGTTCAGGCGCACCTCGTAACGTTAATTTATCCGGTGCCGCTAGCCCAAACCGAACGCGTCTCGACCCCGTTAGCTTGCTGTAGAACCGTACGCTCAAAGCTTCCTAGCTCCACCAAAGTGTTGTTATTCGGAACCCTCGGTACAAATCCCTTGGATCCCCCGCGTAATCGTTATTTACTGAGCAATTTTGATAATTTATCTTCCACCGCTTCCTACCAGTATGAAGTAGGAAAGACAGGGTAGAAAATAGTAACAAAAAACTTCCATGCATACAGAAAGGAGTCACTAGTCTAAACTCCGATTTGTTAAGCTTGTTTGTGGAGCAACGAAAATGCGCGAGATGGAGGAAAAAAATCACCGAACCGGGAACCATTAATGCGGAGGATATAATTTTTGGAAGCACGGCAATGACGCGTTCGTGCTGATCGATACGACGCCAGACGACTCCAGTACAGTACAACAGCTTTCGGTTCGCTTCCTCCAGCCATCGATTTGAAGGTTTTTTTTTTTAATATTTCGATCGTCTGTGTAGTAATGTTTAGAAAGAATTCAGGTGTGTTTATGTTGGAGTATCACCTTCTCTCTCTCTCTCTGTCTATGCCGCTTTCCGAGAGTTGGATAAGGTTAGGAGGGCAAAAATGGCGAATTCTTTTGCACGGTCGTCCTGACTGACAGTAATCAATTTTCAATTACCACGCCACTTACAGAACGCTTTGCGCTGGGACTACTGCCGAGACTAGGTTTCATGGGGGAGAAATTTGTACCTGGATGTAGCTGAGGCAAAGATTAGGATTTGGATGATCGCAACCATCACCGGCAGCATCGAGCAAGCACCATTTAAATAATTACAAGCACACGGATAGATTAAAACCGTACTGTGATCGTGGATAATAATTAAATTAATATTCCTCTTCCAATCGGTCCGTATAATTAGCCGAAATTGTTCGCAATTATTTCTGCCCGATCGAACGGAAGCGCACAATTAGCGCTTCAGTATTGCAATACTTGCAGCCTTTCCTAAAGAACGGTTCGAATCAATACACAAACCAACCAGGCTGGGCACGTGTTTTATGGACGATCCATTATTAAACCATTAAACGTACCAATGAGCCACAAATGTTATTGCTTAGCCGCTAGGCGTCCTTCGCAGAAGAGTAGAGCAGACACACTAATGCCGCCGCCCGACCGTTATCGCTCGACGTCATGCAATTTTGGGGTTTTATAGTGTGCCGTTTTCCACTTGCACAGGGTTGAATGATTACAATCGCGATTACACCACGGAAGCCGCCGCAAACAAGCACCCGAGCCAGGAGCCTTTTGTTGATGCTTTGCATAATACACACTGTTGGTTTTCATTTTTTCGGGTGTACGTTATTCTGTATTATCTTTAGCTGTATTCTTATCGTACACTCATCGGTCGCTCGTTTTGGTCGTCCTTCCAACGCATCTCGGCAGCTCGGCGAAGTTAAGCACACACTCACATCTCATTATTAGCGCTGTGTGTTGTGTAGCGCGGTAGCCATTTTCCCCCAGGGGTGCATTGGCGCATGCAATTGTGCATGCAAAATGGTCGTCGACGATCGAGACGCGCTTTTCTTAACATGATTCATGCGCGAGATGCGTAAAATCAACACTCCCCGGTAGGACGATCATGATCATCATCATCATCGTCATGGAGAGCCGTATCGAGATTAAATCTTCAGCTGAACTTCATTTGTTTGCCAACAGAAAAATTAAATTCTCGTCCTTCGCACCTTATTTCTGGTGGTTCCGAATCAGTTCAGTACTGGAATGCTTAATTTTTATTTAAATTTAAACCCACCAAACCTTTCTCTTCAGTGGATCGGTGGAATCAGATTTGATATCACATTTATTTTAATTGCAGAAAGCAGAGATCTTGCACAGAAACATGGATAAAAAGTATAATTCCCGAAAGATCGTGCAGCTGACAGCACCGAACGATTCGGTACGTGGAAATGTTGAATTATTATGCTACCTCTTGTCCTGCTGCTGGCAATGCAGTCGGAAGCCATCCGCTACAAACAGCTACATCTGTTGTGATGCTGTAAAATCAACACCAGAGCCCGTAACCCGCCCGCGGGAAGCCTTCAACGCCACCGCGATTGGTGTGTGGCGTGTGTAAACGAGAATGCGCGAGAGTGGCCGTTCTTATCTGTTCCGGCAGTGCTGTAGGTAGCGTGTTTGTGCTCCAAACTGCAGCAACCTTGTTTTGTGTCTTGGAGCTTGCACACCAAGCAAAATATTTGTTGCACGCATCCTCTCCCAAACTGGAAGACCACCAGAAACGAAAAAACAATATGCATGTGTGCCGCTGTCCGTTGCGTACCGCGGAACGTCCTTTTTTGGGGCTTCAACACCCAAACGAAACGATTCCCGTAAACAAGCGGTGAAGTGAAAGAGCCTGGGGCGCAGGAGAAGGGTACGGCGATCGGATTAGATTAGATACAGATTAAAATTTATCGTGAGCAGGTTTCGCTGACAAAATAAACTGTGATGCGGAGGTGGTTTTGATCAGTACAAAGGAAAGGAACAGATCAGTGTAGCGGATGGTGTAGATTAATTATCGAAAAAAGGGAACAACACCGTCGTCCGCTGACTGCTGGCGGTACCGAGGCTGAGATTCGAGTTTGCGAAGGAATTTTGTTACTCTCTCTTGATTGGAAAATGTGTTGAAAATCCTTGCAACACAACAAACCCATTCCCAAACAGTGCCGCTAGCCTAAAAGAGAGATTGCGTTTGATAATTAATCGTTGTTGAAAATTTTAAACGCTCTTTTCACCCGGCCGGCCGTGATCTATGTCTCGCACATAGATTAATTTCATCCTTTAGCTCTTGGGGTGACATCATCCACATCGAGACAAAAAGAAGACGAGACTAAATAATGCGATCATTTTGTTAATTTCCCCTAAACCTAAACGAGCTTCGGGGAGATCGTTTAAATTGCCAGTTGCTTAATGGGGTGTGATGTGACTTTGTTTTTTGCCCAATCTTCCTTTCCGAGCTACCTTCATGGTGGCATACAGTGTCACGGTTCGCGATCAATCTTTGTCGCGGAGTAATCGATCCGCTATCATCACTCAAGGTTGATGATGATATCCGCGTGTATCGTGTGTTGACATTTCGCTATTGGAACGCAGGAAATGTGCGGTTTGTCACGGAGCGGAGTTTGATCTTCAGTGGAAAAAGTTTACTTAAAAACAAACAACAAAACTATTTGTGTAAGACGTGCAATTGACACATCTGTTTGCTTAATGCAGTGAGTGTGTGTGTGGATTTTCTAACCAAGAATGCAACCACGCTATTATTCTGTTAAGCTATTTACTCCAACATGTCCGTCTAAAGCAAGAACAAAAAAACAAAAAAAAAGCGTTTTGAAAGAGAAAAATCACCCCACACTCAAGAACATTTCGCACGATCAGTCTCTCCCGAACCAGTCATTCACCAGTCCGTCACGATTTGCTTCGTTTCTTCGTGTGCCGAGGTTCCTCCCCCCTGCACGGGCTGTAAACCAGTTGGCGCGAATCCGCCCGATCCTTTATGGGAAGTTTGTGCGTTTGTGCTCGAAGTTTTCCTTTGTGTGTGTGTGCTGTGCTGTGTGGAGTTTCTTAAATTGCAAATAATTACCACCTAGGCCGTGTACCAACCCGTACCTTAGGTCGCATCGTTACTGATCGGCTGCATCTTCACGGTTCTGCATTCTTGAAGCCGCATGTTCACCTTTCCTCTCCCCCACGTTTTCATTACCATTGCAACCCTCTCCACGGAAATCTCCCCCCCCCCCTCCCTCCCTCCCTCCCGAAACACAGCACAGAGGTTAACAAGATACGAAAATTACATTCCAGGCGGAACGCGAACAAACCTCCCTCGTCGATTGACTCCTTCTCACGGCGAGGGGTTTTTTGTTGTTGTTGTTATTGTTGTTTTTTTTGCACTACCTTCCCCAAAACAAAGCGCCATTTGGGACGGGGTTGTTAGGTTGCAGTTGGATACATACGGCACGGACAGAGCATTTTCAACATCAAATAAATTTCTTTGCTCTGGAAGCTTTAGAAGAATTGAAAAGCACACACCCATCGCGAGTGTGAGGTTCGTCGCTTATCCCGGCGTGTAAATCGTTCCTTTGGTTGTAGCAAACAACATCTGGCAATCGGTAAAGCAGCGTCCTAAAATTACGCCGTTGGCTGTAAAGGACGAACTAGGTGCGATGTATAAATTACGTAATACGAGGTTGTTTTTCTGTTATGCACGCGCAAAATTCCTTTTCCGAGTAGTACACTCACACACCTCTAGAGAATCGCGGCATTCTAGGTACATGGCAATCCAATAAGCAGGATACTTGGGGCTGCTCGCATCGGCAAACGTTTATCGCACTTTGGTTTTAACAATCCGCATAAATAGCGGAAACAAAACATGGCGAAATGGTTGAAAGCATTGATGATAAAAAAAACACACACACACACACAGAAGTACCAGTACCACCGAACAACACCCGTACCACAGCTCCAGCTCCCCCCCTCCCATCCCTCGACAGAGTGAGCACGGAAATGGAAAATAGCTTGCCGTTCGATGGCTGCGCACAACGAAAAGCACTTCGCACGTTTGTTTTGCTGTTGTTTTGTACCCTTCGAGTGGTAAGTTTTCGCGAGGATTTGGTGGCATCAATCGTATCGGAACCCTCGTTGTTCCGTGCCTATGAGGTGGGCGAGGATATCGGACCCCATTCGACGCATCCGGCATCCTCCGGCTGGGAAGAGGCATCCGCTGTTATCTGCCGCCGTTTCACCCAACCCTATAGCGTCACGTGCGCAACTGGAAGCGGGTTGGGTTTTATAGGATGACTCACTCGGTACAGGCAAAATCCGTTAAGGTACCGTTGCAGTTTGGCAGGTCAGGAAGTTATGTTGCACTTACGCGTACCGGAACGATGTGTATGAGCGTGTCCGCCCGTTCCACCCGGAATATACGACATCGATAATCGTGGGCCTTACCTGGTAGTGGAAGAGATAAAGAGCGATAAAGGGAAGAAATTATTGAGCTGTTCAGTTGACCCACTAACTCGAATGAATCCATTGTGGCAGTATAAAGGGTATATAGTCGATAAAGTAACACGTTGTGGGGAAAGCATGCGAATGTCGGCAGTAGATAAGGTAAGAAGTGATATGTAAATCTATTCGAGAGGTTTCTTACATGATGCTATTAAATAATTAAATAATTAAATTTTAATATAGAATTACTTTAGGGTCGATTGAACATCAATGATGGTTTTCCAGTACTTTAGATAAATTTCCTTTTTTTTTGGAGACTAAACCCTCGACAGGTCCTAGGACTGCAAAGACATATTTTTGTCTTCAGTTTAAATTACCCCCTGGTGAGTCAGTTTTCATACAATAATTTTCCATACCGTAATTTCAGACAGAGTGAGTCCTGTTGCCAGAGAATGTAGTAATATCGCTCTGGTATGGATACGGATCGGATGCCTCTTAAAGAATAATATAGGCTCGATGTCTCTAAAGTTTCAGTACGGAACAGTCAATGGAATGAAAGATATTGGACGGCTCAACAAGCATGTTTGATTCCCTTCGAGTTTATTGCAGGATTTCTTCTCCTCTACCACAAGGCGACAAATTGTTAAAAAATTATCTTAACACATTAGAAAAAAGATGAAGTTATTTATGAATTTTGCAAAAATAATTCTGAAACAACTCTAAACATAAGCAGAGAAAATACAATTGCTAAAAATATGGCATTTATATAAAACAATAGTTACAGCCATCCATCAAGAATAAAGCGCATTAAAAGCGATTAAAATCTAATGCCACAAAGTCACCCCATAAACTAACCAAACATCTAAAGCGTAAAAAAAGTCTGCTTTCGGCGGCTTTGTGTCCTTAAAAACGCTTAAAGAATGCTCTTCAGCAGCCACTTTCAACCGATCTTTCATCAACCCATTTGATGGTTCGTCAAGATAAACGCATCGCAGAAAATCGCAACCGAGCACCGATTATGGAATCGCGCACGGAAATATGGTCAAGGTGACACATGAATGCAAGTGTCCAGGGATGGTACGATCGGGCAAAACGGAGTACGTCACCACCGTTCCGTTTGCTAATCTACCTGCATACATCAAGCGTGCTTGCAAACGGAAAATCGAGCTACGCGTCACCTTGCGATAGATGCGCTACGTCTGCTGCTGATGATCGGTCTTCAAAGTGTCAATCATCGCTGTCATAACACTATCGGGCATATCGGAAGCGCAACCGAGCCGAAAAAGGGGACACAAAACATTGCACGAGCTAGTGTGCTGCTAGTGCTACCGGACCGGCCGTGTCTAACGCTAAGAATGGCTTTGTTCTGTGTTAAGCAAAGTTCGATCACCCGGACGATGACGAACGATCGCCGATGGGCTGTAAATGAAAATGCCGTGCCGGTGTTGGAGGGGTGGGACCGCCGACCGGGAGTTTTTCATCGCGTAAGTGCATGCCAGCTGTCAGGAACTTATCACTGATCCGCAGACACCGGGTACCTGTTGATTCGATTCGAATCACCGTTCAGCAAAGGGAATAAAGAGCGAGAGAGAGAGAATGGATGGGAAGGACCTGCCGAAGCGTTTCATCGTGTCGATGCTGTTGTCTTCCCCGCCGATCTCCGCAGCCACTCCGACCTCACGCTCCTTTACTGTTGACACCAATCCTTCCTTCGTGTCACACTGCCCCGTTTGATCGACATTTCAAAGGAGTAATCGACCAATGCGGAAACATCTGCCCCGGGGTTCGCCCCGAAAGTTCCGCCTCTACCCTATCTTCACCCCGTACCAGCTGCAACGCCGCTGGTGACAAGTTTCCCAGATTTAATCGATCGATACGCCGAACCGCAGGGGACGGAGGCCGCCTCGAAGGGTTCTCGTGTAAATGCGCTCTCGCGTTCATTCAACTAAACAATGGGTTATCGCTTCCCGTTTGCTGCCGGTTCGCGGGTGGCGGGTGTTGTCCTTCAACCTTACACAATTCAACGGGGTTTGAGATGAGCTGAATGCTGACACTAATGAATTTTCCGCACCTTCACCAAAACGAATCGATTTTCGCTTACGGATACGGGAGATGAAGTTGCGAGGCGAAATTAAGGTTTGTGGAGTAGGATGGGTGGTGGATGATGGGAAAGATGAAGATAAAACACCGTAAAACAACACGAGAGATGCACTCTAATGAGGCAGCCCTATTAATAAAAAAACAATACTATCTGAGGAATTCTCGGTGCTCTCTGTAGCTAACAAGATCTAGAATGCATGTGGACACCTTCTATCGTGGAGATCATAATCCAGCGTAGGGAGAAATTACACTCTAATGCAGAGAAAGGCTAGAGAGTGTCATATCTGACAGGGAAGTTGATAAACGTAGATGTATGTCAGCTTGGAATGTTTTATGACAGACTCCTAAGCCTGCCTACAGAAATCTCTCAACAAGTCTTCAAACTCCAAGTCTAAGTAGTTAGATAATTCGTCGATTCGGTCCGACACGGGACGATCGCGTTGATCACCAGGAAGATATATTAGAACGATATTTGCTTCTCAATAAACCTACTTGATTGTACGGCTTAACGACATTCACGCAATGATCTAGATTGAGCATTCACACTCGTTACAGTGGGATCGATTTATTTCCAACTTCAAAAGAAGACATATACCTAACTGTATGACTTCATTCGCCGAATGCCATCGGAGGTTGATTGTGTAAATCTTGTCAAAATGCACACCCGATCGGGGCCGTGCGGTCCCGGCGGCAAAGACCCACTATTGTGGGACATTGGTAATCGGGCCGTGGCTTAGGCTACGCGAGAAATGAAGGGCTTCTGTAAAATCGTCAATCCTAGTAACTTTAAGCATTCGGAATGGATTCTATCAGAGTGAGAGAGAGCGTGAAAAAGAGTGATAGAGTAAAGGGAGAGAGGACAAGCGAGAAGTAACGTGCAATGTGTCATGATCGGATCATCATCTTTCATCATTCGCAAATGGAAGCATGTGGCGATGAGAGAGCATTTCAGTACACCCAGAGACGTCTGCCGAGCCAGCCAGGCCAGTGTGTACGGTGCACAGATGAAGAAAGGATCAGCACAACAAACAGTGCATTAGTTATTAATTTCTCAAGCTTATCAAATTTATTGCTTTGACTGCACCGAGCATAAATCCAGCTTGGTCGAAGCCTCGCACAACCGGGTCCTCCCGTACTGCTGCCGCTGCTGCAACGTAAGGATGAACAACGGCCGCTTTCAGATACGGTGCTCAACAACACGGCCTTCTTCTCCTTCCTACGGAAAGCGTCGTGAGTAGACGTAAATAAAGGCACTATTTTTATCGATTTATTTTATAATTGTATGTCCATCAACATTCCGCAAGCATTCCAAAGCACCAGATACGTACGGATGCTCACCAACGATCGTCTCTTGGTCTTGGTGATGAGTTTTGCTGCTGCTGACGGTAGAAAGCGATCCCAACGTTGGGTGCACCGATTGCAGCAATGCAGTCAGTACTGGCTTACGCCCCGTTGTCCATCAGTGTATCAAAAACTGTTCGCCACAGCTAAAGCTGTGGCTTGCCTTTTCTGAGCACGGAAAAGGAACTTGATTTGCTGATGTCAATTGAGCTTTTCTGTAAGTGTGTTGGGATGATTTTTTTTTTCAACGCTCTCTTTTTATGTTTGCATTTGGGGAAAATATTGAACAATATTTGATGGCAGAAATCATTTCCAACGCAAAACGAAACAGCAAGATTTTCCCTTCGATTTTGGGTGGATTGATGTACTGCTGAGAGGTGAAAAGCCGTAACCGATGGCTTCCCTAGCTCATCTATCGCACCTAGCACTGTTCGCAGTGAAACAGTTGAACCTTTACCATCAACGAGTCAGACCGATAAGCAACCCCGTTATGGCACTCAACTGAACAACAGGCACAACACGAAACCGAACCAAATCAACCAGCACTGGCAGCAGCAGCAAACCTGATCGGATGATGGCTTGAGAAGGAAGAAAAAAATTTCACGCTGGATTAGCCCTATGATAAATGCATTTTTAATTGAAAATATATCTAATTGATGTTATTGGCGGTGGGGCTAAAATTATGCTTTATGCCTTCGCCGTGCTTGTGCGCGGGGTCGACGAGTGTTTGCGTTCTCTTCTTCCTTGCTTTTCACACTGATTGCGGAAGATTTATTCCGCAACCCCTATCTCGAGAACGCAACGACCGTAGCTGATATAGTAACACCTTCCCGCGTGTGGGGAATGCTGACGAGTGCTGCCGAGTCATTATGACCACGGGCCGGACACACAATGCAACATCTTCATAGGCTTCGGGATCGGATTCAGCGGTTAGTTAGTTATGGGACAATAAAGTTTTACGATGCCTTTGCCCCACGCGATGCACAGGTAGCTGGAAGCTTTTAAGGCGCATCAACACCTCTTTTTTGTTCCTTCTGCTTAAGGGGCATCTGGTGCATTATTTGCGAATGCAGCTAGTAAGGAGGGTTCACCGTTGGTGGTAATGATGCGTTTGCAGCATTATGTTTTATCGTCCTCAAAGTGGATCAACCGTTTATTTTTTATTTTTAGTTTTTACTGCTGCTCTCTGGGAGGGCAGAGTTCGTTGCCTGTGCGCGCGTGGAAGTCAATTGTTTTGTCGCTGATTGGAACTTTCTTGCTTGTTCGCTGCCTGGTTGCTGCTGCTGCTCGCTGACAATTGTTTGACCGAATAAATCAAGTCAAACTGTCAGCGTTTGTCGTCCGCTGCTTGGTGCTCTGGTTCAGGATCAGGTTGACAATTCTAAGCACCGGAAGCAGCGGGCGATAAATCAGCTTGAGCAGCAGGTTGTTGGGCGCTTAGGCACTGGCATTAGAACAATGTACTGCACACAGGGCAGCGTGCACTACGATGGGCTGGGTACCACCGGGTTAATGCCTTGTCGCGCTGACGTGACATCAAGCAGCAACGGGGAATATGCTGTAGCAATTTTATGTATCAACTACAGGTTGAATTGGCTTGGTTTGGCGCTTCCGCGAATAAAATGGGAAGGCTAATTTGTAGCTTAATAATATCGCGCTCGCTCGTTTGAATAGAAATTTCAATTCAACTGCAATTGATTTGCGATCGCACTGAAACCGCGAGTCGGTCGTCGATTTGCCCGGAAGAAAAGAGCCAATTCCCCGATAACGATCTGTCAATTATCAGCAATGCGGAGTGCGGAGACAAAAGTCGGGTTTACCGATGCACCGATAGTGGGATAATGGCGAATCGGTGGTTTTATGTTCCCCGGATGGGCTTAAGAGCGTCCTTCTTCCATTTCAGCGTTGGCACGAATTAAGGGAGCGCGCCGATTATCGAATGGAGCATCCAGCATTTGCAATCGGCAATTGCAAAACCCGTGGCAAACTGCACTCGATTGCGCTTTGATCACCTGCTCGATTCTCGATCGAATAGAATGTCGTTCTACATCAAGATAAAGCCATTCTTCCCTATTCTCTGGAACAACTGGAACCGAAGAAGTACTGCTTTAGTGAAGCAACAGAGAAAAAAAAAATAGCACAGGCCGCCAAAAGAGTTGTGCACACACAACACAATGCACCATTCTCGAAATAGGAGAAGGGTGATGATTTCGTTAACGGTTGACTGCAAATACGGGTCAATGCACTTCCCGACAGCTCAAGAGATCTCTTTCCCTTTAATCCAGCCAGTGCATTCAATGTTGCTCGGATTGCACTTTTTATTGCACAAAATCGTAGCACAAATTACCGCCTTTTTCAATTGCCGCGCCACAATTATGATCCATCGTTTGCAGCGATCGGCCTCGAACGCTCCCTGTCTTTGGCACAATAACCTTCCCAACAGGGCAGGCAGGGGAGGTTTTGCAAATGCAATAAAAGCCGGTGGCCAGTTCAGCATTGATTGAACTATCGCTGGGTGGCAATTAAATAACGCTCGAATCGTGCCCGACCGTACGGAGTAAAGGATGCCCGCCCGCGGGAGAGCATGAATTAGTTCTAGCGAGCAATCATCGACAATCACGATTCGTACGCATCATCTTATCCACCTTTTTCGTTTCTTCTTACCGTGCAACATTCCCCTGCATATACAATGTACCACACGACACATGATGATGATGATGATGATGGCCCGTCGAGAAGAATCTGCTCCGCATTCCATACGCAGCGATCAAGATTGACCTTCGCGCGCCAAACGGTATGCAGGTGTGATGAAGAAGAAGGACGAATGATGGCGAGGGTGGAAAAATCCCACGAAAGGATCTCAAATAAGCATAATTTAACACCTTTTTCTATTCCGGTTTTCATTTGTTTTTACAGAGCGAGCGAGCGAGAGAAAAAAAAACCAAGAAATCTCTAACCGCGACACCTTCAATGTATATATAAAAATGCATCATGAACCGAAGGTGGAAGAGGGCAATGGTACAAAACAGGGGCAGAAAGGATCGAACTGGTGCTGCTGTTGTGCTATGCATTTTAAAATCGGGGCGTAAAATAAAATTCTTCGTCGCGCGCGCTCGCTGCTGTTCCTCGCCTATGGTCGTGTTGGAGTCTTTTTTAACCCGAAAACAGCACGCTTCCTTCCTGCGTTGTTCTGGTGAGTATGGGATGTCTTTGGCCAATAATTATCCCCTTCGAGGGAGAGGAACGTTTTGGGTACCGCGGGTGGCTGGTTCCGTGCCCCAGGATGATGCCCCAGGAATTTCAATTAGTCCGGACAGATAATAACTGTATAACGCGGTGGCCGGGTGCCGGGTACGGTGAAGCAACCGTTTCATCGTTGTCACATTCCCATCAGATTCCTCGCCTCGCGGCATATGCCGAATCCATCGCGGACATCTCCATCGTGCATCGATCGGCTGGAGCGGCGCGTTTCGGTAGGTGAGGACGACACATGTCACGCCACACCCGGGGCGCGGGATTATCCCGCGCCGGTCGTTTCGCTTTGTTTAGATGCAGCCAACACACTGTGGTGGTGGCGAGAACAATTTTCTTACCTCGTGTTTCGTTCTTACCAGTGGCCCAGCTGTTTCTTTTGAGGAAGCGTGCTAGGCCAACTAATGTGTCCTCCTTACCGAACCGATAGCAGGGAACAATCTTCCGAGAAGAGGAACAGTGGAAACGGAAGAAAAAACACATCCCACACAACGCTTCGATATCTTCATTATGATTAAGCGAGCGAACCTTTTTTTAACCGCTCGGTGGCATCAGAATGTGATGGCTTCCGTCCTTTAGGTTGGCGATTACACAAGGCAGAAGACGGAGCTAGTTCTTGCGGGCGCCTAGATCCCTAGACCAAGCTTATCCACCGCGCGAACATACACACACAATCACACACACGCTAATGGGCTCTAATCTTGCCACCTTTTCTTCTTGCACAACCCGGAACCTGGGGTTTGCTGTTGTAAATTGGTTAGTTACGGAAGCAGCGATCCCGGTCCGGGCGAACAAAACGAACAATGTCCGTTATCCTCGGGCAGGGCGGCGGGGGGGGTGCAAAAAGAAACGTGCCCACCACACACCACAGGCCCCGGTTCTTATCGGGCCGGTGCAATCGGGTTTCGGGTGCAGGAAACACCACTCTTTGCAACCTTCGTTCGCATGTTGGCAAAAGGAATGTGACTTCGCTGGGATCGCTTTTTGTTTGTTGCCAGTTTGTCGTTCGTTTCGTTCTGGCAGTATCTTACAAAGCACGTGGCATTGTTGAGCGTTTTGGGGTTGGTGGTTGGTGGTGGATGCCGTCCGAAAGGGGGTGACAGGTGGCACACGTTTTCTGTGTAATTAGAAAATACCGACCTGAGGGGAGTTGCAGCATCTACCGACACGGGTTTTCGTTTGTAATGACATATGTTTAGGCATCGGAATTTTTCACCTCATAAGATGGAAGGTGTTGAGAGTTTTTTTTTCTCCCGTTGGCAGCCATTTTCAAGAGAAAGGTATTAAGAACTAAATGCTTATTAATTAAAATGATTGTAATTAATTTCCAGCAACATCTCCGTTATTTATCCGTAACTAAAAGCCTATCATGTATTCTTATAACAATAAAACCTTTTCAAAATGTCTCACTTCCTTCCAGGCTACACTTAAAAGTATTAATTTATGTTTCCCTTTGTACCACGGGCAGCACACTGCACAACCTACATTTAATCCTCTTTGCATTCGCGATATGCACGGATTAACGAATTAATCGTGTGACCGGGACCGATTCCCGGTGCCTGCTTTTCCCACCGATAAGCACGCGACGATTCGTGTACACGGGCCACAACCAAACGTGACCGTCATTACCATTGCGCGATCCGTAATGCTAGAGCTAATGGTTTAAAAAAAAAAAGTTCACTCGACCTTCAACGAACGTAACCACACATCGTATCAGTGTGACGACGACCACGAAAGCGAATCCTGCCTGTGCGACAAGATAAAGGTAATTATTGCTAATAATATTTAATTTTCAATCGTTGGTAATTAATAAGTTTGAATAAATGTGTACTCGCTTCATTGTGTGTGTGTGCTCAACATTCTTCCATTCTTCCTTCCAAGCAATGCGAACGATCCACGACCGGTGTGCGACGGTTAATATAGCTTCTTTGCAAAAGAATCGCTAAACGCATCTCGCAAAGTCGTATTTCAGTGCTTGTAAATGCGACGGAGTTAGTCATCAATTAGATCTAATAGATATCGCCGCGATCATTTACCAAGCCGAACATCGGCAACCACAGCTTATGCTTTTGGCATGGGGATAAGCAACGCCGGCCAAGGACATGAACGGTGGGAACGGTGAAGATGATCTTACCGGCTTGGCGAGCTTGGGGCTAGACTTTGCTTCTTCTGAAACCACTCGTCTCGGATGCCGTTGTCATCGTAATTGTCGTCATCGGATTCGTATTCGATTTTTATCGAGCTGAAAACTACCGGAATGGATGTACGGTCAACCATCCACCCAGGGTTGGTGGTTTCGGGAAAAAGGAAGGCGGCCAGAGGAAACATAAATGCTTACAGAAAACCAATGTCCCACCAACCGATCGATAGACCGATACCGACGTTCCGAACATTTTCTTTCCCTTTTTCCGCACATTCTTTCCGCTTTTGCTTATCACCAAACAAAATGGGACGAAATAATATACCCCTTCCCCCCCCCCCCCCCCTAATAAGAGGGGGAGATTTTTTCCGGTGGATAAAAGATCCGCTACCTATAAGTAAGTGAGAAGTATTAAGGCATTAAGGTTTATTCCGATTTATTGATCGCGCCCGATACAACGAGCCGATTGTCGCGGTATCGCTTTGCACCTACTCCCACTCCCCGGGGAGGGACTAAAACATGACAGAATCATTCCAGCGCCAGCAGTACAGTACAGACATCATCGATCGTGCATTCCGCGCGACTCAAACGATCGCACAGGAAGCGAACGCGTTTGGATGTGGCACAGTGCGGCAATTCCAACAACGCGCACTTATCGGTGCGAGACGGTTTTTTGTTGTGGTGCTGAAGCATGGATGTCCTTCCCGTCCGTCCAGTGTGCCAGGGGTTTTATGATGCCTGTTTCGTTTCGAGAAATAATTTTTCAATCACTAATTTGATGTCTCCCGCCGTTTCGAATGTGCCGCTTATGAGCATTGGTTCTTTGTTTAGCTAATCGTTCAAACGTCTGTCCACCCCTCTCAAGCAGGGTGCCTGTTTTTCCCCTCGCCAGGGATTGGGTACAATCGGTTACGATCATCGTTTATGACTGCTAAGAGCGCGAGCCGTTTAACCATTTCGTAGTTATTATGCATGAAAAAAAGCATTTGAATTTTATGTTCGTTTGCTAGTCCTATTAGTATTAACATTTCTGCAAATGATCACGGGTGAGGATGGAATTAAACAAAACCTCAGCACACGCACACACACAGTAGACCTGAGAGACAAAAAATCTGTTCGACGTTTATTCAGTCGATGGCTATGCATTACGCGACCGTGAATTTTAACGACTTATTAATTAAGTGCATCACGGGCAACAGCCCCGGTGGAGGTATGGTTTGCTGAGCGGTGAAGGCGAATTAATAAAATCTCCCCTCTGTCTCTGTGTCTCTCCCGGTTCTTCTGGTTGGCGGTAAAAATAGCGATCAAATAACGTCCACAACAGTCCGGTCGCCAAAAGGTCGCACGAACGAAGACATAAAAGCAGCAGCAGCTTGGATGCACTTCATCCGGGACGGACAGGAAGTTCCAGTCCGAGCACGCACAGACACGCGAAAAATGGGGAAAAATTTATTTACCCAGTTTATGGGGCACCATGAATCAGCGATAATGATGCCGCGAATTCCTGCTTCTAATGCACGGACAAATGGTGCCCATAAAATAACACTTGCTGCCTGACACCGACGTGTACAGGTGCAGGTGTGCCCATTGGGGGTGTAAGTTAGTAAATTAGCTTGTTCCTTGCCTGTAGTACCACTTACCGATACCGCTGGGACGATTTGGGTCGCTCTTATCCGTTTGAAAAAAAAAAGCAGTTAAAATAATTTAAATAAAATCGTAAGAATTTTAACTTCTTCTAGAAATCGACTTATGACTCATCCTTAATCAGAGGTCACACATTAATGCGTTACTTAAAGTAAGAAACTTTATGGCCCTCTTCCTTAAAAGCTCACGGTCATTCTCATCACATCATCTCCGATCCATCAAGTGCAGCGAACAGCGTCAAGAACGCCACACAAATGACCGACGTGCATATGACAAAATATTTTCCCAAACACACAAGCCCACACGTCTTCGTGCGTCTATGTGTGTGTGTGTGTGTGTGTGTGTGTGTGTGTGTGTAAAAACAATCTGCTGGATTTGTAATGGATATATCTTCCACCCCTGCCTGTGTAACTCCGTGTCCAACGACTGTAGTGACGAGCAGAGTAAACTCAATCTCAATAATGATGCCATCGTATTTGCAAATACTGACGGATCTGTCACTGGATGTCCATCGTCCATTCTAGTAAAGGGTTCCTGGATTGACTGTGCAAGGGATGCGTTGAGGTAAGCAGCTAAGCCGTCAGAGCGCATCAGTGCATGCAGGATCGTCCGCATAGCGCGGCTGACAGGCCGGTGAGAAGCCGACTGAACCCGTCCGCCACGACGGCATGGGTGCATCTATTTTCCGCATCGTTCGCACGGCAAGCTCACAAACGGGCAACGTCCGTGGTAATCTATCTTTCCCATTGCAGTCCGTCAGCGACGACTAGACGACCATCGGTCGGTGTAAGTAAGTGGATCAACCTGACCCCGCGTACACAACGCCTGAGATTGCCTCCGTGCGGTGCCATCAAATATCCTTCAGCAAGGCAAAACTATGCCATTCCCCATCAGCACTCTACCTACCTCTCTAATGCATTTGTTTAATCGGAAATCATTTCGCTCGTTTGTTGCGCTCCGTACGCTTCGACGGCGCCGAGTGGCAGCGATGCGAATGGGAGGGAAGTTATGAAAATTAGCACCGGATTATGAGAAAACATAGATAAGCAATCTTGACGAAATCGGCTCACGCCATCCGGCCATCCGCGCGGGGTCTGATGAGAAAATGGTCCGCCGTTTCTTGCCATTTCTCTAGCAGCTTTACTGATGGGCAGTACGGCGAAAAGAGAGGGCAAGAATAGAGATAACATATTATAACTATTATTGACTTTGACAAGAGCAGATATGGATGGAATGCCGCACCGAAGTGCACCGAAGTGCCGGTGCGTTAATCATGGAGTCGTTGGGCCCACAACGAGAGCAGCAACAAGAGCAGCAACCGAGATTGACGGTCGGTAGATCTGTGTTGTTTGTGCGGAATTTTGCTCAGCCAAACGTCCATCCACGGACCGTCCGGCGAGCTAGCACAAATCGAACGATTTCACGATTGCATAAGTAAGCGGGAATAAATTATTCATGTACGCACCCCACCCGGCACGGACTTAAAAGGGTAGATTCTTGGTTCGGTTTGCTCAAGCACGGGAGAGATGAATCCGCACCTGGCCGCCGTTTCGATTATGTGTGTGCGATGGCAGCAAGACGGGTCGAGATGTCGAATCGATTCGTCTAATAACACGCATCGTTGCGTTCGGTTTTACGTGTGGTGTCGATTTTCGTCGGTTGATCCATCCACACGCAGCTAATGATTGCATCTGCCGATCGGCCATTTGAGCGCCAACGGTGGTGATGTGAAAATAGATTCGCACGTTTTATTGCGAGCAATTTTGCTGTAAGTGTCATCGCCGATTTATGCACCCAGATCCGCGGTTGGATGGATGGATCGACCAGGTGCACAGTCTGGCAGAAGAAAGATTTACGATCGCTGCTCCGTTCGTTCCGTTCTGCGATGGTTGCTGTTGGTGCTGATGAGATGATAATTTAGTTCGAGGTATACTGAAGGCAAGGGAGGCAGACAGGTAAGAGTTCTATCTGAGCAGCACTCAACTCAGCGAGGGTAAAGTGCATTTGTTTTATTGCAACAGAGACGATACACACGCATTAAAAAGGTTTCTAAATACGACGTTTTTCTTTCGTTTTACTATCAATCATCTCTTTAAAATGTGAAGAAAAAAAAAGGATAACAATTGTGCTTTAAGATTAAATTATTACTTTTTCTTCTTTTTAATAGTGTCTTTCGTTGTTTCAACAGCTCCAATTACATCATCTTTCGCGGGCGGCTCGTCCTGGTCAATGTTCGCATCCAGCATCCACAACTCATTCGATGCTTTGAGCCCAAGCGCAGATAGAGAGAGAGTGAGAGGGTAAATTTCCCTTTGAGCGATGGCAAGATCGTGTTGACCAGCTGACAGGACAATTCCCGATTCATTCAGGCAGAGCCACTGATCGGACTGATGTGAAAAATCTCAACCCCCCGCTTGGGGCCGCCCTTGGCAGTGGATGGGAAATAAGCTTTCCGAGCGAACGTGCGCGCACGAACACGACGAAACTAATGTGTGATCCGTTTCACACCCCGTGTACATTTGGCATGATTTGGCCAGCCTTTTCTCACCTTTTCCCTGTCGGTGCGTCAACCTCACGAGTTTCAACCGTTCCCGGCGAAAATCAAAACGGCGGGAATTAGATTTCGTTTTCAATTAAAACCGCTGGCCATCGCGTTTTCCATTAATTCTTGGCCACGATTCGGGTGCAGAGTGATGCGCGTTTGGCGGGGGGAACATGCCATCCGGCTTAGCCCGCCGGTGGTGACCGGACATTTCGTGCTGTACCTGTCGTCGTTCCCGGTTGATGCCGTGCGTAGCATCTCGTGGTCTTGTAGCTGGGTGTGAACCGTCGATCAATGCTAACCCAAGTTGAGGGTGCGAACGTGCACACACACACACCTTCTGAGCGTTCAATGTCGGGTGTGCTAATGCTCGGAGATCAAAACTTCCGAGAGCCCAAGCACAGAGGGCGTAAAAGCCAATTGACATAAATCCAAACATAAATCAACTGTGCAGCAACCAGCCAGCGGTGTTAGTGGAGGTGGCGATCGAATGATCGTGAGTAATATTTCATAACAGATAGATATACACACACACACACCAAGTGTGTCAAGCGGCAAACAGAACCGGCGGCACCGTTCAATGATGCATGCGATTCGGGCATTCAAACGCATTCTCGCCGCACTGTGGATGTGAATGGAGCAGATGGCGAACAGGGAGCGTTAAGGTCCGATGGTTGCAACGAATCGTGTTCGAAACGATGCATACGGAATGGGACATCAAGCATTCGTGTCGCGTGATCTTGTTTTACCATTGAATGAAGGGATGGTTGAGAGGGGCAGCAAAAAGGGAAGCAGGCAACAAAGGATTGTATGGAGGTGTGAAACCTACATTCACAAAGCTGAGATAATTAAGTCCTTCGAAAAAGCGGAAAATATACAAAATTTGGCATGCTTTTAATAAAAAAAATCACATCTATCGAAAGACTTCGACAATCGCTTAAGCGACAAACCCTTTTATGTACGTGCCATCGTCATCGCAAGGTTGTAAAATAAAGCTGCTCTCTCGTCACAGTGTCAGACAAATCACGAACCAGCCTGGTGCAACCAGCCCCCAGCTCCTAACAGTCGCACCTCAATAATGAGCCGCATGGAGAGATAACTGCAAGATAAATTGTAAAATTGATTTCTGAAAACGGGAATATATTATTTGGCTCCGACCTTCCGTGCACCCTCCTTGGCTGGCATGGGTCGCTGGCAAGATTATACACTAATTTACAGGTTTTTTTAAACAATTTCTTTACCTTCGAAAAATACAAAGATGCGCACAGCCATATACAAACGGCAAGCAAACGAACTCCCGGAGGAAGTTGATGCGAATAACACGAGAAAAAAAAACACACAACCACAACACTTCTGTAACCCCGGAACGCTGGAGATTGTCATAAATTTTCGACGAAAGTAAATATTCCTCATCTCGCACTTCGACGTCAGCGGTAATTATACGCCAGCATATGTGCGTGATTTATTTGGCATGATAATCCTCCGAACCGGCGCGGACACTATCTGTGCGACCCCGACCCACCTCGGTGGTAGGTGTTGCTTGTGCAGTTTTTTGTGTATGTGTGTACGATGTGAGAAAAGTGGCCGTACCGAAAGGAAGAAAATGGCAAAAATCTGCTGCCAAATCGACGCGTAAAGATATTTTTCGGTAATTTATGTGTCCGTTAGGTACGTTGGCCACCTTTCACAGGAAATATGGATCCCGCTTTGGTGGCGTATGGTAAGATTAGAGCGAGAGAGGAAGCTGCTCAGCTCCATTGAAGATGGCGAAATGTTACGAACAACTCTTTGTCCAATGTTAATATTTTTAGTACAAAATTTGTTCCTCGGCGAGATGTTCCATTTATATTTGTATTTTTGTGCACCAAATTAGATAATACGCTCACGTGAAATAATCGATGAAAAATGAGCCATCATCGACTCTCCCGACTCGAGCACCTCGGCTACCCGGTTTTGATTATCTGTTTCGAATATCTGTCACGCAGCGTTTGTTAGTTGTTTTGCTAAGGAAAGAAGATTAGATTAATGATCGCCAGTTGAGCGAAAACCCAAACGACGAACGCGACGTAGATAGTGCAGAACATGGGCGAAAGGATTTGTTTTGCCTAAGGAGGTGTCCTTGGGCCGGCGACAGAATATGAGTTCAACGAACGTAGGCCAAACCTTCCGTTGGTGAAATATGTTTATGATCATGACGCTTAATTAGGGTGACATTTGTAGCTTTACTTTCTGTAACAAAAGCCAAGATTGTTTTTGTTTGTCGTTTGTGTGATGTAAACAAAAACAAAACCGTCCGATACCTGTCAATTTTTCCTCACGACTGTGCAGATCCTTTCCAATCGTTATGAAATTGTGCAGCTTTTTTCCACCACGCTTGATTGTTACAGGGATTGCTCGTTAGAAGCATTTTACAAACAAAAAACCAAAAACCCTTTTCCGTGAAGGCACGCAAATGCCACGTCAGACGGTACGAATGCACCTGCAGCGTAGAAGGCAGCTGGCTGGTACATCGCATAGGGAAGAAAAACTGGAAAGTTCATTTAGAATGATCGTTTGCGTGCACATGCACCCAGCAGGTTGCGTTGCAAATCCTTCTCCACTGCATCTTAATCACTCTCCCCCTGCTTACCCTCCTCATTGGCAACAATTTGAGTAAACTTTAAGCAAAAAACGAACCCTCAACAGTGAGATTTGAAAGGAAGCGAGGGAGAAAAACTCCTCACACAAAACTAACCCCGTACAAATGGTTATGATTTCCAAAGCCACTGGTTCCGAGGGACTGTGTTACCCGGGTGGCAAAAAGGCGTCGAAGTGTAATGGCCTTCGCCTGCCAAATGCCAATTGATCACGGGACTGCGATTGTAGACTGCCCCACCGGGACCGGCTTATTCGTCGGCTGTGGTAAAGACCGGGAGAAGGCTCACCGATAGGCCCTGGGAATAACCCCTCCCCCGTTCATCTCTCTGCATTACCGAATTGTTGGAGGAATGGAGGGAGGCGATAGGAGTGGATAGAAACTAGAAATACCACCCACCATGCGCTGGGTGTGTGTGTGTATGTACGAAGTAGTTTAGCCACCTCCGAGTTCCCGCTAGCCTGACCAAAGCAAAAGACCCAGACCCAGTAACGGAGGTTTTTCTTCCGTTCCCTTTTTTTTTATATTTCGTGGTCACTCAAGCCCTTCCTTCTCCTTTTTCTCTCTACCTTCCTTCCCACCATCGAATGAATCTTAAAACATAATTCTATTTTCATTCTTGGTATGAGTGTTTTTGTTGTTGTTTAATTTCCCGTACCATCAAACATGCCCAGGCTCCAGCAGCAGCTTCCATTCCAAGCCACATAATGCACCATTCGGTTCGATCGGTGTACGGCACACGCATTGCATCATAAGAGGAACCGAACCGCGCGCTACTACAACCGACCAGGTCAGGAGGTTCCAGCATGGAGCTATCTAATGGGTCTTAATTAACTGTTTGTTTTACTACCGTTGCACATCCATTTCCCAGTGCATTCCGCGCGGGAGAGTCGGGCGGGAGGCGAAGGAATTCTTTTCTTGGACTCCACGCTTAATAGCCTCCGGTCCTTTTCCTTGTAATGCGCTGCCTAGCAATTTGCAGCAAACATCGATTTAATGCCACCGATAGTAAAAATAGTGGAAAATCGATTTACAATACACAGCGAGAAAACGATACGGAGAGAGGAATTGCCCCTTGAACATGGGTGATTTATTAAACATTAACACATTTGTCCATTTTGAATTGCGATATCGAAGAACGATCATTTTGAAAACGATCATCACCATTTTGTAAGCGATATTTGGGGAGGAATTTAAGCCAACAATTACTTCAAAGTAGTTACAAATCTTCTAACGAGAAACAACGACAAAGTTTGCATTCTTTACCAGTCGAGTTTTGCAATCAACGGCTAATCTTTACATAGCCAGCAGAGTCTTTTACAACCATTTCTGAAGAAGGTTTTGCTTCTGGCTTTTTCGCTCTTGGCGGAGGACCACTTTTTGAATGCAATTGAATGCTATTTACAAAGCAATTGCTGCATATTTAACTGAACCGCTGCAGTAGGGCGAAAGAATTTCCATAATCCACGACTGGCAGAATCGGCAGGAGAAGAAAATGAAATGCAACAACAAAAAAGCACGAATCCTGGGCGAATAAGGAGTGGCCGCCCTGCATCGGTGGTCAGCCGACACATTCGCGACGTGTCCCGGACCGCCGGTGCTGTTACCGTTTTCGATGACGATGAAAGGCCCATTTGCACTTTTGCTTTGTTCACAAATTATTCGCATCCGTTCGCAGCGCGCTTGGGACTTGTTGCCACTCGGGAGGTCGCGAGCGCGTAGTTACTGTTCTGTAGCAGCAACACAAAACAGAAAAAAACGGAGCCTCGCTCATGGTACTGGTGACGTTAATGCTCACCGTTCCACCGTTCGTAGCGCGGGCTGAAGATGGTAAAGATGGAAAAGAAATTCGTGATTTATAAACAATTCGTACGGATATGTGAACACAGCTCGTTCCGGCGTGAGAGCATTGTGAGATTCCTGGCGAAGTTCTTTACCGAGATTTGGGTGGATGTGGTGGCTTTACGCCTTTCCGCTTAAAGGCTTGTCTTTTTAGCTCATCAGCAGGGACAAGAAAACAAAAAAAAAAACAAGCGAAATAGTTGGTACATTCTTTGCGGTAAAGTACACGACACAAGATACTTTGACTTGCAAAAGCACGCAAAGAATACTATAATGTTTCTTGAAAGGTTAGTAATTTTTTAAAAAGAACCTTGTTTAAACAAACCATTCCATGCAACCGAGTCATATCCTAATAATGTCCCGTTTCTTCACGACGCGAGTCAGAATGTCTATCGCCGTCTTTGCCCACCGCCTCGGTCCGTCGGCGTGTGGTGGCGTAGAAATCTTTCCTTCATCCGAACGACCTTCCTACGCCAGATTTCTCACACGTTTTCCCTCCCCTGTTCTGGGTTGGAATGCTTCACTCCATCCCAGTCTCCAGAGTCCACCGAACGAGATCACCAATTGCTTTCTCTTACCATCGCTCTTCAAACGGAGCGATATGGAGGTCTTTTCACAAAAGTCAAAAACCATCTTACACACGAAGCGAACAAACAATTCCCGAGCATACACCGGGCCCGCGGGTGTATGCACACGAAGGAAAGGAACTTGTCGAAGCGAGAGCGAGCGAGCGAGCGAGCAAACCCACTTCGCAAACGGTCACGAGAAAACGTGAAAAATAATAACGAAAACGATAAATTAAATCAAAATATTCAATTTACATACAAATGGCACTGGAATTAATTTATTCAAATTCATCCGGCAAAATAATAAAAAATAATAATGGCACTATAATGCTGTCGCGCGTAAGGTGGTTCTCGCCCCGTACATGATGCTGCCCTCCCGCAGCATCCATGCAGCAGCAGCAGCAGCCAAATAGCTAACCCTGCTGGAATGACGATTCGATGACAGCGTTGACGACCGCGTCGTCGTCAGTAAGAAGGTTGTAAGGACGGTGGGAGAGGAGCAAAAGGGCAGCGGGGTAAGCAGCAGTGTAGGTTGGTAAGGGATTTCGTTGGTCCCGGTGTTATCCGGTGCGCGGTTGCGAGTGGATATGGGAAATCTCTTCCCTGGATGATGCTGTTGATGATGGCAAAGTGCCCTCAATCGAAACGATCGTTTACAAGCTGTTGTGAATCCACGGGAGAACGATCGTAAATAGGCTGATGGAATTCGGGGCACCATGATGGTTGTGGTTGGAATTTCGAATCAATTCCACCGTAGATGGAGTAGCAGCAGCACGTATGTTTTCCAAAGATGTTTGCACGAAATATTTGTTATAAATATGAAAGTTGAGCAAAACGAAAAAAAGCCTTCGAGTAATAATCGAAAATCGTTCGACATTCCATAAAATTCCTATCCGAAAATCGAAACCGTTTTGGGGTGATCAATTACAACATCGTGTCCCATTAGCTCTCGCTCTCCCTCTCTAGTTTTTGGTTCGATATCGCAGGATTCATCATAACCCTAAGGGGGCCCGCTTTATGCTTCACCGTTGACATTTGGTTGCACCGTTGGAGCGTACTGCGCCATGCAGCATGTGGGCAACTTGGGCCGTTCTGCGATACGTTACGCAAATGGAACCGTCACCGGCGATCTGGAGGCCATGTGAAACTATTTAGCGGAACACCGAGTGAGTGCAATATCTTTGGTGTGGATTTCCATTAGCACCACCGCGATCGCTACCCCAAAACTATACACAGAGCGCCTAATCGGTACGATCGGAGTAGTACGGAGTCAAACCACCATTTGACACTCTGGCTCCCTCTCTCTCTCTCTACGGGGTGGTTTGACGTATGCTCTCCCGTGGGGGAGGAGGGTTAATTCGTAATCTTGGAGCTCCGATCGATGGGTTTAGGCTATAGCTAAAAGGCTTCCCAACCTACCCCAATTGGACATCGTGCTAGGCAGTGTCAAGGGGTTGCATACCTTGTGCACCCTTCACCTGCACGGAAGGACCCAAGTGGAATTGCTAAACATAGGCGGGCGGATGTGTGTACCCACGATCATTTTTTCCCCCATTCCCAGGTTCACTTGATCGCTTTTAAGGATGGGATGCAAGTTAATCTTGATTCCGAGCTCGATTCTCCAAAGATCCCACCCGTGCAAAGTGTGTCAACGGTATGCCCACATCCCCGGGTGGGTTTTAATTATGTTTCGATTGGTTCTCTTATTAAAAAGCACTCCCCAGACCACATGCAGAAAATGAAGCACCTTCAATACACATTTTGTGAGCAATTTAGCAGCTGATCGTGCACTAGCTCCAAAAAAAGAACCACTTAAGCACTCTGAGGGTGTTTACATTTTTACGATTCTTAGAATGTCTATCAGAATATCAAATAATATTATGTTGGCAAAGGTTCCGTCCCTAGCAGAGCATAGTGTTTTCCATCCATGTTATTAACATTATCTTTGCGATTGCGATTAAAATTGCAAACTCTGCCATATGCCGCATCAAGCGCATGCATCTAACGGTGCGAATCAACAAAAAAGGCAGCATTTCGTGTGGGTAAAGGTCGTGTGTTTAGAAGCAGCTAACCAGGGTTATAAACACGCGAAAAAAAAGGGAAGCGAGTGGTAGAGAAGCATACTCCCCATGCGCTCGTTTATCGCGAAATTGTGTAGGGCGATGCGGGTAATTGCCACTTTATTATCGAACGATCAAGCGCAACGATCGGTAAGCGACGAACCCCCGACGGCTGCAAAAAGGATCGTCGCTGCCATTTACGCCCAGCCTTAGGTACTGCTGGTCTGCCTGCTGGCGGTGTCAAATTATGGATGTTGTAGGAAGCGGATTCTACACGCCCGCCCGTTCGTGCCGTGCCGGTTGATTGCCGGGCATTGGCAATGCGTGGAACAAGAAAAAAGTAGCATTTACCTACAAAGAAAGAAACTCTGAGAGAAGGTGATCGATACCATACCGTCGGCACGTCGTCTTCCAAGGAAAGGGGTTGGGAAACGGGGTGGAAAAGGGGAGTCAGGAATCATGATCATGTACCGAAGTGAATGCGCAGTGAAACGCGCCTCGCAAATGTCGTGCTCTGAGGCTCCATCGACTCTCCGTGGCTCATCGAGGCGTTAAATCGATGTGGTGTGTAGCAATGCGCACAAAAATAAAATAAAAGAGCAGATTGGTGCTGTGAGCAGCTTGCGTAATGCATTACTGGCGCTAGAAGCGCACGCGATCATATATGCCGGGGACACACACACAAACACACAAACGTGTAAGCAAATGACTGGTAAGCGCCTGCTTAGTCACACACAAAAAAGCAAACCGCGATTTGCGGTCCATTGACCATCTGTTGAGCAATGTGACCGTTTCATCAGGTATGACAGCAAATCGCAACACCAACCAGCGAACGAATCTTGAACCGAAAAGCGCGGTACCAAATGCCAACAGGGAATAGTTTGTACTGTCTAGCTTCTTCCTGCATAGTCTTTTCCTTGCATCAGATTAACGGTTCGTAGATGGAGAGTACCGAGTGTTACGAAAATTTCCTCGTTAGAGACCTCCATTTTTGGAACCCTCACGAACGGCGGAAGAAGAAAAGTGTCACCAGTCGAAACGTGACAAAATCATTTATTTTGCTTACCTCAGCGACCGTTGTCCGGTTCGGTGTTGCCCGCGTATCGATAGCGAGATGGGCCAGAAATCATCGCAGTACTTAACTTTTACGATTATGACCCACGGTCGACAGCCGGGTGCCGGTTCGCCGTAGCGTTAGAAGTTACTGGTCGCTTTTCCCTGGGGAGACGATTTCGACGATGTGATCGTAGCAGCGTCCTCTCCACGGTTATTGTTCCGGTGGGTTGGTGGCAAAACATACGCAAACGACCGCTGGTGGTGTGCGGTTACTTTGAAAGACCTTTGGAGCGATGCCATTTCGGTGGATGTCATCAGATCGTGTGGTGTGGAGCACTCGGCCTGAACACTCTTCGAACTTGATGCCGGTGGATCGTAACAGAAATCGTCGCCGATTAACCGCTACCCCGATGGCACACTATGGTTTGTGGCGGGCAGTGCAATTTATGTCTCAATTCGCGGCACAAAGACGATCGCGGCGAAAGCGTGGGTCAGCGTGAAATGCAGACTTATTGTGCTGGGGACGACGATCGACCACAGCTGTCCCGGGTGCACGTTTTGTCAACCAACAACATGAAGCCACTATTACAAACTTTACTCCATCGAGTGTGGTTGTCGAATTATCTAATTAATATTAAATCAAGCAAAAAAAAAAGTCCTACGAAAGGGTGTTCCGTTCCATCATCATTGTGCCGGATCGTCGAATTTCATTAATTCAATTACTTCCTATCAATAATGCACTGCTCCAGGGAGCGGGGGGGGGGGGGGGAGATTGGGTTCCGACAGCGAAAAAGATTCGTTCTCCCCACCCTGTTTGCCCATGCTCATGGGTGGTGCCACGGTTTTTTGTTGAATTCGCCATCATCATCTTCCAAAGCAGAAACTGCGCATAAAAGGACTTTGGCGGGTCTTTAGCTTTTGCCAACCCCTCCGAGAGGGCGCACCTCCCAAAACGCTGAGAACAAAGATTTGTCTCCATTCGGTGTTTGTGTGTGTGTGTGTGTGGATGGATGCACACAATTTGTACAACGGGATGAATTTCTGGCGGGTGGAGAGTTGCTGTTTTTTTTTTAAGTTGTTGTTGGCGGCAAACTCAGGGCATCCACGATAAATCGATGAATCCCGTGAACAACAACAGCAACAAGCACACCCGAAATGCATCGCGCAAGGGCACATATTCACGCGGTGAGGAATTTCACGCTGCAACTTTGTTGCAAAGGACCGGCTAAAATCGAATATAAATGTAATTTTCGAATTCGTGAGTTGTTCTTTTCTTGTTGCTGTGTTGCGTTTCTTATTGCTTGCTTTCTTTAGAAGGAAAGATCATGTGGGCGCCGTCGATGGAAAAAGTTCACCATTCGGCAAGAATGCAGCCCCCGACAATGAAAAATGTACATCGCCTCTTCTGTACAATCTTCTACTGTCTCTCTATCTCTCTCTCTTTTTATACTTTTGGACGAGAGAAGGAGAGAGTGATTTTTTTTGCAATCCACACTTTTATTGCACATTAAATCGTTCCCAGTGCAAATGGGGCAAATGCGATGAACAATGCTTTTTAGTTACAACTGGCCTGCGCTTGTACGATAAAGATGCCGAACTTTTATTTTTTTTCTTTTACTAAGAGACGAGAAAGGAGACGCTTTTGGGGATGCGGGAGAGAGATTTTATTTTTGTTGTACTTTATGTAGACATCGGTTTTGTGCTACAGTTCCCCTCCCCCCCCCCCCCCTCTCCCCCACCAAACACTCACAGTGGTTGGCCGCGATGTACCGCTGGCTCGTAAACAGAATGGTTCGGCGAATTGGAGATTTATTGCGAATTAAGACTAGTCGTCCCCCTGTCTTTCGGTCAGCAAAATGGCAGAATATCATGTTACATCCCGAGTGCCTTCATTCACTGACAGATGATCATTTCCGTGCGGATGCGTGTGTGTGTTTGCTTTTTCCGGTCCACTTCTACGCTATTTTTGAGAAAAAAGAATCAAACGCTACGCAAATCAAATCAATGCTACGTCGTAATGAGATTGTGCGGTTTTGCTGTGCGGGAAAAACTACTTACGAATGCATTCGTTGGTGGTCTGGCCGTCTGTCTGACTGGCTGTGGACAGACAAGTATTGCTAGCTTGTTTGCTAGCTTAATGATGTTACTTACTATGCTTTGTGTCTTATTGTCCGTTTGTGAAGACTTCCAACGAGCAAACATAAACGAAAAAATGTTGCCCCTTTCCACATCTGGGCTACGGAATTGAGCAGCATGCGTATTTTTCCACGTTCTTGCGTTTCCGATTGGGACAAATTCGAACAGCATTCCTCGACGATGCAACCACTCGGGGAAAATTATTCATGCGGAAACCAACCCGCCGCCACGCAAGCGCCAGCAGTGCGTGTTGCAAATCTCGCCAGTCACCGGTTTACGTAGATGAATTAAAAAGAGATTGTGCCCGTGAAGTTCCTGTAATCAACGCCCAACCGGCAACGCACACCTGCGATCGAACATCAAAAATGGTAGTGCGATACTAGCCGATCCTGCCCTGTCTGCCCGGTGCAATGGGGGCCAATGTCCCAACAGGGTGGTGGTGAAAAATAATAATAATCGAGCACAGCAACTTCCCGGTGTTGCTGATGCGAATTCCATCATCAGCAATATGGCGTCGGATGCGGGAAGAAATCTGGGATCCACCACGGCAGCGCTCTAATGATCTCGGCACACGGGTGTAAGCTCGAAGGGGCGGGTTCCAACGCAACGATGACGAAGATGACCGGTATGATGACGGCGCGACGATTGAAACAGTCGACCTTCCCGAGTGCCGATCCCGCCGACCGGGAAAACAAGAACATCTCGATCCCAAGGTGAGTTTGTTCCGCCGAGAGTTCGTCGTTTCTCGGTGTGTGCTGAGTGCAGTTTTTCGTGCTGTTGTTTTTTTTTTTTCGTTTCGTTCATTTCGTTTACGGTTCAGCAGGCAACCGAACTCCTCTCCACCACCTCTTCCATCTTGGGTTTCAAACATCAATATTTTTCCCATTGGCTTGTACCGATCGGCCAACGCATTCGCCCGTTCGGTAAAGGGGAACAGGGGTTTCACAGCAAACCCGACATTCCAGGCCCGATAATCGATGAGTTAGAGCGTTAAGAAGCAAGGGGGAGGGGGTGGTTCGATGAGGGAGAAAATGGCGTTATGAAGAAGGGGGGGGGGGGGAGGGAAGGCGAAAGAATGAGGCGGTGGAAGTGGTGGTAAAGAAACATGTCAGCAGTAAATGCATCCATCCTGGGAGATGTACGCGATGGGTATCGTTTGGTGTACAGTGCACTCTATGTACTTTTTCGTAGTGTAAATTAAGGTTTTTTTTTACAATTTCAAGTAATAAAAAGATTGTTCTAGTTTTTCAACAAAAAAGAGAAATTTATACTGCAAAAAAGCGTAAGTTTTAAACTACTTATAACCGATGATCATCATCCATCGTATAAAAGGTTCGTCGCTTTTACCCTCAATCAGTCGTTTGTTTTGCTTGTCTGCCAGCATATCGTCATGCTTGATCGCAATTTATCTGCTACACAAAGTGTAGCTCAGCCAATTATTAGCAGATTAACTTTCTCCAATATACCACTTCCGAGAGAAGATTGAATTTTTTGTTGTTGCCTTGATTGAACCGTAAAACGAGATGATCTTAAGATCCAATAAGGTACCAAATAATAAGGCCTGCTTGCCCGTACAATTTCCGTTCGAAGCATCGTTTTGAACCTGACTCATTTACACACACACACACACAAGGACAGACGAGAGGACTCATTTAGGAGCCTTTATCCTTTCCTCAGCCAACCTTTATTAATATAGAAAGCGAATCAAGCCATCGGAACCGGCAATAGTGCATTGGGAAGACTCATCAAACTGAGCCCATTTATTGAGCTTTACTAAGGTACCGGTTATGTACGGAACGGGTCGACAATTGCTTTTCGAACTGCCCATTCCTGCGGTGCTGTGTGTCTGTATGTGTGTTTTTTTTTTGTCTTACTTAACAACGTTCCCGAAGCCGACCGCGGGACAAAAATAGTAATTTCGCTACCATTTCATTACTCGCGAGCTGGGATGATTGTTATCGAAAATTGAAGCAGCAACAGCAGCACCGTTGGTGCCCGTTGCTCGAGCGAAAAGTAATACGAAAAACCGATTCAAAAAATTCCAAACCACCTTCTACCGGCATACAGACACGGTAGGGGTAGCACCATTTCTGGCTTCCTGTCTGGACGGCCGTGGTCAGGCTGTGTTTTTCAAACCTTCCCCCGTAGCTCCTCACGAGCCCGGAACGAAATCGAAAAGTGGAACTCCATCAACGGGAGTGCGCACACACACACACACGTACAGAAAAAAGTTTTGCACTCTACACACAAACGCACATATTCTGCTACAAAAAAGCATCCCTTCTTGCCCTCCAACGTTCGTTCGAAGCGCAAGTACAAGGGTGGGTGGACCGCGGAAGATGATGATCAACAAAATATGACAACGTCGAACCACAGGGACAGGCAGGGGATGCGAAACAGAGGAACGGTTGGATGGGTCGTTGCAAGCGTCAGCCAAGAATCCAAGGGCTCGCATCGAATTGGATCAACTGGAAAATGGAAATGGATAATGTGGGAAAGAAAGGAAAGGAAAGAGCGAGTGGACAAAGTGTGCGCTGCACAAGGTACAACTGCGAACGCGGCCCAAGTCCTCACCCCAGGTTAGGGACCAGGATGACGCCGAGGCGAACCACAGGATATGTATCAATATTGGTTTTTTTCAAGACACATCATGTACGGCGACGTTGTTCATCGTTGCCGTCCCGGTTTTAGCTTACACCTTCCACCGCACACAACCCCCCCCCCCCCCCTCCTCCCACTTCCTTGCTGACAAGTGCCTCCCAGTGCATCCAACCGATCCAATGCATCGATCCATCCGTGTGGGTCGTGACGGTTCTGGTTTGGATTTCTTATTAAGTTAAGATGTTCTCCCCGGCATATCTACAAAATGTTTTAATGGATTTTTCCTGCCCTTCTACTCCTCTTCCTATTCCTGTTCACCGTTTCCTCTTCCTTCGTTTCCCTGCTTTTGCTGCCGCAATCGATTAAAAAGCAGCGCGTCGATCCGGCCTGTCCGGAAACGGGGGTTCGAGAAAGGGAAACCCCGTCAACCGTTTATCCGAACGATCATCCAACGCTGCAGCTGCACACGGGGTTACAAAGTTGAGCTCCAGGTTCAAGCCACCTCGGCCGAAGTGAGTGTGTGCGCGCGCGCGCTCGCTCTGACCTTCCAACCGTCACCGTCGCGATGTGGCGAACCTTATCGATTGTAGGGCGACCTTCGGGGCCATGTCGTACGGTATCGATTTTCTTGCAATAATTCCTCCCTATGTCCCACTTCCCTCTTCACCACCTCCTCTACTAGAATGTTGTTGTTTGTCCAGTGGTGAAATGCTTTCCGGTCCCATACAATGTGTCCCCGAAAGGAGATCTGTCCGAGCGTCTGGGACACTGGACAGCGGATTTTCATCAATTCGGGAACAATGTTGGGTTGGGAGAACACATTTGACATTTTTATCCCATTTAGCTGAACTGATCTGTCTGTCTGTTCGGTACCGTTCGACCTCATCGATCCCGGTTGTGACAGAGAGTCCCACATCTTACTTTCCTTTCACTGGCGCGATGGCTTTTACGTACATTTTGTTTTATTCCAACCTACGGCTTGCGTCGCTTACGTTGGCTAAATGCAACAAAATAACACATCAACTAAGGTGTGCTAGGAAAGCTCCAAATGAACGATCGATAATCGAACGCGGACTATTGTTCTGCGGGACGTTCCTCATACTTCAATCGCGATAATGCAGGGTGGAGCGTTGGGTTGGTTGGTGAGACCAACTTTCTCAATAACGTTTTTTTTTTTGCGATATGAGAAAACAACAATAATTTAATATAGACCTTACCACCATGGGTTGTCGGTTCGTTTCCCCGATGCGATATCTTACGCTCGAAAGCAGGGCAAAACGATCGCGCCTTTTTGTTTCAGAGAAACAACCGACCGAGAGGTTGGCTGGATCGGTTCGGTTTGCAATTATTTGTTAGTTTAAAAGATATCAGCAAAAGGTTATCGGCTGGCACTTGTACATCGCGATATGGAATCGTTAATCGGCGTGCACTTCTGCGCTGGAGCACAAGCAGCAGCAGCCGTAGCAGCAATACATCCACAACAGTGTGTAGCGTGGAACACCGAACCACGATGCGACCACCTTCACCAGTCGTGATCTTCACCATCAGCGGGCGCATCATCGCAAACATTGGATAACGCTGTACAACATATTCTGTAAAACATAACTCCCCGTGCACCCGCTCGAGCCGTTCCCTTCGACTGGAAGGACATCGAGCCACAGTCCACCTACACGGTGAAGATACGATACACTACGAGGCGAAGATGACAAATTCGTAAATTATCCGAACAAGGTGACAACCGGTACATGGCATTGTTGCAGCAAGCCGTCGGATTTTCTCATTCCCGTCCTCAAAGCCCGCTCCGGTACACGGTGCATACGTTTGAGGAGGATCTTGGAAGTCCTGCCTGGAAGGTGATCGCGAGCAATGGTGCACACAGTTTCAGATCGCTAGATATGCTCTGCCCGCGTTTGGTGTAACGTGCTAGCCGCAGAAAAGACATCGGATCCCACATTGAGGGTGTCGCAAGATCAGCAAAGATCAAATCGTTTACTTTCACTCGTGTTGGGAGTTTAAGACCCGTGAGGAGGAATGAAGAAGGCTTCGTGGAGTAAAGAACGACGAGTGGTGACACCGATGGCCTCGAGGAGAAGCAAATATGTTGAGAAAATCTAGCAAAACGCCAGCATAGACGATCGTTGTTGGATGGAGAGGATTTCATTACCATAAACAAAGGATTAGAGAGTACAAGTGATATGGTGGGAAAGCCGTTTAGATTCACTCGATGCACTGGCGTTGGCACCTTTGACTTTGAGCGAGAGGCCGATATTTGGTGTAGGGCAACGCACGGGGCACAGGGAGTAATTTCTATCCGAGTTTGTTTGACGTGAAATTTGATAAGCAAATGATTTGCAACGATGCCTTGTTTGTGCTGTTTGTCCTAAAGCGTTTCGCCGTCGAATTGAAAAGGTAGCTTATAGTACTTATGTGATCTCAGGGATCAAAGGGGATGACTTATAGGACCAGTTGAACTGTTTTGAAACAGGTCCCGTGAGATACTTGTGAATAATAATTAAATACGTACAAAACTAAATCACTGTTAAACCAAGACTCGTTTATGAACAATTTCCCAGAGTGATAATTATTACAAAGCGCTTCAATTTTTTTTTAATTTCATGAGGGACGGCTTGACCGTATTGCTGTCATTTTTTTCCAATAACTAACATGTTGACAACTGTACCTACATTATCCTTCGTGCACTACACTCGTCAGGTGGTCCTAGACGGCTCATAATCCAGCTGACCCTTCACACGAACAGTCGTAAACATTGTAATGTACAGCCACTCAATGCGCTTTCAGACAAAAATTAGCAGACATAGGAAAGGCAACAACACAAAATATTGCAAAATTAACAATTAAGCCAACTTGTGCAGTGAAACCAGCTTAATAGCCTGCCTTAAACCGTATTACACATTATTTAAAAGCGGCACCCGAAGGCCTAATGGAATCTGCGTTGGTTCCCGTTTGTCGACGTGCGCCGAGAAGGCCAGTGGATTGGCCAGTCGAGGTGTTTGTTGGACATGCACGGAACAAGCGTGAGGATGCACGAGGGACTCGGTGCTGACGCGCTGTATCATTGAAATCAATTAAACAAAATATGAGCGGTATTTTAATTACGAACGTGTTCGGCGTCAACCTTCCACTGCCGGGCGCGTGATGATTGTACGCACTTGTGTTGTGCCCCGTTGGTTGGTGCAGGAATTTCCACTCATCACCGCATTATCGTTCTTCCTTGACGTCCTGCCAGCGCTACCCTTCGTATGCTTCGTTTGTATCCCCCCAACAGAACGTTGACGATTCGTTTGGGGGTATCGCTGTATAACTCACGGATTATTATGGCATCGTATTATCTGCTTAGGATTACGTTGTCTACTGTGTTCTGTGTGGGTCTCGCGTTCAAGCGCACAGGGGCGAATCGCTTCGAGGAACCCAACCAAGCCCGGCCCGGCCAATGGTCAAATGCAATTAAAATGCCTACCGGCAATGATTCAATTATGATGGTTGCATCGTGTAGGTCTGCTGGATGTGATCTTGCCACCCTTCCCGCAAGGAGCATGGGAAACTACGAAGAACCCCCTTATACCTTCATGCTGGTCCGAAACGGTCCATGAAACAGCCGAGGTGGACAAATATAGCCAAATAAACCGTTTTGCTGTAAATGGAAATGGAGGCAGTTTGCAATTAAAGTCACCGACTATTAGCTTTGTTTTCCGGCCCGGTCCCTTTAGTCTCTCGAATCCGCTTAGAACAAAAGACATGACGCTGGCATGCTGTATAGCATAGCATACCAGAAGCAGAAGCTTTACCACGAGCGTACCGAGCATCGGTCAAATAGCTTAACTAGGCAGAAGGTTTTGGCGAGGGAGAATTACCGCCCTGCCGACTAGCAGAACAACTCCGATCCGCCTGTTATGGGTGCAATTTACATACTCGCGCAAACACTATCCTCCATTCAATCGAACGAAACACGGTGGCTAGAGCACAGTGGACTGACGATACAAAGTTGCTACTGGCGGTTTCGCTTCCCAGTGATCATCGGTTGTAAATAAGAGAAGCGTCGTACTAGAAGCGCAACCACATGTCACAAGAATCCTTGCCAGCTGCTGTCGTCGCGATACGGTCCGTCGATAAAAAGGCGAAATGCTAATACAATTTAGATAGCGAAGCTCACTGACTCATCGCATACGCTTGGCCGTACAAATTATCGTGCCGTTTTCATTCGTTTTTTTTTTCTGCGGACAAACACGAAGCACCATGCCTCGGAATGGGGTGGGAATCGTGCTTCGAATCTTCTGACCGGTTACAAGTATCATGCCTTCGGGGGCCTCCGGTGAGAACTCTGGAACATTCGCAACAAATTTTGCCATTTGAACAGACTCGTCCACACCGCAATGTTGTGGCGATATTTCAGCGGGTTGTCAAAATATCGACACCCAACCAAGCCAAGCTAGAAAGTGACACCAAAATACACGCGCACGCCACCGCTCTTACGAACGACATCCTGGGCGAAGGGAATACTCGAACCCCGCGTGACGAGGATTTGTGCATTTCTGCACACCAAAACCCATCGCTTGCACTTCTCTCCGGGTACAATTTAGACCGGTTGTTAGAGCGCAATCTTGCAACACTGTCTGCCACGTGAATCATGTTGCCTGGTGAGTTCTTTCACACCTCACCGGGAATAGGTGGAAAAGCTAACACACCTGATCTTTATGCCGAAGGATCCCCATCCCCCCTCCCCCCCTCCCGGTATCGGTTAAGCTGCTATGCGCACCCGAGCGTGCGCAGCTTTCCGGGCGGGCAGCATGATCAATCGGTACAGGCGTCAATTTTGACAGCGCAACAAGCCTCTCGGTACATTCGGAAAGATAAAGCACCACACCAAACCGGTGTGGTGCTTTATGTGGTGTGGTGCTGTACGCCCGTACAGGTTTAAAGTGTAGTTATTTAATAGATTAGAGTGTTATTGCGTGAAAGGTTTACCATTTACCCGTAACCTTTAGCCAGGTGCGGTATCTGTAACTTACAGGAAAAACTTTCTACGGAAAATGTTTTTACGGTAAGAAACGCATGTGCTTCTTAAGTTTTGTGACATTTGTGCAGCCAATGATTCATTTGTTTTCCTTCTTTGTAGGTTTATTTTGTTATCTGGGCATCGTATGATGCTACCAGAGTTATGAACATTGTAATCGATGATATTAAAATAGGTTGCTTTCCTTTTGAATTCCTGATACGATACGGTAGGATTGGAAGAAAACCAACGACATGTACTTTTAGGCTTAGCGACCTGTTCGGTTGCGCCGGTATCTAATGGCTTATTGAATTTACTAATACTAGCCAGCTGGATAGTCACTCCTCACTACTGCGAAACGGATCGGATGAGATTTTAATTCCGGTCCTTCTGTGAGAAGACTTACAATACTGTCGCCTCCATCATCGGATTGCCGCGATTGCGGAGGTGCTACGTGTACAAAAATGAAACATTTCTCGTCCTTCATTAATTATTCTTAAAACCGCTAACTGTATCATCGTGCCATTTCAGGGAATACAAATTAAATTTAACAGCAAACACCCGCTTCCCGTCAACTCAAAACATTCTATTTATAACCATATATCCTTAAATGTTTCTACCACCAAACGGACACAAGCTCGGCTCGATATCGTTCCGATAATCTATGTCATCCATTTAGCGCAATCAACCGAAATCGACCATCAGCTTAATCAAAAATTAATCACAAAAAATGCACTGACGTAATGGGGCAATCAAACCGAACGGAGGGCGCTATACATCCTTTCATCGGCTGCTTTCCGGAGACACGATCGTGGATTTGTGCTTTTGCAAACAGACACACACAAACACACACACATACGGACCATGCCAGATACTCATTTGCATAATGCAAATGAAGTCAGCGCCCCTGTTCGACTGCCTTCGGTTGGCTGTAGGCTGCCTGGCCTGTGCCGTAGAATGCCGTTGGCGAGATGTCGTGATGACAACTTGCCCAAACTGGAGCGTGTTGTTGCTTTGCTTGTTTGCAGATTCCATTTCCACCGTTTCGATCGTATCGTCAATCATCACTTGGCCGCCGATTTGGCGCTCCGAATCCCGTACCAAAGGTACGTACTGACTGACCTTGGGTAGACAGCACCCGCACCGCATGTCAAGCAGAAAAAGGGTGATTAATTTGTGGCTGGGCGGGAAGAAGCTGGATGCTGAGGTCTGATAAGCCGTACATGGTAAAATCCTAATTTGAGAATGTCCTTGGGGCGCTTGGGCTGGCGTCACAGCGAACATCACCGTATCGCTCCCGAATCGCTAATGAATGCTCACCGGCAAGATCGATTGTTTCGGCTCAAAATTGTTTCGCTGCAAAGAGCGAATGCCCTTCCCTTCCAAGGTGAGGTTTCGTTCGCGCGTTCGGAATCCTTTATAGGTTGATGGTTGTTCATGTCTGTTTTCTACTTACTTTTCGGGTGCGCATCTCGCATTCGCAAGCTACACGTTTGTTCTGTAACAAATGTTCCCATTAGCGTAGTCTCGTGTCTCATACAAAACACGTGTGTTGATTTATGTTGGCCACTCCGTAAAACCGCCATCGGATGATTATTGTGCCATGTTCCGTTTGCGAACATCTCTGCGACGATTTTGGAATTGTTAATCATGTGGAAAATCTATCACACACACAGAGAGAGAGAGAGGCACACACTAGGTGAGGGAGGTTGGACAAACGTTCCGAAATTGCCCAAACATGACTCCACCATCCACCCACAACACGGGGACAACGAACGAAACAACGAAACCACAAAAAAGGTGTTAAAGATTGAAGCGCAAGCCGATAAGATGGTTTCTCGCCCGGCTCGAAAAGTAAAGTGTGCCAAACATTCAGCAAAGCAAAAGTTTCAACAAACAAGCCCGAAAAGGGCCTGCTTCCTTTTTAACGCGCTTGACAATCGGTCGGGGTTTTTTTCCTGTTTCCCGAGCATCGTGCACCGTCTGCAAAATGTGTGTTTGGGTGAGCGCGCCCGAGCACGCTGCGTACACGTTAAGCCTAATGAAACATGAAATGAATTAATTATTTCATTAAAACCCGGTCAGCAATTTATCAACAGTGCGGCGAAATGGGTGCGAGAAAACGCGAAATGCGAATGGCGAAACGCGTGCTAAATGATCGTGTGTCGTTTGCCGGGTGCTCTTCTGAAAAGCGGTTCAACGAAACGAGGAAAATAAATAATTGCAAGCAGAGGTAACGTTGGAGTTTTTTCCAAGTTTTTCTTGAAAAATTAATCACGACTGAACTAACACAACAAGACGGGGATCAAATCCCAACTGGTACAGGTCACAGGCTCGCAAATCAAGATACTAGTCGATGTGTCAAAGCATCAAATTTGCAGTATTAACGACAACAAGAATTACGTATTGAAGATGCTAATTACCTTCAAAATACATATCTTCATAAGAACTCTCGGTGGACCTCGAGAGCTCTAAATGCGCAGGAATTCTAAATTCTGCATCCCTTTCGGTACGTTAGAACCTGACCAGTATGTTTTCGCGTACGCGCAAGCAATAATTTTGAAAACGATGTACGGAAATAAACGCAAGATATATAAAGACAAAGCCATCGCACCAAAGAATGACCTCAAAACAGCTTGCGGCACCACAAATGGTATGCGAAAACAGGCGACTCAAGCTCAAGATGAACAGACTCAACCGGCGAATGAATATTGAGGGAGTGATTCGATGACTTCCTCATCTTCTCCACTCTTTTTCTCTCTCTCTCTCTCTCTCTCTCTCTCTCTTTCTCTTTCTCTCCACAATCACACCACGTTAATTACAGTGTACGAATGTAACTGCAGACCAGCTCAGAAAAAGAAACACATTTTCAAATGTTTCGTCTTCGAATGATCCTTACTCCGTTCGGTACTTTTGGTTGATCGCATTAAAGAAAGAAGAAAAGAAGAAAAAAGGAAAGACATGGGGAAGGAAGGAGCGGCCACTTGTGGGCCTCATAAATTCGTAACGTCGCGTTGCAGAGCCTGCGTGCGAGTGAGGACCCGTGCACTTTGCATTTTGCGGTTTGCAGTTGCAGTTGTCGTCAGCGTCATCGTGGTCGCCCTCGACGTCGTACGTTTTATTGCATATAACTGCCAGCGCTACTGGGTTTTTTTTTTCGGAACGTTCGTTCACGATCATATCACCCCCTCGCAATTCCCTTACGGTGGTCGGTGGTCGGAGTTTTGTGTGTTGATCGCTGGTTGAAAGGAAATTTTAAGCATTCTCCCGCATTTATTCTTCGCTTTGTTATCGAGCCGTTTCCGATTTTCTCGTCCAAACGGCATAAGCACATCTCCTCCGATTTGACTCAGAGAAAGAGAGAGAGAGAGAGAGAAAAGGACTTTGAAGAAGCCTCCAAAAAGCCAGGTTGTATGCAGATCTTTTTTTTATTGAATTCTTGTCGACTTGCCAGCCACGCAGGTGGGGAGAAGTATGAAGAAAATTGGTTCGAGCGAGGGAAGGAAAACAAAACAGCTGATTTGCATATAATGGTGTCCCGTGCGCAGCTTCCCTTTACCCTTGATGCTCGTCCACCTCCCAAATGGGGCGCCCTCCCTCCTAACGCGGAGTGTATTAATAGGTGGTTTTTATTGAAATTTTATAGCTATTCAAAATGTGCAGTGCCGTCATCGTGTCGCAGTTTCGCATCGTTCGGAGTTGCGCTTGCTAGTTGACTACACAAACCACGGGACGAGAGCCACGGGAACGGATTAAACAGTACCGGCCAAAGGAGGGTTTGAACAATGGTGCGGGCTGTGGTGCTCTCGGCAGGTCTCGGTCTGGTGATAAACAAAATCCTAAGCCTCATACCGACGACCACCGCTGGCCTGAGGAGGCTTGGAAGCAGCAGCGATCGCAAGGAAACAACATACGAAATCATAAGTGATCGGCGATGAAGCAGGCGCATGTAGACGCAGGTACGCATCTCAGTGCTCGACCGATCATCATATGCCGGCGCCGTGATAGGATTAAAGGTAATTTGGCTTAATACGACAATCAATAAACTAATCAGTTTACAATAAAATACAACAAGTAGCAGTAAGTCCGGCGAGTGACACACAGTGTGATAAGCACGGACGACGTCGTGTATCGGTGGTTTGTTTTGCCACAACAGCTGGGCCTGTCCCTACCGTGGATGGGAACTTCCTCACGATTTGGTGTTGATTCATTAGCATGCTTAGAAGTTTCTTACCTGAAACGAAAGGAAAGAGAAAACAGGAACGCATTAAAAACATGGTAAAAACGTCATTGGAGAATGTAAACGTGTCAGGCATGCAATAATAAGTTTAGGGGCCAGTATGGGAACCAAATGTTTTCCTACTAATCGAACTAGCAAAGCCAGCGACTCCATTTTGACAGCCCTTTGTGTTGTCATTCAAAGTGTACTGTGGGTTTGAATTAATAAACAATTCACTTGTTCAGTCACCGTACAACAGCTAGTTACAAGATAGAAAGATATTTGGAGGATGCTTACTGAAGTCTTTTTACCTTTTAAAGCATCAAACGATTCCATGAAACTATTTGACATTCACTGCAATGCCCACAAAAGGTTTGTGCAAGTATAAACAAGTATTTTTTTCTGGAAATATGGCATCAGGGCTGGCATGAAGGCTTGTTACAAAGTAAGGACGATCCCACGTGCATTTTTATCTTGTAATGTCAAGATAGAACACGTACTACTGACAGTTGACAATTTTATTCGAAGCATAACGTCTCGACTTTCAAACTTTGTAGTCTTTCCTGAAATATTGCTTAAAATATTCTCTTACAATAAATGTATTTTACGAGCTCAATAAGCTATACATTAATCAGTCTAATTTGCATAGGCCACGAATCACGCTGTTTGTCGGTCGATCACCAAACGATTCCTTTGCCTGCATGTAAATAATTCTACCCGCGCTTCGCACACACGTAGCTTCCGTTTCGCAAAAAGTTCAAAGCAAACCGAAGGAACAGAAAAATAATTTCCAAAACTCCTCCCTGTCCGCCGGCAGACCAGGAACATCAGCAGCCGAACGTCTGATCTGAATGTGATTGCGAACGATTTGGATGTCCGATTTCGCGCGGCCGGCAAAGGTGATTTTTGGGGGCCAATTTCGTATTCCACCGGCTTTTCGCATCTCAGGCCGGCCAGAAGGCCGCAAATGGGAGTCGCCATAAGCCGCCAACAGGCGGACGAACTGTGGTACGTGACGACAACGGTGGTGAGCATTCGTGTGCGAAGGAATTTTAATTTTTTGTTGTCATTCTTGTTCCCATTGCATCCTCCCGCATGTGCTGAGGGTTTTTTTTTCGAAAGAAAGCCCCGAGTACACACTCACGAAATGTGCGCGGTACAGGAGCAGAGGTCACAACCGGTGGTACTATGCCGGCATCCATCTCAGGATGCCGGGGAAAGACAAAAGTTTTTCGCGCGCGCGCTCGCACTCACGCTTATTTTTCTTCTTCTGCCATACCGAACCCATCCATCTCTTCGCGCGCTCGCGCGTGGATGTGCGCCGTTGCATTAAATCAAGCAAAGCAAAGCCACCGACAAAACCGCTGTTTTGCTCGCGTTTCGCACAACACGAGGATATATACCGGACCACGGGGACGTGTGAATGTCGTTAACAAGCGGATTCTACCCTATAAATCACGATGATCAACCGGCACGGATGAGGTTGGCCGGTTAGCACGGTGTACCAACCGATGATGCCAGGACGTGACATGTGGACGCGAAAATGTGTCCACCTCCGGATACAGCAGCAGCAATGCAGCACACTGTCAGTGTGTTTCCCGCGTGGCTGCTTAACCTGTTTCGATGCGTACCGTACAAATCCGGAGGCGGATAAACAGGATTAAAGTGTGTGCAGCGGTGTTGCGAGTCGTTATGCAAAACAGCTCCAATGCGCTCCACCGATGGCGTTGCGAGGTGCAGGACATGCCTCATCGAACGCAAACGAAAGTTATGAAATTGAGCCGATTGCACTACAAACGTCGTTTCGGTTGGTGGAGAGGATGGCTAGCGATTTCCTGTGCGATTTGATGATCGATCTCGGGTCGCGTGTGTGGTGAAAGGGGTGACCAACACGGTCAATGCAGCATTCGTAACAACAGTGTTAAGACAAATCTTTGAACAGGCAATAATTTATTGAAAGTATGTTTTCACCGCGATAAAGATATGATGAATGGTTAGGCATGCGGTGCTATCGATTTGTTTTCCTCGATGAATTAATTTTCTTTCTCATAGGACTTTTGTTGGTTGGTTTCATTGATTTACGGACCAGGGGGGAGAATTTATTGGTTCCTGCTGATCCACGCGCTTGTCACTATTTTGATCGTTGATTTGAAATTAGCCATGAGGGATGGTTTAATATTGCTTATGAAGGCTCATTTTTGAGACATGAAGATGTACTAAATTTGCCCTTGCACATAGTTGTCATCTAATCAATCCTTGTACGGTGTAGGTTCTTTGTTTCTACAATCTCTAGAGATCCTGGCCAGACATTACTAGCTTTCCATTACTTTATTTTACTCGTAGCTGGATAATAAGCGGCTCATATGCGTCCGGACGGATATTCGGTTTTGCCGTGTGGAGATCGGCACGGGAAGAGATAGCTCTTCCGTCACCGCATCACCTCGAACGCGGGTAAGGCTCGACTAGATGCGATATATTTGATTCGAAATACAATCAGTTTGCAGGTCTTATTATCTGCTGGACTGTTATAATTTATTTTACTTGAAGATATTCAATATTTCCTCTTCCTTAACAACTTTACAAAAGCTCACACAGGCAATCGAATGGTTTACTAGAATCGATGATATCTTGGAGTTGGATGGTGTCTACTCACCTCACTATAGGGGAACAATCTAGATGAGATTTGAACCCCGGTCTTTCTGTGTGAAGACCCCAATATATTTGCGATTATAAGATTTGTGCAAGACTTCTAGCAACGTTGTTGACTAGCCGTTATGAGCAATGATACATACAACTTGGGAGCTTTTTTCATTCATTTTTGCAGGACATTTACCTCTTAACTTTCAAACAATATTATTATGTGTTGTATTAGCATAATTAATAATCAATCGAGAGAATTGTTAAGTTCTAATTACATTTTCTTTTGTTGGTTCTTGAAAGACTTTCAGAGGAGTTGGCTGACAAACTTCTTTGGCCTGACTCTTACAGCTAGATCGTTAGCTCTGCGTAAGTGAAGCCAATCGTGGCGGGACTCGATACCCAGTCTTACTTTGTCCGGTGACCGCTAGCATTCGGCGTGTAATGAAAAATAAGTTGCAGAAATAGTTGAAAAGAAATTCGACTCCTATTTTCTACCGAAAATTGACATTGCCCAACGATTTTGGCGGGCTTTTTCTTCTTAAACTACAAAATTTCAAACACACACAAACGTCAAAAATGCACTTTCACCATTCACTGCTAATGCATTCACAGCATCACGCCGAGCACAGCGGTAGCGAAACACGCTTACTCTCCAAAGCTACTACTGCAGGAGGTCCTGCTCAGTTTTTTTTCTTATTATCGAGCAATCTCTTACCTAGCTGACGCTGATCCTCATTAGTCAAACGGTAGTTTTCCAAATAAAAATTACCATATATCAACGCTATACCCGACACATGATATCGGAATCGGAACCAAACTAAACCCGGAAGGCACACCATTAAATCCGGAAGCATTCCCTCAACAATGCGACAGATAGTTGCACGCGGTTCATCCCCCAACCGAGGGTGGCTGGATCAATCCTCCAAACTTGCACGTACTCAAAACCAATCGCTTGTCTGAAGGCAACCATTAGCTCTGGCCGCCGCAGGCAACACTTGGGCTAAGATCGGATCGACAAATTATATCGCTTTTCTTCGGCTCCCTTTTTGGGGTTCGCATTTTGCATACAAAAATGAACGCTCTGCAGTGGGGCCAACAGAAGCATGCTCCACTGTTCTTCTGTATTTTTCGATTTTCGGCACCTTCTTCGTCGTATCGTCCTCGGCAGTTCAACAAAAAAAAAAATCACTGAGTTTTGCGCTAGTTTGAATATCTGGCTGTCTTGTTTGGTTTTTTGATGATGAACTGCAACCGTCTGTCCAGCACGGGAGCACAGGAAGATTCGTGTGTCCTGCACCCATTAACCGGGAGGTGTGTCTCGAGGAAAATGCTCTCTTGTCCCACTGTTTCTCGGTCTCTCTCATCATGCCACGAACGAACCCTCAGGGGGTAAGAAACCGGGCACACCGGAATGGTAGCAGAGCAAAGGAAAATGACCGTTTATCATTTTGACTACTGGTCTGCAAATTGCCTACAGGGCTATCGATTGGGCTGTGTAGCTCATCGATTCGATCCGTAACACTTTCGGATCCGCTGGGCAGGATGGGCACAGGACGGACGGCCGCGGAAAAGGTGGCAAGAAAGAAGGAGGAGCTGCCGTGGGGAACGCCACGAAAACAAACGTGCCAATTTTAACCATTTGGCCGAGATATAGGCGTGAGTTGAATGACACAGAAAAATACAGCAAAATAGTGTTGAAAGTCGCTTACCGAGCTACTTCATAGGCTTAATGCTGCCCTAGCACAACTTAATTATGTTTGCCAAAGACTGGCGGAAGGAACTTTTTGCGAGTGTTGTCTCGAGAAGTGATAATAGCCGCGTACCATCTTCCGTGCAGTGCATTATTTCCACCGTCAGGGTTTGCTTGTTTTTTTCCTTATCCATGCCATATCTAATCGCTACTGGAGGTTTACTCGGTGGAATTCCTCTTCATTACTTGCACAAATTCCGCGCAATGGTTTATTAATTTGCAGGGTTTCGCTATAAATAAGCATTTAGCGGCATACGCGCGATAGCATACCAGACCACGAGTTGACTTATTTGCAGCGACCAGCAAAACACTCTACAATCGTGTCGCACAAAACAATACCCGACACAAGACTATCGCACCATTCGCTGGCCAGCTAGTTAAAGTTGCATGTTTCCCTTGTGCGGTGAAATAAAACCGGCTGAGTGTCGTGGTCGAGCTGCAACCGGGAAATCAAAGGACGTGTTAAACGATAAGCATAAATATCTCAATCATCGTTACGCGCTGCAAACGGCAAAGTAGCATTAATAAAGAAATCGCTACAAATCACCGTGACGATGCTTAAAGTTGAGTCTAATTTAATGGTAGAACTTCATTTACTTATGCGTTTTCCCCCCCTCTCCAGTACACGGCCACACAAACTGTCACTTTTCAGGGCGCGATACGCTCACCGTTCCGGTCGTCCAGCGGGAGAAATACCCACAACGCCACCACACACGTACTAACCATCTGTCGGTTTTCGGTAATGTCTCGCCAGTAATGGCTACACAAAACGAAGAGGCGTACCGTTCTGCCCTCCTAAATTCCACCCCTCCCGGGGGTGGCGTCCTTGGTGCCACACTCGGTTGCCGGATGGACGGCTGCGAAAGACGACACCGTTGCGAAATTTATTGCACATAGATGCCGAAATAAATTACCGACTTATTGACATTTATCCCATCGAATGGTTGCGCGAGGGCTGATTTTGTTGCGCTGCGCTTAGCGACCGATTGGAAGCAATGGAGCAGTAGGTGGTGAAGAGTAGTATGTGTGTGTGTGTGTGCAAAAATCTTTCCCAGATCTGTTAAGGGATCGACAGCAAACAGTTACATAAAAAAAGAGGTCAAACGGCCATCGGTAAGAAGCGATCGATGCTGCATTTGGCAGACATATTTTGCATACGCATAAACTAATAATATAGTTTCGTTACTTCGCGGTGCTGCAATCGATGCAATGCAACGTGAATCAACCCGTCCGTTACCGCAGCGTAAGAAAGGCCGTCTGCTCACATTACAAATTTATCAACATTATCGAAAATGCGTAATTTACAAGCGGCAAACCGCAGCGGAACCGAGCGGTGGTGGGGAATTTTAAACGTTTCAATACAATCGGAATTTATATGCCAGGTTTGCTTCTCGCTCCATACGCGTCGTCCAGGGCCCTTCCCAAACCTTCAACGATCGTCTTTCGCGCGATCTACGAGCTACGGTTTGTGAGAGATGTGTGTGAGTTTCTTTGCTCATTCGTTCTCTCCCTCTCTCTCCCTGCATGCGTATATTTGTTAAAGGCGAGAAGAAATGGACGCCCAAGGGACATAAGGACCGCTGCTGGCCAGATTGTACCACTCCCCTACCCCCGCCACCCCACAACATCTCCCACACACGACGTGCCCAGAAGAAAAGCACACCAAATCTCAATGATCGTGACCTCCGTACCGTCGATCGCTTTCCTTTCGAATCATCCTTCCGTGCACGAAGCGTCAACGGAACTCACCGTGGAAAAAAGAGTGTTTTTAATTTTTTCCTTATCTCCCTTCCCCCCTTTCCGCCGCCCTTATCCTCATTTGGCAGGCAGCCAGATCCAACCATTGCCCTTGATGACGCAGATATAACCGGAGCTCTGGCAGGAGATGGTTCCAGCCGAATACTTATGCCTGGGCGCTTTTCACCATCGAACTATACGCGTACACAAACTGCCAGGAAGCTGGGCAAAAGAATTGAATTTATAAAGAAGTCTTAATTATATGGAATTATTTCGTACTTTAATTCCTTCGGCTTTCTTCTCGTCCGTTTGCGTGTAAGTTTTTGTTTTTTCGTACCTCTGGCTTGCCTCTCATGTGGCAGATTTTGTACTTCTGCCTTCTGCCGAAGCAGGTCATAGAAGGAGTAACGCTACGCTGCCGACCGATCGCCGAGAGTAGTAGTCAGTAAGTCCTGTAGTTTCGATTGTTTGTGACTTAGGCGTGACTACTGCTGTGGCCCATTTCGGCCCATACGGCCCACCGATCGGTACTTGGTTGGGGACCCAATTTCTGAAACAATCCCGACACAGTGTTCCATTTTGCGAGTGAATTTTGTCTGAACAAATCGTTTGTTCGTGGCATGTTTTTCTTCCTACACTGGCTCTGAAAAAAGAAAACACGCAAAACAAAAAAGGAACAGTCCCAAAAGAGGAACAAAAGTTAAACACAGTACCCACATCACACACATATACGCTACAACCGATTGCATGTGCATGTACGGCCGTGGTTGTTGCAGTTCGGAATCTGCATCCGTGAACCGCGGCACCAAAGATCCGCCACGACGATGCACTTATGCAGATGTGCAGCAGCATTCCATTCCGGTGGTAAGGGCAGCAATTTTTATGCACTCGCAGCAAGAAAAAAAAAGCTCACGTCTGTCGCAGCGTGGATCATGGCGGGGAGGTTGTGTTTGTGCTTTTTGTTTAAGCAAGTGAACCTAATTCCAAAGCAAAAACAATCCTTAGCATCGTTGCGGGAGAAGCAAAACACATTAAACCTGTGGGACAGGACTCGCGCATACCACAGCGATCACGAGTGACTCTTCCAAAAATAAAAATAAAAAGAACATCGCTCGCTCCTCGCTGCCCAAAAACACAATACCAGCGCAGCCCATTCCGCGTGTCTGTGTGACTGTTTTATCCGCAAAATAAATATTCCCTAGCAACAACGGGAATATTTTGAATATTTTTGCTTCACCCCCCCAGAGCTCAATCAGCGTATAAGCGATCCCCCCAATTTGCCGGTCCATTTTTAACAAACCGGCAAAAAGGCCATTAACCTGCAATTATTCGGGATGCGTGGTATGCGCTTTCCCAGGAATCGGAAACGCAAACATGCACAGCAGCCAGTAAGGATCGCCATCTGGTGCTTAAGAAGGGGGGTGGGAGGAAAGTAAAGAAGCAACCAGTAGACACGCCATATCGCGCGCTGTGAACCCCGATAATTGGGGCCTCAACATCAATCAGAACACGCACGGCACAGGAAGGATGTAATTGGATGTAATTTGGTCGTGATATTTGCCGGCCAGCGTGGGGGAAGCTTTCCGGGAACGATGATTTATTGCCCCGCAAATGCCCGGAACGAACGTTGCCTACCTTCGGGCGTAAGTCGTTAACCGTGGGGTGACTATTATCTAATGCACTTTAAGCTTAAACCGAACTACCCTGAGGGATGTCTTACTTCACATTCGCTTTTCTTAAGTACGCCGATGCACGTACGGTGGTCGATAACAATCTAAATCGCGTATGTTGCTCCCGTTTCAGCTCCCATTCAGCTGCCAAATGGGGGAGCTTTTTTATTGCCCCGATCATCATCGTGCTGCCACTGCTGTGGAGTAACGTTTCAATACTACGTTTGAAATTTCTATAAATCGTTGCTTTCGCTTGTTTTTGCCTCCCGAATCTCCAATCGCCGACAACCTGCTGCTGCATCGAACCGCAGCAGCTGCATTGCAAAACTGTCGCGCTCCGTGCAACGCTTCATCGATCCTCCAAAATACAATCCACCGGAAATGAACCGATTCTTTGACCGTGCTCAGGGGACGGGGAACGAAAGGAAGCGAAACATGGCGGCAAGGTTAGGTTCGTTCATCGTTTCGTTTTCAGTCCTGCTCCTTCAACGGTAGGCTCCTTCTGCCCCCATTGCTAGGGGTTTGTTTCCTCCAGGGAGTTTGACCGTGTGTCCATCCCTTTTGCAATGGCGCATCATCCCCGGACGCTAAACAACAACATTGTATTGCCGCATGGCAATAAATCAGCCATTGATTTTGGGTACGTTCGCAGGGTTGATGCGCGGCCTGGGACCTTCGTCGCCCGTTCGGTAATTGGCAAGATTTATGTTCGTGCCGTATCAAATTAGGTCTCTCGCCCGGTGGGAGACTCGGAAATGCGAGAATAAGGGATCGAAGGAAAAGCACAATGCCGTCTGCGATCGGTTTGCGTTGAGGGTTAGAGTTTTGGGGACAGTTGTGACGGCAACTAGCATGAAGTGGTGGTGAAGATGAACCCTTCTGATGTGTATCGCGTAATTAGTGATCTGATTGTAAGGGATGCAGGGTGATGCGTACGACGAGGACGATGGGGGGGTTTTCTTTCTTTTACATCTTACTAGGGATTGTGTGGAATGCGTATAAATGTTCAGGAAAGGGAGACATCTTACTCTCACTTGTAGCTGATATAGTTTGATATCTAAGCCTGAAATCTCCGTACACTATAAATGATCCACTAAGCTCTTAGAACACTTCAAGTTTTATGATAATATCAAGACAATAAATTGCTAAAAAATTTAACAATTTTTTTCGAAAAATATAGCTACTCGACTTGACACATAATTTCTTTGCGTTCCTCAAAAATGTTGACAGACCCTACCGAAAATTCCGAGCTTCATAACTTGAGTCGTCCTCGATCAAACTTTCATCCAAACTTGTCTAAAGCGGATCCTAATAATAAGTAGGCAAAGCTGTACGCGTGCGTTGAAACTAAAGCAGCTTCTAATGAAGCATAAATTTTGCCTTAATTTGCTGTCTCCACCAGCATAACGCTCGCTGCGCCAAATAGGAAAACTTGCAGAAAAGTTGTAAACCATCCGTCCAACAAACGGCCACCTGCATTGGACTGTGTAATTGGAACCTTCCCCATTCACCTCCGTCCTGAACGAACCGGTCACTAGAGGGTGGTTTAGGCGAACTGTGTGTGTGTGTGTGTGTGCCATGATCGATCACGAAACGATTCGAAATCACATCGCTGGGCGACACATTTTCTCTAGCGAGCGCGCGCGCGCGCTCATATCATATTTTCAAACCACTTCTAATTGCGCGCCCATTCCGGATGAGGCGCTTTCACTTCTTCTTTAAATCATTCTGCTGGCCCAGCGACAACCTTTGGTGGGCAGGGATGCGGACTTTTTCGAAATAGTAGCCGACCAGTAGTCGCCGTCGTTGATGTGGCTCTATCCGCACAAATGCACCCGCGTGTCTATGGCCTCGGCAGGGTGCAATAAATGGTGCAAATGCAGATGTGGACGATTTACTGGGACACCACACACACACACAGCTCCGAAAGGGTGTCACCGGTTGGCTGGCGAGGCGATCCTCCGGGACACACACACAACATTTGCGCTCATAAACGACAGCTAGGCCGAATGCTGCGAGACAGGTTGATGCCACTTTATGGCATGAGACATGCGAGTGCCATGGTGCCATCGTAAACCACTAACGATGCCATCGTGCCCACTTTCGCCCATGGTTATAGCTAACGCCGAACGACGTTTGCTGGCTACTAAACAGCGTAGGGACACTTTACTTAGCGTTTTTCTCACTTTTTTGCTATTCGTTAACGCCAAACGGACACATTGTTGCTGTTGAGTAGACCGGAGCCGGATTTTATTTCAATTTTCGCCTCGCGAAAGAATTAACACGGTGAAAGTTTAAGCATATTTTACAAAATATGATGCTACTGAACGTGTTATTATCCTGCGAAATAAGTACCACGACTGTCGAGGGAACATATTCGTTTCCGCAATGAAAATACGGTGCGCACAACCGTAAACTATTTGCAAATTATCAACCTTCATCCAAAAAAAAAAAAAAACATTTCTGCACATTGTGTTGCAAAATGAAGCAACATGACCGGGCCGAAATCGAAAGAAAAAGTCATAAAATAAAGTCTCTCTGTTTTTAACCCTTTTTTTTCTTGCCGTTGCAAAGAACTCAAAATACCTTTCTGCGCCTTGAAAAAGAAAGACAAAAAACATTGTTAGCCAAGGAAATAATTCACCGAACGGATAAGACTTCGGGATGGCTTGGGGATGACTTTATCTCTAGTGAAATTATATGTCTTCGATGTGTGCGATGGGGGCCACCGACACCACCGGGGAACGGCGGGATGGGAAATATTTTTGCAATGGTTTGGTTCTGCTCTTTGCTAGAAGTATTCAACTGGACCCCTTCTTCTCTGGCACCTGCCGTCCTGCCTCTTCCGGAACAGGAAGGAGAAAACAATGAAAATTCTTTTCCCAATTCATCCCCCCCCTCCCTCACGGCGAGACATGGCCGACGAGCGCAGAACGCAGAAGGAATTCCCTTCGCCGAAGGGTCTGTGTTAATCGGTCCCGGTACGTTCGTCAACGGGTTTTGTTTTGTTTTTTTTTTTTTACTCGTTGGCCAACGCCCGCTGTTTTAAATGAGAGACATAAGAGAGTGAGAAAAGAGAAAAAGGAGGAGAAACATGGGCAACATTCGGTGTTGTTGGGGCGTGTTTTTCTTCTGGAGATTTTCCTCTCATTTGAACCCAACAGTCTAGGCAAATGAAGGAGAGCTCCCTTTTGCCTTCCCTGAGGTCTCCCGCTTCCACCGTCAGTCGACCCCCGTTGGTTTCTCCACCACTCCGATCCAGCGAGGTGGGTAATAATAGTTATAAAATTTAAGTACCATCCAATGCCTCGCAGCTCGCCAGTTGTTGGTGAGCGTTTGGCGAGCATAAATTACTTTCCAGGCAAGTGTGGCGGGCGAACCCGCCCTAAGCATCAGGTACGAGAGGGGCAAGGGGCAGGTGGTGATGCCACATTATCGTTCGGCCTGCGGGTAGGTCGAACCGGGTAGGACCCACAAAACCTTACCATCCAATTTAATCCCGATCCCGATGAGTGTCGAGTGCCGAATCGAACGCATTCCGACCACCGTACGGCTGTACGGCTGTGCCAAACGGGACAAGCGTGGTGAGAATTAAGGTGCTTTCTCTGTATAATCGCGGTGGAATCGCTGCTGGCAAAGATTTGCAAACAAGGCGTCCAATGTGTAGCCATGAAGCGATCGATTCTCACTCGATGCACTGATCAGCACCATCAAAGAACCATCATCATCGCGCGTCAGATTAACGTACCACTGCCTCGATATGCGTGTGGACCTCGCCAGCTCCGTTAGCCTTGGTCCACGATCAAGCGATCTTGAAGCAGTGCACAATGGAATGCGCAAGTGCAGCCCCGAGTGTTGTAGATTTGTTTGGAATGCATATCTCAATATTACGGCATTATGTCATTAAAATATTTCCTTTTCTACCCGGCAAACACCTGCTTCCCTCTGCTTTCTAGCCCACGTTAAACACATCGTCCAGAAGGGGTGGAATCGGGGTAAAAACCGGCTCTTGTTGCAAAAAAAAAAACAAGCAACCCCTCCAGAGGCATGGAGGCAAGCAACCGAAAGGGGATGGTGGTTTGTGTTCGATCGCGCCGAGAGTAGCAATGGAAAAATATTATGCTCTCACTTGTCCGACTTAATTAAATCAAAAAGCCCTGACTGACTGAGCAACCCATGTCCGGGGCGCACCATATTCTTGTTGGGCTGTTTTTTGCTTCTTCTTTTGCTTTGGCCTCGCGGTATGGTATGGGCGCTTTTGTTGCGTGTCGTTGTACCACCGACAGCCGAACAGGTTTGCAGGACAGCCACTAGAGGCAGCGTCGAGCAAACACCGGAGCGCTAGTTAGCCCCGGGATTGCTGCTGATCGGAAGAATATTGTTACCATCCCCGGTAGGAGCATCGCTAGTAGGTTGATGTGGAGTCCACCCGTCTTGGCGTGTCCGGAACTGTGTCTCTCTTATTAGCGGTGCCATCGATCGTTAAAGATCGTTCCTAGAATTAGCGGTACGTGCCGGGTGGGGCAGGTTTTTTTTTCTTGCTGGACCATCGCCGGTGTGGTGCTCGTGATTAGCCGAATGGATCGAGGATCGAGGTGGATTCGTATACTCCTGGGAGTAGTAACACGCCTGCACGATGGACAGCCCATTCCCGAGCGATGATTGCGATTGATTTTATGCTCCATTTGGCACTTCTTGTTTAATGAGATCTGCAATTCCCACACTGTAGCAACCGGTTCTATTTCTAGTTCAGAATTTTTAACGTACAACAATTTTGTGTCCACGCACAAAGAGCAGATCACGCACCGAAACAGTAATGAAATTATCGTCTTATCGCTTGGCGCTAACAAAAAAAAAAACAACATTTTTCCCACTTAGCACCGCAAGACCGGCCGATAGCGCTCCAACAAAACCGGGGACCCGAAAAAGGTCACACCTGGCGTTTCGGGGTGAGCAAGAGCTCCTACGTGTGTGCAAGAGTCGACAAGCGTCACCAACACCGCCCGACCAACATACATCTGTCGATACCGATCAATCAACGCAATCGTTGAAAAGTGGTTCTGCACGCGTCGTCCGTCTAACGCCCGGGAGGTACCCCCCAAACGGGACCGGATCCATTTCCGTCCCGGCGGCGACCACTCATCGGCACCTCGAACACAGGATTGTGGAGCAGGAAATCTGAGAAATTTCAACCATCGAAATCGGTGCGATCGCGACACACAAACGCACACGGAACGACAACACATCTTGCTTGTAAAGCCTCCGGAGATGAAGAAAAAAGAAAAAAAAAACATGCCCGAGGGGTCATGTTCAATTTGGATCGAGATAACTTCATACGGTGGGAGAGCAGACAAACCCAAATCGCTGCCGGTGTCCGGATGGAAGGTGGGATGGTGGTAGCAATGGGCAGGAGAAGGTGTGAATCATGAAAATGTATTAAAACAGGAAATCTATCAGATCAATAACCGGACCTCGGGATCTTGGTGTGAGGATAGTGTTGGACGACTGTTTTTTTGTTTTGTTCGTTCAATGTTTTGAAACGATAATATCCGACGTGTATCTCCCAACGTTCCAAACACATTGTATCAAGTTGGGAGCCTATTTCACCCAATCATTCGTCTAACCCAAAGTCTTGGTCGCGAGGATGAAAATTAGTAAAGTGTTGTTGGGACCATAAGCTCTGGCGAACGCTATCGAAATTTTGCATCAACACTTTCTGCGGAACACTGTTTCGCTGGGTGTTTCAAGAACCAGGCACAATAACGCCCGAGGGACACACGTCCGCCTGGTTCGCCACCGAGCGCTCAAAAAAAGATGGCGATCGCGAATCGTGATCGTTTACCCGCCAAATGAGTTGTGAACATGAGATATTTAAATAACGATTCGCTTCCTCGCGATGTCGCGATTGCGATATCGGTCGGGGTTCGGCTTCCGCATTCCAGAGGGGACAATGTTTGGCAAAGTGTGTCCCTAATATAAGTACACCCAGATCTTGAGCTTGGGAATGAATCGAAGAGCAAAACTAAACACTCCAGGACACGCATTCAAATCAGTCAGTTCATTGTGCAAGCGATAAATAAATCTATTTCGCGATTACTTTTTCGATGCACATTCGGTTCAGTATCCATAAATAAAGTTAACAAGCTTTGACTTCGTCGCCGCACGTCTAATACAAAACCCCAAATCGATAACACAGCTATCAAGCGGCCTTAAACATCTGTAACAAATGATCGAAATTTTGAAAACATCGAACAAAAAACACTCCGCAGATTTATTGGAGCTGAAGATGGAGAGAAAACTTCTGCCTTGGTGCGATCCCCTATGACAGCTCGATACCTTCGCTTGATTTTGGGGGGGGGGGGGGGGGGGATGGCAGTTGTTAGGCGTTGTCTAGCCGGGGCCGATGATGAAGCGATTAAACAATATTTATGGAAAATGGGATATATTTATCAGAATGAACCTCTCCTGTATTTATTATTTTTTTGGTCGCTGTTTTGCTCGACCCAATCGGTCGGTTAGCCGGTCGACAAAACGGCAAAACAAATTGAACGCTCGTCCGAGGCTTTCGCGCGCTATCTACGGCCAAACGCGGGGTTGAAATATTACACATTTCATTTAATCTATGGCTTTCAACGCCCCAACAAAAACCAACGAGACCTGGGAAGATACTGCACCCCCGAAACAGGCTACGGAAGCTTCACTAAGGGTCTCATCCTGTCATGCAAGGTTGGTGGAAGTAGGAGGCGACACGAAGGTTGACGTGGGAGCTAGAAAAGTCAGAATAAAAGATTCCTCTATGTTTTTTTTTTTTGCTTTTGCTCTCCTTTGATAGACCTTCATCACCGGTACCCAATTGGCGGCATGTGTCTCCTTTTCTTTCTATTTCAATCGATCGAGTCGAACCTTCCAAACCGGTCGGGGTCGGACGGTTGTGGTTTAACAGTGGGTGATCAGTAGTCAGGAATCTTTGGGAGAGGTTTGGTGGCGGGGGTGTAATTTTTCATCGATCTAAATGATGCTGTGCGTTGTTGAACTGAGCTGAGAATGATATTTGGCGAACAGTTTAGTTTAGTTTTGGGAGCTAAGTTACGGGAAAGCCCTCGTGCCGATCGTGCGATAAACATTGCGCATTGTTTTGTGTGGTTTTTAGCTAGAGCTCCAGTTCCAAATTAGCTAATCTGATAGTGTGCTGTCTAACGGCACCGTGGTACCGGGCTGAGGTTCGACTCAGCGTAGTTTCCCACTCTATTGCGTTCGACATACCACGGTGCCGGTAGCGCATAAGATACCGAACTTTATTGAGCTTGATAGCCATCAAACGGCGGACCACCGGCAATGATTGTGCCCGAAGGGGTCAATGTATGCACGCGCGAAGGTAAGCAGGCGAGTTAACGAGTATCCTTTAATTAATGCTAAGCAAGTTTACTTTTCAATTTGTACGATCTTGACGTAAAACGTGAAATGGGAAGAAACCTTAACGTATTTTAATTTCCGTGCAGCAAACACAGCTCAGAAAGCAATACGGCCAAGCCGTCCTTCAGGAACTATAAAAAAACACAGCTCAGAATGCATACAACGCCGAACATTGACCGAAAATTTGAGTTTCGATTACGGGTGGAACCGTAAAGAACACGGGATGGACACAACACACATACCAAGAAGCGCCTATTAATCTTCTTACTTAATGAAATCATCAAACTCCCGACAGGGGCACACGTTGTGGCTTCATGCCTTTCCCAAAATTAGTCGCCGTCGTTCGCTTGCAGTTCGATTGCTGTTTACGAGCGAGATGCATCGTCCCATTCAGCCTACTCTTAGCCAGTGACTAACAAGACAAGATGACGGTTTGTTGTGGATGCGTTATGCAGAGGTTAAGGTCTCTGCGTAATAAAAAAAAACCCCTCATCCCCAAAGAGCGAAGAAGCAAAAATATAAATAAAACGGCAAATCGGGCCTCAATTAGTGACGATTTCAGAATGCGCAGTATTCAACCATCTGCGCAAGATGGTCGCAAAAGCAAAAAAAAACGACAGCAAAAATGAAGGAATAATGCAAAAGATGCAAATGTGTGTGTCTATCTGTACTTCCCTCCCCGGGCGAGTTATTTTTATCGACTTCAAAAGGATGAATTCTACAACGGCAACGACGAACACAACTGGGATGTAAAGCCCACCTGCACGTTGTTCGATGTTGCTGGTTTTTTGTTGCCGTTGTGGCGAGTTCTATTGTACTGTAAGATCGACATAAAAACTAGAGCACGTACATGGGACATTCCTTCCGCATTCGTATCGTGTCGTGCCTTTTGGGTGGCGAAACAACTACACCATCGGCATTTCCTTAAAGCATTGCCGCATTTCGCGACGCGACCTTTACGACCGTCGATTCCCGTGGGTTGATCTTGAACACTGGCAACCTGCCCGTTGGCCACTTGTGTCGTTCATCAGTGCCGGCTGTCTAGGAGTGTATTAAGTTGTAATGTTACAGTTGTTTAACCGCCCTCCGATGCTCTCTCGTGCTCACTATTTCTTCCTCCATCTCGGCCTCAAGGTTGAGGTCCTGACGCGTTGACAGTTGATCAGCACCAATGCGCGACTGTGGAGAGGAGCGGCACCATCGGCCTCCATGAACGCTACACAACACACATCATCGCCATCATCATGATCATCTCGCTTGATACACTTCCAAGTCCACGCGCTTGGGAACTATTCGTACTGCGCGGTCGAGAAGCAGCCGAACGGACGACGGCGACGACGATTGAACAACAGAAATAAAATCAGTGAATAAAATTTTAATGAAGCCAGTTAAGGCAGGCTCCCCGAAAACGACATTGCCCCTGGAGAACGGAGGAACCACCGCTCACGATCAGATCACTGCAAACTGGACAACAAGTTTGCTCTGGCAAACCTTACTCAATCGCACGCTCTGGCTGCATGTTTTGATTGGGTTTGGGAAGGAAATGAATGAACATCATCACCTAATGGGTCGAAATGGGCCGAATCGGTAGAATGGACGGGCGGTCAGTGTCGATGTGTGCGTGAATAAATGTTGGACGCGAAAACAAGTCCTGTGGCAGCAGTGAAAACCCGCTTGCATGGGAAAATGGGATGCGTATTTTAAAGGCGCATCAGATCATACACAGAGAGAGAGAGAGAGGAATAGAGAGGCAGGAGAAGAGTAGAGAGGACATTATTGCGAGGAAATTTTCATATTTATATTTATCTGCTAGGTGTTCTCCGGGGACACAACACATTCCCACCGACTGTCCGACTAGATTCTTTCCCCCACGTGAAGCGCCGGTTTGGTCCGCTGATGGGCGATTTGATGTGGAATGTGTGGCTCGTGTGCAAATTGGCACATTTCCCGCGCAGTCTTACGCGCGCTCTCTTCGAACACTGAACCGGAATCGCTCGAGGAGACGTCTGCTAATTAATAGCCCCACCAGTAAGTAAGCCGGAAGATGTTGCGTATGTTTTGACGTTATGATGGAATTAGTTCTGCCAAAACAAAACAAAAACTGGAGACTATTCAACTGCCTTGGGCTAAAACGAACATTATCTTCGTGTTGCAACCAAAAAAAAAAACACCTGTACTCGTGTGTTTAAAGCATCAAAGCAAAGAAAAAAAAAACCTTTGTAATCCTATTGCGAAACTTTAACCTTCTGTCTAAGCTGTTGGAAGGCTACCCGTCATGTGAAGCAGATGCACGATCTTTGAACACGCTCTCTGCTGCTGCTGCTTCTACTGCTCTGCAATTAACGCCCCGAGACACCGAGTAGCAATAAAGTATTGCACCCGTAGCGGGATGCATATTATGCCTTCACTTCGGCCTCCGCTTTCAGGCCGTGTCTTAAGATGCGAGCGGAAACGGGAAAGTATTTTCTGTTACGAAACGAAAACCATTTCAAAAGCCCCGAACCGTGCATAGATGATGGTCATTCGGACAAATGTTTCCAAAGTGCAGTGCTGCGATTTCTTGCTGCCCATGGGCACGTAACAAGTGACGCATCGCCCACAAAGATTGTGTAATGCTTTCGTGTTTTTGTACCGGTTACAAACCTTCCTTTTGCAGCTTTTAATTTTCCGTGTGGCGAAATCGAACGGTGCAAAAATTTCATATATCACACTAATGGCAGCAGGGACCGCTTCTTATTAAGCCATCCTCATTGAGGCTCACACTGCACAGCCCCGGACAGGTAACAAATGACATCGTACAACTTCCCTTCCAGCCAGAATCGAACCGTACCGCGCGATGTCCGACAGAATGTATTGCTAATGAAGAAAGTTATCTTTTAACATTCCAGCACAAAATTTGCCAGTTTAATTACCGTTTAACAAACTGCACCCTACGGGGCGGTGTAGTTTTTTTTTTTTTTTTTGGGTGAAACTTTATCTTAATTATTCGATTCTTCGCTGCCGCTTCATTTTCTTCCCAACAGCAACAGGGAAACGCGCCACGGGACAAAGCGTACTGTACCTTGATACTGCTCCAGGGGTGTGTGGGGGACTGGTATTGGACCACAAGATAGAGGGAAAAAAGCAGAAATACGCAGCAGGATGCGACGAGAATCGACGTGGGAAAATACATAAATCGTGTTTATATTTCAATTAATTATTTCAATCCCTGTAGCTGTGTGTAAAAATCCTTCAGTGTTAGGGAGTCCTTTGAGGAATGAAAAAAAAAAAAACTTTTGGAGGCTTGCATTTCAACACACCATACTCACGCACACACACTCACAAAGAAAACGCTTTTGGCATGAATTAATGGCTCGCTTAATCGGTTGTAATGAAGCGAGTGGTTTTCTGCACGGAATCCGCCTCTCGCACACTTAAAAATACGTGCGTGCCATACCACCTGTTGATAGGCGTTCGCCCGGCACATCTTTGTTTTCTTTTTGCGTATTGTCTCCATTGCCCCTACCCTTCTTCCTTGATAGCGGTGATTTTTATGATTTGCCAAATAATACATGCGCAAGCAAGCGGATGAGAACTTACCTCTGAAAAATCGCGTTGCGACATAGTTGCCGCCGATATATCACCGTTCCTGCGAGTGCCGCTAAAGGTGTCTGCTGCATTCGCCGCGATTGCTGCTGACGCTGAGCAAACACGCACACACGATCGGTTGCTGTTAACACGCGTTTTGCTTCCCTGCCGTGATGCTTTTTCGTGCCATTTCCTATGAATAAAACCTTTTTCGGTCACTTTTTTGTGCTACACTTTTCACCGCGTTTGCTTCACCGCACTGTAATCTTTATCCACTTTGCTTAATAGAAACACGCTTAAGAATCACTTGCAATGCAACGCTTTGTAACTGAACTGAAAATAAAACACGTGAGAAGAGTAGTAAATTAAAATTAAGGATTAAAAGACACACAAAATGCATAGTTGCGCGTTTACATCCGTCGGACACCAACACACTCGCCAAACGCACTCCAACCGATTCAGTTTGTGAATCCCCATCTCGAAGCCATATGACTACGTTCCGTTGAATGGCAAACGAATGATTTCAACCGGCGTAAAAGACGACGAACCCTAACGTTGCTGAGTGTGGAAGTTTTGTTTTGCCGACATCAACGAATTATTCATCACCGCACGGTAACCATCATCACGCCAGCCGATCATCATCGTCTTCGTTGTCATCAACAACGATTGTCAACATCACTTTGTTGCGCTGATCTTTCCCATCATCGACGATACTCATCAAGAAAGACGGTAACGCAAACCACGGAAACAGCAACAACAATTCGATGGTGATCGAAGCTCACATACATCGATGAGCTTGTTGGAAGCGCAAGCATCAAGCGAACCTTAAGAATCCACCCTCCCGTGGCAAGCTCACAGCGCCCGTGGCATCGCCACTTCTTCCAGCCGAATGCTTCAAATTGAATAACTTTCATGTGGTCATAAAACTTAATTGATTTTCAGCTTTAACCGCTTTCCGCGCTGTTTCGTGTTCGCGCACGGTTTCGGAAAAGGTCATCGGGAAGAAAATGTATAAATTTCTTCCGGCCCCTTGGCAAGGGTTAGTCTGGGTTCCCGGGTTTTCGTTGTGGGAAGAATTTTACGTCCAAGCGGCTGCACACACAATCGTGCTGTGTCTGGGCTGCACGTGTCCCGTTTGGGTGGAATCGCCCTAAGCCGCTGGCAGATCGTCGTTCTTTGATGGTAGGATGTTCCAGTTTTACGCGAGCGTAAGCGTTGATGGATTATTATGACGATATTGTCCTCCAGGGATTTCCATCCATCGAGCGAAATATGTGTCTGTAGGAAGAAAAAGAGGAGTAGAATAAAAGTGTTGTTAATAAAAAAAAGCCGAACTGGGGGAAAACAGTTTTTCATGGTTTCTTCTGCTGTAACGTGTGAACTAACGGTACAATCCCTTTGCACAAGGATATGTACAACCGCCAGCACACACCAAAAAATAAAAATAAAATAAAGATCAGATGTGGTTCGCAAAAATTGAAGAAAGGAGGTTCGAGATTTAACAAAAAAAAAGTCCAGCAAACGCTGCAAGCCCTTCGGCCTCTTGAAGAAAAAAAGAGTGTTTAATGGGGAGTTTTTGGACAGATTTTCACACCGGAGAAAATTAAATGGGACGGCTCCTGGCGGGGCAGCCCCTCGGTGAGTAACAAATGGGAGATTTAAATTAAATGTTGCCGAATTTTACTTTATTTTGCACCGACAAAAGCAACGGCTGGTTGGTTGGTTGTTATTGTTGTGGAAGAAATCCGTACTGCGGTGTAGTACTAATCCTTGCGGATGGTTGATTTTTCAAGAAAGAAGACGAACCAAGACGCGGGATGATGTTTTTGCTTCCTTGCGTTGGGAAAGCTTTCTCTCACCGGCCATTCCGATGCAGTGTGTGTGTGCAGTGGCAGTGGCAGAGAGTACCTTCTTTATGACAGAACTAATTTAAAACGCCATCAGAACGGTCAACCCGAACCCCGATGGGCGAAATGGGTGTTAAGGTGAGTAATGGTACACAATACCTAAACGAGCTTTTTTTCGTGCTGTTGAGTTCAAGCGGGCGACCTGTTCTTTTTTTTCAGGATAAGTGGCATGGGTGCTCAAAAAAAGTGATTTATAAATTACCATCCCCTCCGATTTTATGTTCCAAAGTGCACCGAATGTTTGAGTGGAAAAACGATCGGGAAATCGATCAATCGCTACATTGTTTCACATTGATTGCAACCAAACGTGCGCGCCAATTGCAAAGTTCAATAAGCATGTTTGGTGAATGTTGAAAATGGTCACCTTCTCTCTCTCTCTCTCTCTCTCTCTCTCTCTCTCTTTATCTCTCTCTCTTACTTCAATCGATAAACATCACCGGAATGCTTGTATTCACCTGTGCTAGATTTCCTACATTCCTACACCGACATGCCGACCCCGATCGTCCCACTAATTGGAGCTCAAGCATTCGGCCCAAAAACAAACAACAACGACGCGCGGTGAAAAGCATCCGACGACGAATGACACATCCGACCGGCCAAAGCAATCCGTCATCATTTTTCAAACTCGCGTCAACATCAAACCCGAGCGCGCGCGCACGTTCACGGTTGAAGGACTTCTCGGCAAGTGTAAGTAGCGCTTTTAGTGTAGGCCGAGGAAAAGATGTCTAGCACAGCAACGGCCTTTTGCTTCAGCACATGCTGCGCCGTTCACGTTGAATATGGAAGTGGTATGTTAAAACGCCTAGTTGCCTCGATCATCGATCTTGTACCGCGGAATGCTCGCGACAAACGCGACATGTGATTGGACATTTTTCCTCCATTGTTTGTCCATTTGCTATTGCTAGGCGCAGAAGGTCCGTCGCTTGTCTGCCAGTCACACAGTTCAGTTAGCATTAGGAAAGTTGGAAACCTGCACAAACGATCGTAATCGAACCGTATGGTGAATTTTATAATAAATAATCCAATTTCATTCACGGCATTTAGTGGTTGAATTTTTAGATTTCAATAAATAAAAAATGGTTCTTGGTTCCTCCTTCTCCTTCTGCGGGACAATTACGCCCGGTGACGATCAACTATGTACGCCGTGTGTCTTGTCTCTTGGCGGTACAAACATTACCCGCGTATGGGAACAGTTTCTGCCGATGCTTAATATGGATAATTTATCTCGTCGTTTATGCGCCCTATGTTTATGACAGCAATGTACGTATGTCATCTAGAACGTACCCCGTGGTACAGAGAGAGTATCGCTTTAGTCGGGGAGATGATCTTCACCGTTCCACGGCTGTAAATGGTGTCATACTCGCCATACCCACCCACCTCGTACTAGTAATCCACCGGGAAGCCTTACGAGATCCTTCCGATTGTTCTTGCCCGTCAGCAGCACCAGGGACACTGGAAGAACCGGTGAACCGGAGTGCAGGGGATGCAACAAGACGAAAAAGATCTTCTTCTAGCAACCAACGCAACAACGGTGCAACTCGTCCATGCGATACGATGACAACTTTAAAGACGGTTGGGACGACGTCTTCGCCTGCAATGCATTCAGCTGCATTCGGAAAGCGATATGAATTTGTTGGTTAAACTATCTTCATTCGCCGTTGCAGCTTCTACCATCTCTTGCAGCATCATTTGTGGACGTTTTTTTTTGCTGTTGTTTCGTGCAGTTGCATGTGCTGCTTTATGTCCGTTTTTTTTTTCTTTTGCACGGCTTTGTGCTGCAACCAACGCCGAGCCAGCACAATCCACCAAGCAACCGGGAATGGATCGGCTCTTCTTAGCTTCTCGATTTTTATTTATTTCTGCCATAAATTAATAAATTTGAAGCCCATCCGTTCCACAGCCTGTGCGTTTCACCGCCGCCGAATATGTCTCGGCAGGATTTGGCAGGGTGTCTTGCAACTGGAAACAGATTATGACCGCCGCCGCTCCGGTGGGGTCCATACGGGACTACGCGAACGAGTGCGCGCGCGCGCCTTGGTTTGTGATCGAAATTTGTGATTGGGTGGACCTGGGAAATCATACAGTGTGTGTGTGTGTACTGTACCTGCTGATGGGACGCGGTCGAATGACCGTTGCAAAGCTACGCAAAAAGATTAGCGAAACATGTAGCGATATTTTCACAAACGTACGTTTCATTTTGTTCTCGGGACCCGGGGCTAGGCACAGTGCGTGGCGATCGGGCGACTTCTTGTAGGAAAAGTTACGCTCCACGCATAAGCGATCCTCAACCCCGTAAGTTACGAGACGCGCCCGGCCCGCACGAACCGTAAGGAGACCGCAGCGCACGGAGATAATGAAGATACTCGGAACATTACGCCATTGAACGGTTTGTCCACCGGTCGGGGCGGTGTGGTGTGGTAGGCGCGACGACAACAACGACGCAGGATTTGATTTCCGATGAAGCGATTCTGCGTTCCCACAGGAATTTTAGCAAAATGTCACACGAAGCATTGGCCGGCCGGTGTCGATGGAACGCAGCTGGAATGTTGATACAAAGTTTACGTGGGATGCTGGGGTAAGATTTATGTGGCGGGTTGCATGATGACAGGTTTCGATTTGGCCCCGGCAGAGATACGCTAGTGCGGGGGGTGATCCAGAGGAAGGGACGGGAGGGGATGCGACATGTTGCAACGGACAAAAGGAACGCTGCAGCGCGGAAGGCTAAAGCGGATCTATCGCTAAGCTACAAATCAATGGACGTTGGCATTGAACATTGTGGCAGGTGACAACGTAAGGACGCTCAAGGTGAGGTAAGTTCTTGGTATGGCATTGGGGGTTTGCTGGTGACTTGTTGGTTAGAAAATTCAAATTTTTAAGCCGGAACCCGTCAAACATTACAGCAGTCAGTGCGTAGTTTACTGCAGTGAAAGCAAATATGATAACTCAAGCCAAAGCAATCGCTAGAATGAATAACAAAGGACAATCCTAATAAGAAAATAGTAAATCCTTATTATTATAGTCTAACGTTTGACAGAAGCTCTCTAAATCGTGAATTCTATATTCTTATTCTTCTTGGCTTAACTGCCTTCTAAAGCCATCTAAGGCTTTAGAATCTAATAGCTTACCTGACTTGGTACCAAGTAGTTGGATAGTCAAGGGGGAACGAACCGGATGGGATTTGAGCCCTGGTCCTGCGATACGAAGACCGACATCGCTGTCGCAACATCACCAGACAGCTCGGAGAAGAACGCTGACACGACTCAACCAAATTAAACTCTTGAAGAAAGTTTGACGTCTCTAATTCGAAACCATAATGCCAATATTCTTCGATTTGTATTTACAGAAAGTTAGTTTGAGGGTTTTTCTGTACGAAAATCATAATCATCACTATAATCTCATTAAATATATCCCAAATCTATTGCACTAAAACGCAATGAGAGCGAGGCTGGTAATTTCCAGATTCCTCAACTTGGTTTTAAACTATTTTTAGATATTCAATTAAAATCCTGTCTTTCTCCAGGGAGAAATTCCAGATGTGAAGGCCATGACCAGTAAACTCTCGTGGATCTGGAAATTGGGCATCACTCTCATTACAGCCATAAATCTTCTTTTTCTTGGCATAACGATCTCTAAGGTCACACCGGCTTTCAAATGGCTTACTAGGCTTGCCAATACCACGTAGTTGGTTAGTCAGTCCTCACTACGGAGGGACGGTCCGGATGGGATTTGAACCTGCCTGCCGTATGAAGAGTGACGCCGTTTTCGCCTGCCTGCACCATCGGGCCGCCCTAGCCATAAATATTCTATACGATTTAAACTTAACTGCTTCAAGAGGTAATCTCTCTTACTTGGTCCACCCAACGGTAGCACCGTCCATTCAATTAGTCAAACTGAAAGTCAACCGTGTTATGCCGCAAATTACTTTCACTCATAATTACCGTTGTTGCCGGTGTGAATGTTGTAGCAAAAACGGTACGGATTGACCACCAGTGACCAGTGACTGGCCAAAATTATTTCACCCCGAGCAATGGCTCCGATGACAATACACCACCCCGAGAGTGGCACCATCGCTCCCCCTATCCAGTCCGACTAAGCATATTATTAGCTGCCACTCTTGCTTAAGTGATATCGATTGATGACGCTGCTAACGATCACGGGAATTAGTCCCCCCCCTCCCCTCCCCACTGGTCCGGTGTTTTAGGAAGCGCTAACCTCAAAAATCTGTGTGAAACGCATTCCCGTTTAGGAAACGGCAACTAATTCAACCGCTTCAACGGCAGTGAAAGTTTCAGCTTCCACCGCTTTCGCGTGCGCGCTACCGTAAAGATCACTCCGGTACGATTAGCTGCCTAGCCTTCTTGGGACCTTCTAATGCAGTCAAAGCGGTGCGCTCACACAATAGTTGTGCCCTCCCCAACGGGGGGGAATGCTGCGAGCTGATGGTGAGCTTTGATAGAAAGAAAGGACACGAGTACCTAGTGCGTCCGGTGCATACCTCACCATCGCCATCAACATCCGGTCTAGCGAGGGTCAAAGTGATCGTTCCCTGTTCCTCCAAAGATGGCTGTGATGTGATGTGACCCACAAAGCAAAAGCGCAACTTTTAGACACAAAACACTCCACAAGCAGAGCTCACACCAGAAATGGACGAAGTTAAAGATTTATAATTAACAGCGCGGCATGTGCTCTGATCCTCTCCGGGTGTCCTCCCGACGTGGCTTTGTGTTCCCGTGTCCGACCTCCCCATCCCCACTCCGTCTCAATTCCAGCGGAGCTGTGCTTTCCTTTTTGTTTGCTTTTATTCCCTCTCGCTCGCTCTCTCTCTCCCTTACATCTCCCGGAAGGGTTGTTAAAATGTCCAATAAAGCTGGTCTAGAATACAGCGCCGTACAAGCATCTATAAGCGGTCCGTCTTTATCTTCATCTACCGAAACAGAAAAAAAGCGAAAGATGATGTCTCCCAACACAAGGGTCGTATTTATTTTTGACCCCCGGTTGAATGCGAAGGGAAATCCTAGAGAGCTAGGCCAGCCAGAAACGCAGTGTGCGTTTCTCTGCCGCGTTTGCTACTGTTCGGTGTTTTTAATTGCCCATGTTGTTGTTGCTGTTGCGGCCGCTCCCTACTTCCGAGCCGTCCGGTTCGAGTCCCGTCACAATTTCAAAGGCCCAACACAAAGCGAACCGATTGCCGGCAGTCCGCGTCAGTAATCGGTGTGGAATGCGCCTCTGGTCGATTGTTGGATAATGAACGTGTTTTTTTTCTTCTTCTGTTGGTTTCGAGTGCTCGGCAAACGTCGATGGATTAGCTTGAGAGCGTCCTCAGTGATGGACGTTATGCTGGATGAGTTCTTTGTTAACCCTCTGTTTTATTGATATGCTCTCAGATAATTTCGGGATAAAGTCTCCGGGAGGATTGCTGCCGGGGTTTGTTTTTCTTCCCTTTGCTTCCTCCACCAACTACTGGGCAACTCCACCAAGTTCCTCCCTCAAGTTCCTAATTTCAATTTGCAACCGAAATGGTGGCCTCTTGAGAGTGTGTGGTTGTGTGTTCTTTTTCTTGTCTTGCTTTTCATTCCATTCAAGCTTGTTGCAGACAAAAGATCGAAAAATTCACAAAGCACGTATCGTATGTGTAAATCGGAGAGCTTTTTGTTTCGGGCGCTCAAGATGACACCCAGAAATAAGGAGAGGGAAAGAAATCCGCCAATCCGATCGTTGTTGGAAGATGTTGAATTTTGAACCCAAATCATGATAGGGACGCGTTCTATTTAGATGATGTGAAAATGGCTCAACTCCCACTACTCCCGATCACCGTAGTTTTTGGTAGGTCTCGCTCATTAAACGTAACGCATTACTCTCGCCAACACTTGTTTTGCATCGCTACACCGCATAGCTGCCGCGGGCCCGCTTAGCCTCGCGTAATGTCTTCATTGTATGGCCCCGAAAGCTATATAATTAAGCTTCCAGCACCCAGCCGTTTGGTTCAAGAAAAGCCCAAAAAAAACCCCCAAAACGGCTCAACATGAAGGAGAACAAAAGGGACACATCGGGAGCAAACATAGAGGAAGCTAAAAATGGAAACCTTTTATTCAAATCATACAGCTGCCCTGTGGCCGATCTTTTACGATTTACGGGCGTACGAAGGTATGTAAATTTTTGTAAAAAGTGCCTCCGTTCCGAAAGTAATTCGTTGCGCCACATCCAGCGGAAAGCCAAAAAAAAACAATCTTTCATCGTTCCCAAAGGGGAGGTGGGGGAGGGGGGGGGGGGTGTTGGAAACAGCCCACAGAAACAGACGATTTTTTTGTTGGTGACAGAGCATTTCCGAATCATAGTCTGCTCGGGCGGACGAATTTCCATCCTTCGCGGTAGGAGCATTTTTCGTGGCCAGCCATTTTTATGGCACAATTTGAATAAAATGGTTTCCTTCGAGTGGCCGGGCTAACGACCAAACGTACTAAAACGGATGCAAAAAAAAAGCTGACGCGCGACAGTGCATTTGATGCAGCCAAACAAGGCATCTGGGAGCATTTTGATAAAACTGATAGCAGAAAGCAGAAAAGATGAAAATTTAAATGAAACTACTCCAAATGGGTTGATTGTGGGCTCTTTTTTTTTGTTTGCTCCCTACCCCCGTCCCCTGGATTCTTTTCCGCAAGGACATACCCGCAGGACACTCGTAGTACGCTCTTTGGTCGAGGTAAGGCAAAAGGTTAAGGCACACAAATATTTGCGTCCACCATCCCCGAAGGCGGGAAAATTTGCCTGCTTGCCGAAGCAAACGATCGTCAACCTCCGAGACATGCGTCGTCCGGCTGACAAGCCTTCAACAAAACCGGGAGAGATCAGCGATTTCTGCTCCCCAACAAAAACGCCCCCCCCCCCCCCCTCCCCTCATCGGACAGGGAAGATTAGGGTGGGGTGATCCACCGGATTCGGACCCATTGTTGAATCCTTTCTCCTTTCAGCTGCCGGGTGGATGGTTATCCGTTTTTTTGTCTTCCTTCTGCTCTGCATTCCCTTTTCGCCTTGTCGTCACTCTTCAAGCTTCCAGTTCGTTTAGAACGGGCCACGCTGGTGCCGGCTTTTTGAAGCTTTTTGTTTGCCGTGCTTTTGTGTGATCGGTTGCATCAACGCTGCATATGCAACTGACTTTATCGGATCGGTTCGACCTTTTTCGGCCGTGTGAATTCACTGCTGCTGCCGGCAGGATCGCTCTTGGGATTGGGATTGATTGGATGAAATACGCGCGTCGAGAGTCGTTCTGGAAGCCGTGTGTGAGTGTCAGCGGGCGAGAACGAGCCACCCCAAAATGCAACCACGTCGTGTGGCTGTGACTGTGAGAAACTGTTGTCAAGAAAATTGGCTATCCAATTAAATTGGGACCCACTGGTTCTCTTTGGGGATAAGAAAAAGCACAGAAAACACACAAAACAAAAAAACCAACAACGGAATTGTCCAAAAATCTGTCTCACATCCCTCAAGAGAGCTGCTTCGCTTTGTCGTTAGGGAGGAAAGCTTTGGTATGTTGCATTGTTTTTGAAGCGATCCTTTCAACTGACGCAGCACACAAAACAAATGCCAAGCAAGAAGTCATTTTGCATATGCTATTTATTTAATTTGATTGGTTGACGCTGGGAAACGGTGAAGAATTCCAATGTTTTGTTTGGTTAGAAGTTAATAGTCGCTGTTTTGCTCTGTACATCGTAATCTCTTATGAATCACTCTCTTTAAACAACAAGAAATAGTGAAGAAACAAAAAAAACTTACAAGAAGTGATTCATATTTTTGAAAAATTGATATGCAACGAGTCAGAGGCGATACAAGGCGCCGACCACAAATCGAAAACAAATGTTATGTTAATAATGCAATATTCATTCATATTTTACCTTTATAAACAAATCAAAACGCAAAGGCGGAGGGTACAGGAGAGAAAAGATTGAATTTTTATTGCAACAAAATGTTTCCCTTTTTCCGAGAAAACCACAGAAACCATTTTGCATGACAGCACGAGCTATTTGGGGTTCTGTCTTTTTTGTTTGTTTGAAACAAGGTGACGTCTTGTGCGCCGTTAGCTTGAATTATGGGTCAGTGAGATGGGATGATGAAGGGTTTCAGTAGAAAACAAATTTGATACTTCCATCTGTTGCACAGGAGTGTCGTGAAAATTCATTCTCCCGATAGGATGTGTCGGTACGTGTCGGGTGGGCACGCGTGACACGTTACAAACTAGAGGCGACTGGAGAAGACTGAACGGACGGACAAAAAAGGCATGGAACGACGAATGGCCCCGTTGGCGACATGACGAACTCGTACAGGAAACTCGCTATCTTAATGAAGACATTAGCCATTTAAGTGCACCACAGCAAAGAACTGCATTACTGTATCTCTCGCTCTCCGTCTCTCTGGGCGATTCTGCTGCAAAACACCCATTTCCGTTGCAAGTAGTTGACTTCTTTTACGATATGAAAAACAAAATAAAGCCCCTTTACTTTGTAACCGACGACGACGTAATGGACATTTTCTCGCGCAACATAATAAAACATACCGGCCACGCCACAGCTCGGCCCTACTGCTTAATTGTGTTATAATATTTGTTTTCAGGTGGCCAGCTGAAAACAATTTGCCGAGCGGCGATCTCCGAAATTATAAAAAAAACCCCCCGTCAATGATATGAGGGTGACGCGAATGGTGTTGGCGGCATGCGTGATGTGGTTCCGTGGTTCGTTAATGAGTTTACAATAATTCTCACACTATATCAGCACTGTTTATGATAGGGTTTGCTTCGGTGGGAAAGAAGAAAAATCATCATTTTGGCCCCTTGGGAGCAGAGAATGAATTTCGGCCCTAAACTGCATCGTTTTCGAGCGTTGCAAGTTGCAGACTGCCGAGTGCTCCTTCACCTTGATCGTGACCGACGACAATAAAAATGTTCAACTTCAGCTTAGCTGGGTTTTTTCTTTGCTTCTTGGGGATTTGGATCGGACATGTTCACAACGTTTGTTGCTAGTTTGGGAGTTTGTTTTTTGGTTAAGTTTTTCTTTGTTGGGATTTCATTCATTACCGGAATGGTTGGGGAATATTTTTCTCTCTTTATGACACTCGTTTCCCGGCTGATAATTAATTTATATATACCTCTAATTAACGGTGCATAAATTACCAACACTGTCCGGTACACAACTATGGGTGGCTTTTGAGCGCTTTGGCGCTCCCTCTAAAGAGGGGACATGTTTTTATTTTTTGCTTAAAAAGACAGTACATTGCTTTTCTGTAAGAGCGGGCAAGTAATTTCACTTAAGATTTTTGATTGATCATAAAAAAATATTATTATTATTATTATTGACAGAAGGTATGCGCCTTTAAGCAACACCTCCTAAATTAACTTCACCTACAAGCAAGCTGGCAGGAACAGCTTCCCATCAGCACCTTCAGTCATTACTGTGAAATTCACACAGAAAGAATGTTTGCCCGGCAAACAAGCGGTCTACTTTGCAATTCGTTCCTTGTTAAGGAAAAGGCCCAAAAGAAGTAAAAAAAAACACATCATGGAAGAAACATTTTCACAAATGTTTTTAAATCGGTAATTTAGCGACTCTTCCGGCTGTCGAACCGTGGTTCTCGCCCATTTGGCACTAGTTCTAACTCTCCTATTTATACTGCTTAGAGTGGTAGCAAAGCACCGCACACAGCAGCAATACACCAATTTAATCGAACAAGCTGCTGACAACAGAACGCAAAATACCGCACATTCGGGACCGACCAACAAACGAGCCAAATCTAATCGCAAAAAAAAACATACAAAACCTGGAGCTTAATTACTGTGACTAACAAGGACTGTAGACTCCTAACATAACAGCAACTACGATAGCTGGAAATGGATGTTTCCCCGTTCCTAGCTGATTTAAAAACGGAACAACGGACTAATAAAACATTGTTGCTGCTGCTGCTGCTGCTGCCATTTCCGATTACGGTTTTGACCGTCCGTGTAAATCGGCATTCTTTTTTCTTTTTTGCTGGTTGTAATTTTGCTTCATTTTATGGAGCAGATAGCCGGCCTATTGTTTTGCTTTTGAAGTTCTCACGGTGATAAACCAATTTTTTTCCTTGCGGATCGTTGCACTAACAACGAACAGCTTAAAAATTTGCTCCTTGATAAGGTCACATCGGAGAGATATCCTTATCGTGTTAGATAAGGGCAACCCCACAAATAAGAACGTTACGGCCTAGTAAAAGAAAAGCAGCTTTAGAAGCGCTTGTACCTGCGGAAGTCAAAAGGGGGTTGATCTTTCACCGTCCCCGTGCCAGTCATCGACAGCAACACGATATTAATAATAACAGCAAATGAGTTTTTAATGCCCGCACTGTTTGTTCTACCTTTTCTGCCGCCCCGTCGGTCCCGTCCCCAGACGCCATCGATCGGTATCAAGAAGCATTTTCTTGTTTCGTTCGTGCTTCTCTTCCGGCGGTGGGTCCGCGCTGGGAAGGCGTCCTCCGATCGGATCAATTCGTTGAACATCTACCGATATGCCGGCACGACAGCGGTTCGTCGCTTGGCGGTTGAAGTCACCGCCATCAGCAGCTCGTCAACCGATGGGTTCCCCATCAATCTGGGAACGGTCGACAGCCGAATTGCTGGTGTTTTTCAATGCGCACAGCGCGTCCTGGGCGATCGTAGACAGCGAACCGCGCAATAGATCAGGTTCCAGCGGTTGTCAGCGCGTCGCTCGTTCGGTATGCGACACCGATGGCGATGACCGAGCGGAATTTAGGTTTCCCCATAGCACCCATACCCCCTAGCGGCCCCCTAGAGGTCAGGTTGTTTTGGTAGAAACTCGGAAGACAGGCCGCGCACCGTCTGAGCTGCCGTCATGCGATCGACAGTGATGATCGTTCCTGATTCGCATGATTTGGTCACCCGCAAACAACACCCTCTCACGTTCATCGGCACCGTGTGGGATGACTCAAGCAAACCGCACCGTCTGTGGCCGGTTCCATCTTCTGCTCCTCGGGAGTCAAAACCAGCGGGAGAACAATAAGCCCGTGTGCGCGCTGTCTCTCTCGCGCGCGGAAGGAATGATAATAGTAATGACGATAATGAGAAAAAATATGATTGGTTTTTAATTTCACACACCTTTCCGTTTCACGGACATCGCATCCCAACCGGAGCGGCGCACAAGCATTCTTTCGACCCAGCTGTGCGTCGAGCGTCTGCTTTTTGTTTCCTTAAAGCCATACGAAAGCGTTCCCGAGAACGGGCTGAAGGAAGGTTCTTTGCTTTTGGTGACGCTTACGGACTCTGCTCCGTCGTAAGCTTCTCGATTGCAATTTCGATCCTAAGGTCCGATTCCACCTTCAATCCGATCGAAAGTATACACGGCCCCGTAAAACGGGCGACGAACGGCATTGATGGGATTTGAAGTATAATTATTTCTCTTTCCGTTTTCCGTGTTTTTTTGTTCCTTCGATCAAGTCTCGATCGCACACGAGCGCTGGTGTAATTTAACAAGTTTTTGTTCGACATCTAACTCGTCGGTTAATGGTAAGACAGAGACAAACGTGAAGCAGGTGGTGGGCTAACGTAAATAACAGAATGTCAAGGCTTCAAATGTAATATTATATTATTATAAAGTAATTTGTACCAAAGAAAATATGTCTCCTTTGATGCATTTTATGTCATTCCACTTCGGCCATATGTCTTATCCACTGTCAAAAATATAAATAAAAAAATATAAATGTAAACAAGCATGTTTGTCACTTGCGGCCACAGCAAATCCTTGCTAAACACCAAACCAAAAAATCTTTGCCCACAATCGTCCCCCCCCAAAAAAAAAAACATATTCCGTTGTCACCCCCGATCTACAAACGTTACGTCCCTTTCCCAGTGGTGTATACGAGGGCACCCAAGGTCTCCGACGACGATCAACCTCGAACGACGATCTTATATGTTCTTTCACATCGTGCGGGTGACGAGCGACATGACATTTTATTTCCACTTCACCACCTGCCGCGACTCTCCCACACCCTTACCCCCCCCCCCCCCTCCCCTCTCTTCTTACACAAACAACCTGGGTCTTCCCAATTCGTGCCACTTGTTATCAATCCCTTTAAATCGCTTTTGATGCACTGCGACACATTCTCACATTCTTCACTTGCACACCGCACAGCGTCTCCCCGGATCTGTGGATTTTGTGCTTCGTTTTTTTTTTGCTTCTGCAAACGGTTAGGTGGTGGGTGTCCGCACCGGTGTGCAGGAGGGTACGAAGTGGTAACCACGGTGGTGAGAAGAACATTAAACTTTAAAGAAAGATATTCATCAATTCTCATTACTTTCAGTTAATCGGAGAACAATGTATACAAAAACCGATGCAAAACAACATGAAGGAGCACCCTTTTGGTCAATGCTCTTTAGGGGAAGGGGGTGAAGGGAGATTGAGAGGGAGAGGAGAAGAATGTAAGGAGAGAAAGAGAAATAAAATCGACATGGATCACGCGCAGCAATCCGCAACACGGGGTTCGTGTCGCATGCATGCGATCAAGTCTTCTCTCCAAGGAAAGCGTGTGAGTACGCTGTACACACACTTACCGAAGTATGGTGGAGCTTTTGGTGGAGCTCGGGTTTTTTTTCTCTCCGGGTTTTTCTCGCTTGTTTGATTCCCCACCCCATATGATAGGAGAATATTTTTCTTCAGTCTTTTTTTTTTGTTGTCCGCTTGGCCCTTTTCGCATCCTTCATGATTGAACTTTATCTACATGAGTACCAATGATGAGGAGGGGGAGGAGGGGGGGGAAGGTTTGCTTCATTTTCCTTCCCCGTAACATTAGCCACACGTCTGACGCCCGTGGTTGCGTGTTTCCCTTCCATGGCAAGTTCTTGAGTATAAACAAAAAAAGTACCGGCAAAACTTGGGCAAAAGTTTTTGGGGCCACTCCCTTTTTGCTATTACTCATTTCTTATGTTTTTGCGTTTTTTTTCTCTCGCGATGTTGCCAGCCCTCTTGCGAGTTGTTAAAATTGCAATCATCGCAACGTGCACATACACATCATACGTCGATTGCAGAGGGAATAAATGCATCCCCGATCACGGACAGGCTGCAGCAATGGCGCGACGCCGAGCGTGGAGTAAAACAAAGATCAATTTTCACTCGACACACCGAACGGAGGAGCCTGATGTTCACTCCTGATACTTCGTGCAGCTTATTAAAGGATCATTTAAAAAAAAATCATACACTATTTTGTTTGTGATTTGAAGGAAAGTTTGGTGAGGAAGAAAAAAAAAACACACACACGTGTAATCATCTTATTGCAGCTCTTTAACGCGCGAAAGAGACTATCGATCGACGATTGGATGGTTGACATATTATTTGATCGACTCTATGGCCCTTTTTTATTGCCGTTTTTCGCCCGTATTTTCCCAACACATTACTCACATCCTTTGCGTTCCAAATTACACGCAGACAGTCGATCAAGTTGTTATGCCTTCATGATAAATTAGTACAAGGAAATTATCGGCTCTCGCTTATCGCAAATTAATTAAAAATTAACCACATTCGATGGCAGGATGCAGATAGTGCACTGGTTTTTTTTGCTTCTTTTCTTCTCTCTCCATCTTTCTCTCGCTTGCCACACCCGGTGCAACACACGAAAAAAGCTGCGAAATCCCGAAAGGATTTAACGTCTTTTCGGTGAAGCTGGTTTACAAGCAGCATTCCCCAGTGCGCCTTGCAGCAGCACCATGCGCTAAAGATCGATCGGTACGCTGGATTCTAAGAACATAAATCCGTGCCTGTCGTTTGCCGGGGTCTTTTGGTCGCGTCATTAGTGATACGTGGAAATTGTGCCGAAAACCCCGTCCCCGTCCGAACAGGACACAGTTGCAGTTGGGAAGAAAGGAAAGAGAATTAAGGATCGCACGACGATCGTGGAAGAAATTGTATCGCAATCTGTGCGCTCAGTTTTCGGTTGCCTTCGACCAGATTGCAGTTCGATAGCGTTGCTACTTTACCCGCTCGAAGATGAAGATGAAAATCACAGCAAAACCCCTCAAAAGATGCCTCCGAGCTGAATTTAATGATGACATAAATTTTTGCGACAATACACCGCCGACTTGCACTAGAGTTTCACCTGTGTTTCTTCCGGTTTTTGTTTGCCCTGTTTTTGCTCTGCTGCACTCTTTCTCTCTGTTTGTGGGGATGGCAGGGTGAGGGTTTGAAAAATTGATTGCCCTTAATCCGGCAGGACAATGTCATTCTGGTTTGATTTGATGTACCCACATTCGTAACCACAGATGCTGCAGACAGTTCCTTTTGACCACACCCCGAACCAATCGATCACGGTTGGGCTGGGAAACTACATGATGCTTTTGGGGGTTAACGGATCCGAACGGTGCGATTTCTGACTAATTAAAAAGAGGCACCCGCAAATTGGGGCTCATTTATTCACGGCATCGAGAAAAGCCAAAACTGCTTATTATTTTTCTTTCTATATTTATTGGGCAGGATATTGTTAAGGATAATTGATGTGAGCATACGATAAGGCATGAATGTGACACAGGACATGTCAAAGATTGTCAGAAGAAACAAATTAACACCATGCTTCTCGATCTCCCTTGTTTCATTTTAACTGAGAATGCAATTTAGAAAGAAGATAGTTTGGTTTAAAAGCTTTCAGCTGGTTACATCCATCAACCAGTCACAAAAAAGAACGATTTGGGCAAAGTAAAACGCGGTTTGCATACCTTTAGGCGTATTTGTTTAAGAAGTCCCTAAATTTCTGCAATTTGTTTCACAAAAGAATCTTCATTGCAAATAATTTTGCAAATAATCAAAATAAGTGGCTTCATATCATTACAAATCCACAGAGAAAATTGGATGGTTGGTGCTAACCTTTGTTACGAGGTCGATTATTGCAGAACAATACCACCTGCAGTCCCATGCTGCAACCACCCGGGGACCCATCACGTCGCAAAAGTGACGATAAGACGATAAGACTGATGATGATTATGATGACATTAACCGTGGGCGAATGGTGTTAGTTCGTCGTTGGCGATAAGATGGCACCGGCAACTACAAACGAGCATCCCTGCGCAGCCCTTTCGGGTGTCGATCGTTGGCTGATGAACGCGCTAATGGCGGAGCGTTGGAGGGTTCACGCGCTGCAATGATTGCATCGTACGAATGAAGCTTCTAATAAAGCTATTACGCGCACACTGTCGTCGGTCCGTTGCTGCGGACAAAGCTGCCGAGTTGGCACAAAATTACGGACACGACGATGTTGATGAAGATGATGATGATGAGGATATTTCGGTGTAGCAGCGGTTATGTGGGACAATGGCGGAGGGTTTACTACATATAATTGACTCCCGGAAGACAATCGAAAACGATGCGTCCTCGGGTGGAGCTTAAAAATGTTGCCGAGTTGCTGCAGCAAATGAGACGGGTAGACTTTTTTTACTACAGTAATTATATAATAATTTTTTAAGGTAATTACTATACCTAAGGAAGGAAAACAAACAAAAGAGAAGGTTTGGAATTATAACAGAGCACAAGGTGAGGATTATTTTTCGCAAAATCCACCATAATCAGATACGATATCCTTCCGTGAATTATGGGCATTTTTGTGGCAGCGAGCCTGTACCTTTGGCAACCTTTTTCCTTTATCTACCATTAAAGGTGATTTTTCAAACCAACAACACAAACCTTGTTTCGTTCCACAGACTCAAATAGTGGCTAATTATTGTGCGTGGTGCAAAAAAAAAAAAGGACTAAATGTCCAACAACACCCAGAAAAGATCCTAATGATTTGGCAAACAAGATGAACACGGTGTGATTATTACCGAGGCACGACCGATGCTTCGATCCGTTTTCGCTAGAGCGGTGCTTGTGAGAGTGAAACCAAGCCAAAATTAACCTTTCAAGAAAGTACTATTTGAAACGAGAAACGCAAACGTTGAAACACACACACACACTTCAGTCGTAACTGATGGGTCAGACTGACGGTTTTCGATCTGCATCTGCCAATGTACCGAAAGTTGTAACTACAGCTACGGTGAAAGATGTACGAAAAGCTTGTGCGAAGCCCGTTTGAAGGTGGAACTCTATCACAAGCAGACGACGAACCCGAGAACCCAGGTTCTGAACGAAATCCCGGGTGATTCTGGGTGATTATATGGCTCTGGTTTTTTTTTCGAAGCGAGATTTTTGCAAAATATGTTTTCTTCAATCCGGTCTTCCACTTGTTTGTGGCGGCGTATTCGAGAGAGAGAGAGAGAGGCCTATTTTTCCCCGAGATCCTGGGCAAACGAAAATGGCTCAGGAAGTGGGCTCACGACGGTGCAGGAAAAAAGGAAGGAAGATCTCCCCAATGCTTCGCTTGAAATTGAGCTGAAATTATAGGTTAAAACCGCGTTGCAGCACAAACGAATGGCGTCCGCGAAGTGCTTTCGGTCTGCGTACCACCACCAGCAACAAACAACGGCGGCGAAATCGATTTTTCGTTATCGAATCATGGTCGTCGCCGTTCGTTGCGCTCACAATATGGCGCAGGATCGCGGACCACAAGGACCACAAGGCAACGGTTTGTTTCGTCCGTCGTTCGTCCCATCTAGCCAGCCAGGGAGTTGACCGCTCAATTTGCCGCTATCATCACCATCGATCGGCAACCACCCCGTTTGCGTTGTGTGTGACCACAAGGGAGACCTATTCTTAGCGGCGGCCATCTTTCATACATTTCTCTTCGCACGAAGCGTGGAGCGACCCATAAATAGTGCTCGTTCTACTCATTTGTACTGGAAGCCCTCTATCAAGCGGGCTAAGCTAAACCCTCGCCCAAATCCAATCGACGCACCATATAAGAAGTTAATTGCTGGTTGTAAAACTATTTACCATAGACTTTTTCCCACTCGTAAGTGCTGGTGGTAGCTGTGTTTGTGTGTCTGTTTGTGTAGGAGCGGCTGCTACCATCATGTTAAATCCCTTTCTTTACTCATCATTGACCGTGCTAATCTTCCCTTTTCGTTTCTTTTCTTTCAAAACTCCACCCTCCCTTAGCTTCAGCGTTGCTCGTCTTGTGCTCTTGACAATCTTCTAGCATCGTTTCGAACAGTTGTAAGCAGACTGAAGTGATCCCGATGCTAGCGACAGCGAAGCGAAAGCGTCTCCTCGAGCCTTTTTCTTGGCACGATGCGATGAAGTGATCGTCGTTTACCGTCGGTTTCCTTCGTACACGATCACGTGGCGCTCACGCACTTTACACACACGGCACACCATACTCAAGCCAGTAGCCAGCGCGTATCACCAACACCAAGAAGTCCAACAAAAAAAAATCCATCGCTTCCAGGGATGGAGCGTTTCCAGCGAGCAAACAAACAACGCACCCCGAGGCTAGAAAAGTGTGGATGTGGTGTGCAGAAAATTAAAAAGAAAACACTCACTACCGTACGGCGGGGACAAAAACACCGTGCCCGTCGTCCCCACTTGGCGATATGTAAATCATGTCAAGTATGCTCGACCCTTGGGTTGCTCGTTCGCTCGCTCGCACGGATCCTCGTGATCGCTCGTTGGTAACGGCACGACGCGTTTGAATGGTGACGGTTAGTGGCAGATTTTTCTCTGCCGCATCACCTGAACTCTGGTTTGTTTTTCCATATCGAAAACATGTGTCGAAGTAGTTGAACCGACCGAGCTTGACATGGACACTTGAGCCATAAATCGCGCGTGTGGTTTCAAACACTTTTTAGATGAATCATGGTGGGTGCAAGTTTCTGGAAAGCTACACTGGCGCGAGGAAGTGTCTCTAAACGGGGCGGCAAACGATTTCTACGGCGCGTAACAAACACCGGTAGCACATCATTTATATTTTGCTAATCGCGCAAGTGGTTAAAAGATTGATGAGGTAGCCTGTCTGCCACTATTTATCTAACCGCTCCTCGACGCAATCTAATTGATCCCGAAGCCCTTTCGGATATACCCTTTTGCGGATGCTTTTATTTTGCGCTTTCGGGTGCTTTCGTGAGCTTCATCCCTTGGGACGAAATGAGACGCAAAATCTACGAACCTTTCCCATTATTTAGCCAGTTTCAGCCAGCACAGCTACAGTACAAACACTTTATCAATATTCATCATCACGATCATACAGCCAAAAACAGAAAGTCGCACCAGTGCCGCTGTAGATGTAACCTCTAACCTAACCGGACCGGTGTGAGCTTTTTACCTTTTTATGCAATGGCAATGGCCAAGAATGAAACGAACATCACATTTACGCCCTACACCCCAACACCACCACCACCCGTCGTAGCCATCGGTCGGATTGACCACTGTGGCATTCGTACGATCGTACGCGTCTCGTCTATCCGTGAAGCATTCCCGATTGGGTCATTATTTTCGCATAAAAGCTTCGTAATGCCTAATACCGTGCTGCTGGCTGCTGCCACTGGTGGTGGTGGTGGTGGTGGCGGCGGCGTCGGTCCAATCGTCATTTGCTTCGGCTTTTGGGGTGCGTGAACGAAGGCGACAGACGCGAAATGGTGAGCGAATGGAGCCTTGCGGGATGGAGCACCGTAAGCTTCCAAATGCAGAGCTGTGAAACTTAATCCGTCTTGGTAGCCATCCGCACGCAAATCAAGCTTGAGCATTCGTAAGGGGAAAGATTTATCTTTGCGGTGTGTGTGTAGTGCTGGAAGGAAGAGTTTTATGGGGATTTTAATAAAAGTTTTATTTTCCCTACTGCTTGCGCAAGTGCGAAATTAAAGGGACGACAGGGAGAGTGGCCAGTAAACAGCTGTGCAGAGACGAGCATGTTTAAATACCGTCTGTTTGAGCAAACAGTGCGTATTTTATAATAATTATCTGTTTAGTTATGTTTTCTATTTGGTAGTTTGGTTGGAATTCCGATCATCAATGTGATCGCAATCGACGACAGGTTCGTGGAATGTACCTGACATCGTATTTCACCTCCACCTCGTGTGCCATACCAACGCCAAATGGCAGCATTTCTTTTCTAGCCTCATTAGCTACGATTATGATTTTTCAGTAGTTCACAACAGCGAAAAACAAAACTCCAAAAACACGACCTGTTCCCATGGCCATTCACAGCTAAACGGAGCGCTCGATCATAATCGTAAATTTTACTTTTCACGGACTTCGATTATGTTTAGACAAGCTGTCGGCGCGATGGATTCAACTTTATGTGTTCTCCTTTTGTGCCCGCGCAGTCCACCACGACCGACGTCCGCTTGTCCGATCTACTCCAATAGACCAAAGACGTAAAACCCACACGACTGGAGGCGCTTGATGCGTCCGTGTGCTGGCTCCAGCTTCAGCATCATATGCTGCTTTCCTTTCCAAACCCATCATCGAGCCCCATCGAGTCAGCAGCTTCACTGATCAGGACCACCAGCATTGCGATCAGTACGGTAGTTTGAGGTCTTCAAATAATCCCGTGAGCGACCGAAAAAAAAACAGCAACCGCGCGTTATGTCGTTCGAAGGCCAGAATTTTTAATGGCCTTTCTTTCGAGACGACGCTGTGATACAAGCGTTAGGCACAGTTTAATAGCCTGATGGGGCTGAGCCGTCCCGCGGCGCGTTCGGTTCGATTTCATAATTGTGGATCACTCTCGCCAAAGCGCTGGACACAGGAATTCATTTCATCGAACACCCGTAACAACGCGGTCATAAAAATGGGCAAAGGGACGCGTTCGTATTATAGGCCAAGCGTCCCCCGAAGGCGCACGATAATGATCATGAACACCTGATCAACTTTTTGAAGGTGGCCCCCAAACGATAGACCGTTCCAACAAACAGGACCACTTTCGATTCAGACAAGTGACGCAGTTTCATCCCATCTTGACGAAACGAAACGTGTTAAACAGTGTTCGCGAAGACTACTGTGAATCGTTTAGTTAAGTTTAGCAAGAATTTGGAGGAATAGATTGATTGAATTTGTCGCTTACGCAAACGGGCTAACAACGGCATGCTACCGAAACAGCGTTTGATCGTTATCAACGGTAAACATTTTCCTGGCATTCACAGCCTTCACCCTCCCGTACTCCCCCCCCCCCTCCTCATACCTCAAACACATACCGGTGGGAACGGAACTTGAGCGCCAAACCAGTGAAACGGTAGAGAGATGAAGGATTTTTACGACCAGCGCGCGTTCGATGCGAGTTTATTACTTGTCATCGCATTACAAGCGGCTAACGCGAGGTATTCAATTTACATACAGCTTTTGGCTACCTTTCAGAGGTATCCGGTTAAAAAATCCCGTCCATAACCGTGCGATCGTGCGACAGAAACTGCCACAAACGGAACCGGCGTTGCCGTCTTTTGTGATACGCCAATCCTGGGAAGTCACAGCACGTTGTGAGAAATACGAGGGAGCTCAAGCCAGCTTAGGTGGGAGCTTTTTGAAGGAGGATTATAGACACAAAGCTTCGTGTCGATTTCGGTCACCGAACAACGTTCAAAAAAGCTGGTTGGTTAGATTAAAGGTCTCGCGGGTATGCTGATTGAGGGAAGTATTAACACAACATTAGAACGGCACGCATACCGGAGTTCCTCGCTTAAAGAGTCCTCTAATTAGGAAGGCTCTTGCAAGGACGAAAAACAAACGATTTACCTATTAATATTATGTGTAAATTACTCTTAAGCGGAAAACTCGATTGGAGGAGGTTTTTTTTTGTGCTATAAAACCATATTAATAACATCGACCCGACTCGAAGCTAATCAGTAAGGGAAAATTCATTAGTGCACTATAGTGCGCTCGTCAAAGGAGCGCCTTATGCAATGAATACTGACTAATCGTCCGCAATTACTCTCTTTCTGCCAAGAATTCTCATACACACGGGATAAATACCTTCGTCGGCTGGAAAATAGTATTCGAAATGATTCCGTTTTAAAACATAATGCGAAATATTTAACGACCGTCTAGGCCGACCGATGGCAGAGCTAAATGAGCTGGAAATAAGTCTAATAATAGAAGCAATATAAATTGCCACCGTTCAGACCCGGCTCACACATTTGCTATCGGTGCCGGGTGTATAAGCTCCCTTGCTTGTGCTTATGTGTCGCCCAGAGGTGGAAAAACAAAAACACGTACACGCACCTGTTCGGTACAGTTTTCACACCTAACCAACGTGGCACCAGCTATCTCTCTTCCTCTCCCGATTCCCCCCCCCCCCCCTATGTGGGGTTATTTTTGTGCCCTTTTTGTCATTTGATTTAATGCGCTACGAGACGCCGCAGAAGCTATCTGGCTGGTAAGACGGGTGCAGAAGCTTCCGCATAAATCATCCCGCGTGCTCGTCCTGCGAGTCCTCTTTTTTGCAGTAAGAGGAAGTCTAGCAGATGGGTAAGATTTGCAAAAAAAGGAAAACGAAAAGACGCAATCGCTGTTCTATGATTGTAAATCATTTCACATTAAAGCAAAGAAAGGGGAAAGAAAGAAACGCGTCTTTAACCGGCCGCGTAGTAGCATTTTGATAAATGATCGTAAGTTGATCGTAAGACGCACACACACACACACACACACCGGAACGAAATGAGGAAAGCAGGCAGCGTAGGGTGACGACGGCGACAACGAGGTGGCAAACCGTCGTATGTCCTGCTTCCGTGCTGGCGGGTTCGGAATTTACTTGAACGTCATTTAAATACTAATCATTACAATGCTGTACATACTTTTGTGCGATGAATGAGGGAAATAAGTACAGCAAAAAATGCATACACACACAAGAAGCCCCCGCAAAAAAAAAGTTCAAGGAAAAAAGGGTTCGTCGCTTGTTCACTCGAGATGCCACCGGTTTGTATAAGAAGCACCGGCATTGAAGTCTTTCGTTTCCAAACGTCGACCGCGCTCAAATAAGCTAGAACCGCGGGGAGGAGGCGTGTGTTGGGACGGTTTCATTTTCTGTTAAACTGTTTGCTTACCGGTTACGTTTTTTTTTTCTGTGCCGTCAGTTCCAGATGCTCATCTGCATGCTAATCTAGGCAACTGCTGGCTGCCGCTTGCATTCTTCGGTGCTGATAAAAATCTCTGTCCCTCTCTCTCACTGTCTGTCTCTTCTCACCGTTGGAGGCACAAGGGGGTTGCTCCATCCTGGTGGCACGTTCGCTACCGTGCGGCTTTGGCGAAGCGGACGAAGACGACGTTGACAATGAGCACGATGATGATGAACCGGAATCGATCTATCGTCTGTCGATCGCCAAAGTGGGTTGCGATGGACGACAACACCGGACGACGGCTGGAAGCTGGAAGCTGCTGCTGCAAGGGACCCACGGCAGTACTTGACAGTGGGGTGGGGAGAGTGCATTGACACTAACACCAACTCAACTCGGGGGCTGGCACTTTCGAACGGTAGTCACCCCTGCCCGCCCTTAGAGCCCATAGCCCTTGCAGCGGGCACCAGAAACGCACACTTGTCACCTCTCGACGCACTACAGCGGCGGTTCGTTATCTTGAACATCGACAGATAGGAGTACACTTGAATCTTTCACATCGAAGAGCACGGCGACGGTTCCCATGCCTTCCGGCAGATTACCTCTTCGCTCGCTGTTCGTACTTCGCATACCGATTGCCCTCAAAATCACGGAACGTTGACTGACTTATGTAGCCTACTTTTTTGCTTATAAAAGACTTTTAAAGTCTGCTGATCAATGCCATACTTGTTATATTACATTTTACGAACTTTTCATAGCAACACAACGAGCACTAAAACACGCACAATTTATCTACAAATTTACACAACTTTTAGTCCTATCACAAAACACGTCAACACGTTTCACACGGCGCGAAATCGGCAGAAGCTCCACAGGGAATGGATCAATCCACCTGTATCGGGCACGAGAATCATCTAGTCACTATTGCGTACAAAACATACCTGGACTGGTGTAACCAAAGCGACAGCAGATGTGCGTCGATCAAAGTCAGTGATGAAACGTGAATGGGACAGTTCTGCTTATGTCTTGGCGAATCTGTTGCGTCCTCGGCCGTTTGTTTTCTGTTGCTTTGTGTTTATGTTTGCCCGGGCAAGAGAGTGGTACAAGCTTACTTGTTATAGGAGAAATTGATAGTATTTTTCGGATATTTAAAACATCCGCAAATCTACCTTTTCGAGCTGTGCTACAAATGAAACATAAAAAAACCCCTTTGGAAAATATTTTCCGGCTCTCTCCCTCTCACTTTCGCATGCTTAAGACGTTTATCTGCACGAAGAAGCAGGAGAGCCTGGCAGAGTAGAAGGAAAAAAAACGCCACAAACACGTTCTACAAGCACTGCACGTACACTACCACACACTAACGGACACCTGTACGCCGAAGGGGGTTTCTATGCGATCGCACCACTACACACAAAACGATCGATCAGCAGCAGCAGCAACACAGCATCCGATCGTACCATGATCAAGCGATTAATTGATTGTAAGGAAGCAGAACCAATAGATCCTTGTAGTGTTGCTCCAAATGGTTGCATTAGTGGTCGGAATAACAGAAAACTATTGACAAAACACTGCCCCACTACGAAGAATCGACACCTTTTCGGACACGTTTCCTTTTCACGCACACAGCCACACGACGATCGCTGCTCCATCACGGCTTACAGGGTGTGTGTACGAGCGAGACAGTCGATCGGCACATTCCACACATTTTTCATCCAATCAATTTTTAACACTTCCGTAAGATTTTGTTGAACAAAACTTTTTCCACTTTTTGGCAAGAAAGGACACACGGTTGTGTACATATTCTACTTAGCATGGTACCGTTTCGTGCAGGCAAACACTACGATTAGCACGGCACAACAGGCAGCATCGGAACGTTCTGCTCTCACAAACATGGTATCCGGACGAACTGACGTTCGATGTTGCTCGGTTACTGGTAAATATTCGGCACGAGTTTCATTCCTTCTGCATGAATCCTTTCCCTACGTGATTCACGGGGCACGATGGGTGGGAAAAACAGCCTACCACGCACGGTAACAGTGTCGGAACGGGGAAAATAATAACAACAAACACGGTATGCACACTCGTTCCGGCTGACAGAAGAGAGAACTTTGATCGGAGCAGGACGGGATCTTGAGATAAACCGACCGTACGGATCGACGGTGCAGAACCACCCAAGGAACGTTTACCTACTCTACGCAGCACACGAGCATGAGAGGGGTGCGTTACGTTTCTTTCGGTTTGTGTCTTAGAGGGAAGCGTTACGGCGTACGTTACCGTTACACACATCGTTATGTTTTTGGAGCAAAAACGAAATTTACAAATATTTTTATAAAAATTTTAATGAATGATCATCATCTTCAATACGCCGCAAGCCGTCATACTTAAAATAAATAAATAAAATCATCATAACCTACCAAGTAGTAGCGGAAGCAAGCACATTACATTTTTTTCCGAGCAATCAAATTTCGTCGAAAGCTAACAAGCTGGATTTGTTGGAAGCAAATCGACTCCCAGAAAGCCGGGAGACTTCATTGACTTCAAGGCGGCCTACCATGGAACAACATGCAGCAGTACTGATTTTCTGGGAAGCTGGTACGGCTTTTAAGGGCCACTATGGACGGGATTGCAATGCAAAGTTAGAGTTTTGAGTGTGCTGTCGGAATCGTTCGAATCTCACCGGGGTCTGAGACAAGGGGACGGTCTATGCTGTTTGATGTTCAACATCACTCTGGAGGATGTCATGCGAAGCGCGGGCATAAGATTTGATAGAGGATCAATGCGTCTAAGACCAAATACCTGCTTGACGGAGCCTCTAACCGTGGTAGAGCCCGGCTCGGAAGCAGGGTATCAGTTGATGCTGCTGCATCCTTGGTACGATTATAACATTGGACAACAATGTTGCCAGCCAAATTCAAAGGCACATTGTTCAGGGAAATCGTAGTTACTACGGACTCCACAAATTATTATCGGACTCATCGGGACGTGGATGGAGGATTGCAGCCCTAGAAAGAATTTCCGGGAATCGGATGGGAGACCTGGAAACGTGCTCAACCCTGAGCAGGCCAAGAAGAACGGAAATAAAACGTTTTTCATATATCGTTCATAGGTATATTATTAGGCTTAATTATTATTAACAGTAGTAGTGTACATATAGCTATGGTTGTATAAAAAGAAAACAAAAGCACGAAAACATAATATCGTCTCCAGAAATCGACTTTTCCTCCATCGCTCATTTACAGCACCTAATCACGTGAACCTTTATTTCGTGTTCAATGCTTCTTCTTCGTCTTTATTCGTCTGTCCATGGTCGCTCCTCGCTGCTTTCACATTCCAGTCCTGCTGCAATTGTTGCAGCCAACACCACAGTAGGAGTACGGATTCATATCCGCTTAAATTACTATGCTAAAGTAACGGGCGAGTCCACTACATTCCACACTCCACGTACATACGCGTACGTACAGGGGAAAGCGGAGGTGAGATGTAACAGGAATCATAACATGAATGAAACGTGAATGATCGTCTAAGTAGTAGGTGTGTTTGATGAAACTTATTCAACCATCGCGACAACTTCGCAATGTTAACTTCCTACATGATAACGCTACCCTATATCATTGCTTATCAAACTTATTGCAGCAGCTTTTTAGCGGGTTTTTGGAGGGCACAACCACGTGTTCGCGATTGAGTAACGAATTTCTTATGCTGCCATGTTTCCGGTGCCATTACCCAACATTCACGTGTGTCCTTGCGTTGCGCCACAGTATCTTAGCCCTACACCGATTCTTCGGTCTTTGGCGGCAAAAAAACAGTTCACTGCTGGTGGCGTGTCTTCTGCCCTAGAGTCTATCGATTAAGGCTGTTGATATAAAGATTATAAACCTCGCATCGAGGCGTATTTTCGAACAGCGCGGCCCGGTTTTGGCCCTCGCCCTTCTTGACCCAGTGGCCGTACACTCGAAATGCACATCCATCGATGACCTGGTGGTAGGTAGGATTTAAAGAAAAAAGGATACCGTTGAGAAAATTATAAGGATTTATAAAAAGCGCTGTGTCTCTCATCGATCCACTACTCACCTTGCGCAACACTTTGACGCGATACGGGTCTCTGAGCGCATCCTCGACACGCAACGGTTCCGGCGTGTACCGTAGCCTCTTGATCCGGATCATAGCGCGTACACACAGTATAGCAAATTGAAACTTTTTCCTAGCGTTGAACTGACTTTGCTTACGTAACTGTAAGCGTGTTCAGTGCCGCGCAAAAGAGAACAAAAATAGATGCAGAAAAGATGGGGGACATTGTTGTTGTTGTTTTTTTTTATTAAGTCAAGGATTGGATGCAAGAATTAAATCAAAGTGGATCGGAAAGAAAAGCGCATGTTATCAATAGGGAGGAAAATTATTTTGCAATCGAGGGTTTTTAATGAATTTGATACGAATGAAATATGGAATGAAAATGAAAATGTGACACGCGATGCGACAGTTAGGAAAAATGTTTAAATTTTGATTAATTTCAAGTTGGAAATTGGTAGATGGTGATTATAGGGAAAATTCATTTTCAAAAAGAGAGAGAGAGAAAGAGAGAGAGAGAAAAGAGAGAGAGAGAGAAAGAAATCAATCCGTTAATAATCGCTCGACACGATTCACTGCCCGTCCTTCGGTCGTAATAAAGTAGAATGTAGCAATTTACATGGATATAACAATAGAGGATATTCGTGAAACAAGAGCACAAATGATGAGTATTGTTTGTGTTAAAGGATTCTGATTGTTTGGTTTGGTAAACTGTGGCCTGCGAATGAAGAAAGAAAAAGGTAGTAAAAAAAGAAAAAAGAGAGAGATAGATAGATAGGCAAATTTGGTACGAATTTTTGGATAAACTCGGTGGATGTGTGTTGCGTACGTTGGTAGTATAAAAGCATCTATTTTGCCGGGTGTGTTACAAACGGTTACAAAGAGAAAACACGGAGAGGGAAAAAACGAACACCAATCCTTCAAAACACACAGCACAATTGAAAACTGCTTTAAATTATGTTTTCTGTAAGCTCTATTGTACACCCACATTCGTGTATATATGCACCGGGGAGGGAGAGAAAAAGCTTAAATATTTAGATATATAAAACACAACATTCATTCCCTCTTTTTTTGCATTTACTAGCATTTGGAGTGAATGCTTGAACAACAAACAAAGCACACATAATATCCACCATCTATCTATGCAAACACACTTTGGAAAACCCGTGTCGATGGAAGGCTTGGCATAAGCTAAGCTAAAAGTTATCGAGTATTTATTTAAAAGATGCTCTAGACCTTTTATACTGCTTTATACAGCTGAATGCTTGACCGACAAATTAAAATTTTGCTGTCACATTTCCAGTCCAGAGAAAAATTTCTCCGAAATTATCGTTTAAAAAAAATATAATAGGTCAAACATTCAGCCGTATTATAGCACCAATTATGTACAATTGAAAAATTTATTTAAAAAATTGCCATATCTATCATTTAGTCCGAAATCTGGATTCTCTCTCTTTTCAGGATGGAAATAAAGCTTTAATATTGCGCATAAGCGTACCATAAGTGTATTTACAAACATTAAAGGGGATTTTTTTTCTTCAAATACAACAAAATAAAATAGGCCATATCCTTTTCCCAACACACACTGTTACACAAACAAAAAGACACGAGCTTAAGCGAATCCTAAAGGAACGTAAGAAAGCCTCTAACATGAATGTCTTTGAATAATAAAAATAAATGGAAATAGAACGATCACTTTAACATCTTAACCATTGAACAAAAATATTGTTTTTGTGTTGTGGTAAGTATCATCTGTATAAGTATCCTAATTCCTGTTGTGTTTTTCGTTTGTATTCTGTTGCGTGCGTTTAAATTACCACCAAGGGACAATTCATTCACTAGCCTTACTGCTCGCAGACACACCCGTAATATGCCGTGTAGTGTGTGGTTCGTCTGAAACTGTTCTGCTGTTCTATGTTACTGTAGTTTACATGTGACCCGTGTGTTCAAGTAGCGAACAAACTATGATGCGCTTACGTTCGTAGCGCATTATAGAAGCAAATAAGAAAAGGTCTACCTTACTTTGCTTGGTAATGCAAGTTAGTTTCAGTGCCCTACATGCTACCTGGGATAGAAAAGAAATAATTGTATCGATGAATAGAAGGCACGCAATTCTAGCGCAGTTTCATACAAAATCACTTATGATGTGCTCTTATTTTGCGATCCTTTTTTTTTCTTCCTTCACCCATACAGCGTGAGATTGTGGTGTGGACGATCATACAAGATGCTATTTGCTAAAAACATGCGTTTTCAGCAATACAACACGAGCGTGATAAGATTGGTTAGTAGGTGATGTAATGGAGACAGATACATAGTGTTTAGTTGCCAACCTACAAATGACACGTCCTTTCGACGAACACAAACACTCACACACGGACGGTACAGAGTGTGAAGAGTGGAGCAGGTGATTTGGAGGATTTTATAAAATCAATTGCTAAGCGACAAGCGATTGTAAAGCGGAAAACTAGCAACAATATTATCAAAGCCAACGGTGGAAAGCACGATAACAAGTGAGGGTCAGCAATACTTCTGGCATAAGGTTTTGTTTACACTCCCAGACACATTTTCGCTGATTCGTGTGCTAAGTGCATAACACCTGAATGTATGCAATTTAGCTTTTTTACAGAATGGCTAAGTCTTAGCTTCGGCGACAATTCGGCGTAGAGCCGTCATACTAAAATAAGTAAATAATACCGAAGTCTTAGCTCAATCCAAATAAAACAAGTAATTTGCATACTATCAGGGCCATACACTCAAGCTGCAATACAGCGAACAGCAAAGGGAGTACACAAATGGCAAACTATCGAAAAGCGCACCTATTGTCCTGGGTGGGAAAACGTTGATTTTGTGGACTAAAAAAGGAAGCAAAAATGTAATATTTCAATTTTGTTTCGAATTTCTGCATTGCATTCTGTTGCATCACCATTTCAACGTTTTCCCCGATAACGAAAAAACAAAACTACCAGAACCTAGCTACTCTGCGTAAGCGGCTATCACTAAAGTGATCAATGGTACTAAAATTAGTATTCAAAAATTTTACGCTTCAATTTTGATTGCTAGTCGTACATTTTCCGTGGGGTTCTGGAAGACAAGTATGAGAAAAAGAGAAACGATTGTCAGTATCGACCGCCGGTAGTGTAATACACATATTTGGGGAGTTGTGGAGGCCTTTTCGCCTGTTGTCTTGTAATTTTGCGTAAGCCGAACCGAAAAAAAGTAGCACAACGAAGAAAGAAAATTTAAATAATGAGATGAATAGAAATACTTTAAAAAAACAGACACAAAAATCACCATCGTTTTATGAAGGAGCCTAAGGTAGTTAATCGAGAGCACTGTTGTTACTTTTTCAATGAACTCAAAAAATCACACAAAAACCTAAAAGGATGATATCCATCCACAACTAATTTAGCTTTATCTATTTAGCTCCACCGTCTTCAAGCGTATACAAAATAGAACTGAACGGCTGCGTTTTGTAGCCAAAGACGAGTTCAAGATACGTCACAATGGATGCAAAATTAGCATTGATATGACAAACGTCGTGGAGAACGTTATGCCGAACTAATGCGAAAATTGCTTCCACCAATCGTTAGGTTGTTGAACAATCGGTCATTATGTAGATAACATTGTAAATTTAAATGGTTATAAAACCCCCAAAAACGATGGTGATGTTTGATGGAAAGTTAAAGACAGCAAGTTTATCATTTTTCGAATGAAGAAAAAAAACCCTTAACACAATCTAACTGCGATCATCACATTAAATTAGTTCGAACAAAAAGAAAAAAAAAACACAAAAAGGGGTTGTAAATCATCGCGATCAATCTAAGAAAAAAAAAACGATACTTTTAAACTTACTTTAACTAAACAAATAGTAACGAAAAACATGAACGTAAACAAATGAGGAAAACAATAACACGTAACAAAAAGAAAGACAAACAGCGAAACATGGAACAAACAAAATAGAACATAATTCTAAAGAAAACAGTATAATTAACGTTACCAGTGCCAGGTCAGCAATGCGACTGAAGCGTCTCGATTTAACCGAAAGGCTCCGTTTCAGAGGTCCAATATCTTGCTCGAAAAGCTATAAACCGTACACACACGCACACATCATCGTTCGTCGTTTCCGGGGCCGAATTGGAGGTTGCATACGGCGGTGGACGATTTATTACCCCCAATCACCGTGTCATTACCGGTGTTGGATGTGGCAAACGAAATGTCCAGGACACAGTAACAGGAACACATTTAGATTTGGAATCATTTGTATCCCCCATTACGAGTGTATGTGTGTGTTTGTTTAGCGTAACCGTATCGAATTGATTGATCCACCCAAGCCAAAGTGGTCGGTTGTCGGTAACGTAACCATAGCGAGTGGCAAGAGATGCATTTGGTGGATGACGTCGGTAGAGTTGCGCATTTGCCAGGAAGAGCCATGATGTTCCAGTGAGGTTGAGTGGGTTTGCCGTGCATGGATGGAGTGTTTTCCATTGTGTTTTTGGATGCACCACCACAACCACGTGTTCGTGCGTGTTTTTTTGCGATGCAAAAACGATCCAATAGGTAGGATTGATAGTTTTTGCAGGTTTGAGTTGATATCGAAGGATTGTTTGTTTTTAACAGATCCAACAATCAATTGATAAGGTGAGTAAAAATAAGAGGAAGTAAAAAAAAGTAATAAAAGGATATGGTTAATATCTGTTCCGGATGTCATTCGAATTGCAACTTAGCGGTTAACTGTAGCTTGTGTTATTATTTTCTAACGGAAAGCGTATAGCATTAGCATAGCTTCTTCGAAATCGATCGTTAAATTCCATCTTTATCTGCCAATAGCACGGGGTTCATATTTTACAAACAAAATGCGCACATTTGCACATTGCGCTCCTACGTCAATCGTATACGGGTCGCGCGAGAAAGAAAGCTGAGCACGGGATACAATATAGAAAAGAAACAGAACATGCTTTTATAATGCGTTCGCGTATCAGCGTATGGATCGCAGTGCGGGAGTTATTTTTAAAACGCGGTTTAACAACCATGATCCGATCACGCGACACTTTCGTCAAGCTATTACCAATGCTATCGCTTCATTGTGTGTGCGGGTGGCAGCGTTTGTGCAGTTTTTCTCTCTGGGATTATTTGCCGATTTCCTTTCCCGCCACCAACAACTACAGACTGGTTCACCTGATGGATCTACGATGTGCAATTTCAACCAAGTAAAATCGTCCTTTTTCTTGTGGCAGTGTGAGCCAAATTAAAGCGATAAATTATAAGGGAAAGAAAACAAACTAAAATCCGTGAAAATATTTACAAAAAAAGGCACAAGAAGTGCAAAAAAAATCAGTGAATCAAGGAACATGGCTAGTTAAGCGATCCGAGAACTCAATTTCAAAGCCACACTTTGCGCTGTCGTCACATGAAAACAAACCACTGACAAGCTATCCTACTTACTACTGTGTTGAAGAAGGGATGTTTTAGTGCTTCCGTGACTGTGATTCGCTTCGATGGATCTACCACCAGACATTTGCGAATCAGGTCCTTGGGATCCTCTGTGGAGGAAAATGTTTAATAATAAAATCAAACATTATTGTTTTCCGAATCAAGGTATACGTTACAATTTACTCACCTGAAATGTCCGCCCACTCCGGGGACGTGAAACTATATTTGCCTTCCATAATATTGCGTAGCATCACCATCTGTTTGCGGTGCCAGAACGGAGGACAACCTACCAGTAGCGTAAACATTATCACACCACAAGCCCATCTGCTCTCGTGAAGTGTTGCATTGGATAGCAAAGAAGTAAAAGGGATGAGTTAGTAAATGGAGACGGTATTTTATAGCGTCTTATTTCACGATAGTTACATGTCCACCTCCTTCGAGTATCCAGGTGCATCCTCGAACATATTGCACTTTAATGTTTCCGGTGCCAGATATCCCGGAGTTCCGCAGAGATCTGTTTAGAGGGAGATTGAGTAAATGAAAACCCTTTTTACTTCATAAATCAGGAAAAAGGAATACATACCATACAGCTTTTCACCCTCCTTTAGCACCCGGGCGAACCCGAAATCTGTAATCTTTACGTTAAGATTATCATCTAGCAGTATATTCTCCGGCTTCAAATCACGATGAACAATGTTCTTCGAATGTATGTAGTCAACACCTTCGAATATTTGGCGCATAATGTAGCGGGACTTTTTCTCCGAAAGTGTCACCACCGACGTAAGATAGTCAAACAACTCTCCCTGCCGGCACAGCTCAAACACTAGGAAAATGAATGCATCCGACTCGAACACATCTTGCAGTTCGACTGCAGTGGGTATAAAGGAAGAAGGGTAAAGTTAATAAGAGCGGAGAGGGAGAGAGCTACACGAGTCACGTGCGAATTCATACTTACTGATAAATTTGTGTCCCATGACTTGCCGTAGAATTTGAATTTCCTGTCGGGTTGCTTCCAGCATATGGTTGGAATCGCCCGTTTCTGCCGCACCGAGATCGATGATCTTTGCCGCAAATTCCTTGCCCGTTTCCTTCTCGATGCATCGCCGTACCGTTGAGCTGATTCCTCTGGATGATGCGAGACGGGTGGCAAGAATCAAGAGGATTTTTTAGTTAGATATGCAATCGACCTGCTCAATATTGATGACAACGGGTAATGGGTTTATGATAGACATCATTAGGACCGGATGCGTTAAGTTATTCCGATAAGGCGCGACAGTCTAGACATGTGGCACGTGTGACGTACGATGCATGTCACACGATCACCTGACTGTCTGATCCGATTACTCTTTAAATACTTCTCCATGTGTTAATTGAGATCTTTTTAGGGTGAAAGAGTGCTCCATTAATCTAAAAACTTAGCTACTTAGCATCTGATCGTAAATTAATCCAAGCAACTAGGCACACCAATGAGGGCTGTCAAGTAAAACGTAATCCTACTGCATACAACTAGTCACAAGACAGGGCGTGAAATAACTGGACGAACTAACAATCCAATTTGAATCCGTTGAAACCGCGTCGTTACCCATGCCGCATCGCCATCATGATCATGGCGATGCGGCATGATCATGCAAGAATTATCATCCTCCACCGGCGGTCAACAAATCACGTCCAATTTTCAATTGACGCGCGTTAGATCACTCTCCATGGTGCTTGTCGCAATTCCGGTAGCCAAGAATCTTACGCACACACAGTGCGCAATTTAGTCGCTCCAGTCTAAGATAACGAGATCTCCAACAGATCTCTTCATCGTCAGACAACCGCTGCAGATCTTCATCCTCTATCTCTCCGGAGATCAGCTGAGGTTGGTGGTACTGCTAAATCAAATTTGCACACGCTAATGTCTAGCATCTAGCTGCAGTCCGGAAGCCAGATGCAGTGCATTGCATACGTTGCAAACGTTACGTGTCGGATAAACGAGCCCCTTCACGATGGGAAAGTTTCGCGTATGGTGGAGGATGGGAGATCCGACAAGTGTGGAAAGGGCACAACGGCACACTGTGTTCATTCATCCACGCGCAAATGGCACAAACGGCGCAGTAATGATCGATGGCGACATCGAGTCGCTCCCTTTCTCACTCGCTCCTCCCGTATTGGTATCTCTTTCCCACAATGTCGCGAGTGGCCGCTCTGGCGCGTGTCATGGATTGGAATGCTTTCTGCCGGGTTCGTTGTGTCCCGTGACTATGCTCACGTTACGAACGGTTCGAAGGATTCGGCCATTATCAAGCTGTGAAAATCGGAGCAAAAAAAAAAACGCTCTTACCATGTAGCGATCGTGTTTACATTTCATCGCCACACAATCGCTCAAAATTGCGATCAGATCAGATCGATGATCGCGATCGCGAGGGCTGACGGTGCTGTGGCGGGGGTGTTAGTTTGGTTGTTATAAAAATAGCACCATAACACCACCCCACCCCAACACACATGCGCTGTAACTTAATTGTGGCATCTGTGTGCACCACCAACACACAGACGATACGTTTTCTTGGGGGCACGTCAAACTGAACCGCGACACCTTGGCGTCAGAAGATCGCGAATTGCGGTTCAATTTGAAATTGTTTGGATTGGAGTGTATGTATATTATCAGCTTTCGGAACTCTCAATGGTGTTAAAATCTTGAAGTCTTTTTGCAATTTTCCCACAATTTTGGAAACTAGAGTTCAGAGATATAGTTTTTCCAAGTTTATGATCTTCAACTGAAGACTATTGATGTCTATGGTTGACTTCAATATATTATTTGGTATCAGATATCCATTTCTTGATATCTTGTGAGGATTATCATGTGTAGTGAGGAATGATTCAATAGCATATAAACGTCAACTGACCCAACAACCATAAGTAAACACCGTTGAACCTGATGCAAACTACAAACCCGAAAGCGAAAGCATTTTTAAACTCAACGATCCCTCAATCCCTTTTTTTAGAGTGGCTCAGGAAGACATCCTGCCGTTTTAGTAGGAAAGATTAATTGTAAATATAAACCATTCTTACACGATTGACAGTCCCACACGTTGCCATAAGGTTACCCCGTGCTTGTAGTACTCAGTATGTGTATGTGTGTCCCCTATGCGAATTGCTCCTACTTTTAGCGAACCCCGCGATTGTTGAAGAATTAATTTTAGCACACTCGCGTACCGACGTCTGTCGCGGGATGGTTCTTCTTCTTCTTCAACAAAAACCGGCCGTTACCGGCCATTACCATGCTACTAAAGCTGTCCATCCTTACACGCGTCAATGATGACGCTCATTCTTTACCGTTTCGCGCCACCATTGCGTTAAAGGAAGGTAGTGTCCACTGAAGTCAACAACAAACCCATCAAAGCTCCGTTCAAACAAAAACAGAATTGCATTGTTGGGTGTACGCGCGTTGTGTGACCCAAACAGCACGGCCAATCCATTATCGTGGCGGAGATGTTTCGTGGAATCGCAACCGTTAGATCTAACCCTTCCAAGGTCTTTTCCAAGACAGGAAAAGAAGCGCGATGCTTAGAAGGGGGTGTGCGTATGCATGTGGCACTCCGCGCGACCGACGTTGTTAGCCGTTGTTGGGAACCCTCAAGTGGGAGATAAACAATGAATCAGGTGGATTTGTTCAATTGCAGCAATAAATCGCTGTAGTATCTTTACCAGTGGATTGGCTGATTGATAAGAAGCTCTATTTTGTTTGGCACACACGATGCCTCTACGCTGTGTAATGGGAAGTGGATATTGGCAAAGTCGTAAGCACCTTAATTGCGATGTTTTCGTTCGTTTGAATTTTCCAGCTCAATTTCTTTTCTTCGGTGCGGTTCAAAGCGGTACCATAGCTGGAGAATTCTCTCTCTTCTTGGTTTAACGACTTTCTGGGACACGTCGACCCATCGAATAGCTTACTAGACTTGCCGATACCACGAAGAAGGATACCAAGTCCTCACTACGCGGAAACGGTCCCCATATGGGATTTGTCGCCTTGATCACCTGGCCGCCCCAGCTGTAAGAAATTACACACCCTAAAAAATGGCTGAGAATTCAATTATTCAAATCAACGATAATATCCAGAACGTTGTGTGACACGTTTCCATGGGTAACGCCACAACAAGAAGCGCACGTGTGAAACGCAACAAACTGTTGCTTGTTATATTTAAACGGCATTGAAACGGTTGTCTTCCCGACAAAACGAAACCAAATCCCTTTCTGACGAACAGCTTTGGGGCTACGTGTGAAAGGTCTACGTGCCCGCTAGCCACACCAAATGGCAAATATGTTACTGGCGAGCCCCTAAATCGGCTCCCTCGCACTCTATGATTTCGTTCAAACCGCCGAGCGAACCACCGTCCGTGTAGAAGCGCGTTTCGATCAATTGAAATAAATTGATCGTGCTGCCAAAAGGAATTGATTACTCAACATTAACCAGACACGGCATCAGAGAGCAGCAACCGAGCATCAGAGAGGCGTCAGCCAAAACGACAGTGAAAAGACAATATACAACCGGATCGATTCATGATGTAAGAAGTGGACGTTGTTTCACACTTCATTTGGTGAAGCGGGTCCTTACCTGCCGAGGATTTCCTTCGGTTCATATTTCGCGTAGAATCCTTTCGCCGCATCCTTGTCGGGCAACAGATCGTCCTCCTCGTCCTTGGCCATTCTTTTTTTGAGGCTTATTTTTCGTGCCGGTGCACAGTACGATAAACGATAGCGGTTTAGATGGATGCAAAGCCGGTCAACTTCACTGGTGGTGTACACATCAGCAGGAAAACTGGTTCCGGTACAACCTACCGACCAGGACGACGACGACGACGATGCGGATTCTTGGTATGATGTAGAATCACTTGCAGTACTTGCACCCCGACACCACGAACGATAATCGATCACCCGAAACGATCAAGTGAACTAGATTAGACTAAATTTACGCAACGAATTCTCCTCAGCACTCTTTCACACTGGGCCCAAGGCACTTTCCCAATGCTTTCACAACAATTTCCTTCACGCGTTGGCGCGTACGTGTCCCGTGCTGGACCGAACACTCCAGCACCAAGCGGAGGTGCACCACTGGCCCGAGAGCACCGAGAGCGATAGGAACAAACCTTTGTACGAGAGTGCACCGGAATTCAATCCGCACGCGGTTTAATTCCGACACGAAGTGGTACAATTTTTACCCTGATACAATTTTCAATGTCAGAAAGGTTAAAACACGCTCGGGCTCGGCTCGGAATCGATGGGAGCAGATGTGAGGGCAGCTGCGGAGGGACCACTAGAGCACAAATTGGATGTCAACTTGACGGGTGCACACACAAGCAACACACATGCCACGATGCACACACACACAGGCAGCAGAGGAGCAGAACGGAAAGACACACACAGCAAACGTTCGATGCAATTATGGTACCAATTCGATGCGTTTCTATTGTCAACGCATGCAAATTAAACAATTAGCACGTGTGGATGACTTTCGTGAATGATGTTTTGTCGGTTTTTTTTTTGTATGAAAAGTGGGCAAATGTTTCGAGAAGATTAGAACGACAGATGTTTTCCTGTTTTTTTTTTCGCTTTGCTTCAACTGTCAAGTTTGACGTATGGTTAGGCGAGGCTGGTACATTTGGGACAATTTGAATGTTTTGGTGGAAATTGTTGTATGCATCTTGGTCAGGGTTAGCGCTATTTTTGAAGCCGTTGGAGTGGGTCCCTTTATGGGTTTTGTATCTGGAAAAGATAGTACGTATAGACTTCATTCAGCCTCTACTCGGAGTCGGAAAAAGCTCGAGTCTCTTGTTTACTATTACTCTACGGCATCGAGATTGTTTCATACGAGCGAGCAACTTTCGAAAAGAGAGTAGCACCCTTTTACCACACAGCTATCCTTTATGCCACTGGTGCATTTGTCACCAGCACGATCAACTCCTTTCTCTGCGAAAGCGGACTCCTTGCTATGCGATACATGATCATCAACCAAGTCGTCGCAGATGCAGCTCGAATCGAGGAAGAAATCGAAGCAAATGCACTCATTATTAGAGCTAACACAGAACTAGAACTCGTCACTAACCACCAGACTAAATATAAATATATCCATCATATCTTTACTGACGGCTCCGTTCACCAAGACTCAGTGGCTGCGGGATCCACTTCACCATAGACAACTGCGACATCAAAATTCAGTTCAATCAATTCAATCACACTTCCATCTTCTCCAGCGAAACAATAGCCATTAAATAGTCGCCAACGAATGACTACAAACCTATCGACCGAAAGTCATCTTCACGACTGTGCTAGTGTTCTGGCCGCCCACGAACACGGCATCTGTAAAGACCCTCACATACAACACCTTGACGACGTCCCTTCTTCTCCTGATACCGTATTCTGTTGGATTCCGATTCATTCCAGAATCAACGAAAACGAGAAAGCTGGTCGTCTGGCCAACAGAGGTCGGTTTAGTCCAACAAAAGCGCAGATTTTTTGTTAACGAAAAAGTTTTCTTAAATAACTAATAGGAAGAGAAGGTAGAGGGCATTAAAAAGATTATTAGGAAAGGAATGTAGATTCACGAAGACGAACACGGAAACGAGACAGAGGAACTTTGTAGTCGAACAGGTGGTAAGTTGAAATGTCTTTCGTTAAAAGGGCTCGAGCCCAAGAAGGCGATAACGGAAAAGATAGGGAGGGAGAGCCAGATGATAACCGGTTAGGAAGTACGCTTGTATATTTGCGTTGAATACTCTCCAGTCTGGCTATCGCGGTTGAGTCTGGAGGGGACCAGACTGCAGCTGCGCATTCCAAGGAAGATTGAACCCAGCAACAATACAGGGAGACAGAGGGGATCACGGTTATTGGACGATAGCCGGAGATAAATCCTTTACAGAAATTATCCGACGTATACGCCATGTATTCGGACATTTGCTGAAGAAGGAACGTAATGTCATTTGCACAAATTTATTAAGATATTGCCCAACGTTTGTGCTTCCTGCATCGATCAGAACTGCAAACGCTTCGGAACAGTTCCCCCATCAATACTGTCCAAAATCTTTCGCTTTAACGATGGCTTTTCCTCCTGTCTGCTGGCCGCATTATAGCTTGCCGGCATCGGCAACCGAGGTCCGATCGTTGGCGCAGGTTTATTCGAAAAGTAAGCCATCTTCAACGCCTCTGTGCAGGAACATCTGTGCAACGGGTACAGGGCAAGCATTTTGTTCGCCAGTTCAATTAAATCTTCCGATGCCGCCGTAAAAATGTCGCGCAATGGAATGGGTGGATAGAATTTGTACTGCACATAGTCCGGTAGCGACTTCACATCGGGCCAGTTTGTTTCGTTCGGTGTGCCAAGTACTTGAAAAATTCGTGTCAACTGATCTAGATCACTCTCGCCCGGTAGAAATGGAACGCGCAGCAACAATTCGGCCAATATGCATCCCACCGCCCAAATGTCCACACCCGTCCCATACTGCCGGGCACCGAACAGCAACTCCGGACAGCGGTACCACCGCGTCACAACCTGGTTCGTGTTGATACGGTTTGGTGAGCCATAAAACTTTGCCAAACCAAAATCACCAATCTTCAGCACACCGGTCCCACTGATAAGCAGATTGTTCGGTTTCAGATCCCGATGCAGTATCCAGTGCATGTGCAAATATTCCAGCCCTCGGAGCGTTTGAATCATGTAGCTTTTAATGTTGGCCGGAGTAAGTATGATTTTCGGGTCCTTTATAATAATCTCCAGATCCGTGTCCATAAAGTCAAACACCAGCGACACGTTGCTCTTGTGCCCGAACACATCCAGCAGCCCGATAATGTTCTCATGGTGCAGCTCGTGCAGCAGTTTAATTTCCCGCAGCGCAGTTCGATTAATACCATCGGCCGCTTCCTCTCGGTTGCCTATTTTGATCTTTTTCACCGCTACGATTTCATTTGTTTCGGCATCGCGCGCTTTGTAAACGGTGGCAAACTGGAACGAACGAATGCGGTTAGGCGGATGCCAGCACGTTTTTGGTGCCCTTTACATTGATACTGTACCTGTCCTTCGCCGAGGAAATCAATTTTTTCATATCTGTTCAATCGATTCAAGATTTCCATTGATGATCGAGAGAGAGAGAGAGAGCGGAAATGCTAGCAAGCAAGGAAAAAATTTGAAAAAAAAGCCGAACAGCGATAGAAAAATTGCACGGGGCTTTGTTTTGGGACGGGGAAAGATTGTTTACACTTTAAGGCCAGCAACTGGGAAACTTCATCGTTTGACGTTCGATTTGAAAACTTATCGTTCAGCTGTCAAATAGATGGCCAATGAGACGTTTTACTCCATTTCAGGGGAAGGCAAGCTACCAAAGTGAGGGAAATTATTTAGACTGTAGAAACTAATTCAATTAAATAAAGAAGAATGACCAAATATGCACAAAAATTGGAAAATTAATCAAGAAAATTTATGATAATTGCTAACAAGATTTGAAAGAACATTTATTTTAATTCCAATACAAGTATGAATAACACGAAAACCATAATAAGGTTCCCGTGCCCTGATCCACAGCTCTCCTGCACCTACCGTCATCGGTTCTCGTTGAACAGAAACCGTTTTGCTCGCAGCGCATCAACCAAGCAAGCATCGACATTTCCGTGCCGCGAAAAAATACTCACCAAACGATTGTGTGCCGCGGACGTGAAGTCTTCATATTGAAGAATAGTTGTTCTCGTGGAATAACTTTCAGAAGAAGTACAGTGCTTATTATCAAGAAACGGTGTGCGCCCCCGTTTGTGTTTGTGTTTCCGGTGTGTGTTGTGTATCCTTCGTACGGTTAAAGGTCTCCTCAACTGGATTGGGAACATTTTGCTGCAAAGTGCCTCCCGAAAACCTCCAGGAAAGCCTTTTTCGCCCTGCATGACCTGTCATAAGGCGTCGGTGTTGTGTGGGATTGTTGTTACGGAAGGCCAGCCGCAGCCAGAGTGTGATTCCGTCCGGTTTTCGTGCGCTGATTGTGTTTTGTTTTGTGTTTGAGCATCACCGCTGCAACAACAGCAGGATGTCTGAGTCCGGCAAATCGGTAAGTATTTCTAGCCCTTTGCTGTGAACTTGATTCCCGTTCATTCGCTTATCGGAAAGCAAGCTCACCCGTTCGTTCGGGTTTCTTTGAATCGATAACGATTTGGTCGGTGGAGGTGGAGGAGGAGTAGAAACAAAATTTAGCAGGGGTGTGTAAAGTAAAGCAATAAAACAAAAACTTGCTGATACACTTCTTCCGCTAGGGGCACCACAATGGCCGTCGTTTTGCGCTGGTATATGCGAATGTCCAGACGTGTGCCGTTCGCAAAATTCTTATGACTCATAACGAAGGCGACTTGGCGGTGCTTGGCCTGTAGCTGCTGATGATGAAGTTTTGCTTAACAAAAAAAAGGCCGTCCGACACACAGTTTAAGGAGAGTGAACGCATCAGTAGTGCCGTACCGTTTACACGCCGTTCCCGTGAAGCGCATCGATGCACTTGCATTTATACCACATCCCGCCTCACCCCAACACTGCACACTTCCAACCCACCCATCCCGGCATCCCGGCGTATGGGTAAAAGATGGAAATCCAGCGATGGCATCAATTTATGTGTGTGTTTGCTTCCCACTGGGAGACAAGTGAAACTATTTACATCTACACACTTGACTGGCCAACGAATATGTGGATCACTTGAAGTCGGTTCAACGGCGGCTAACGAAACATGCTGACTCAAGTGTTCGCACTGGGACGGAAGGAATAATGAAAGACCCTTTTTTTTAAATAGGTTCATTTGTTAGCTGTTGACCATGGCCCATGGAATCGAGGCAATGTATGGTCGGTTCTTATGTTCTATGCTGCACCACACGGCTGTGTGGTACGAGGTTCACTGTGTACAGCACGGAAAGCAGTCGCTAGCGAGATGAATAAGCGCGTTAATCTCTTGCCACGGATAGCTTCAAGTATACAACGACGCGAAACGCATTCATTGAAGCAGCTTGTTGTTGTTTAAACTTCCGGTTCGTCAGATTGTTTTGCTGTGGAACTGTTTGGTTTGCTTGGATCTGTTTGTACGGCTGCCCCCTTTGCAGAAGGGCAATGTTTACTTGGATCGTGCTGTACGTCATGCTAACGCTCAGGAGGACAGAGTCGAAGTAAACGTTATTATGAGCGCATTCTAATTAACGCCATATATTAACTTTTTATCTGACTTGGAGGAGGATTTTTGGGATGGTGCGGATGTTTTTGATACCAATTGCGGCAGGTCAAGGATGTATAGATTTGATCGTCAAGAATTAAAGAGAAAATTATGTTCGTCCCAAAAACCTGTCCTATTTGGCAGCGTTCCACTGAATAATTTGATGGCGAATCGGGATCTCGTTAGGCGTCGTTTGTTCATGATTTCTTATTTGAAAGCCTTTGACCTGAATGAATATTCTGTATCTAATGAGGAGCGGACCGGTGGAAGAGAACAGGACTGAGGTTCAGATCCCATTCGGACCGTTATTAGATATTAACAAGCCTTATGAGCCGTTAGATGGCATGCGTGACCTAGCAAGCAGGCCGTTAAACTAGAAGTATGTATAGAGCGTTCCTTAGAACCAATCACAACACTTTATAGTATCTCTTAGTCTTGTGGTGTTCCATTTCATGAACATGGTAGGAAATCGAACAATTCAAGGACTAACTCATCGGCATGTCGGCTGATTTTATTGAACGAATATGTTCGCTTTACGTGGAAAGAAATTATCTCAACCTTCAGCACTGCTTTTGATTGTCTGCAAAAGCTTTAATGTCCTAGTAAAGTTCTAAACGGTAGTTTCATCCCAACTTATGTTGCCCGTTTCATCCAACAAAACCTTGCTTCCGAATAGCGCCGTATGTTTGCAGTGCGATCAGATCATTATCTGCCGAATCCTTGAGTGAAATGTCCAATCGATAGGTGCCGGACGGTAAAGATTGTAGCACGAATCTTGGCTTAAACATCCAGAACGTGTTGTACGTTATATTCTGCAGGAGAATGCACACAAAAAAAATGGAAACACACGTTTTGTCGTAGTGTATTGCAACCAACGGTGCTACACTTACCCCTTGCGGACATGGGTGGCTGTACTCGGGAAGAGTTTCCTGTATGATGTTCATAATAACAGCCGAGGCTGGACTCATGCTTCGATTGCGTGAAGTTTGGCAGTAGTCGATGGTCCAGTCGATCATGAACGGTCGGTAGGTGGTGTACTTGTAGAATGTCTTTACAACTATTCCTAAGTAGTTCAGCACTTTTGGCACGGTGAGCGAAATGTTCAAACCGACCGTACCGTTCGGGAACTTTTCCATCTTACAGTGGTGCAGTTGTGACTCCTTGTACGGTGCATTAACGCACTGCATCTTGGCGATTCGTATACTGTGCGATGCGTTGTTTGTACCAGATTTACGACCCAACGCTCGTGGGATTGGTGGAGGACCGGAGTCAAAGATAACGTGCGTAAAGAGATACAAAAGAACGACCGTCCATGGTTTCGATAACGGAGATCTCATGATTGAAACATGAACTATAACAAATTAATACACGCTTTCACTACACGACTCAGGTTTTACAACTGACGTGATACAGCTCCCCGGCCTGAAGCTGGGGAACAAATTATTCGTTCGGTTGTGGAGAACGAATTTAAACTGCAATTAGTACGACAATTAGCGGAAATAACCAGATCTTTTTCGTTCAGGTTCTTGAGCAATTGATTTAATCGCAACGCTTGCCAAGCCATTATTGCGTGACGATTAAGCATACTTCACAGAGTCACAGATAAAATCTTTTTTAAGGAATATTAGGAATATTTTTTTTGGATGTGGATTCGTTTGGCAGGCAAGCAAATTGTGAACATTCATTAATCCCATTGTTTTATCGAGAAAGCTCAACCGACGATTCCATGTTTGCGTACTGCACCATACATTTCCAGTGCGAAAATAACCGTATCTCCCGAATCTCGATAATAGATGTCCAATCGATAGTCACCGGATGGCATCGAGTCGGGGATAAATTTCGACGGCAGCAGCCAAAAAATGGTGTACGTTCGGTTCTGAAAAAGAAAGAAAGTACCACAGTGGACACAAGACGACAGTTCATTTCAATTAGACAGATGAACTTACACCATGTGGACAAGGGTAGTAAAAGTCGGGCATGCTTTCCTCGACGATTTTCATGATCACAGCGGCGGTAGGATTAAACCTTCCATTGCGTGCCGCTTGGCAATACTCCACACTCAGATCGAACATGAACGGTTGGAAGGTTGTGTACTTGTAGTACGCCTTGGCCGATATCTCTATGTAATTCATTACCACCGGAATGTGTACGGAGATGTGTAAACCGACCGTACCGTTCGGGAACTGTTCCATTGCACAGTATTTCACGATCGTATATTTGTATGGCATACGAACACACAACATCTTGGTAACACGTATGGTACGATTAATGTGACCACCGGGTGCGATCTTTCGCTTTTGCTGTTTTGCGCCATGTGACACTCCTACGACAACCAGCTGCAAGATAATGCAAAACAACAGCAGAACGATCGGCCTAGCTATTATAGTTGTGCTCATAGTTAATCGACTAACGCTTAAATGAAGTTGGACGCAACTCTTTGCGAAGTATTAATAGCGTAATAGTAATGGTTGATTGTACAGCTTTTAATAAAACAAATGACGTTTTAATCACTCTGATTGTTGTACTGCGATAGAATTCGTTTTATAGCTGGATGGCGCAGAACTGACACACTGAAGAAAAAACCATGAGCATATGTAGTGTCTATGTGAGGTAGTTACCAGGGAGGCCTCACATCAATAAAGTGAGGACTCTAAACGTGCTCTTCTATTGAATAAAGGTTGCTCTTCGAGCTCTTCGCCCTCACGAGGTAACTCTTCGTCATTTTGGAGCTCTTCGTCCTCACGAGATAGTTCATTCGCATTCCTCGATCTCTTCACCGTCACGAAGTAGCTCTTCGAGCTATTCTCCCTTTCTCTCTCTCTCACGAATTAGCTCTTCGTCCTGAGTGATTGTGGAGCTACCGGGAGCCCTCACATCGCACATGTTAGTGAGCAGCTGCCCCCTCTTTAAAAAGAGCTACATTGCACAACACTAATTATATGACTTCACAATATGTTATGGAAAATTGTGCTGGACTCTGAAGCATTTATTCTATTTGGATCATCTAATGACTTGCTAGAATTGGTGACACCACGTAGCTGGGATTTGAGCCCCAGTATCACAATTAAAGAATAAACAACAATAAATCCTCGCTGCAACATTTGCACAATTCAGAATAATAGTTTTATTTATGTCCCAACTTCAAATGTCTTGCACCGAACAAACTCAACCGATCAGACCATGCTTGCGTACGACTCCAAACACTTGCACCGCAAATTCAACTTCCTTAGCCGAATCACGGAAGTAAATATCCAACCGGTAGTCTCCGGATGGCAATGCGGCGGGAATAAACTTCGGTTCTAGCAGCCAAAAGGATGAGTACGTACGGTTCTGCGGGAAAAGCATATGATCCGGCTTACTCTGAGGTTTAAAGCGTACAGACAATACTATACGGTAAAGCGCAGATAGCACGGCACGATCACACTTACACCGTGTGGACAGGGATAGTAAAACTCCGGCAAGGTTTCCTCAATAATTTTCATCACCAGCGCAGTGGAAGGATTAAACTTTCCGACACGTGCCGCCCGGCAATATTCCATACTCCAGTCGATCATGAACGGTCGGTAGGTGGTGTACTTGTAGTACGTTTTGGCCGAAATTTCCATGTAGTTGTACAGGTCCGGTACGTGGATGGATATGTTTAATCCAACCGTACCGTTGGCGAACTGTTGCATTTTGCACCATTCCAGCCGCGTTAGCTTGTACGGTGCACCGATACACTGCATCTTGGTGATGCGTAATGTGTGCGACGTGTTGCCACTTTCCAACTTTCTGCTATACAGCGCTAAGCTGGTTGAGTTGAACATCACCGCGAAAAGCAGATGCACAGTAATGTAGAGCAGTAGCAGATCAGCTGGTCTGCTGCGAGATGGTAAGGTGAACATTTCGTTCATCGGCAAAGACACTAATGCTGATGGTTCAACGCTTGGCTGCTATTAAAGTTGATGCTGCTTTAAGCACTGCTGGAGATTGCGCTTTAGTAGGTTTTAGTATTAACATTTCTATTTGATAGGAAGGGCAAAGGGGGTTGATAATTGGACTGGTAAATTAAGTAATCATTTCTATGCAAGTTGGATGAAACTTTAATTATAATATCATTAACTAAAATACTGTTTATTTTTTGTTTAATTAATTAAAGCCAAAAAAAGCAGGAATGCCTTTTGAAGTTACCGAACAAAATATTTTCTAATATTTCGCTTGATTTATAGAAATAAAACTATTCTATGTACATAAAACTTGCAGTATTCCCTTTGCAAAAATCAACTGTAATAATTTATTTGTGGCAGAACAAAGTTTTGCAACTGACCGGCATTTTTCATCCCACCAAACCTTGCTTGCGGATTCCACCGTACACTTGCATGCCAAACAGTATCGTATTTGTCGTTTCGCGGAAAAAGATATCCAATCGATAGTCGCCTGATGGCATCGTTGAGGGTATGAACTTCGGATCGAACATCCAGACGGCTTCGTAAGTTTGATTCTGTAAACAATTTAAAGATCGCTCAGTTCCTGACCAAGCGGGAGGAAGGCAGAAGTGCTGCCAAACTTACGCCATGTGGACAGGGATAGTAGTACTGTGGTATGGTTGCCTCGATAACCTTCAACACCAAGGCGGCGGAAGGATTGAACCGCCCGACGCGATACGTTTGGCACAGCTCGATGCTCCAATCGATCATGAACGGTCGGTAGGTGGTGTACTTGTAGAACAGCTTCACCGTAATTTCGATATAGTTGAGCACTTTTGGCACACTCATCGAAACATTCAGCCCAACTGTGCCATTCTGGAACTGCTCCATTTGACAGTGGTTCAACTTGGTAAGCTTGTACGACACATCAGCGCAGTGCATCTTGGTAATGCGCATACTGTACGTGGTGGTACTTTGTGCTTTATTTGGGGCTTTGATGTACTGAGCGGTGCTGTGTAGAACGATGCACACCAGAATTAGGTTTCTATACTTGACTGGAAACGAAATCATCGTGAAACAATTGACTAGAGAACTGAACTGAACGCCACATTCGTTTGGCATGTGTTTGAACTGATTGGGCTTATAGTTTGGTTTTGTTGTTCATCTGATGAACGTTGAATATGAATAATTGATTTTAATTTTTGTGAAACTATTAAGTCAAATACTGAGTCAAATGCCGGTAATAATTGTTAATGTCGATAATTGAGTTTTTGTCTAGGGACTCCTGCAGACACGGACCGTACGTCGATCCATAAATCGAATGACCAACAAAAAGGACATATAAAAGGCAGACTTAGACTGACAATAAGGGTCGGCCCTATGGTAGAGATGATAACGGTGCCGTTGTGTCCGAACGGCAGAATCGGGGTTAAAACCCTATCCGAACCATTCCCGCGTTGTGAGGTTTGCCTGACTTGTGATTATTAATTTACGTTGGGAATCAGTAAATCTAGTAAGCAGTCCAGTAAGTCATTAGATGGCTAGCATCGAAGGTCGTTAAGTCAAGCAGAAGGCTTGACAATATAGTCGATCTACGATAGGAAGAGTGTATGCGAAGAGGTAAGATACTAGTGGCAGATTTTTGAGAGCTGAATCAGGATTGTTGTTTTATTAACTAAAAGAAAAGTCTTCATCAGTCAATGAATTATTCCTTCTAGAATCCATTAAAAGCATAGAATAGTTGAGGATCAAGTGCCTTGAACTATGATTTTCGGCATTACCGTATACCGTCGGCACTTCTAACCAATAAGCCCCTGCTTTCGCATGGAGCAAAACATTTGTAAAGCGTATAATAATGTGCGTGACGATTCGCGGAAGGAGATATCCAGCCGATAGTCACCGGACGGTAAGGTTGGCGGTATGTAGCTCGGTTCAAACATCCAAAAGGTGGCGTACGTACGGTTCTGTGAAGTACAAAAGTCTGGTCTTGAATGTGCTTTGGCAGGGGCTTTGTAGGTCCATTGAGATATCTGCACCTCCCGCGACAACATACTTACACCATGCGGACAGGGATAGTAAAACTCGGGTACGCTTTCTACAATGATTTTCATTACCAGCGCCGTAGAAGGATTAAAATTGCCAATGCGATCCGCCTGGCACAGCTCGACGCTCCAGTCGATCATGAACGGCCGATAGGTTTTGTATTTGTAGAACAGTTTTGCCGTCACCTCAAAGTAGTTAAGCACTATCGGAATGGTAACGGATGTGTTTAAGCCAACCGTACCATTGGCATACTGTACCATGTGGCAGTAGTTAAGCTGCGTCAGTTTGTAGGGTGCATTGACGCACTGCATCTTGGTGATGCGTAAAATGTACGAAGAATTATTTTTTCCGGCCTTTCTGTTGAACTGTGATGCTTCAAAGGATAATGCTGCTGAGCACAACAGTAGCGTTACTGTGCAGCAAACACAGATCGTGTACCGTTTGTGACTTGGCAGGATGCGCATGATCACGTTTGGGCGTTGCTTGCAACTTTCAATGGTTCTGCTGTGATTACAGGGTATATACTGATAGAGACGTTAGGCTCGAGCTGTTACGGTGGGAAATTCAAAATGGAATGCAAAACACAGAAGGTAATCATAAATACATTACTGCAAATTAACTGATAACTTGTGTGTTTATTAAAAGTTTTTTAAATTCACCGTAAAATGGGATTATAATCGTCCGATGTTTGTCGATCGAGACAGGGAAGGATTTTAATGATTTTGTGGTAATAGAGAGGGCGGACATTGAGATATGAAAAGCCGCTTCTATCGTAAGTTTCGGTTCCACCACAATCGCCTGAATGTATGCAATGTTAGAAAGAAACTGAAGCTTCGCTCTTGATACGATAATTTTGCAGAGCAACTAGGCTCGTGGTTGAGTCATTTTTATGTTTCCAATACAAAGCAAAGCCTCGCGTTGTGCGTGTAGAAGAAATTACCTATTACTGGCCCTATTTATTAATTTTGCTTCCACCTTAGCCGGCTTTACTCGGCAGGGTATAATTTGGCATTAAATACTTGGGTTGGCCACTTACTTATTTCGAGGCTCCACGGGGGAGAAAAAAAACCTCAATATACACCTTTCTGCACCTTATTGGCTAATAAAATCATCAGTGTGTTACCTCATCCAGTCCGAATTATCGCCATCGATCTTTCCAGCCTTACCATACTAATAATCCGTACGCGGGGCACCCCCGGCGCACGTGGCGTGTGCCTTATGCATATTTCCGCAATTTTCCAACAACGTTTCTCCACCTGTTCCGCTTGAACCGCAGAAAATGAGAGCGAACGAAATTGGGCGCGAGGGGTAAATTAAAGCACAAACATAAGCCCATATTTGATCACGTAAAGAGCAATCTCACAAATTTAGCGCACGATCCGTGTGGTGTGGCGCGTTAACGAATCGTTGTACCGATTACTTTCGGGCTCCGGGTTTGGTCGGTAACTCAAACCCGAACTGCGTAGCTATGGGAAAATAATTTATTGTTGCCGATTTTAATCATGATAATTCGTTCGCTCCCTTCACCGGGGATCTTACGGAGCGATGGAAGCAATCGCGTGTTAGGATTTCAACCTCTCCGTCGGATTCGTTGTGGTTCCTAAGTGTCTCAAAGTGAAAATGATATTGCTTTCAATGTTTTGGTTTGATAATGATTCATGGGCGAGCGTTAAACTGTCATCCGACGCGTCGTGGAGTTGATTGAACTTTCGCGGCTACTCGATCCGATGCGCCTACACGCTTTGCATTGCTAATGGAGAAAGGTCTTAAGGGCAGTGTGTTATATGGGGATCATACCGTCACGTCTGCTTCACGTCGTGTGCATAGTGTTTGCTATGCTATGCTAATGCTGCGTTCGGACTTGGAAGGAAACCGTTAGAAATCGACTCGCGCCAGGTGGGTAAAAGGCAAAGCAAAAAGAAATTAGGTTATATTTCCTATTCAAGATCAACAGGCTCGCTAACGGGGAAGGAAGGCATGGTACAGGCGGCACGGGGAGGAAGGGAAAATCGGTTTCCATTCACCCGCTGCTTGCAATTAGTCGTATTCGTCACATAGTCAATTGATCGTTCGAATCGGCCGTACGGGCTGAAATTAGTGGTGTAATTAAAAATTAATCCCTTCAGCCACAATGCGAGATTTACGGTTGCTGTGCAAATCGGTGGTGTGTGTTTTGTGATTGTGCCGTTTAGTTTTTTTACAAATGAAAAGGAAAACTTTCGACCGATGGACACTAATGAGGTGAATTTTCCACTCTCAAACTTCTTATCGTTTTAGTTTTCCAACATGGAATCTTCCAGCTACGTCGGGTTTGCCAATCTACCGAACCAGGTGCACCGCAAGTCGGTGAAGAAAGGGTTCGAGTTTACGCTGATGGTGGTCGGTGAGTCGGGCCTCGGTAAATCCACCCTGGTGAACAGTCTGTTCCTGAGCGATCTTTATCCGGAGCGTGTCATACCGAACGCTGTTGGTAAGTAGCGAATTTTGTGAGTGGGAAAGAAAAAGAAACTACTGTTTATGAGATGGATCGCGCCGTAAAGTATGCAACAGTGAATTATCTAACGCCTTTTTCTCCACTCAGTTTTGGTACAAAAATGATTTATTCATGTATTAAATTGAAAATTAATAAACCGCACTGAAAGCCGAAGGATGGATGGTTTCGTTCAATTTTACGTTCGCTTTCAATGTGACCGTAAATCAAAGCGGAATAAAAAACTAACAAAAATTACAAGCTAAGCGATGTTATTAGGTGCAACAAATTGAAACGTGCGGATGTTTTGATTTTCCATAAACATTAAAACATAAATCCATTAGTTTAACTTAACACCCGCGTTCTAACAGCCACGCCACCACCAACTCCGGCCTCCCGGGTGAATCATTAATTTGGTCGCGACGAGTCTAGTAGCATCAATTAAAGCTGTCTGTCTGTTGATAGTGAATGGATAAAGTTTTGCTTCTCCTTTTTGTGCAAGTTTTGCTCAAAAGTGTGGTCGTTACGCGAATATGCCGCGTGTTGGTAACAGTTTGCCATTTAATAAAAGCATATCAATACCAGCGAGCAGCGTGTTTGTGCAGGCGATTCGGCAGTGAAAGTAAACAGAGCCCCACTGGGAATCTCGGAGTGCTTCCCCATACCACACAGTCACACACTTATGCTAGTTTTTGGTGCAAATGAAGTCGTTACTAGGAGCCAACCGACATCAATTACAGCAGCGAAGCGTTACGATCGTGCTGTGTGCGGAAAAGAGTTGCGAATCGTTGAATAACGTTTTTGGCTTGGTGGCTTGAGGAGTTTGATTTGTTGAACCTACTCTGCTGCTAAATGGGGAGTTGTACAATCACTTACACTAACAACCCGGGGTTGGTGATATTTCCCTTTTTTTTTTTTGTTACAGAAAAACAAAATCAAACCGTTAAGCTGGACGCGTCCACGGTGGAGATTGAGGAGCGAGGCGTTAAGCTAAGGCTAACGGTCGTCGATACGCCCGGTTTCGGCGATGCGATCGATAATAGCGATAGCTTCAGTGCAATCCTCGAGTACATCGATGAACAGTACGAGCGATTTTTGCGCGACGAAAGTGGCCTCAACCGTCGTAACATTGTCGACAACCGGATACATTGCTGCTTTTACTTTATCTCACCTTTTGGCCATGGGTACGTAAAATGGTGGTGGGGGGCACCGTTTTTCACTTTTTTTCCATCATATCTCTTACCCTACTGTTGGCTTCGTTTTAGGCTTAAACCGCTCGATATTGAGTTTATGAAGAAGCTGCACTGCAAGGTGAATATTGTGCCGGTAATTGCGAAGGCCGACGTGCTGACGAAGAAGGAAATCCAGCGCCTCAAGTGCCGTATAATGCAGGAGATTGAGGATAATGGGATCAAAATCTATCCACTGCCCGATTGTGATAGTGACGAGGACGAGGATTATAAGGAGCAGGTGCGTCAGCTAAAGGAAGCGGTTCCGTTCGCTGTTTGCGGTTCGACCACGCTGCTGGAGGTGAAGGGACGGAAGGTGCGCGGTCGGTTGTATCCGTGGGGTGTGGTTGAGGTCGAAAATCCGGAACATTGCGATTTCATCAAGCTTCGCACGATGTTAATGTGAGTGTGATATGGTGGTCTTTCGGGGCATTCGGGCCTAGAGGGTAACTCAATTTGCTTCTTCTCTTACAGCACACACATGCAAGACCTGCAGGAGGTTACCCAGGAGGTGCACTACGAAAATTATCGCTCGGAACGGTTGGCTAAATCCGTGCGCAAAAACACAAACTCCGTCATTAAGGAAGATAATGCCGTGCCCGGAAGTGAGTCACTGACCGAGAAGGATCGAATTTTGCGTGAAAAAGAAGAGGAAATCCGCCGAATGCAGGAAAAGCTCGCGCAAATGCAGGCCAAAATGCAGGCACAGAAGTAAATGTGCGCGTGTGTGCGTGCTACACACCTTTGGAATGCTGAGTTTTTGAGTATTTTTTGGTGATGTGGGCTGATGATGATGATGATAATGATGATGATGATGGTCGTGTAGCACAATTGTTGTAAAGCACAAATAGAGAAACAGGCTTCCAGCTTAAAATCCATTCCCTGCTGAACGATTCATATCAGATAGATACACAAAGAGGACACTCATCTCATTTACCAACCGGGTTGAAGAAAAGAAAAGGAAAAAAGAAACAAACGAGACGGATGTCCATATTTCGTCGTGTGCCATCTTCCGCTTCACGCCATACGACCATCAGTCAGTCAGTCAGTCAGTCAGTCAGTCAGTCAGTCAGTCAGTCATTATCAACAAAACGCTCCATTTTCTAACGAACAAATTCCTTTCGGCGGGAAAATTTAATCGAGAATCTCTCTGCCTCTCTCTTCATTTTGTATGTTTACGATAATATAGTGTAGTGTGTAGTGGTTTCTATTACATTTCATTACAAAACATGTTCCATTTTGGGCGCCAACACAAGACCAAGGCGAACGATCAATATGCTATGTTCCTCTAATTTTTGCCGTCTTTTCAGTATGGAATTCGCATGTTTTAAGTGTAGCGCAGTTAGAAAACCCAACTAAGCTCCAACATTAGGTTGATCGAACAACGTACGGGTACTTAAACAAGCAAACGCCCAAAATTACTGCTGTTTCACCTATTGACAAAATTGCCTTAATAAACACTATTCAAGGTTTTTTCAATACAAATAAGCCTTCATGGTGCCTTAAAAGGCAAATTTTGTCAGTAGGAGGTTCTTTCTTTTCTTCTTCTGCTTTCCTTTTTCCTGTCCCCTTCAAAGCTTCAGAAAATCGCATATAATCATTCTCCATTGCTTTTTTCTAAGTTCTAAATGTAGGAGCTCAGCAGCAAAGTCAGAAAAATAGAAGTAGAGAAAAAAAAAGAAACCACTGCCCCTCAGGTCAAAGTCGCCGTCATTCACAGTTGCAATAATTCGCAATAGATGGAATAGTACGAAAAAAAGAAAAACAAAACGTTCTCGCACGAAGCGAGTACGCGAACACTAGAAGCCAGCAGCGGCATTGATATGTAAGTGAAGGGCGATACGTGTCTCGATATTTTAGAGTATTACTATATAAATATATATATATATATTTTTACATTTCGGTTCCAACCGGTTTCGGACAAGGATCAGTTTTCAATAAATGATATTCTACTGGAGAAAACAGGAAATAGAGAGTTTCTTCTTTTTAATGGTTGCGATAAAGTTTTCTGTTTTTATTCAAATCTCTCTCCCCCAACTCGCTGTACATACACGGGTACGTCGGTTTTTGCATTCAATACACGCTCCTAGCAACTCTGCTGGTAGCTTTTCGTTTTTAGTTTTGTATTGTATCAATGTATCTGTGTTTCTGTATGCTTCTTAGGAATGCAATTCAAACGGAATTCCTTTGCACGGGCCGCTGTCCGTTCTTTTAACACCATACATAAGTCGCTTGCATTAGATGCACAATATCCACACCGTGAGAGCCTCACCGCCACATGCCTTTGTACACATGACTACAGTAAAAAACGGTTAAACGATTTTTGGACAACGATAATTTGTTTTGCTTTCGCCTTTGGACCTTCTTAATACAAATTTAAAAAAATATAAAACAATAAGAAACCTTAAGTAAGTGAGCTAGGAACGATTTCTGTTTTGCTAAGTAAAGTAAAAAGTAACGTAACGAACTACAGTAACAAAAAAAAGAACGTGGTGCCTTTAGTACCGTATCTATAAAAGCAGTTAATATAAGTGTGTGGAAACCAACTTTTACCTAACCATTAACAAACAACTTAGTAAAAACAAGCTAAAAATAATATCCATTCTAATAGAAAAGGATCAAAAGCGACACAATTCAGGAAGGATGCAACAAAACTGGTAACTATCTCCTTCCTAATCGCTCCTAATCGTATTTTTTAATGTAATAATGGGGCTTTAAAAGACACAGAATCTATGGTAATAGTAATATGTTACAATGCTGTTCCCATGTAAATCACGCGTCGTCGCACCCAATCGTTATCATCCTTTCTTTGTAAGCGCCTTGTTTGCGTTTTCTTTCTTTAAAGCCTTGCCGTGCTTGTTGATGAATGCTGATCACTTTTTGTTGTATCTATTTATATGTACAAAGTATTTATAGATCTCGTTCCTTCCTTTCTAGCCTTTTTTTGATTATTCGTGTGCTTTTGTTATTGTATATGTGTAGTGTTGTTTATTTATTTGCATGGTATTTGCTCGTTCCTGGTCGGTCGGTTTTACTAACTTTCCAAACTTATCCTTCCATTTGTTTTGCATCTACATTGGCTTGCTTTCTTTTCCTTTTCTTTTACACAAGATAATAACACTATTTACAGCTTTTTTTTATGTACTTGTTGATGTCTTAACCGTCAACCAACCAAACTCCACCCCAAAGAAGCTACTGGGCTGGGGTTATTTTGTTAATTTCTTCTCTTTTTTCGCATTTCTGCTCCTGTTGTCGCAAATATATAATATATGTTCAATAGTATGTATTCACAGGACAATCACAATAAGTTCATAATAATGCTAAATGTTTGTTTTGTTGCTCTCTTTCTCTCTGCTGCTGCTGCTGCTGGTTAGTTCCACTAAATATGAATGATTATTTTTCGAGATTCGATAATCGCGGATTGATGAGAGCACCGCCAAAGGGGGTATATGAAAACTCAACTCTGAGGCAACACGACGCACCCTTATCACTAAAGCGTGGATTAACGGTCTTTCTTAATACGGTAGAGTGTGTACAAGCTGCTTGTTGCTTCTGCTAACGTGTCAATTCGCTCCTTTCACGATTCAAAATACACGACTTATTATTGTTATTTGTCAATGTTTGTGTCTGCCTGCCACACGAATTCATCGGTATTTTCTAGTACCAAAGGTTTGGCAAAAGGATTTTAAACAGGGGACCATCATCAGTTGGTTAACAGTAGGCGGGGCAGGAATTACAAAAATTGCTGATCGGATAATTTTGTTCGTTTTAAAACTTGTGATCGTACTCTTGGGAGCTAATTCATTCTAAAAAAAAACCAATAGATATGTTTTGAACACAGAATGATAGAAAGAATGAACGGGAATTTGGAACACGGTTTGTTCGTGGTGATGGCCATTTTTTTTTTACAGATTAATCGTATCCAGATCCTGGCACGGTGCCCGCGGGCTATGATCACTGTTTGAGCTGCCGGGCAGATTAACCAGCTGATTGCCGTTGGGGGCCGTATTCGTACCGACCGCTGCCGCCATCGCCGACAGTGTCGTGGCGGTTGTATTCGTACCCGTACGAGTCACAGTTCCGGCACCGTTGGCAGCCGCACCAGCAACGTTGTTAGCATTATTGTTGCTATTGTTATTGTTATTGTTTTTGGTCGATTCGGTCGAATGTTGCTTCTTGCTGCCGAGGCCCAACGGGAAGGCAAAGTCCTGGGGCAGTTTGCGCATAATTTTGCCCGAAGTAATAAGCCGACCAAATCCTTCCTGAAATGTTTCGGGTGGAGGGATGGGTGGAAAAAGGGAGAAAAATCGATAGTAAGCGTTTGCTTTTTAGCGAAGGTTTTTTATGGATTGTATACTTTGCGGGGTAAAGTAAATTATGCGCCCAAAGGTATGCAATCGTGGAAAGGTTATTTTTTCCACGAAAATTTAAATTACCTGATGAGCAAAGGCGTATCCGGAGCGTAACGATCGTCGAGCTTTTCTGGCGGACGGTGTCCTCAGGACGTCACTACTCTGGCGGGACCGAAGCAATGCTAATCGTTGCTGTACACGAATCTGTAAAGAATTTATTACAATTATTAATTCAATTGTAAAAGTATTTCATTTTGCTTTCCCATTTACCTTATCTGGTAAGCTGGGAAATACATCGACAAAGTAAAAGCGTGAAGCTAGCACCGGTATCATGAGGACGATCACGGTCAAGACGGTGGTAAACCAAAACGTGGCTTCCTTCATCGCTTGCGTTAGCGAACCGACGTACGGGCCACCGATGACGTAGTTGTAAAAGTAGTCCAAAAAGAAGTACCACAGTAAACTGCCCCAGATCATGATGTGATTGAATACGGTCCAGTACGAGGTGTCCAGTGCGATCTGAAATTGGGTGGGAATGGTTCAAATAGTTGTGTCTTACTGGCAGTTTGAGTTGCAGGCACAGCTTACTTGCGCTGTATTATCCAGGATGAGTATGGTGGCGACTACCGAACCGAGCAGCATGTGATCGTTAAGCACATACCCATCCGGAGAGATGCCATCCTTATAGGTACCTGCAGAACGGTAGAACATTTTTCATTAAATTATTTAATTCATTAAAATACATGTAAAATTCCCTTACCGTACGGAATGAGAAACAAAATCAGCGAACTAAAAATACCGTGCAGCACGCTCCGTATAAACTCGGTCGTGTTGAACAGTGCGTTCGTAATGCCGGGCGTGTATAGCTTCGGATAGTCGACGCTACTCTTGTCCGACACGTCCTGCTCGAAGATACCGAGCGCCAGCACCGGCAACGATGTGTAGAATAGATTATACACGGATATAAACATCGGATCGAAAACGGTCTGTAGCGGAAGAAAATATTAGTAACTAAAATTCACCGTAATTTCACCAGACAGCATCCAGAAACAAAGCCACTTACTTGAGCACTGAAGCCGCAAAAAAATGCATACCAAAAATGGCACAATGTGAATGCAAAGTTTTTGTAGAAAAAGTAGCGCAAAAATTTACACATCCGGTAGTATGACCAGCGGCCATGTACCAGCAGCAGTCTTTCGAGAAATTTGAACTGAGCGATGGAGTAGTCGCTGGCCAGGACCGCCTGCATCCCTTCCTGCCCGGAGATGCCAACACCGATGTGTGCAGCTGTACAAAAAAAAAATATGGGGGGCACATAATTGTCAACTATATAGTAAACAATAGGAAAGATAGATGCTGGCAGCATACCTTTTATCATCGACACATCGTTAGCGCCATCCCCGATCGCTAGCGTGACCGCATTCTTCGCACGCTTGATCAGCTCGACGACCATCGCCTTCTGCAGCGGCGTCACCCGACAGCAGATGACCGCCTTACAGTGGGAAGCAATCTCCAGGAATTTGCTTTCCAGCTCGGACGTTAAACAGTGGACGAGCGAGTGGCCATTAATTACCAGCGCTACGCCCGTGTTTTCGTCGATATCGGTAAGCGTCGGTTCGCCCTTTTCAAATCCATCCGAATAGTTGCTACAATTTACACTGTGAATATGAAGGAAGCAGGTGTCACTAGGCGCAGATTCTCTTCGTGTTTTGTTCGAGTGAAGTGAGGGAGGATAGGATATTTTTCTGGTGGTACGGGATGGAACGATGGAAAGGTAGGAGCGAAGGAAAAATGGATAGCAAATACACCAACAAAAGGAGGTTAAAAAGTACAGTAATTTAGAGACAAAAACACAATAGACGAATTAGACGACTTTTCGTCAGCACTACGAAGAAATGGGCTGAAGGTAACAAAAAATTGGGGTTAAAACTATACACACACACGTTTTACACACTACGGTGGATTTTTTTTTTGGTGGGGGGAAAGGATTAACAAATATAATTGACAATTATTCGACAGAGAGTGAGAGAGAGAGAGTTAGTTTGAAGGAATGTTAGATAAAGGGAAGTGTTCTTACATTACTAATGTTTAACTACTATCAATTCATTGGTTCATCTGTACAGGCATATGAGGAAGGCATTGGCTAGCACACGCGCGCGTTACTCTTGTGTGAGTGTGGTTTTCTTTTTTGGTTTCGGTGCATCACGTCAGTAGTGTAATACAGTGAGTCTCGCTTGGAATGCTCTCTCGGAACACAGTTCGTGTGCTGCAGCTGCTCGCTTAACACACCTTCTTCTCGACTAGAATAGTAATTAAAGATGCGCGGATGTTTGGTCTTGGTATTTTTGATTTGTACAACTATGTAGAAGTTACAAAGAAAACAAATAACCAATAAAAAAAATCTAACACAATTTTGTTTGAGAGGGCCTAACTAAAAAAAACAAATGGAAAATAAAACCAAAACTAGCCTTATAAAGGTTTTAAATACATACAGTGGTACATTAAGTAAGTAAAAACGATACGAAAACATCCCACAGAAATTAACAACAACAAAAAAAACCACAATCAAGGAATGATACTGTATACAACAACAGACTCGCGACCGAGTCCGACCCATGTCCGAACCCGATCTGTTGGGTTGTGTGTGGTGTGGTGTCTCAGAGAGATAGAGAGTAGTTGTTAGGATTGAAGGTGGAGCAGAACAAAATTGTTGTTTCGCATTTTCGCGCGTCGTCGGTTGTCGGTGTGTACCTGTCCGGTGCCTCCTCGCTTCCTCCTATACTTGTATATTTATGTCTATTATCCCACCTAAACGTCACCACCGACACGGACGGCGGCGAGGTGTTCTGTATGTCGACCATCGGTCCGGAACTGCTGCTGTGGGCACCGTTTGCCGTCACTGCGCTCGCTTCACTACTGCCGCCCACGGCTGTCGTTTGTGAGTGCATGTTGTTCGCTTTTTGTACATCTGGCATGGGAAATGGGAGAGGTTCATTTTAGACTGGGCGAGATAATACGTAAACAGGGCGATCAGCGCACTCACTGGCCGGATGGTAGGTGTTGACGATCCTTAGCGAGTCCATGTACTTGCGCAGTTGCTGTTCCACCTCACTCTTCGTAATGCCGTCGATCACAAACACGTCCACCATGTCGTCTGTTAGCAGCTGGCACGAATATCCTATGTTTATTGCAGTTTCTTCAAGTAAAGTAGCGAAGAAAATTGGATTAAATTGCATAGGGATACGATTGGATAAGCACACATACCTTGCTTATCGCCTGTCAGTACCCAAATCTTTATGCCGGCTAGCTGTAGATTCGCGATCGTCTGAGGGACACCGTCCTGTAGCTTATCCTCTATAGCCGTCACACCGACCAGCTGCATATCACATTCGATCTCCTCGTAGATTGCACCTAACTTATCCTCTCTACCGTCTAAAGATAAGGCAGCTTCTCTCTGTCGCACCAGCCAGGAGTCGTAGAACTCTTTCGTTAGTCGCCGTTCGGCGAGTACCAGCGTACGCAAACCTTCGCCGGCAAATTTCTAGCGCAGGTTAAGTTGAAAAACAGAAGGGAAATTAGATTTAAATCGTTCTTTACGGGATAAAACCATCATTGATTTGACTTTCGAGACCTATTTAAGACTCTTGCCAGTTTAACCTGCTCTTATAGGTGGCTTGATAGGATCGCTAAATGCACCAATGAACATCCAAGCTATTTCCGTCAAGAATTTTGAAGCGATTCGAACATCTTAAGGCCTTGCTCGGCTGGGTTCAAGTTGAAGTTACTAGCCATCAGGCCAATACCAGTAGCCAGGCATTCGATACACGCAGCGCCAAACGAATAATACTAAATACTCACATTCAAATGCTCCTGCGTGCGTGCCTTCAGGTCGTGCTGGTTGGGTCCTAGCCTATCATATATCACACTGTCGGCACCCTTACAGTACAGTATGATGGTGTTGTTGCGTCGCAATACGACCGACATTCGCTTCCTAACATTATTAAAATCTAATATACTTAACAGTTCATATTCCTGTTGAAGAGAATCCGAAAATGAAAAGCATTAATGCCTACACTCCTATCTTTCTCTTGTTATAAACCCTCTCCCAACATGCATACCTCTGTACGTCCCATGACCTCTATTGTTATACTATTCGGTGCTCGTGATTTAAAAACAAATCCAAAATTTCGCGCCGCCGATACGAGTGCCGCCTCGTCAGGACTTTGTGCTTGATAATCTAACCTGCGAGGAAGAAGCGGGAGTGATATCATAATTAAAAAGAAAAGTCCTGCATACAGTATACAACTCAGGAGGATAACACTTACTTGCCATTCTTCTCCTCGGCCATCACCGTATGGCAAAGGGCTAGTAAGCGAAAAAAGTTATGCGCGTGCTCCTCGTCCGCACGTACCGCGTCGAGCAGTCCCTGGTCGTACCACCGGAACTCTGGTTCGTATTCGGGATTGAAGGAAAAGTCAACCGACTCCATCACCTGCCCCGCGCACATCAACAATATTACACAATGATCGGTACGGTTGGGGGTGGGAGGGGTGTATAATCGCGTTTGAGGAGTGGGATTAGAAATGGTTTTGACACGGACACACAGGTTGATTTTGATGTGCACGGAAGAATTGCGGCAGCAGTAGTAGTAGTAGTAGTAGGTATAGTAGATGGATGAGAAAGAATCGATAAAGGAAAATAATTGTAAGCATAATTGTTCAAGCCGATGATGCCTAACGTTGCGCAAAAGGGGAAACAAAATCGAACTGAACTGAACTGTTTGTGCAAGCACTTGAACATCTTTTAATCCAGATTCCGGTTTTTAATTTAGAAGATTGTACGGTTAAATTTTTGATACAATTTAAACTCTATTTGAACATGCTGCAAAGTAGTAGCAAAAAAAACACAAAAAAAATCTCTAAAGTACTCTTGATTGTCCCATCTGGTACAGCGTATATGGACAAAAGTTTGAAAACAAAAACTTAAGAAAAAAGTTAAATTTGAGTACAATAACACAATGAAGCAATAATCGAAAGAAACTCACCACACTATATGAAGAAACCTAGGTTGAAAAAGGTTGTAAAATGAAATTGAAATTAACATTACAAAACGGAATAAAATAGTAGATAAGAAAATGTATTTTATAAAACAATTGTTCCAAAATTATTATGTGAAATTGCAAAGCTATTTGGCCGGAAAGCGGATCACTTCTTCTCGGTAACGGTCAAGAGTACTTTAGTGCAAATTTTCCCAATTAAGGTGAGGACAAGAAGCTACAAAATTTTGATTCTAGTTCTTCTACCACTCTTAAATGCTTTTACAAGCAAACGCAAAGCAAATATGAATACGAAAATAACTATTAAAAAAAAACACATCCTAAAAGGCGCAACAAAGCTGTTAAAGTACGTCGTAAAGAAGAAAAAAGGTCACAAGATTACAGTAACCGGAAACTCATGCATACATGCAGTCCTTCTTGCGTATTGTTCCCACTTGGTGGTGGTAGTACATCGGTAGTTGACTGCGCCGGGATATGGGTTTTTCGTGTTGGTGGTGTTGTTGGTGTTGTTGGTGATGTTGTGGCTTGCGGAGTGGATATGGACGTCTGCGTTTGTTGGGCATTACTGTGCTGACTGAATCTAACATGTAGTGATGAAGGTGGATGCTTTTTGTTTGGGGGGCTTTTAGTCTGAACGGGCTGTTCGGTGGTGGGCTGTGGTGTGCTGCGACCTGGTGGCTCTTCAGCGTTTAACAAAAGCGATGTGTTACTGTTGAATGTAGGCTACGGCAAGCATAATTCGCACAAATACAAATGAGAGAGAAAGAGAAAAAGAGAGAGAGAGATATGGAAGAAAAAAGAGACAAAATAACATAATAAGACATAAAAACAACACAACAAGCAAACAACATAAGAAAACAAATAAGAAAGAATGGGTAACGAAACATTGAAACGATAAAAAACATGAAAGGTAAGTTAAAGTAGACAACAAAACAGAAAATAATATAGAAGAAAACAGTAAAAAGTGATATGGAAAATGGAATGGGGAAATTCCAGACACACACGCACACACACACAGACATACCAAGGAAGGAGTAAGTGGGGAAGAAAAAAAGAAAGAAAGAATAAAAGACGTTGAAAACAGTTGTAAACAACAATAGATAGAAGTTTGTTTCCCTCCCATTTACTAAGGACTCCCTACCTAACTACGCGGACAAAAGGATTACACAGTGTTACACACACACAACAAATACACGCTAATACACGGAGAAGATGAAAAGATAGAGATGACAAACAAGAGAACAAATCGCAAGGATCCCGCCTTCAACATAGTTGCAGCAGAATGAGAAAGAAAACATTTGACGAGACACATTTTTCAATTCGACAAAGGGTTAGGTTGTTTGAGGCAAATTGAGTGCATAATACAGCCGTTCAGCTGCTGCTGCTGCTACTGCTGCTACTGCTGCTTGAAGCACCTATTGCGATGCCTTTTTATAGCTAGTGGTAGCTGACTTTTTCTTATAATCTATATTAGTATTTAGTATTATTACTATGCACTTTGCTTCCATCATAAGAAGTTGCTTCATGATGAAGCACACGATGTAGGGTAAAAGAGTTCCCAGAAGAAGTAAAAAATACATAGTTTACACGCTACTGGCAAGCTTGGTTCAATTATCTACTTAGAGGGTGTGGTAAGAAAAAAAAAAAAACGTTTTGAAAGTGTCAACTGCACACACGCTTCCGTCGTCGTTTGCCTTACCTCCGACAGTTCGACTGTTTCGCCCGTGCGCATATCAACCACATCGCCATAGGCACGACCGGCAATGCTGCATTTGTTGAACGTCATAATGTTCTGCGTCAAGGTTCCCGTTTTGTCCGAGAAGATGTACTGTATCTGGCCCAGCTCCTCGTTCAGCGTGGTCGTCCGTGCTTTGGCGTGGGTTTTCGTCTTTTCGTAGTACATCTTTTCGTCCCAGTTGATAAGGAAGGATTGCGCGAACCGGATCACCTGTGGTGGGGGAAACGTGCGTGTGTTAAGAGAAGCTGCAAAACGTTTGCCTATTGGGGCCAGTTTTTTTTTTTTGGTGGGTTGTGCATTTACCTCTACCGACACGTATAAAGATATTGGCACCACTGTGTTCAGTACGATTGCGTAGGAAAAAAAGACTAGACACCCGATACTGATT